>NC_061771.1:9292500-9917500 GCF_022458985.1 Mugil cephalus
CGTCTTCCACCAGGTTTTGACCAACTCTGTCCGAATAACTGAAAATCTCCATGGCCCAAAATATCTAAAGCACAAACATCGGGTTTTAAAAAGTGTCAGTAGTGCAAATTTTTATTCGTGAATAACACAAATGGCTTCGCATGCTATGTGAGTTGTCATTGCCATTTTCTCCATCAGGTCAAACTCAGATTGAGGGAGAAAAGCTTTCAGGAGTAACAGGAAAAACAACACAATCACAAATCTGTTATGCAGCCATGATTTGCTTTGTTGTTCCTCCAAAAAATGATAATTAAGAATAATTGAGAAACTGCTCAATGTTGTACTTTGCCATGAGGAGCGTTAACTACACTGCTCTAAAATATTTTCCATGTCTAGAGCTCAGTTTATCTTATTATAACGAGACCTGATAAACTGGTGTGGTGTTATAACATAAAACTCCTGCATAGTGTTCAACTCTATCTTTAAGCACAAAATCTTGTGGATTTGGACCACTTTTAAATATGGCTTCAGATCACGTCCTCCTGCAGTATATTAAAGGAACAGAACTCCACACTTGCAGCAGTCAACATCCTGTACAAAGAGCGGCAAAATATGCAGCTACATTTTGTGCTTCAGTCACGAATGACTAACCTCACTCCATGTGCAACATCAATGTAGCGTGTGAGTGACATTAAAGACAGTTTGAACCCTGGATTGAGAGTGCTCCTGAAGATTGAGGTAATGAGATGGCTGTTTTATGATAATGTAACTGACTGTAAGCATGACGGTGATGGTGTTTTTGAGTGGTTTTGGGTAACGACTATGCATATTAATGAATGCTTTACTCGTAAGTTAGCAGGATACCGGAGGGCACAAGGTTCAGTTTAGATGTCAAGGTTTCCCAGTGGATGCCAGTACATTGCCAAAGTCCAAGGGTTAAGGTACACAGTTGGATGTGAGCTCTCGGAGATGGATATTAGATCCAGAGGTTGCACGGAGAATTTGAGAACTTAAACTGAACCACAATTGGTATTCTTCATGAAATACACCAGCCACCACGTTAAAACCACTGACAGGAGGAGTAAAAAACATTCACAGACGTTCAAAACTTTTAGACCTGACATTTGAGTGGATGAACCACCCACCTGGACCAGACCTGACACCCCCACCCCATAGTGATGACACTCCTCCACTCCTAGAATGCAGCCTGACACAGATACACAAAACCGGTTTGACCTGACTTGACCCGGACTCCAAATTCCACAGATCGCCGTCTAATCAAGCATTTCTAAGCAAGCAGTTCGATCTATGGAGGCCCCAAGGACCTGCTGCCAACATCCTGGGGCCAGATACCACAGTACACCCTGCAGGGCTCTAGTGGAGCTCATGCTTCAATGAGTCAGGCCTGTTTTGGCAGCAAAAGAGGGACCAACAAAATATTAGGAAGGTGATCATAATGTAATGCCTGTTTGGTGTAAATCCACCGAGCTTAACACAAGGTGGGCCACTAATAATAGCCTCGCTTCTTTGTTGCATGGGTTTTCTTTTAAACCATCCCTTGGGGATGAGCTCAATGCTGACATGTTTGCATCACATCATTTGTGCAGAGCTGTCACGATCACCGCTGATTGCAGCCTCAGATTTCTGCTCTCGGGTGAAACCAACGTCCTCAGCTCTCGCAGTCCCTCTGCCTCAGTAGTGGACATGATGCGCACGGTGAGATGATTCTCTGCTTTACTGCGGTTAGAAAGACTGATTATGTGAGTTACAGCAGCCTTTTTGTCACGTACGACCAGTGTGTTCGTTTTCCACTTTTCTTATCAGCTAAGCATTTCCATTCACAGAACTGCTGCTCGTGGGATGTTAGTTGGACCATTTTGAATAAAATCTAAATTGGAACCAACACTGAATCCATGGTCAAAGTCCCCAAGATGCTGCGAATGTGAACCAAAGCTTCGGATCCGCATCTGCAGAACTCTAAGCATCTTACTGCTTCTGATTTAATAACTGCATGAATGAGTAGGTGTACATGCGTTCCTAATAAAGAGCAATGAAGTGTGAGTCCATGCTACGTGCCATCATGAAGGGAGGTTAACAACTCAGCTGTTTAGTCTTGTGAAAAGTCCGTGACTGTACATATTACCTGTTGGCCCATTCAATTATGTTTGGATGTTAATTCTGGAATTGCAGCTGCTTTAAATCAAAATATGATGCACACTTTGACGTAGTCCCATGCGCTGATTCATTTAGCTGTGTCTATTTTATCTGGACATTCAGCTTGTCGTCATCGTAATTACTTTAATTAAGTCTACACTGTCAAAACCGAGGATAAGAGTTGTAATTTCGACCTGATTTCAGAACACCACCACTACAGTTTATTTTGGATTTCCAAACTTTGATTTGTTTATTTATTTATTTTTTTCTCTGTCTGGACTTGATCAAAGCAATTTGCTTTCTAATGAGAATGTTCTGAACAACAGAATGCACTGCCTGTCTGAACACATCCTCGGCGAATAAATAAAACACTGACCTGTCCACAGTGGCGGCACGCTACCTGGAGTCTACACCAGCACACAAACACACACATTTCACTTTCTGCACACAGCTGCAGACATCTGCATGAATACAAATGCGCGGATGTTGTGACATATACAGTGCAAACGTGATTTGACAAACCAACACAATGTACATGGACACGTGTGCATGTCTCCAAATGAGCGTACAGACGCGATGTCTAAAACGCAGTTGTCACCCACACCTGTTTTTGTCCCACTGCTCCCACAGTGTGTCTGCATCATCAGATTGTAACAAGCAAGTTTTGCATGAGACGTACACAGACACAGACACACACACACACACGATTCTCCAGGGCTGCAGTATCTGGCGGGTGTCCAGTGCTGAAGTGGTTCTGCTCTAGAGAACGGCAGGCCCTGTCTCCAGCCCATCAATCAAACCCTTGTGGCTACCGTTCATTTCTCTTCCCCCCTCGCCCTTCCTCCACCATCCCCCTCTTCCTGCTTTCATCCCCCTCTATTTCTCTGATGCATTCACCACTTTGTATACAATTGCTCATGCACCACCTCACCTTTGTTAATCTCCCTCCTTCTCTTTCTTGCCTCTCCCTCTCTTTGAATCTTAAACTCCCATCTCTCCACCAATCTATTCTTCTGCTCTGCATATTTAAACTGCCCTGTACTCTTAAAACATCCAGCAAAGTCTTCCGCATTCACTTCCTCACCCCACAGGCTCACACACATCTCTCTCTCCCTCGTGTTACCTCCCTTTGTCTCTTCCCCTCGCTCTCCTGATTGATGCAAGCAGACGGCCTCCATCAGTGTTTTTATACATAATCCAAATAAGATATGCTTGTGCCTGCATTTCTGAAAGTCCAAGGCAGTCCCAGACACGAAGTGCTGACAGAGGATTCACAATATGCGATCATACACACGCACACTCACATTTGTACATGTATACGCACATGCCAACGCGACACACTCGGTCGGACACGCACACACACGCGGCAGCCATCAAAGGATTATTTCTAAAAGTTATGGCAGACAAGACAAAACACTGTATGCGGTTATGTGAGGGAACACATGAGTGTGTATGTGTGGATGTGCCGGTGTGTCTTATGAGAGACGGAGACGGAATGCGCATTTAAATGGCTGTGTTAAGTAATGCTGACCCATCTCTTTCTTTTCGTGATGTACCATCCATACCAAAGCAGCAAAACTGGATGCATGTAAAGCTTTATGGGGAAACATAATGAGTGCAATGATCCAATCTGTTCCTACCTGTCATCTAAATTCACCAACAGTGTTTAAATCACTCGATATGAAGCTTCAAATGAAGTATTTCTATACCTTTATTATATCAGAACAGAAATCTTTCCACACTTTATCACCTTATTTGCCATCATCATTTCATTATCATTTATTATTAGTATAATTTATTATTATTATTATTGTTATTATTATTATTATTATTATATTATATTATATTATATTATATTATATTATATTATATTATATATATTATAATGATAATTAAAATGGATAATAGATCTAATCGAGCTGTTACTTTACTTCCTCCAGGCATGCAGGATTTGGCTGTTTTGTACCATTGCTGTATATTGATTTACAGTAGCAGGTAAAATTTGGGACACAATCATCGGTCCAGTTCCTACCTTATGACTATCTCATGAGGCTGGTTCTGATATTGCTTATGTGATGTAAAACTGTCACACAGGGCTACTTTGAGTCATCTAAAACACGGATCATAACATATAATCCCATCAAGACCATCTCTGGTTGAATAGTATTAGTTAGTCCATTTAAAATAACATGGTTGGCCCTCTCTTAATCAAGCTTCATTAATGACGACTCATGAACACAGCTGCAGAGATGCACACTGTTGGCTACAGCGTTTCTATTCAAGCACATATACTGTTTGGTACTAAACTTGTAAGGTATAATGTAGATACACTTGCTGCTCACTGACAATGTATTGGATGTATTGACCCCAGAACAGCTTGCTTCACTCACGGAGAATGTTTCAAAGCCAAACTGAGACACTGGTAAAAGAAGACAGTCAGGCCATGATTGGATCTGTTCGTCTAAATCTTCCCTGCTCAAGCTTCGGCCTTGCTAGGCAATGAAATGGGGCGTGTGGTTGCAGTAAAATAACAGTAGACATGGAATGACATACTGTTTATGACACATAATTTATTTAATTTACCCTTTCCTCCTTGGAGGTTGCTATACTGGGGAAATATGGTATTTCTGACACGATTTCACCTGCTACCAGGGTGCATGGTGAAGGAAAAGAAATAGTAGAAACGGTCCAACTACAGCATAGTGTATGGAACAACTTAATTAGATTGATGTGTTTGGGCTAGTGGTCTTCATCAAGGTCCTGTAGTCCAGGGTTGCTGTGGTGGGACCAAGCCTTAGCTGTATGACACAACCTGACTCTCTGTAGGCTGCCTAGTACTACTATAACTAAAATGGATGAGGCTATTTGTGTTTCATTTAATTTCCATCAAATTATGGCTGGAAGTTCAACAACATCTGTGTTTATTCTGACCTAGGGACGAGAACAAGGGAAACTGAAAATTGCATTTCAGACCAAAGTGTAGAATGGAGCCCAAGGTTAGTCATTTTCGCTACAACTGAATTTGAGTTTGAGACGAATATTACAGTTGTAAGTGGCTGAAGCTACAGTGAGATAATTTAGTCTCTTGTTTCCCAACCTCGGGGTTAATGATTTAATACTACAACAGTTGCACTTATTACAAGGCATGCAGTCTACAGGTAGAGAAATGGTGCTACTGAAGTCAAAATCTTCACAACAGCATGATAAGCAGTGGCTAGGGCTCAGGACAGACAACTCAACGTCACAGTATACTGCCCTTTGTTGAAACATGAAAAAATTATTGAAGATACCAACACTTGTGTCTAATAAAGTGATGTGGAGCTCATGATAATAACGAAAACACCAGAGAGGGGGGATTATATCAGGACATACTGCTTACACTAATGAATCACTAAGTATTGATGTATAAAGTCAGCCCTAAGGGATTCACGGTAATTGAGTAGTCTGGTATGCTTGCCATTGAAGTCATGTGGGCTTGACATCCCAGTACTACATGATAGCAGACAAGATCAACTCAAATAGGCCAACAAGAGCTTCTCTGCTAGCCTTGGTGACGCTGCTTCTTCCTCAGCACCTGTCCCTTGTGGAGTTCCCCAGGGCTCTATTGTAGGGCCGACCTTATTTCCCTTGTACATGCTCCGCTCAGGCCATATTCTCAGGAAGTAGAAGTGTCTCAATCCATTTTCACACAGACACAACTTGACCTGTTGTTACAACAGGTCTGCAGGACATTTAAGTTTGGCTAACCCTATTTTTTCTCTTCTAAACAGAGGACCTCAGTTCCGTTCTCACATTTATGAAATCCCCTGTTAAAAATCTGGGTGTGATGATGGATAGTGTCTTCAAATTGGAGAAATTAATACATTCAATGGTTAAATCTATTTTTATCCAGACAGGCCTATAAAAGATTTTGAAAAGGTCAACCATGTTTTTATCTTATCCTTGACTAATGTAACACCCTTTATGCTGGTTTTAGCTAGGCCTCTTTGTCAGTTCTGCAGTTGATGCAGAACACTGAAGCTGGTCTTTTAACAAGAACACGCAACCAAGAGCACATCTTCCCCCATCCTGGCCTCCCTTTACTGGCTCCCAGTACGTTTTAGGACTGATTTGAAAATTTTAGTGTTTGCCCATAAATCACTGGAAGGTCTGACTCCGACATATCTCTCTGATCTCTTCCAACCACATGTCCCATTAAGGTCACTCAGGTCTGCTGACTACAGTTTTCTGGTTGTCCCAAGAACAAGGCTAAAGCACATGGGAGATCAGGCTTTCTCAGCTGCAGACCCTGAACTCTGGAGCAGTTTGCCTCTTCACTTTTGTTTTTAGATTTTTTTCATGTGTTTTGCACACTTAATTACAGCAACTGCACGCTCTGAGCTCATTGGTGACATACAACTCAATACTGCCTGAACACATCCTATGAAGACATGCGTACACACAGCACCAGAGCGGGCTCTGCTCTGTGAGTACGCTGCCTATGCTACACCATTTTGAATGATAAGCTCGATAATTAAAATGTTATATCTTGTTTCTTTAATCTGTGCAGCAACAAAAATGACACTTAACCTTTTTATCACTGATATTTGTATCTGCCCGACTGATCCGTGGACCCGGCCAACAGCCTGGTTCCTGGTATCTCTTCTGGTTGCCCAGCAACTGGTTAGAGCTAAGTAAATAACATGTGTTAATTAGGGAGCTTTACAGTTACAGGCTGACAGAGTTTGTTACCTTTGGACATAGCAAGGCTAGCTGTTTTCAGTTGTTATGCATAACTGAGCTAACTTGCTTCGGGTTATATCCTCAAATGTCTTCTTATTTACCTTTTCACCACAAAAGAAAAATACAGTGTTTACATAAACAGTATATTTTATTTAAATACTAAAAAAAAACTTGCATTGGTGAGGGAACTGCAAATCAAGCAAGCAGAGCAAACATAGTGCAAGACATGGAGTAACCTCCAACAACTAGGAGTAAGGTGAATCCCAACATGATAAACTTAGTTTACCATTATAAATGAGGTTTTTATGACTTCACTCTCTAATGATCAGAAAGAGTCAAACAGAACATGGGATTTCTCCAAGAAAGATAGACAGCTGACAGCTAAAGCAAACGGCCATTGGGGTGGCCTTTCCTCAGTGGAGAGGAGATGGGACTGGGGGATTGCAGACTTACAAACACTGATGGCACTTGTTAGCAGTTTTTGTGTAATTGCTCTCACTACCAGAAGGGGGAGATGGACATACCTCATTGTAACTTTAATAGAAAATCCATAATTGCAAGATATGCACTGGATATCAGACTTCTGTTTTTAAATTGTGTTTCTAGTATAATGGTTTTATCTTTTAAATATTATTTATATTTTTAGCAAAATGTCTATAATATTAGTTTTCACTAATGTGATATCAGACAGGACCTTGTGCACTGGTTTACACAGTTTTTTTTTTTTTAGCTCAGGCTACTGTACAGTATATGAAATTCAAGATGGAAGCAGCAGTAAAATTATGATTTGCTCTTTTTTTTCCCCACTGGAAGATCCAAATCCAACACAGACTTATGGCATTTTCTGTTATGTGAGCAGTCCAGATCTCTGGCATCAGCAGAGATACATCTTACCAGCTGGTATGGAATATGTTTGAGTTTACAGTATGCCTTCCATTTGTCTGACTTAATGCTATTGTAGGAAATGTAGTACAGCAGACCCAACATTTTCTTCATTAGGAATGCTGACCACAGCAAACAGCTCTGCAGTTGCCAGATACAACTGATGGTTTTCAGCCCAAAAGCTGTTAAAAACACCAAAATGCACATAAAGACACACAGAATATACAGAAGATCAATATTTTATTTAGCACTTTACCCTACGGTAGCATAGCCTATCAGAAAAAGCAACACAGTTGAAGCATAGAAATCATACAGCAACAAATCACAGCAGTCAACCACTGCAACTTCTCACATCTAACTACTACAAAGCCACTTGAAGACTTCATGCCCACTGGAGCTTCTCTACTCTTCAGCAACAGCTCCAACAACATGCACTTTGGTATTGTTTCAAATCACCATTTAAAAGGAATTTGGCTCAATAAGACCAATGTATTTGAAAATAAAAAAGTAAATGTTTTTGTTGTTGTTTTGTTGTTTTGTTTTTGGCAGAAATAAAATGGTACAAAAAGAGAATCGGGTTGTTATGGAAGAGTATGGGAACACCCATGAGATTTTTTTTATTATTGTTTTACTGTTTTGATTGTGTTTTTAATGTATGTATTATGTTCTTAATTTACCTATGTACACCACATTGTGTCAGAGAGTTGGGGTTGGCGTTGAGTTGCAAAAAGTAGAAATGTAGAGAATAAAGTTGAAATATATTAAAACATTTAAAAAATATATATTAAAGCCAGACACAGATATGCTGTGGTCCAGGAAGTCTGCACGCAAAACACAAAACATTGCTCACGGCCACTCCCTCTGGGCCCATCTTTCCTGCCAAAGACCTCACGCTCCCCATGAGTACAGATGGTACCGCCGGTTCTACGTCAACTTTATTCTTGACTTTATTCTTGCATGTCAAATTTTATCTCGAACATTCAACTTTCCTTTTTCGAAGTGCATTGAGGGAAAAAAAAAATCTGCTTCCTCCTATTTTTTGTCCCCTCATGGGTGGCCCCAATAGTCCCGCGTAGGTTCTGCATCTCAAAGCTAAGCCAAAATATTGTCTTCAAAACTGACGCATGTTTCCAGGACCGAAACAGTCTGATGGCCAAAACCATTAAAGCGAAGACTAATTTGTGGTAAACTGGACGTGCTGCGGCAACGTGTGGCTTGAAAATATTACCCAACATGTGGGTCTAATAACACTGCACTGATTCTGATTAAGAAAAAAAGCTCAGGTAGATTTTATAGGTCCCAATTACTTAACTTACCGTGATATCAGATAACAATCCTAGAAGATGTGACATAATAACACAAGACCATCTACCTTTAAAGTGAACGTTAAAGTTTGTTTATGATTCCAATGAGAGTCCTGGATGAATATAAATGCACAATTGGTGGCATAACTGTAAAAGTAGAGCGCAAACTTGTTTACGAAGCCAAACATTTATATGCATGTACACACGCTGGTTCATAAGACACACACAGACAGATTCCATAAATCACTGTGACCTACTCTAAAGAGTAAAAACTTTGCTACTTCTTACTCCCCATGTCTGCAGCAGGTCAGTATTCAGTAAATGCAGCACAGCTACTGTATAGTGTTTAATGGAGAGGGGTTTGAGCACCGCATTGATAAAGTATACTTGAGAATCGGCTGTGCACAAAAGAGGATCCTGTTGTCTGCCCCTCTAGCGAGTCATCAATCTCAAACACAGCAACACCTAAATCAGACGTGCCAATGACCAAAAAAGGTACACAAACAAAAGAGACGAGCTAAAAGGCTTCAGTACATGTGTGGTACAAAGGCTACATGGCCTTCTTAGGTGTAAAAAATGATGAACAATACAACGCTATATACAGCTCATGGAGATACTACAGCCACCACTGCTCTGCTGCCATGGACTGACTTTTGGTCAATGGTCAGTTTAATACAAAGGCCCAGTGAATGTGATAATGCCACATGACATTTTACACTTTTTTAAAGGTGCACTGGTACATCTGGACTGTTTGGGTCTATTCTTTGATCTCGATAGAGCTTGGAAGATTGAGCTCCAGTATTAATGTCATACATTTAGAGACATACTACATAAGTACAGTATGTGAAAACATTTGATCTTTAATGCTTAATTTGACATTTGCGTAAATTTATAGTTTTCAAGCTATAAATATAGTTTTGTGTAGTCCAGCAAGGGACATTGCTAAAATACAGTCTGATACCTGCACTCTGGTTTATTAGACTATAAATAAACGGTGTAAACTAGCAGCATTCAATAGATATAGCTGCATTCAAATAAGGTGTATACTTAATTTAATTTTTTTCAGTGATATTTTATCACCACATTATTTTCTTAAATCCGCAGACAGTTACATCATCCCAGTCGAAATCGGATAATACAAGAAACATTAGCAGTTGAGCAGATTCAAAACCAGCTTTAATTAAAGTCTAATGTAAAGAGGCAAAATGAAGACCAGATCTGTTTTTCAACATCTACTGCAGCTTTGGCTATGAGACCAGCTCAGCTTTTATCCAAATAAACTGGTTTAAAAAAACTAAAATTAAAAAATAAAGAAAAAGATGGTCAAATAAGAGTAGCTGTTCACGATTCTCATTCATAACTGTTTTTTTTCCCCTCGAGACACATTTGCTTTTGGGCGAAAAATGGCAATAGTAATTGTGGAACTAACACATATGGTTGCCTCAGTACAAACTGCTTGACATTTCCTTTAACCTGAAATTTTAAGGGTGCTCCAGATGTGATTCTCAAATTCCTTGGTGTCTGTGTTGCAGTCAAGTAGCTCAGGTCAGAGCCAGAGGATATGTGTCATTCTCTCCATCTCGCCTTCTAGTGGGAAAGCTACTTGAACGTTCAAGGCCAGGCTTCAGCAGAGAGGAGGCCCTTGACTTCAACACATATTGACCGGAGAATCTCCAATAGCGATTTTGACCTAGAGCAAGTGTGAGAGGCCGCTAACCACATCATTAGACCCAGATTATCTGTAACAGAACCTATTAGTAGCCATTAGGAGGAGGAAATGACCCTGACCCTACCATGGTAGTTTTACCTCTTCTTTACTCAGAGAAGAGAAGAGAATAAGATAAAGATCGGCCTGAATTATACCAACCAGGTCTGGAACACAGGGGATTTTAGATAAGTACTGACACTCACACACACAGATTCACAAACAAACACAAAACACACAGATATACGCAGCTCCCAGGGGGGGAATTTAGATGCAATAAATCCAGGTTCTAAACAGATAGTGCTGCAACATGTGTGGCTTTTTAGATCAGTCCTGATATGATTATGCAGGCTCAGGACGATAGATATGGAGTAGATATATCGAGCTGCTGTAAATACAACCCAGGCTAGACTGTTTGTGCTGCAGCTCCCTCACACTCTGCTGACATCAGCACTTTCCCGCACTTCATGCTTATTAAGAAGCGACTGAGTCCTCAGATGACCTTGGTCCTCAAATATCCCTCGGACATCACGCATGCTCACAGCGTCGACAAACACTCAATACCCGCTACACGCAGCTGTGTGCATTCCAAAATTCACCAGTGTAAATCTAAAAAATAAGCAAACACACCATTATTCTGAACTTTCACAAAGGCAGAATGCACTCCAACATTTTACCCTGTGATGTCATACCTAAAAACGGATCAATACCTCTACACCATTTTCTGCCCTATTTTCCTCCGAGAGCAAGCGCCTTGTTGGCTAGACGAACTAATCAATACCATTTTAGAGGGGGGGAAAAAAAGATGTGTGATTGTTTGATTGTGTATCTAAATATACAGTACTTCAAACCAGGCAACCTAAACCTATGATTCATCTAAGTGAACCAAAACCCTAGACCTATTTTTACATTTTAACAGCTGAAAAATTGGCGCCAAGTCTGAATTGGAGTCAATCAAATCAGATGGCTGAGTTCCACTTTGGACTGCACTCCCAGGGTTTTCCTTGAAGTTCCTCAGCGTGAATCATGCTTGAGCGAAGCTGTTTATTGCAGCGGCAGCACGAATTCAGCTCAGAAAACGGTAAAGTTGATTTATTCCTAGTGGGTTTGGAACGAATAATTACTGCAACACTACTGTAAGAATTTTTTTTTATGACATTTTATTCATGATTTGCTTGAGAAATGACACTAGTACACACACCGAAGTGACAGCAATGAGAAACAGCAGCTTGTTAATATAAAACAACATCCACTGAGCAACAGCACTAGGTGACAAACATGACAATAATTGTTCTCCAGAGTGAGAGCAAAAAAAAGTAAAGGGAATCGTCTGTTGTTGGAGCTTGTACAGTGAGCTTCGATATACAGTATATAGACAGCGTCACCAGTGTCACCAGCAGCTTTGAAGCGAGTTCACATGGAGTGTCAGGTTTAGGGGTGATCACCATGACACATTTGCTACGTTTCCATTACTCCTAGAAATACGCAAAACCTAAATATTGCAATAACAAAAATGGTAACGGAATGTATGCTCTCATGAGGTGGTTTTTCAGATGTATTGATATAACAGTTTATGGCAAAAGTGCAGTGGAAACACTTTTTTCGTATTTCCCCGTCACCAACATCACCTGAGATGACATCTGGTCATGTGAGCAGTTCATTTGAAGTCCATCCTCCTCAAAGTGAAGTCTTGCATGACAAGGTTTTAAGAGAACTGCTGCTCAGGCTACAACAGGCCCAAAACAATTGCAATGTTAAACTGCTAAGGTCACATTTGTGAGCTTAAATGCTTATCAGATACACAACACTGCATCTCTCCAAGTGTGGGACATTATCAAAGATACGACAAACAGTAGGAACACTCAGTAACGTTACATAATGACCTAGAACAGGATTCGTTTTGCACTGCTCTACAACACAACTTATTTGGAAAGTCTTATGGAACATAGTGAAACCATCTGTGTGACCTCACTGGCCTCCTTCAAATTAATTGATTGGAAAGATTTTACAGTATGATGATTAGAAATTATAAATGATATGCACTTACACTGTAACACAATTTCTTAAATTACAGTAAACTACTGGCAGCTACAGTTGCTACAGTGTACCTACTGTGATCTACAATAATAGTTTAGTACTGTAGAAATATTACAGTACTGTGCTGTATGGAAAATAAACATTACAGTATTATACTGTCAGCTCTTTGGTGGCAATTATACTGTTATTTTACTGTTTCTACAGTACCCTTCATTAACTTATTACTGTAAAACTGTAGTATATGATATTCACAGTGATATAAACAAATGATTTAAAAGTTTAACATTTAAAAATAAAAATCCCTGAAATAATAATAATTATAATAGTAGTACATGAAAATAGCTATCACAGAAATCCATAAAAACACCATTACTACTTGGTTGTCAGAATTTTTTCTTGCACTATGACGAGTGATGGCTAACATTAGATTCATTAATTTTCCTCCCTGGGTCAAAATCGACCAGGTCTGGTTTGACTGTTTGCAGAGCATAGAATACAAATTATAAGCCAATTCAAATTCATTTAACCTTACTGCTATTTTTTGTTTTCCTTCCTCCCTTCATGCAAAGACAACAGTTGGGTTGAAGTCACTGCATTAAATGCACAGCAGTTAAGAAAACTAAGTAAAATCTAACTTAATTACAGACACTCCATTAACAACATATCAAACAGGCTCTCAACAATGGTGGGTCCAAAAATGAACCTGGATATCTGAGACAGATATACTGGTTAAATAAAGCCCCACTCAAAGTCCATCAAATTTTTTAGTAGAGTGGCCACATAGAGATTCACTGATGTTGCCTTTTTGTGGACCAGCTTCCCCTGGCTGCTCTTTCTCCCCCTCTCAGGATAAATCCCAATGAGGCGCCTAAAATGTAATAATAGAGAAAGTATATATTACATGTTAAGACAAAATCTCCTGCATTATCCAGTTTAGTTACATTCTTTACATATATATGGCGACGAGTGTGGGAGTGACAGCCCGAAAACAGCCTTCAGGGAAACCACACAACCACAGGCAGACAACTATGAATCTGCACGTGCCTGACATGTGCAAATGTATTCTTGCAGGTTTTCCCACATATGTTGCAAGTTATCATGTTTTAACTAAAGGGCTTCACAGCAAAAAACTCTTTAAAATACTCTCCTTTAAGAAAAAAGAAAAAAATCATTACATTAACTAACTTTTAGTGACTGTATATTACATTGGTGCATATTTGAAGCTACTTTTTTAGCTTTTTGCATCAACCTGCATAACAGGCCTCTCCCTACAAACTCTCATATAAAACTGTTTTACTAAAACAACAAATGGTAAAATACAACCTTGTAGCCCACCTTAATTAATCAACAAATCAAATGTCCAAGCCAATTTATGCTAATTTAAGTGATGTGCTACAACAGAAAGCCTAACTTTTGTCCACATACTTGCTAAATGAGGCTAACGCTAGCATACATATGTTAGCGTGTGGCACGCACTTTTGACCCAATCTTTTAGCCAAAAAACAGCCAATAAAATGTTAATCCAACACAAAATCACATTAGCATTATGCTGACTTTTGCATGATTATATTTACCTTATTAAGAAAGCCACGGGGAGTTGGCGAGAACAGTGAGGAAAGCAGCAGGTGATGCCTCAAGTGCTCCATCCAGTTTGGTGCTTCCGGATGACAACTACTTCTTCATCTTCTTGTTATTGTGTCCTCAATCTTAAAGAAAACACTGGTGTGTAGGCCTACTTTTAATTTGTTTTATTTTTATTTTTTAAATTTTGCTCAGATAAACTATTAAACGGATCGAAGATCAAGTCTGATTTGTTTATTTTAAGTCAACTGTTAGCTTGTTAAGTTTGAAGTTAAGTGAAAAAGAAATATATATATATATATATTATACCATAAGATTAAAGGTAGCTTGCAGTAAAAAAAATAAATAAATACTGTTTTTTTACCATAACACTTTACAGAAGCTTGCTGCTGACATTTTGTTCCTCAAAGACATCAGAATTTCCAGTCCATAGGAACTAAAGGCCCCCATTAACAATATTCTTCTGTCAGGCGCCACAACACACCCTCAGAAGGCCCAAGTCAATTCTCTGATGGGTCACAACTGTTATTTTTATTATTACAGTTACAATATTAGAAAGGTGGTCATAATGATATGTCTGATTGTTGTGGCACATTTCTGTCTTAGTCAACCCCATTTCATATGTTCTACTTCAACCTCAATGGTAGTAGAGTTGCTATGCAAGGTGCTCACCTGCAATCATGAGCAATTTCAGGTTCGGTGCCTTGCTCAAGGCCATTTCGGCCAACCCTGAAATTAGTGGACAACCCTCTTAAAACCTGAGCCAAGCCGTTCAGTGTGAAATGCGGGATTTCCACAGCAAAGCTCAAAGCAGTCAGGAGTTTAAAAGCCTCGTCTCCAGAAACCTGCCAGTACGCATCAAGTTGGAAACAGAAACAGAATTAACATTTCCTTCAAATTGTTATCACAATTATCATAATTACAAATGCTTTGCTTTCAGTGTTTAGGCAGTTTTTACAGCTCTAATGACAAGATCTATATTTGTACATCCTCATGAGGGGAAACGTCGATACAGAAAGGCATAAGGCGTTTCAAGTGAACTTGTGTTTTAAGAATGAATTTCATAAAAATTGTTGCTTTTTGGCACATTGACACACCTTTAATTTCTGCTTTCACATCCTCTTTATTCCCTCCTCTCTGTACCTGACAGGTAGCTGGATTGGCTTTTTATTGCCATGAAGTGCTTAATGACATTGGACAGGTGATTGACAGATGGGGAACCTGGTTGACAGAACATACAGTCTGACTGAAATTGGCAGAGCACCACTGGATCACGCGTACATTCCCTGCACACACACTCAAATGCAAATACTCCAGAGGCAACCAACCTCATTAGATATAGACAAACATTCAATTAGTCAGCGTAATAAGGAACATAATGCATGTCTGCAGTGGTAATGCTTACATCTACCCATCCCAGTGAGCAGCACTAAAACAACTGGCTGAGGATTTATAAGGCAACTGGTGAATGATAATGCCTCTTCCTTTGTCTCTCTGTGTCGCCCAAAGTGTGTTTGTCTTGTCCAAGCATTTGAAATTAGAGTTCATTTCCAGAACAAATTGCTCTTTGTGTGAAGAGCCATACAAGCCTTAAGGATGATTTCACTTTCCTTTACAAATGTTCATTTCGAAAAAGGAAGCAAGGCTGTGAGGGAATGTTGTAACAAAGCAAAATTAACATTTATAAAACTGAGCACAAGTAAAACCGGTTTATCTTACTGACTGTAGAGAGGGATAAATGGACCCTCTCTGGGATCACCCATAGCAATAGTGATACCTACGGCCACTTACTACTTTATTAGGTACACCTGTTCAATTGCTTAACACAAATAGCTAATCAGCCAATCACATGGCTCCAATTCAATGCTTTTACCCATGTAGAGATGATCAAGACAATGTGCGCATCAGAATGGGGAAGAAAGGGGATTTAAGTGACTTTGAATATGGTGTGGTTGTTGGTTCCAGACGGGCTGGTCTGACTATTTCAGTAACTGCTGATCTACTGGGATTTTCACGCACAACCATCTCTAGGGTTTACAGAGAATAGTCCAAAAAGGAGAAAATATCCAGTGAGTGGAAGTTGTGTGAAAATGAGAATTTTTTGTTGATGTGAGAGGTCAGAGGAAAATGGACAGACTGTTTGGAGATGACAGAAAGGCAACAGTAACTCAAATAACGTTACAACCAAGGAATGCAGAATACCATCTCTGAACACACAACACGTCCAACCTTGAAGAAGATGGGCTACAGCAGCAGAAGACCACACTGGGTGACACTCCTGTCAGCTAAGAACAAGAAACTGAGACTACAGTTCACACAGACTCACCAACACTGGACAATAGAAGATTGGAAAAACGTTTCCTGGTCTGATGAGTCTCGATTTCAGCTGCAACATTCAGGGTCAGAATTTGGCGTAAACAACATGAAAGCATGGATCCATCCTGCCTTGTATCAATGGTTCAGGCTGCTGGTGGTGGTGTAATGGTGTGGGGGATATTTCATGGCACACTTTGGGCCCCTTAGTACAAACTGAGCATGGTTTAAATGCCGCAGCCTACCTGAGTATTGTTGCTGACCATGTTCATCCCTTTATGACCACAGTGGACCCATCTGACAGCTGCTTCCAGCAGGATAATGCACAATGTCACAAAGCTCATATCATCTCAATCTGTTTCCTTGAACATGACAATGAGTTCACTGTATTCTAATGTCCTCCACAGTCACCAGATCCCAATCCAGCCGAGCACCTTTGGGATGTGGTGGAACGGAAGATTCACATCATAGATGCACAACCGACAAATCTGCCTCAACTGTGTGATGCCATCATGTCAATATGGACCAACATCTCTAAGGAATGTTTTCAACACCTTGTTGAAAGTATGCCATGAAGAATTAAGGCAGTTCTGAAGGCAAAAGGGGGTCCAACCTTTTACTAGCAAGGTGTACCTAATAAAGTGGCCAGTGAGTGTATAGGCCTTACTCAAAACACCCGTGCCCTAAAGGGTGTAACCCTTTATGGGACAAGAAACCATATTTGGTAACTTCCACACTCATTTCTAATTGCATCCCTGTGTCTCTCATTGAGGTTTGGAAGTTGTGGTTTTCACTCAGCCAATCAGCGATGACCAAGGAAACATCTAATGTGGTCCAGTTCTGCATGAAGGATGAACATAACTGGTTTATGTTCATGAAGAGTGTGTATATTGCCAAGGGCCTGAATTAGCACCCCGTGTTGTAATGGTCTAAATACATGTTTACTTTTGTTTACCACTTAAGAGCAAGGACCCACATATGGTAACTTAATTGAAATTGAGTTTCAACACGAATATGAAAAATGTCACAAAAGTAAAAAAGTCTCCTTATGCCCTAGAATCACACAGGGTTAAGCCTTGATATAATGAGCTATGCAAAAATCCACCCACATACAGTTGTAATTAACAAGGAAATTAATTTACAAGGCTGTGAAGTGTATATTTTTGCTGTAAATTGAGGCATTTTTTCATGGAGGTCAATCAAGACTGACTCGCTTTTGGAGCCAGCCTCAAATTTGCATCTTTTGGCATTTACTTGTTGGTTTCATAATTCAGCCGCAGAGGTTGATGCTCGGAGAATCTATATATTAATAGGAACAGATTAACTGCATCGCTAAGCTCTTTAACCCATGACCAATTTTGTGGTTTACTAACTAGATCGTTTTTAAATGGGTCCTAATATATTGCAGTTATCCCAAGTGTCACATGAGAACAAGATTTTTGACGACACAACACGATATTGAAGGCGTTTCAAAAATCATGCAATTGTAAAACAGTTTCATCAAGTGCATGAAAAATCCCTTCAAATCATTTTGATACAACAAATAACCTGAAGGGCGTAATATAAATCTTGTTACTTTTACAGTGGGAAGTGCCTCGTAAAATTTGTTTTATGTGTTTTTAGCTTCCTGGACTAAATCCACTGACAGTTCACTGAGAATTACACAAGAAGACAAAGTCGAACGTAAGCTGCAATCTTACATCTAAGGAATTCAAAAATATTCAATAGAAATAAAATAAAAAAATTACTGAGTTGAGTAATAATAGGGAGAACAAATATGGGATTTATTGCATATTATAGAGCAGCTGTACATAAAAATATGATCATGACACCTTAACAATATGGGATTTATGATGCAGCACACCTCAGCACAATGATAGCTTTAATGTAATATAAAAACTGTTTTATTCATAGCCATGGGGCAAGAGATATAGTGCTACAACATATTTATACAGCTTTTACTTTTTGTTCATCTAATGAAAATAATAGTAATAATAAAATTACATTGTCTGGATTGCAATGCAATGAATGCACTGATTATTTCTGAGAAAATCTCAAGGTACACATTCATTTCAGCCCAGTCTGATGAGAGTTTGTGAAATGGGTGGAGAATTTAATTAGAGCGAGAACAAAGCACGAGTCTGTAACATATTTCAGTTGGCAACAGCTTTCATGCCTGTAGCACATACCTGATCATTCCCTAAACCTAAAACAGTTTGATGGCAAAATCTAAGCAATTTGTGTCTGAAAGCAGGAGAAAGAAGCAACAGAGTGAAAATTAAACGTAACATTAAAAAATAAAATAAAAATAAAAATTACAATTGCTGTCCATGGAAATGAATCAGTTAATTAAATTCCATGATTGTTTCACAAACTAAAGAGAGGCTGTGCTGATTAATTCACTCCATAGCTGCTGGTGCAGAGATTGGTAACGATGGAATGGAGTATGAAGACCTTGATATTTGGCTGATTAAAATGATGTTTGTGTTTGAGCATGTGGGTGTCTTGAAGCAATCATCTTTTATGCATGGTCTGTTTGCACAGGACTTTAATCTAGCCTGGATTTCAGGTGTCTTTATCTTCACTGATTTTCCTTGTAAATAAACTTGACACCAACATCAAAACCAGAATGTGTAATCACTTTCTCCACTCACAGTCCTCACTCGTTCTGCCAATCATTCTCTGTTTCAAAGACTGTTGAATGACCCGCAATTGTATGAAACTAGATGGCGCGTATATTAATATTTTCTCCCTCTCGCCTTGCATTACTCTTGACAGAAACAAACACTCACAATCATAGGAAAACACACAGGACAGGACTTCCTGAAAGAGAACTGGCTCTCGTTGTCAGTGAGGTCTGCTTGCGAGCGTTCCATGCAACCATGTGAAAAAATAAATAAATAAATGAGAGTGCAGGAGAAAGAACAAAAGGAGTGCAGAAATTATGAAGAAACAAAACAAACCATGGCAGGGAGGGGCAAGTAAAGTGAGACAGATTTGATGCATAGATACAGCCTATGAAGGACAAATAAAAATGTTTGTTCTTCTGAAAGTCAGATGGTGGTAAAGTAAAGAAGCTCTTTTTCTCTTTCTTTTTTCATAGGCTAAGGTAATCTAACCAGTACAGTCTCTGCAGCAAAACACTGCACTGCTGAAGGACAATTATGATGCAGATATTATATTACACGCATGTTATTAATCAATTGGCTTTTGCCGCTGAGAATTTCTGTGAGATTTGAAACTTAGTGTGAACATTTCACAATTATGCCGATATATTAAAACTATGTCTGTGCATGTTTTTAACCCTCTATTAATGCATGCCATATGGCAGCAATTGCCTGATGGCAATTTTACTAAATGGTATCAATACAAAATCCATGTTTTTACTGTTTGATTGTGAAATTGATTCAATACACGTACCTGATGAGATCACATGTCCAGGAAACCCTGTTTGCCCCTCTTTTTCATAGACACCAACATTGTAGAAGTTCTGATCTGAGGTCACTGAAAATGAAAAATTATTTCTATATTTAGAAAGAATTCGAACACACAGTGAAGAATATTAAAATTGTATCTGGTATGTTAACTATAAACTTTTTATAATTATACCAATTATACAGTTATTGTGTACATTCAATTTAATAGACTGTAATTGAGTTGCTTAGCATGAGGCTATTCTGAGACTACATATACGAGTATCTGTGACATTTAAAGGAGAAAAATATAAATTGTAATGTATAAATCTGTCATTTCAGACAGTAAATATTATATAGTCTTCCAGTTATAAATACTTTATATAAATACAATTACATACATACACCATGGACTAACATAATACTAGATCATATAATACAGTAGCATGAAAGGGGACAAATTTTCATTGTTCCTTTCACGTTTTGTCTGTTTTGCTGCAGAGCAAAAGCATCCTTTAACGCCTTTTCTCCCGCTGCCATTACTTACAATGCTTTCACACTGAAAATAGCGGGTTGACACAGGATGTTCAGACCCGGGTCGACCCGCCTTGGTGTGCTTTCACACTGCCAGCAGTCCCGGGTTTGACCTCGCGCTGCGAGAGCTGCGTGCCAGTTTTTTCCCTCCCTCTCATACATCATCACGTTGATTATGTCATCATTACACATTTAAGTGCACTGGAACACTGCGAGGTAAACAATGGTCAGCGTGGACGTCGGCGAGTGAAGTGTTAGCGTTGTTTTGTGCATTGCATTTTCCCTTCTGCAAAGTATACAAACTCACTGCAGACTAGAAAATGTCCAAGCACTGCCATGATTGACAAAAAAAGGTGTGCCACATCGATATTGCCAACGCCTCATTCCACTGCGTGTCAGAGACAGTTTTAATTACTTTGCAAATTATAATGTCTAATAGTAATGTATTATCCCTGGGAAGAAATTACCAACAACCTGGCAGTATTTAAATCAGCTCCGCCTTTGCCGATGAACACATTAATGGTTGATTTAATGATTTAATCCATCTGAACGGGTGAATAGTTCAGCGACAGCGTCTAACATCTGTCCAAACTTTGAATTGTTGCACATCCTTCATAATTTGTAACTGACGCTGAGGAGGCAGAAAAAAAAAATGATTCACGCTGGATTACTATTATCAGAAGACCTCTGTGTTACGAGAATTATGATTTGCGGTGTAATTTAGCGGGTCGGCGCAGCTTGTGTTTCACACTGCAGCCGAGCCGTGACAAGTTGAGCTGATCGCCGGGTCTTTAGACCAGGGTTGAAATGCTGGGTCGACGAAGAGTCTTACGAAGTGTGTAAAAATGACAAAAGACTGCACCAATGAATATGAGTTAAGTTAAGGGTTTGTGAGGTGCACTTGCAACCGGTAGCTCACATCTGCACTGGAATACTACATACAGGACCAGACTAATAGTTACAAACAAAACAAATCTTTTGAGGGACAGTTCTCTGATCTCTTCTGCAGCGGGAGGAATTCTTCCTTTTTGTGGCCGCGCTCCTGAGAGTCAGTTTCATGTTTGATGTTTTTTTTGTGACTGCACTGCAGTTTGCCGGAATCCCTGACCTTCATGCATTAAAGTAATCATGGATGGTTGAGAGCTATTGAGTGGTTCTTGCAACTAAAGCAGGTGAATAGGACTTTTGGCTGTATACCAACTCTACCTTAGTGCGACATAATTAAAGGTTTTCAGTGCATTGAGAAAGCACAAATTCAGCTTTTTACGGGCCTAAACGGTGACAACTGCATAAAAAAAGCAGCCGGTAACAACTCACTCCATCAGGAGGTGGTCCCCTGAGATGGAAAGTGCCCTCAGAGATTGTTTTAACGCCACGGTCCGAGATGTGTTGTTCAACCCGCACGAAGAAGACGAAGAGGGGATGGCTCACTGTCTGACGGATTACTTCTGTGCAGACATGGTCTCCCCTGTCAAGACTGTCCGCTGTTACCCTAATAACAAGGCATGGGTAACGCGAGAAATCAAAGCCGTCCTCAACAAGAAGAAGGCTGCCGTCAGGGACAGGAACAGAAACGGGGAGGCCATGAAGGCAGCACAGCAGGAGGTGAAACACCGTGTGAGGGAAGCTAAGGAGAAGCAGCTACAGGGAGAGCCGGACCAAGACCGCGACCAGTCCTGGGGGGGGGGCAGCACATCCAAGAAGGACACATCCAGACTGGATAAATTGATCAGGCAGGCTGGCTCAGTAGTTGGCACAAAGCTGGACTCTGTGCTGACGGTGGAAGAAATGAGGACACTGGAGAAACTGCTGGACATTACGGACAATACCAGCCACTGTCTGCACACTGTCATCAGCAACCAGAGGAGCCTCATGCCATCTACAACTCCTCACTCAGGGGGAGGAGGAAACAGGCCACAGAGGACAGGTTTTTGACTAGTTTTAAGAGAAATCACAGCAAATTTAAATGATCCCTGATATTATCAAGTAAAGAGAGTGCTGCGAAGTTTCAGAGGCACACTTCGAATGTGCAGGTGAGAGAAAACAGGCTCCTGGGTGTGAATATTCTTTTTAACTCCTTTTAAAGTGTGCGTGTGTGTGTGGGAGTAGGAAAAAATAAAAACAAACAAGGCCCTCTGTGGCTCTTTATAAAATGTGTGGTTTATGTCTTTTAATCATTTGAGTCTCAAATGGGTCAACACTGAAAGATAAATCAAACAATTTTTACATGTTTCACTTCTTGACAGATTTAGGAGAAAAAGGGGAGCAAGGCAACAGCAGACAGAGATGAAAACACCCAGGGTGAGAAAAGGCCGGACACCATGAGAGAAAAACTCACAATCAAAAGGAAATGGTGGGGGAGAAGCAGGGAGAATTTTGAACGCATCCCCGCATGCTCAAAACCAAACATTTATCCATTTTAATAATGTCCCACATTCTCACAGATAAATGAACAATGGTACAGCTGCAGGGAGGATTCTTCCTCTGAATGTGCAGCAGTAACATGATCATATCTGGGGGAATTAGTTTCTCGTGCTCATGTTCAAGAACAAAGTGAACAAAACATGTCAGAAATGTCCTACTGTCAATTATTATTTTTAGAAATAATATTCTGGGTACTCTGGTTTCCTCCCACCATGACATGTTCATCACTGGTGATTTTAAATTGACCATATGTGTGATCTCTGTATGAACCCAGCGATGGACGGAGGAACTGTCCAGGCTGTACCCCACCTCTCGCCCGATGACAGCTGGGATAAGCTCTAGCAACTCCCACAACCCTAGTGAGGATAAGCGGAGAAGAATTCCATGTTCAAGCGAAAATTCAAGTTAGCTGGCAGCTGCATCTCAACCAACAATTCTTCATGTACATTGCCTGGCCAAAAAAAAAAAAAAAAGTCGCCACCAAAAACGAAAGGTCCCTTGGACCAAATTTAGCTTTAATTACAGCCGCATTCCTTGTTGAATTGTTGAATTGTAGAAGATTCTGCAATGTCACAAGATTGATGGGAGGGTCTGATCGCTGCACAAAGCCGTTTCTGCTCGGTACGAATGCTGCCACTTAATTATGCATGTTCGGTCTGTTTGCGCTCCAGTAGCTCTGCTTCGAATATGAATATTCGAATATGCTTAAAATGGGGATCCTTAAAATAAACAATATACAAACAGGATGTCCAACACAAATTTGGTAAATTTTGAGAATAAAACGTTCTGTGTTAAAAACAAAGGAAACACTGCAACGTGTTTTGTTTGTGTGTGTGTGTCTCAGTCAGATGATGATAATAATAATAATAATGATAGTACATTTACTTTTCCATTATTCAGACCCTCCAGGATTTCGTGATGTTGCGATTTGCAACTTCAACGCAAATTCAAGCAATCCCCGCGAATTCAGGGCGGTGTTGCAATTGTAACCAATCACCGCAACTGTCCCAATCCAAGCACTTCGCATTTACCGAAAAAAAATATCAGCAAAAGACCATGAAAAGCAGCACCCTGGCGTGATGCACACAAGCGGAGGGAAATTATTTTGCACATCATGCAACATTGTTATAGAACATAAGTGAAAATCATCAATTAACAAACCTTTTGCCACCGCAAAACATAAGACAAGAACGGCCGGCTGGACGTTAGACAAGACAACTCACAATGATGCAGGCTGCTGATAGAATCAGAGTAAGTTATTTTAAATGTACATGGTTAGTGTTGACATAGGTTATTATTATTATTATTATTATTATTCCTTTATTGATCCCTCATGGGAAAATGCCTTCTCTGCATTTGTGACCCATCCAATCCTTCACACAGTAGTATGCACAGTTGGAGCAGTGGGCTGCAGCCTCAGGCAAATTGACAACAGACTTCAATTTAAAAAAAAGAAAAGAAAAAAGAAGAAAAAGAATTTTGTGCCAGGACTAAATTTATTGAAATTACACTCCGTGTATCAGTAGATATCTCTGTGGGTTTTTACACATGTTTTTCACCATTTTTGTAGTCCTGGTTTTATTTTATTTGTCATGTTGGTAGTGTTATTTATAGCTGTTCTTTTATTTAATGATTTTCTTTTTCAGTAATAACTTAATATTATACACATTACTCATTTTTACTTACAAAAAGGGAAAACTTCACTTTCTCCCACAATGTAATGACAAAAATACATTAAAAAAAAAAAAATGCTGCAACTTTCATTGCAATTTTTTGGAAAAGCTCCCGCAAAATCAGGCATTTTTGGCCACAACAATCACAAGAAAGACCTGCGAAATCCTGGAGGGACTGATTATTTACAGAGTGGGTATGCAGCAGGCAAACCCAGTGATGCAACATCCTCCAGTTCTTTGTGCTTATTTTTTTCCATAACAAAATTTGGTTAAATATTAGTTAAATATTTCAGTGTGTGTATATAGGTACTTTTTGAACATAACAGTAATAATAATGATAACCGTGATAATTTTGGTCACAATAATCGTGATATGAAATTTTCATATTGTTACATCTCTAATTCTGAATAAAATACACATAGATGTCTGCTGTTTTTGTTAAAAAAAAAAAAAAACAATATATATATTACCAACTTGCAAATGTGTAAAACAGTAGTTGCATGTACTGTATTGTGTCTTTTGTTGTTGTGTTTGAGTACAAAAACTACAGCTACAGCAGACCTAACAAAACGTCCTTGTACAGACAACAAGTGCTCTTGTTACTGAATGAACTAAATAAACCACGTCCGCCGATAACAAATCACAGCATTACTGTAAATCAACTAGACCAAAGAAGTGTTCTCGAGATTGGACTTCAAACACACCACTCATGTACAACCATCTTCTGACAACTAGGTAGTAACTTTCTCTGCCAGGTTGACACAGTGGAGTGAAATGTGGATTCCTCTGACATAGTATCATAACACAGAGTATTTCTCATCTATATGAACGGTTATTACTACAAGAAAAACTAAAAACTGTTTCCATTTGCATTTTTGCCAGACTGTTGAGACAGACGAACAATAATTATAGTTGTCTGTTACTGACTCCTCATTGTTCAAATCCACGTCAGAGGGCACAGCGTCAGTGACTCTGAGGTATAATAGCCTTTGTTTCCCAGTTTTTTTCAGGTGGAAGAATGGCACCATTTTAGATAAGCAGACTTGGATGATTGGTGTTGCCTGTAGTTTACTGTTATTTTCCTCACATACACGCCCGCGCGCACACACACAAAAAGGTACATCCATCATCTGAATCAGGGGTGTCAAACTCATTTTAGTTCAGTAATAACAAAGCAGAATAAGGTCAAGTCCAAATGCTTCCTTTTGTTTTAGTTCAAAGAATAATGCAAAAAATTATATGAACAAGAGATTTATTTAAAAATATTAAGTGCAATTTCATCATTATGTTATTTAGCACTGGACATTGTGTTCTGTCCGGCCCTCCCATGCATTAACAAAACCACTGTAGCCCAACAGCCCCCTACTCCTTACTAGGAAGGAAATACATCACCACAGAGGAACTTCTAGGAGGACAAATAACACTTATTTTTGGCCAGGTGGTCCTCACGTCTGAAATTAATATCAAAACAAGCAAAGCTAGCTAATTAGTCTGTGGTATCACGTTGGAGCTCATTTGAATCCAATTCACAGTGTCTTATCAGTACTCACAGTTGCTGGGATGTAGAGTAGTGTTAGTCTGGGAAAACCCTCCTCCGGCGGTGTCTCGTCGCAGTGGTGAAGAAACACGTGCTGGGGCTCCGTCCACACTCCTGAGCGTCCAGTAGGTTCTCAGCAGCTTGGTGCAACGAGCGTTTCCTACACACTCAGTCTGTGATGCTGCTAGCACGAGGAGCTAGCTAGCTTTAGCTTCAATTAAGTAGAATTCTCGACGGAAAAAGGCTCCCACTGAGCGTCAAATACACTAAAGGCAGGTACGTAACTAACTCACACCAACTTCAAACATTATAGCTTACTGGGCTAAGTTTTAACGGTAACTTTCTTTCTCGCTCCGTCTCTCGGCTCGGCAGGTTAACTGCCAATCAAACAGACTGACACCTGTCCACAGCATTTACAACACGTAACGGTGGTGCGTTCAGGAACCATGATGACCATAGGCCTTCTGGTGCCCTGGATCCTCTAAGATGTGGAGCTTTGATTGACAGTGCTGTGTAGCTGGTTACACAACGCTACAGGGAGCTAGAGACTGATACCCAACACTTAACACTGCATGAGTGATGTGGTGTGCCACATATTAAATGGTGCTGATGTTTGTATTGTTTAACGGTGTCCTGATCAAGTTTCCGAAACCCATTTGTGAGTATTGGCCAATCCGAGTCCCAATTTGCCCTCCCATGGAGATTCATTAGGGTCTTTCTTATCCAACAGCCGGTGAAGCTGTGTAACCTTGAGGTTGAAAAACGGGTCTTCTTCTGGCTTTTTTGGCAGCTTTGATGCACAATTATAACAGAAGTAGTGGATGTGGTTTTAGATTAAGGTAGATCTAAAACAAATGACCGTAAAAGATGGGGCTTGGCCAAAACTGGACCATTTAAAAAAAAAAAAAAAAAAGTAACCCACTTCAGCTCAACTCATGCCTCCTCCTTACTTATTTTTTAAGTACCTGGGAGTTAAATGGAATAAGCCACGGTCAAGATAGTGGCGGAGCCATGGTGTGGCTAGTCTGATGGATCATGTTGCTGTCTGGTTACATACTTCCTTCTGCACTCATCTCTGCCATCATCCTTGGATTTGTGTATTAGTCAATATATTTTACCTTTTTATCAAGATAAATTTGTGAACGTTAGATCAATTTGTCCCGCGGTACTACAAGTAAAGTGTTTCCTCTCCCTGTGGTGTCTTTGTCCAACACTGTTGCCATCTGTCCAACCTGATAAGCTACTGTTCTTACGGAACCCTAACCTCAAATACCCTTGCATATCCTTGGCGTGGTAAAGATCTCACCAGTCATTTCCACTGATAAACACTATTATCAAATCGTTCAGTCTGATAAGATACAGATCTCTGACAGATGCCGTCGCTGGTAATTACAGCAGAATTGATTGCTGAAGCAGTGGGATGAGTCAGGGCAGAACAGCAGCGTTGAACTTTTTGTCCTTCATCTGTTCGACGTACCCTCTCTACGGCAGGACGAAACTATCAAAGGGGAGCCTGCATGTGACTGAAGCTGCTTAATACCTTTCTGCATAGTCATCAGTATTTGTGTTTTATATGCTCATGTAATGCAGTGTTGATTATCACCATTGGACCACTCAGACTGAACTACATTCAAAAGGCACATTACCGGCCTTAATACAACTAGCAAATAAAAACTGATTAGGCCAAATTTTCTTTAATTTAGCATATAATTTAAATTAGTGTCATTTACATCTACAGGACTTTTTGGCTGCATTTCATCAGCCTACGTTATCATTCCTTATACTGCATTTGGCACTTGATTAAATATTTTTCTTCTTTTTGCATAATGGTAGTACACTTCTCCAGCATGTATATTTATCGCCGTTTTTCCTTTTGAAAGCATTTTTTTTTCTTTTTTGCCGTGAAGCTAAGGCCTTTTCCACTTTGACCCAGTTTCACAGACTCTCTAGTTTTTATTCATTTACCTTTGAAGCAAAGCATCTGTTTAACCCATTTATCATCGACTTACTCGCCACAACTACAGATAAATCCCCTCTTACTTTTTTAACCGTGCCGCTTATTGCTTTCCCATGCTGCAGTCACAGCAGATACATCACAAAGACAAATCTACGCGTCGGCAGAGGTCACTGCTCCAGATATGCACGAATTTTAAACCTGTCTTGTTGTATTAATAATTAACGCATAGCTCGCTCGCTGGTGTGTTCTCTGATGTGGCTGGCACCGCTGTAGGTGAGTGAGGAAAGTATTCCTTTGAGTTAAACTCTGTCTAATAGCACCGGGAAATTCTGATGCTGTATGCAATTTGCACACAGTTAGGAACTGTATATTAGAACAATGAAAGATGATTAATTATGTCTTTGCCTTCCGAGGAGGAGGGACAGCAGAGGGGATAATTTCAGTGTGTATGGCCTTCATGACCGGATGGTGTTGACAACCTGTTCTCAGTCATTCCCTTGATAAAAGGGCGGAGGTGGGGGGCAGTACTGCAAATATTAGGTAGCATCTGTGCTGTTACTTCTGGATGTTGCTGGGATATGGTTTGGCTCATAAAAAAAAAAAAAAAATAGATAAATATGTTGATTGCTCATTGCATTTAACTATCAGGAGCTGTAAAACACCATACATCTTTAAAGTTTCCTAGTCAGTATTATGTTAAGAGAAACATCATACAACTTTATGTGCTGCAAAGCTGGTGGTATTATGACAGAACTGTGTTTATAGTGTGCTGCACTGCCTCAGAATTATTGTGTGGCAAAAATTCCTTATTACTTTGGCTTCATTATGGAGAAACATGCTGATGCAGTGGATTATATTTTTTACTGTAGAAAAAAAGACAAAACTGCAAAATAACACATAAGGAACTAGGTCGTAAAGGCAGCATCAGGGGAAGAAGTCCCCTGGAATGGTTTGTAATTAACCAGCCAAAATTTAGCTCAATTTGGCAAAATGCATTTGTGTTGCAGCGTGTTTAAGACCACCAGCTACTTCCAGGCCAAAGCTCCAAGTCATTCAAGAATGATAGATAAAATATGGACGGAAGAATGAAGAGTCTGCAAAGCTGTCATGAACGCAAAAGGAGATTGCTTTGAAATGTGTGTTATTTAATGAATTCGATTCATATAAGAAATCACACAGCTTCTATACATGGCAACAATGTAATATCCTGCATGTTTAGAGTAAGATGTAAGATCCTTGTGCACATTGCTTCTGAAGGAAGCTCTGTTCTCCAGTCCACCTCATTTCCATTACAATCTGCCGCTAAAAGACTTCAGGCTATACTCGCACTGTGAGCTGACCCTGTGTTTACTGCGTTGTTTACTGAGCTCAACAACCCAAACTTGTCAGAAACAACAACAATGCCTCACTGGCAATTAACATTAGAGTGCCCAGAGACCATGCAATAAAGGAGAAATTACATCATAAACATTCAATTTTAATTGAGCATGACTGTGTGTATATCTGAAACTGTGTCTACATCTGAATATTTCTGGTGTTTTTATGTGTATGTGTGTGTGTGCGTGTGTGTGTGTGTGTGTGTGCGTGTGTGTGTGTGTGTGTGTGTGTGTGGAGTCGTGTTTTAACAACCAGTGCGAAGAGTATCCTCCGTCCTACTAGCTCTTCTGTATTCCCTGGAGGGGCCTAATCAGAAAAACAAGGCTTCTCTCATTCCTGGCCGTACGCTTTGATTCCTCACTGATCTCCACAAACACCCATGTAAGCACACTCAGACACATAAAAAAAAAAAAACCACATGCATATTGCATATATTTTTGCGACAGATCTACCTACATGCAAGGAAACGCAGAGATGTGACTGCACATACATTTTGAGGCCTTTGTGAAGACTTTCTGTAACATCCATAAGCTTGATATTGGTTTCTATTCTGTCTATTGACATTGTGCGTTGCGTCATAAATAGCAATATTCTTGTGCTTTTTAGGCAACTCTCATCATGAAACAAGTGGCAATTGTATTTAATTTTTTTAATTACCGTCGACCTTTAAATGTCAATAATATTAAAAAAAAAAGAAAAATATAGGAGTGTAGCAGACCCATAGGAGGTAATGATGAGTGTACAACTCTACAGTCAGGCTCCGCCAAACTGTGAGTTTAATGCTACAATTTAATGTCGTCATGCTAACATGCTAAGGCTATGTTAATATAGTGTTTAGCAAGGTCACCACTGCCAGCTTAGTTTAGAGTGCTTCATGTGTTCAGTCAAAGGTAATTAAAATGTACTTTTTATACTTTTGTACTTTAACCCTTAATTTTAGTAAGATATGTAACGCTATAATATTCACAATACAAAATAAGCAAATCATTGCAAATGTTTTGTTAATTTTGGCAAGGCCTGCAAGTGCTTGAGGCCCCAGGTCAGAAGTGGATGAAAAGAGGAGACCTCCCCTTAAGGTACCCCAACCTGATACAGCTCTGCACTGAACCTGCTACATGCTGCATGTGCATGATCGTTTATAGCAGCAGAACAATGCTATTCAATCTGAAATGAAAGTGAAATACGAATGAAAAATAAAGAGGAAAAGGAGAAAAGAAAGCAAGATAGAGGTAAGTGAAGCAGAAAATTACAATTAATAACAATTAGGGCTGTCAAAGTTACACGTTAATAACGGAAATTGCTTTGAAGGCTGTTTTTTTAACGCTCTATTAACCCACGCACACTCTGTTTTTACAACGGCCAAGCCATAGCTTGTGAAATCAGGAAGTGACCAAAGCAGCATTAACTGCGAAGTGCAGAGGCTGGTCTTGGCATGGGCAATGTGGGCCGCCTCTCAGGGCACGATTTGTTAGGGGGCGGCATGGGGGAAAAAAATAAAAACTTTGCACCCCAGCTAGGGCCGTCCCCGGTGTCATTTGGGCCGCCCCAGATAGACGGACAAGTGGAGAGCTGAGGACTGTCTGTCACCAGGTGACCAATCCCACCAACCACCACTCTAAACACTGACTGAGAAGAAGGAAGCAGAAACTGACAAGCAGAAACAGATGATGTCTTTTGAAAACGTTCAGCTTCATATCTTTATCAGATGCTTTCAAAGGTCAAAGAGGTTTTTATTTACCCGTCCCTCCAGGACCATGGGACTTCATTAAGACATAGGAAATACAATATAAGGAACTGAGCATAAAATGCGCATGTGCAGGCTTATGCAGACAATACAAATAAAGTGCAAACAATACGAACAGTGCAAACACACTGCACCAGCAGTGCAAAGATGAGAGACTGTGCAAAGAAAAAACATACACAACACTAGGTTGACAATGCACTTATAAAAAGACATTATGAAGAACAGAGAGCAGCTGGGACTAATAGGCAGTTAGAGTATGACTTAGTTGACTGATTAGCAGCGTGTTTGCAAAGGATGCTAACGTGTTAATGGGCTGAGTATAGGTTATGACACGATTGTTGTTGAGAGTGAGTGTGTTTATGTTGACTGTAGTTGTGAGTAAGTGTGTGTGTTTAGTATGTTCAGCCCAGTTTCAGCATTTTGAAGAGTCTGATGCCTTGAGGGAAGAAACGATTACACAGTCTGGCTATGTGGGCCCGAATGCTCCAGTAAAAGTCCAGTTACATTACTGATTTTATTTTATTAAAAAAGGTCAGGTGGTGTGGTGGTTAGTACTGATGAGAGTCAGCGTACAACTCGGGCCTTTAAAGGTGGGGTTGTTCTCCCCGTGTCTGCGTGGGTTTTCCCCAGGCACTCTGGTTTGCTCCCACCCTTGACCAACAAGGCTGATTGGTGATTCTAAATTGACCGTAGGTGTGAGTGGCTGTTTGTCTCTGTGTTTGCCCTGCAATAGACTGGCGACCTGTCCAGGGTTTACAGCTGGGATAGGCAGTAGATACGCAACCCTAGTGAGGATAAGCAGTAGTAGAACATGAGATGAGATTAGTGTTAACTTGCATAAACTATGGAAATGAAGTGATTAATCATGTTTAAATTTTAATATTTACTGCAACTTATGTACTACTACGCTAGCTTATTATGTGGAGCAAAATGCAAAGGCTATTTTATTTTGAGACAAGCAGTTGACAGGTGATATTAGATAGTGGCTGGAGCGAATAATTATATGGTAAATGGTCTTGTTTTCATATCGCGCCCATCTACCCATTCGCTTGCAGAAGCACACACCAGTGCCATGCAGTGAGCTTAAAACAATAGTTCATATTCCTGGAAACATGTTTTCATTATTGGATCCATTCATTCATGCACATTTTGTAATGATCACAAACTGGAATACATCTGGGTTGATGCATCCATGTTGATTAGTTAGAATTGCTAGTTGGCCATGCTGAATAGTGGATTTCGTTGTGTCCATACAAAGCCAGGCTAGTTTTTTAATGTCTGTGCTGGGCTAAGTTGGGCTGCTTCATATCTGATGAACGTTCTCTCGCCCGACAGTTCATACACTAGGGAATACATTCTTACATAAATTTAGCCCTAAATCCTAGCTTCATGAAGGTTGTGTTATTCAACATTCATTTAAAATAACTGGCAGATCTGTTCATTGTGTTTTATTTTGGAGACTGGGGTTTGTGGTACTAAATTAAAATGTATCGTGTTGTACTGACATGTTTCTATTATTCTGGTTACCCCATTTTTGTCAGTGGGCTAGGCTAAATAGCAGAAACACTTTATCTACAGTTTAACAGCATCACAGCTAATCTTCTTTGTTAATGGGTGGATTGGCTCCTGAAATGTTTGCTGGCTTCCTGTCAACTTCACCTTTCGTGTGCCGTTCAACAAAAGCATGAAGCCAAGATTTGCTCCTTGACTGTTATAGTACAGTGCATCAAATTTTACTAGTGTGCCTAATAAATTGGCAGGTGAGAGTATATTACTTTCTGACTCTTGGAAAGAACCAGTCACAATAGCTGCAGTTAAGTTCCTGCACTGAGAAAGTTTTATAGCACTAGGCACTGGATTTAAGATACTATAAGTAACTTTTGGTTCAGTGGGAAAAACAAATTGATCAGTCTGTCAGTCTGATCAGAGAGTCGGAGGCTTTGCTCTCCCTCCTTTCACTTGGTGCCCTGCCTGGTCACCTTCTCTGTGCCTTCTCAAATCTCCTGCAACTTCTCCTTCCGAAACAGTTTTCTCCTTGCCTCTCCTCACCCTCACTTCCTTATCTTGGTTTTGTCAATGTACCCCCTCTACCTATTCTCTAACTCCCCTCCAAACTCTCCCCCTTTCATCCATTCCCGTCGTCTCCCTCCTCACCCTTTACTGTTCTCGATCATCCCTCACGCCTCGTCCTTGTTTGTCTGGCCGCTCTCCTCCCTCCCCACCTTTCTTATATCCTCCCCTATGTCTCTCCACATCTCCCCCTCCTGCCTCGCCGCTCTCAAGCCCTCCTCTTCTCTTTTTCCTCAGACAGAAAGCCAATTGGGGCTGTCTAAACAAATGAGAGGTGTCTGAGATCATTTAAACAGCCATAAATAACATCAAGAGCGGAGGCAGACGATGAGTGGACCCAACTGCTGAATGCACAGACACACATGCAAGGTTGCACACAGCGGAGGACACACGCAGACGCACATGGAACCCACTCTTAAGTGGACCACATTGCTAATTTGTCTGATAGCGTGCTAAGGGAAGATAAGAGAAGGGAGAGGGATCTGGCCTGCCTGAGATGCATTAGCTCACCTTGTACTGCTTTCACCAGTCCGGCTCTGGGCGCACAGTCTATTGTTTGCTAATTTGCCTTTCGCAGCTATTGTTTGCGGTGCTGCTGGAGTTATAAGTGGCCTACATGTGCCTGAAACGTGAGAGCTTAGAGTCTTGATAGAGAGAGGACAGGTAACAGGTAATGAGGCCCTGAAAGAACGAATGGTGCCCTTTGTGTTGATTTAATGCCATGTTGCCGGGATAGCGCTGCCACTTCTCGCTGGTCTAAAACCTACAAATATGAAGTCCGCAGGTCACAGAGAAGAGCTTGATATCAATTCATTAAGCTTGTCCGGGTCTTGAAGAGCAGAAGACGAATGGTGATTTTGTTCTGTCGGTCACTGGCGAGCCTCCACTCTCCTGGTTCCTGACAGCCCTCTGTCAAGTAGGACATTAAATAATAAGCTTCCCCCTTCTTCTGCCTGTCTGCACGTCTCCCTCTGACTCTCACGTTCTCTCCTCCATGTCTGTCTCTGAATGTGTGTGTTTGTCTGACTTCCTAAGTGTCTTTCTCTGTTATAAATATTTAGCTAGGAATAAAACACTGGCAGCACACACACACCCGCACACACACAGTCGATGTTTCTCCGCCAGTACCCTCTTAAATACTACAGTGCTGGCACTTGTTATAAGCCTCTGCACATCAGGCCAAATCCATTTTAGGAGTGCCAATTTCATTCTTGGGATGTTAAGCATCTACACCGCAAGGTCAAAACATTGCGATGAAAGAACCTCTCGGTCCATTGCGGAACTGGATAAAAATGAATGTTATTTCTTCTGTTGAAATAGCCATCATGTTTCACTGGTTCCCACACAGCAGGTTGGCACATAGTAATATAGAGAGTAAATATTCCTACAGCATGACACTAGCGGTGCATAAAGCAGGACTTTTCATATGATTTGGGGTTTCTGTATCACTCTATCCTAGAAATTTTATTTGCACAGATGGGGGCCGTATTGACATGTATGTATGCTTATGCTGCTACATAATATTCTACTTGGCAATGTTTTAGTGTACACATAGATGTCACACATTGACAGTGCCAGGAGGTGCAGTGGGTGTGCGGATGTGGGTGTTTTTCTTTCATATATACCAGCTTTGAACTCCCTGATTATGCTTATGATGTTGTGTGTGACAGGTTGCCTCTGGAGGTGCTAGAGAGCACAAAGGGACCCTGGAGACATAGTATATGTATTGAAGGGAGGTGTGGTGTGGGTTGTGGGATTCAAGTTAATCTTTTCTTCCAGTTCCCTCAGTCTCTGGCTTACGCTACTCCTATATATGTCTAAAATCACTTTTTGGCTAAACTGTTGATCTCAGACAAACGCATTCAGTCGGTTGGGATGGCGACATGGTTTTTGTTTTGCCATACAGCAAATATATTTGGAATGACAGGGTGTTGCTGATTTAGCATGAAGGAGGTGGTTCTTGTAAGGAAGACTGATGACAGTTCACTTCGACTTGCTTGACAAAAGAGAAAAGTTTATTTTGAAAGAGTGCCTGGGTTGCCAAGAGTTCATCGCTAGGTGTATGCTTCTGGGTCAAATTGATGTCAAATGTGTGCAACTACACAGAACAGTGACGCAGAACGCAAGAGCACCATTGCTTTTTCTTGTTCATGTATCTCAGTGGCCAAACAAACAGAAAAATTCACCCTGGTTTGAGCAAAAGTAAGTCCTGTTCAACATTTTTTATGTCCAACTCCAACAGGAACTATTCAGTCACTGCTCCAAGTTTATGTTTGAAGTAGAGAAAATAAAAAAAAATGTAAAAAACCCTGTCTAATCAGGATATAAGTCTTTTAGCTTTGGGTTTTATTACGAGGCATATTTCAATCAATACAGAGAAAAAGTAGCTCAGATGATGTGTATGTCTTCTGTCCATCATTGCATAAAGCCAAACAATTTGATTGGAGCAGCATATCCTTGCCAGTATAAAATCAGTTCCCAACAGAGCGACTCCAGACCAACATCCTGCCGCGTGTTGATTTTGTAAAGCTTGGGTTGTTGTGGGGGGCCTGCATAGAGATAGGGCAATATATTTGGAATTTCAATGTACACCATATCCCATTGGTCCATGAACAGCAGTCAGGATGTTACATTTTGAGGCTTAGAAAAGTTCTACCTTAGTGAATACCCTGTCAATTAAAAGGAAATAGATAAAACTTTTTTGAAGTTTACCTTTTACTGGGAATAAAAGCCGTTGTTCAACAATGCTGTGACTTTCTTGACTATTGAAACATAAAACCACACGAACAGAAGTAGGGTTTCAAAACTTTGGGTTGGGCATTGGCGTAGCCCACAAACTGCAAGTATTGATTTGGTTTGGTGAAGGTTGGAGAAAGGATCTTGGAGGGCAACAGCGATTAACATTCAGTTAACTCTTGGCTGTCCTCCATTGTTCTTCCTGTGTTCTGTGCCATGACCAAGAGATTTAGTGGCTACACTTTGAATTTGAGTCCACAAATGAAGGAGGACGGGAGATGTGGACAAGTAGCTGGACCTTATCATAAAGACACTCTTTAAAATCGTCCAGTATGATGGTACGGCACTACTTGACATTTTCTCAATTTCTCCACTTCAAAGTCCTTCTGACTATAAAGCAGATTTATACAGACACACAGGCAGCTACTCAAATTGAGTATCTGGGTATCAGTCAAACTCAAACTTGTTTTTGTCCTTTAATTCCTTAATAATAACACAGTTGCTAACGTGATTTTGGACGGACTGACAATCTTCCGGGGATTCCCACAGCACTGTATGAAAATTTAACTCAGCCGCTACATACTTTTTCATTTCTATTGCTTAATAATTTGGGTTTTGATTAGAAATCAAACGAACAGAGAGATGAAAGGTGGCAGAGAACCAGCGATGAGGAACAATAGATGAATGTGTCAGTGGGAGTAGAAAGGGTAGAACAGCGGAGCGAAAAGAGATGAGTAGACAAAGGGAAGAGGATTAAAACATCCCAGAACCCTTTGAAGCCTCAGGTCTTCGGCTACCTCTCCTGGTTGGCCCACTTCTCTCCTGTCTCCCCTGCGGTCATCCAACTCTGCTCTCTGCATTGTTGGAACAGGGGAGCAATGAAGAGAGAGGCAAGATGTGGGGCAGTGTGATAGTTGCAATCATCTCTCTAGCTTCTAAGAAGATTCCGACCCTGAGGTTCTTAGTTCTCCATTCGTTTTCACTCTAATGGTGCCTTCCCCTTCTTTCTCTCTCTGCTCTTTTCCTCTCCATCCCTTACTCCCTCAGCCCATTTTTTCCCTCCATCTGTTTTTCATCTCTCATTCTTGTGTTCTCCCTTCCTTTCAGCCATGCTTAGCCATTCTACTTTCAGTTTCCCCTTCTTCCACCTCCTCCCTTTGCCTTGCCTTTCATTTCTGCACAGCCCTTGTCTGTTGCTTCCCCTCTTTCTCTTCGATCTCACCCGCTTTCTTCTCTCTAGCCTGTCCTCTTAATTCTCTCTCCCCGCTCATCATGGGGACAGTAAATCCCTTGGTGGTTGGAGCACAGAGGCACGGAGCTCTTTGATCGCTTGCGGGGGAACCGACGTTCTCGCTGCCATTCTGGACGGAGCTCTGTCTGCTTGTCTGCTTGTCTGCTCCCGCGGATTCTGAGGGAGGAGCACTCGGTTCTCACATATGAGTGTGTTCTCGCTGCCAAGAAACACACACACACACACACATTCAGGCAAGTGTTGTCCTGTGTGTAATTAAATTTCCTAAGGACCATAAGAATGACTTCATAACACAGGCAAACCAAACATCTTAAAATGTCCTTCATGAGTTTCTTCCTTTCCTCTCCTCTCTCATTCCCTCTGAATGCACCATGGCTTCCTTTATCCAAAATATGCTGTTTAATCTGGTGAAATGAGAAATTATCATCAAACAAGAAATATGGACTTATGAATACTGATTTAGCATGTGCCGTTCCCTCGCAATGACTTGAAATGTAATGAAACGATTCAGTCGTTTATAATGCATGAGCGCACGGCTTGTAATCAAACGAAATTGTGTTGTTCACTTGCCGGGGAAAATGAAATAATGATGATGTTCTTCAAAATGAATGCTTTGTGGGATTTAAATTCACTGAGAGTGAGTTAGGTGAACTAATCTCATCGCATGTAGTATGTGATTTATCCCCGAGATAGCGGGGGAGATGCACGCTTGTTGTGGGGACCAGAAGTGACTCTACTGGAGGAAAGACACCTAAAAGGTAAATTGATTCGAACGTTCCTCTCTGTGACGCTCTGGCATTTAGTTATTTCTCTTCTTTTTGCAAAGTCTCCACAGGCAGCACTTTTGTTTGCGAGACATTAAAAGGGCTTTTGGAAAATCAGAAAACAAACAGAAGCCTCTCAAATGTCATTTCATTTGTCTCCCTAATGTGAAAGCAAAGTCTTAAATATTAATATCATATTCCTCATGTTCTGCTTACGCTAATGGGGTAGAAGGCATGTAGAAAGCAGCAATCCCTCATCTATGAGTGGTTTAAACTATCTTTTAATAACTGCTGCCAAAGGATTCATTTGAGGAGACAGAATGCAAAGTGGAAATCAAGCCCTTTCCATCTGATTTCATTGTCACGTTTATTCGTGGCTGTGATCTCTATCTGAGGATGTGAAAACCCATTTGTATTTAACACTTTGTCTCAGTTGTCATATGCAAGGAAACGATGTGAACGCCTAATAAAGGCACGGATGCCCTGAATCCCTCCGCTTTTCTCCGACATTTCGTTCAATACGCACATTATGACAACATTTAACATATGCACAAAGAACGCACAAAATACCTACACACACACACCCATTTGAGTGGGGCTCTCCGCCTCGAAACAAGAGCAGTGTAAGAAAATGCATCTGAAGCAAGCGCCACACAAACACACACTCGCACACACACGTTCGGTTAAGCCTGTGGAATTGATGTGCCCCTAAGCTTGTTTTTTTTTTTTTTTTTTCATGCATTATGCCCTAAGGAAAGAGCCTCTGAATGGTGGTGGCTGCCACTCACTGGAGTATAAGCTCGGGATCAGACTGCAGAGGTAAACACGGACGTCACCCACATAAAAGCACACACACACACACACACACACACACACACACACACACACCTGCGGGGTGGATGAGAGCAAATTTGAGGGCACAATTTCAGGGGGGAAACATATTTTTCTTTTAGGGAGACTCATTCTGTTACATGCAATTATTCCTTTTCTTTCTTTTTCCCTCACTCAGAAACACTCACCTCTAAGCTAAGGGATGAAACCTGCACAGTGTGTCTCTGCCTCATGCTGGCTTAGCCACAGAGCTGAAGAACAGTGAGGGGATAGAACGTGGAGATGAAGACATACAACAGAAAAGCTCTGTAAACAAGACACACACGAAGACGCGCGCTTACGCGTCCGTGCGCTCGCGCGCATGTGCGCACACACGCGATGGGGGCTCCGCGCCCGTCCGCCCCTATCTTTTTGCTCAGCCACAGCGAGGTGTGGTGCTTTGTGTCAGACTGGGTGTCCCGCACCATGTTTATGTCTCTCTCCTGTCCTGTGTTCAGCACTACAGGGGCTGCTTGATGTCAGTTTACTGTGAAGCAGTGACGGCTGGGTGAAGGGCTGACGAGGTCTCTCCGTGGGAGGCCTTGGCTTGCCTTTTAAGACGCTGCTAAACCTTTCAGACCTCCAGTGCCTACACTGCACAGTGCTGGAAGACGCAGCTGAGTGCTGACTCGGGGGCGTGGCGCACTTCCTCGTTTGTCAGTGAGTGTTCAGTGCTTGTGTGTCTGTTTTGACTACACATTTATGGTTTAATGCATGGTGCAAACGATTATATATGCTGTAGTATACCAAGTTTCAAACCTAAAAAGTATAAACTCCGCCACCAAAACAGGGTCAATCACTAGGTCAGTATATTTCATTTAATGTAATAAATCGTAATTAATCAACAGTATGTTACTCCTTAGGGCAAGCGGTTGATATCTGGCAGCGTTCTGAATGTGCCAACTATTTTTTATTTGATGTAGCCATGTCTACTGAGCACAAAATTGAGAGAAAAGTGATACATTTCTTGGCATTTGAATAAAGCATCCGGTTGTAGGCTGCACATCTTTCACTTCTACATGTACGACTTCAAGTACATTTACGTCGGTGTGCTTTGATCTGTTTTCCCCATAAAAGAATCTCTGCATTGCGACAACAGGTCCGTGTAAAATATGTTCGTGTGATGATGAAAGTCTTAAAAAAATATATATATCTGCACGAAACAGATCAAACGCTTCATGTTCTGTATGTATATTATGAAAGCGGTCACTTGTGATTAACCCAGAGACGATAATGATGAATTTTTCATTACGTGTTTTTCCTTTACTCTCCCCCTCTCTCAGGTGCAACACACAGGTGATTTCAACCAAATAAAAAGCCAGACGGATGGACAGAAAAGTTAGCAACCAGCCAGCGAGTTTAAGGGAGTGCCGTTCCTCTGTCTCATTAGTCTAGTGCTGTGTTTCTTAACCTGGCACTGGGGAGCAATGGGGTCACAGAAAGAGTTCTAAAACAGTTTAATGTGATATGCAATCTGCAGTGCTAATAACACCTCATAAAACCCACAGGATGAGAAGGGAGGCTTGCACCGTTGTGAACAGGCTAAAAACATAAATGCCAATTATATGTAACCGTCGAGTGTAATAGACCTATTTCAGAGCAGATGCTTTGGCATGACATCGCAAGAACAGCAGGCAAAATGAATAGCATTAAAAACAACTGTATTCCATTTGGATCTCAGGATCCTACTACTGTGACTGGCTCACATGGCTCAGTGACACACTAAACCTACCAGCAAGCTGTGTATATTGGCTACATAGATAGATCGATCGATAGATAGCAAAAATGGTTCAGAGACAAACAAGGTGAGTGTTGCAGACGGCTCAAGTCAAAGCGCAGATCTCAGTCCGATCGAGAATTTGTGTCTGCTCACACCCGATCCCCAAGCAACCCGGCACACCATGAACATTTTTGCGAGGAGGAATAGAGAAAAATTGCAGTGTCCAGATGTGCCGTCATCATCGAGATATATTGTGTCATCTCATGTCAAAGGTAGTCACTAATAATAAATGGTAATAATAACTTCTGTGCACGGTACCATCATTTTTAAGTGCATTCTCAAATGGAATGATGTCATAAAAAGGATAAAGTGATCTTCAGTCATTTTTATTTGAAATAACAGGGGTGATGGCATCATCTAATTTAAATCAATATATGGGATTTTTCTCAACCTTTTTTTTTATTACTATTATTTATTTATTTCCAAAAAGTACTTGGACAGAAGAGGCATGTCGTAGATGTAGTGAGGTGAACTGCAGGCAACTTGTCGTCTCGCTAAGCTCCATAGCTAAAACTGTACGTCAGTTTTATACCACGCAGCCGTATGCTTTTATTCCAGCCTTCCCTCTTCAAGGTAGACTGTCAACAAGTTTTTGCAACACGGCTGCAAAGATTTGCTCAGATTCCGCCACATGAGCATTCATTAAGTGAGGTACTGATGCCGGGTGATAAGGCCTGGCTCGCAGACGACTTTCCAATTCATCCCAAAGGTCTTGGTGGGGATTGAGGTAATGGCTCTGTGCAGGCCAAACAAATGCTTGCACACCACCACCAAAACTTGAAAACCCATTTCCTGATGTACAGGAATACACATATGGTCTAACAAATGATTGCTTCCAGCAGCACTGACAGTTCCCTTAATTGGAACTTTCCCAAACCATCCTTCAGATGAAGGTTACGCATGATCATCCTGTGACACCGATGGGTCTAACCGGTTTCTTAGTAGCCCTCTACTTCCTCAAGACATGGTAGATGAAGTGGGAGTGCAGCCTTTACTTGGAGCCAGCTGACGTATGGTCGAGTGGGCAAATCCTTTATGCAGAGCACACACATGCAAATCTTCAGTGTGCGGAGCTGCAGAGATGAGTGTTCAAGCATAAAGAACACAGAGTGTGAAGACTCTGTGAAATATAACAAAGATTTTGGAATCAAGAACTGTCCTCTATCCATCAAACACACACACACACACTCAGACACTCAGAGAGCAGCGGGGCTCCTCACTGACCATTACTCTTAGCAATGAGTGCTGAACAGAAAGTGCTTAGTGGAAAACAACAGGATACCTCCACCACAACTCAAACAGCATCCATCAGCCATACAGCATGTTTGTGTGTGTGTGCGTGTGTGTGTGTGCGTGTGTGCACGGTCTCTTGTGTGTGTTTTGTCTGTATCATTTCTGTGTGTGTATGCTTAGGGTGAAAGAAAGAAGTAATATAAGATTTCTATCCTGTCACTTTGGTAATGCGGGCCCGGGTTCTCCCAGCATCTCACTGACCTTCATGCTCAGTTTCAGCACACTTACATCACCCGTGTCAAACACAGACCTTCATCATTTCTGACTGCATGTGTGTGAAGTGTGTGCGAGAGTGGGTAGAATGAGATGGAGAGATGAGACTGAATGTGCTTGCATACTGTAAGTTGATGGGCATCTGCAGTTTTTATTGATCGCTGAGGTTTTTCTTCAGCTCTTTGTGGCTATTCAGTCCTTATATTATTTTTTTACATATATATATATATATATATATGTCTAAAGATTTTGGTGTGTTTATGTGTGTGTGTGTTCTTGTACTTGCGGACATTTTGGCCAGTCCTCACTTTTCTGGCCTCACTTTTTGTCTGTTTTGAAGGCCTGTTTTGTTTTCTGAGGATCAGTTTCAGTTTTACTCAGTCGGAGTGAGGACATGTGTGCAATGTGAGGCGTTTTTTGCTGGCCCTCACTTCTTCACAGGGTAAAGGTTACAATTAGGTTACTAGGTTACGATAGTTGAGATGGTTAGTGTTAGGATAAGGGGTTAGGGAACGCATCATGTCAATGTCCTTACAAGGATAGCCATAAAAAAAAACCTGTTGTAAAGCATTTATAGTATGTGTCTTGGCATCTCTTGCAAAAAACATGTCTTTGTCAGATTGTATTTTAAAATTATCACCAAATGTCACTTCTTCCAGAGGACTAAAAGTTCGGACTTAGATATCAGGTTAAGGGTATTGTTGTATCTTACTGTACATGAAGTAATAACTGAGGAGGATTTTAGTATTTAGCCACTGTACTTACTTGAAAAGTGCCTCTGGAGGTACGGCCGATACAGATGCCACTTGGACAATCCCAGAGAAGATTTTCTAGGCATGACTGACTGGGAGGAGACTCTGGCATAGACCCAGGACATGCTGGAGGGATTAAATGTCCCAAAGGGCGTCAATGTACTTGAGGATCTTACAATAGGGGACACCAAGTTGGAGGGACATGGAGGGAAACCAAACTTTTAGGCTGTTTTACTTGCCTGATTAGCAATGCAATTATAAGATAAAAGAATGTTCAAAACCAGAATCTGGTTAGAATATGTTATGAAGGTAGGTATGCAGTAGAAATGAAAACCAAGGCTTTAAATCTTAGAAGTGTGTCGTTATAAGTATGGGTTAAGCAGGCAGTGTGGATATTATTATTATTATTTATTCCAACCACTCTATTATTTATTACATAGGTCTTCAACGGGGGGTCTGTGGCGGTACTGCAAAGAGGTTGCAAAAGTTTTGGTTGATTAGACATTTTTATATGTTCTTTTAAATTTTCCCCCACAGATTTAAAGTCAGCCTATTCAGTCCCAGGGTGAAATCCCATGTATGTATGTATGTATGTATGTATGTATGTATGTATGTATGTATGTATGTATGTTTATATCAGGTATGTTTACAGCAGGTGCACAGCCACCCTACTTATAGGATGTAAAATGATGATAATAATGTATATTTCTAAATAGCACTACTTTAATGTAGAACACATACAGTAGGTAGGGGGTCTCTGCTTAATCTCTCCATCAGTTTGAGGTTCCGAGGCCTGAAAAACATTGAAGACCTCTGATTTATTACATAATATAATATGCATCATCTTAATTTAATATATAACAGGGAACCATATCTTCCATATCTTCCACTGGAAACAAAACAGTTTCTCCCAGATGGAGCAAATACGTATTTTCCATGTCCTTTGTGAGAGTGAACAGCAAGGAAAACTACAAGTCAAACTCTGAGTGGGAGGTCGGTTGGTGTGGAACAAATGACACACCAGCCTCTCCTGTCAACTGGTTGCTGTAGCATCCGGGCAACTTAATGGCCATACTAGTGCATATTCATGAAGTCAGACCACCTCATTGCAGCCTCAAGGAGAGGAGTTTTTTTTGTTTGTTTTTTTAAAGGAGCAACAAGAAGCTGCAAAGGACAGAGGTAAGGACACCAAATGGCATCTCCACTGAAGAAGTAATAATATTGTGTCTAAATCTGAGGAATCCTCTCTAGTATTTTCCCTGGTTACTTAACTTTGTCAAGTACTTGACAAGTTGATTTAATAGTCAGTGTACGCCAGTGTGTAAAAGATACAGTCATTCATTACTGAAGTGTATAAATTTGACGTTATTTGATATAAAATGATGCAAAATGTGTTTATGAGCAACCCAGTGGTATAATGTATCAGTTAAACTGGCTCCATCTAGACTTGCACATTAAAACAGTGCACGACGGATCAGTAATAAGAGAATGTAACCCATCCAAATATATAATGATAATAACATGCCTTCAACACTAGTAAGGGAGCTACTGTAGTGGGGAAACCAGAGATGAAGTAGCTTTCGTGTAAGGAACAGTAACTCAGAGGGATTTTGTGGAGGTTCTACACTTATTTGAATTCCACAAAGGAATCCATGAAATGCAGCTCCGGCTGCATTACCCGGAATGCTTTTCTTTATTGGATGTTGGCAGACTTTAGCCATGAAGCAATATTTTAAGGCTCAGACATTTTTGTAGTTGCGATGATGGCTCTGAGTTACAAGACAAAGGTCTGTGGAAGTTTGAATGTAGAGGCTATAATAATGAAATACTAGAGCACACCCTTGCAGTGGAAACTAAAGTGCAACATCAGAATTTATGGAGGCTCAGACAAAGAGATTTATCCTCTCGGTGGAGTCGCATTAGTTTATACTTAGAGCTCTATATGGAAAGGTGGAGGTGAAAGCATGCTGTGTTATATTAAAGCCGACGTTAACATCTGCAGGTTTGTTCTACCACTTCCCCAGATTTTATCATAAGAGACCTTCAGTTAAGTTGGATACGTGGTTCTTGACTTACGGAGTTATGGGTCTGTATAAGAAGGAATCACATCATATTTTCTACACGAGAAAGCCTGATGTGGGTGTTATTAGTGATCTCATAGAGTATTTTATTGGGCTATATGTACAACACACTGTCTACTGATGACAGCGTGAGTGAAGCAAATATTTAGTCATTTGGTTTAATGGAATTAGGTTTGTGGTGGCTGTTTGGTTTCATTTACATTTTACATTCCTGGAGGTTCCATTAAAGAAAGCTAACAGAAACTTACAGTAATTGCAGTACATCATTTGATGCAGAAGGAAGAAAATAAAAGACATATTTCTGAAATTTCAATTGTGCTTTGTACCTGTTTCCATTAGTGATGCATTGGTCATGAATGGAGTGAACGACCGGACCCAGTTCACGGCACTGGGAGCCAATTCATTTTTTTTCTGGAGCCTTGTCTTTTTTTCTGTTAAAGCCGAACGTGATTGGTCAAGAGGTATGGTGGCGGCGTCTGTGCGTCCACACTGAGCGCAGGGAGGAGTTACACAAACACAACACACAGAGCACAGAAGCGCACGAATTGGAGGGAGGAAGACAGAGACATAGACTACATGCATTAGAAAGGGTAAGGAAAATGACTGGAAGAAAATGGAGTAAAGTCTGGACACATTTTGATCGTAAAAGACAGGCGACCATCCAGATGTCACGTTTTTGCAGCAGTTCAATGACAGTTTAAATAAAGCTGTTTAAATAATAAACCCCCCGCATCATCTCCAGTGAAGTGTTTCGATTGCACTTTTGTGATACACTTTTATACCAACGTGTCTGAAAAACCACCTCAAGAGAGCGTAAATATCTTTTAGTCAATTACACGTAACTGTAGACTCACTTCTTGAAAACGAGTGAGTCAACATTACCCTCTCTGAGCAATTTCTATATTTATTATTATATTGTTGCTGTTGTTCACTTATTTTGCTCAGCTGACTTTTTTACTGACTTAATTTTCCGCTGTTGTTGTGTTGTTTACATAGTTATATTTATAGTTTTTTGTTGCATTGCTCTTTTTTCTTATTTTGCGCTAATGAGTTTACTAAAACAATTGCGTTTAGTAAAAGGGGAGTTATTTGAATTTTATACCGTTTAATAGTTTTATATTGTAATTAGTTAGGAAAAAAGCGGTTTATTTGCCTAAATATGTGTCCTGTATTTTATCATTATCATCTTAGTAAAGGAAAAATTACAGTATTACAGTATTTCAATGATCATGACATTTCAAGAAAAAGTATTGGTATCAGAATTGGCGATATTAGCCCTGTATTTACTTGGTATCAGATGGATACCAAAATTCCTAGTATCGCTCAGCCCTATCAAACATATAACATCTGCATGAGAGTGCTGCACATGTGAAGTGTTGACCCAGTCATTTTTGTGTGGCAGATATTCTACTGATTAAGTGGATGTGAAGCCAATGATAATTGCACTGTTAGGTTGGTAGGTGTGCACCTGCATGCCTTTGTGTACGTGTGTGTGTGTGTGTGTGCTGCTTGTATCCGACACACTAACTAGACAGTTTATTTGGATTACAACCAGTTTCTGTTGGCTCGTTTGAGGTTTTTTACAGATATCATTAACAGTTTCCCTGTAGATCCATTTCTAATCTAATACAACAGGGCACCACGTAAACTGCACTACTGTCCTACTCCGCACCACCGTATAGAGGCATTGTCGTGACTTATCGCCTGCGCACACCTTGAATACAGAGAGACGATAATGAGCTGCTGCAGCAATGTGATGTATGGGTGTTTTATGAAGGGTGGAGACTAAACAGAAAGTAAGAGATGGAGCAAAAGAGCAAATACTCCTGTCTGTCTCTCTGTCTTTCTGCAGGGCCCCCTTGTTAAGAGATTAAACGCCACACTCCTTGTTTAATAGGATTGCTTGGCAAAGACCAGTGTATGTATATGTGTGTGTGTGTGTGTGGCTGCATTGTGGGTGGGGCTAGGGTGGGAGTTTTAACTAGATTGCCGGCACAATATTAATTCTATTTTCTCCTGGCACCACATCACACTGTCTTCTGGACAACATGTTTTTCTGTGTGTCTCTATTTCATATATCATACACTTTGGAAAATAAGGAGACAATTCAAAAGCAATACAAAGACGGATGCAGTGCAGAGGAGATGTAATCTGAGGTGAATTGAGGAGGCAGATCTTCAGCTGTACGTTGTGAAAGTCGATGTGCGTTAGTCACCTCATATGATCATGACAAGTAAGATGTGAATAAATACAAAGTTAGCCAGTGTAACTCTCGTCTACAAACAAAGTTTCTGCCTCATAAAAGACACATTATCTGTAATGGACACTCATTCGGCCCACACAGCAGGAGTGTGCATGGAGAATTCTATCACTGAGACACAGATAATGATTAAAGGTTATAAAATAGAGTCAATGTCTGGAATGTAAGTAATTCGCACAGGAGTGGCTGTAATACCCCTATCAAAAGTTTTATAAAACTTTTGATTAAATACCATATGCTGCTGATGCTTGTTTGTGCCCTATTTTGAATTTTCAAAAGATGTTTCTGTGATGCTTTAAATTCAGATTCAGATGATCATACATTTTGTATCCAAGCAAGGGACTGAAAAATGCGCCTGCAGTTCTTCAAGTGTCCACTTGAAGCTGTCTCCCAAAGTGAGTCAATACATGTAGAACCTCAACTTTTACCAACCCGGACTTCCACCACCCAAACAAAAAAGTTTGTGGAGGAAAATCTCTCCACTGGGTCTCTCCACTGGGTATCATGTCCCGGAAAAGATCTGCCAAACCAATCAAACTGTCTGGGTGGGCTATGCAGTGATGGACAAATACACTTTTGTTGAACTCAACCATTTACGTTATATTAATAATTAAATATATGCATACTTAAGGACTTGGCCACTTTTTTGTTTAGTCAGTGTTGCATCTTTTATGCATCTATCATCAGCTTAGTCAGACAATCATTTAATTAACTTATCACTACATAATAACCATAAAACCTACTCTTAATGCGCAAGACATTTAATTCCCTAATGGTACTATTCATAACAAAAGTTCAAGTTTATGCAGTGAAGGTCTAATTATGGAAGACGTATGTTTACTACAGCCCTATTCGCAAAGGATGAGAATTACCTGGACACGTCATGTGATTCAGAAATTTCTGTGGAAGACTCTGTGTGCTGACATCTTGACTTTGCACCCAAACAGTTTTCCACATTTTGATTTATAACGCAGCCTTCAAATCACTTATGATTACTCAACAGGTGTTGGGCCGTCCCTTGTACTGCGCATGAACCCTTTCAATCTTTTGTGTCATGTTGATTTGGTCAGCAGACAAACTGCGACTTCCTTCTCGCCTCTCACACACGGATTCAGCTTCTCCTCAGCTATTGTACATATTTCAGCTCAACTCTATCCTCCGGGCATGAGCGGCTATTGTTGAAAAGTTCTCTTGAGGTGGAATACTGTGATCTTATTTCTGTCAACAGATATCATCTTTCAAATGCTGCAGGATTTAGTTATTATTACTGAAGGAGCAATAAGAAAGAGTCGTGAACTTGAAGCATCTAAAGCTGTGACCGATTTCACCTGCCCCATAGTGTTTATGAAAACACTGTCTATCAGTCATGCTGTGAGTGCGCTGTGTGTGTGGGTGGCTGCTCTGTTGATGTACTGTGAGGTTGAAAGAGAAGATGAGTGACTTCTCTTTGGGTGGGCATGCTTACAGTAGTCTGCACCTAGTAAGTGAAAACCTGTTATTAAAATAAAATAAAATAAAATAAAATAAAATAAAATAAAATAAAATAGAATAAAAATGCATGCTTCCAGTGATGAAAGAATATTAAGTCAAATCAATTTTCCACTCAGAAAAGCAGCAAATAGGAGTGTGATGTGCCCTCATTCCCGATTATCTGTGTCAAATTCATCAAACAAATTGTATCGAACAAATGTGCATTTGTGTGTATGTTTACATCTGCTTACGTGTTGCATTTTTATAAGCAACTGCTTCGTGCTCAGTCTGAACACTACGGAAGCCCTAAGCGGTCATGCATTCATACGTATTATTTCCCCCATTTCCCCGTGATAATGAGTTAATTTACCTCATTATCTCGATATATTTATTTTGAGAGTTCCATCATACGTGGATGCCCTTAACACTAACGTTAGTAATAATGTAGTAAGAATAATAATAATAGCCTAATATAATAGACCTACTGTAAGGTGAGCTGTTATAAATAACTTATATGTAACAAATATGTGTGAATGCATGACTGCTTAGGGCTTCACTACACTACACTACTGTTACTATGTACTATTTCTTTTCTAGGAAAACGCAGAAATCTCTCACAGATCGGACATTAAGTCTTAAGGATAAATCAACAGTGTGTATTGGAGCTACAGAATTTTGTTCCCAATAAAAATGAGTGCACTACACCATGAGGGGGGCTTGTACCGAGTTATTTCTTGGCCAAGTGAGCAATATGTCATTATAGTTGAGGGAGTTACTCCAGCGCTTAGCAACCTTCAACTAGAGCAGGCTGACTGAAGTTAGCGTAACAAACTGACTGTGGTCCCTGAAATTCACTGAAATTCACAGCAGATTAATTTCCCCTGGGATGTCTGACCGCGGCCTGAAGCAAGCCAAGCAAAGTGACATCTGTCAAAGTTGCGACAGAGGAGCAATCCTCTCCTAAATTAAAACTAATCAGAGAGTAGTAGCAGAGCGGCATGGCACAAGGGAAGCTGAATGAGATGGTTAAGCTACAATATCTGCGTAGTGTCTGAGTGTTGATTTTGTACAATGCAAGGTTTGAAAGATGATGTTTAAATAGACGAATGTGAGCTTTTTCAGTCTGACCTGAGGTAATTTTATGAGAATGAAGAGATTAAGTCACTGCACGCAGTCTTGGTAATATTACTCCGAGCCTCAATGGTTTCGTAAAACTATCCACATTGTGCAATTTTATGGTATGATATGGAGCCAAGCCTTAGTTGGAAAAGGGAAAACATATCTGCGTTACAGACTGGCCTTAGTCGGTTTCATTTTTGCAGTCCATGTGTGGTTTGCATCCATTTCAAGGTTAAGCAGTGGCCCATAAAACGCCTTCTTGGGTCACAACTAGCAGCCGTTCCCTGGAACGTACCACATGCCGAAGCGTCCTTGAACAAGACCCTGAAGACGCTGAGCCCCCAGTCAGTCCATATATGTACCAGTAGGTAGAAAGGCACTGTGCAAAACCAGACCATTCACCAACTCAATTCCAAGTGAGAGTAGACGTGTTCAGTGTTCTGCTGGGACCTTGCTGGGATGTTACCTAGACATGTACCAGACCAGGTACATCATAGCAATGACACTCCTTGATGGCAGCATCCATCCCCAGCAGACACAGGCACAAGTGATCAAGTATCAAGTATTTCAAGGTTTTGTCATGCCACGAGTAAAAGACAAGGCATAAGACAGTGGGTGCATTAGATCTAACTATGATCCATGTCTGCTATGATGTGCAAGAAGCAGATATGGTGGTTGCACCACTATTGCTGCATGAATTTGCAATGGCAAATATCACCTCTGCAGGCAGTGGTCTCTTCTGTCTCTCTTGCCCTCTCACCGCGCCCTAAATCACTAACCTCAATCTTTCCTTTTCTTCACGTGGCCCTCCAGTGCTTACAGTGTATTTTGATATTACCAAGCTACTGCAGGTGCTTCTCTGTCCAATCCCCAATCACTTATGTGTGTATTAAAAATATGGAAGTGGATTAAACGTGGATTGTAGTTAAGCCATGTGCCGTGCAACACCTGTTGTAATGGATGTGTTTCTGTCTGATACAGGGTTATGCCTGTGTTCGGTGAACTACGATGATCATGCATAACCTATATGTCAATTTATGTGTGCCCACTGGCCTCTCTGTGAACACACTTTCCAATTTTACCTTCTTTTTGTTTTCCTGTAAGGAAAGAACAGCTTGAAACCAATAAAACATTGCCTGTCCCTCCTGGGCACCTCTGTCATATTCTCTCATTTCAGTATGAAATGATACATTAACCACTGGCTACAGTAAATTACATTTTCAAGAAAATACAAATCCAAGTTTGCACAGGGAAATTCTCTCAGAATGCACCCCGGTCTGATGTGCGATGGGGGCATGCACATACACCTTCAAAGGAAGAATTGGAAATAATCCACTCTTTGCTCCGTTTTTCCTTTCATTTCTCTGCCTACTGTACTTTTTACTTGTCCTTAGGGATCTCAGTATACTGCTTTAAACCCATAAAAATCATGTAAATCCATTATGCAACATGCCATAAATCTCTCTAAACCTGCACTCGTAATCCTAATCCCAGGTTGTGGATTAATTTAATCCAGTGTTTAGATCTAATCCACTCGTCTCCAGGGCAGCGGAAGAGACAGAGCCATGAGATTAATAATGGTTGAAATCACCCTAATAAAACTGTATTTATGTTCTCATTAATTTGGTAGTTTATTAGAATGCTTTTCCGTTATTCGGCGTTTCCATCTCTGCTCTCTCTCTCTGCTTTTCTACCTCCCTTTACTCCAGCCCCATAGGGTGGTTCCCATAGGGAAATATTCAGAGATGTGATTATGCAGCCTGCATTTCATAATTTGAACGTTTACACTCCATGACTGCATCTCTCATCTCAATCAACAAACACAAACAAATCAATTAAGATGGGATATCAGCCATGTTTACTTTGCCACTTGACAGCAAACTTTGCTGGTGTGCCGAGTCTTCCTCTGCCTCACTCCCCCATCTTCCACAAATATCGGAAGACAAACTTGAGTGCGAGGAAAACACACAATTTTTAAAACACGTTACACGGTGCTGTGTAGAAACCACATAAAAGAAGCCAGCTAAAACCAGACAATGCATAACTGCTATACACACACACACCCACACAAGAAAAAAAGAAACTCAAGACACAACTGTGTTACCACTAATTGCATCAGTTCCATCAAGCCATTCTCAGAGAGCCGCAAACACAAATCAAATTAGCACTTCACATCCTTGTGTCCCCTGCCTCAGATACTGTAATTAGGCCATGACTGAGGGACTAGGTTTTTGCACATAGTCACACATGTGAGCACACGCACATTTGTAGTTTGAATAGTCTGGGGGTATCTGTGCAACTTTCAGAAGTTTCCGTATGTACATATATATATATGTGTGTGTGTGTGTGTGTGTGTGCGTGTGTGTGTGTGTGTGTTGCGATTAGATAAACTATGTGAGTGTATGAGCAGCAGAAGATAAGGGAACAGAGTCTGTGATAGAGAGACGGGAGGAAGGGGTGAGATGTTTCTTCAGAATGCACTCATGGAGTTTGTAGTCAGATTCACACATTTCAGATTTGGCTCATTAAATGACTGTGTCCCTGGAGGATTTTACGCGTCTTTGCTCACTGCTTGACTCGGTGTGTTCACACGGTTGGTGTGTAATTGTGTCTGTGTGTATTCAGGGATAGGCAAATGGCTGTGTACTGATTAAGCATTCATTAACAATGACTTGAGTTAAAAGTGAGAATGTAATGCCCATATACGTAATGCTTTTGCGCCATGTTATTTACATTGTAGACCCACTATGCTGTATGCTATTATTAATGTTGCTGTGTATTTAATAGAAAAAGAAAAATAGCTGGTTTGGGTTAAAATCCACCTTGTGAGTAGACCCCCTAATTGAGATGATTAACTCGTGGAGAGGAAATATTAAGGTGAAAATTTTCTTTGCATGATTTGTCTCTGACTTCCCAAAACTGACCATTAGGATGCAGCACAGGGTATTTTAAATGAAGTTGCTTTTTCCATTATGGTAATACTTCCTACAGAGTTTTTTGGTTAACTCAGTACAGTACAGTGATCAGGCATTAAATTATGACCATTCATATCTCGGTGTCCCTTGTGCCTCCAATACAGCTCCTTCTCATCAGAGAATAGACATGGGTCCTCTGAGGGTGCCCTGTGGTGTCTGTGCTGGTAACAGGATCTTGTTAGTGGTGGCCTTTGGGACCTATGTACCCTTTGGATCATCCCACAGATACCTATGTTTTGCTATTTTTCATGTTTGTTTGTTTTTGAGTTTTTCCTCAACCATTTTTGTGTGTGTGTCTGTGTCAGGCTGCATCCTGCTGGGGATGGCTGCTGCCATCAAGGATTGTCATTGCTATGGGGTGGGGGAGCCTGGTGTAGGTGGTTGGTGCATTAATACCTAGTCCAACAGATTCCCAGCAGCAACATTGCATTGTTACATGATGTATTGTTACTTCCACCACCTCTCAGTGGTCATAATGTTATGCCTCATCGATGTAGCTAAGACAGCAAGGCAAAGATGTTGATGAACAGGTGCAGCTGTGGCATTATGGTTATAAAAGGAACTTTTAGTGGGTGAATTGGCCGCGCTTTTACCCCTCAATTTCCATCATGATACCCTAGAGCAAGGCACCCAGAACCCAAAATGAAAACTAGCTGGGAAGTGGCTGATCATTGCTCATTAGGGACAGTTTAAATTCATTGGTTGCACTTCCTGTTTGTAACCAAGTGAATAACAGAATCTCCAAATCCGAAGAAAAAAGGTGTGTTTCTGTCCATCTCATTAATGGAAGTCTGTCGCTCTCCATTGGTCTCCGTTTTGGTTGCCACAAACTCCCAAGGGATCTATCTGGGCATTCAGCAGCCAATACCTCCACTCTGTTCACCAGCTGGTTTGTGTGTTTGGTGCTACACAGGTAAACAGTTGGTTTATCAACAGCCAGCAGTGCACTGCTGCACCTTAAAACGCAGTTGATGAGAGCAGTTTGTGCTGCTTGAACACATCTAATTTTATTATGTATATTTAACGAGCGAGTGTATGAAAGCCAAATGTTTTAAGACTAGCAAGAGAGGTGCAATGAAGATTGGGTTTTATGTAAATTAGTAAAGACAACAGCGGTGTGTTGATATTTCAGCAATAATATAGTCAGGGAAGGCAGAGCACTGTGCCTAAACTACTGTACATTGATAATGTTGGGAATTCTCCAAGAAGAAAAAAAAGGATGTGTATCAGAACAACCTTATAACAATACAACTGAAAATAAATGTGCATCAACAGCTAAATTAGAATAAACTTCACATGATCTATCGCAACAAAATACAGTTGTAACCTATTTATTCATGAGTGGGATTGAATTAGATTGTATCCTATTTATAGGTCATGTTAGTAAATTAGAAAACCATGAGCTCAACTCAAGTTTCTGTTTCATCCGTTCGTTCTTTCCTTCTCAGGTCTTACCTGAAAGTGATGAGGCCAGTGCCTTGGCCTGGCCGAGACAGTCATACAGACAGAAATACATTAAAGGAATGTCATATAAGCCCATCAAAGCCTACATTACATTAAGCCAGTCACTAATTACACTAACTAAACTAATCTAGTGTAATTCTAAGGCTGCATGGGAAAGCGAAGGAGAGATGAGGTCTAATTCTTTGGAAGGCTTACTGTTATGTGATGCAAGCTCTGTGATTCTCTCATCTCAGAATCATTAATGTGTGCGCGGCGCTTAGGAAAGATTTTATGTGTGTGCACGCGTGTGTGTGTGTGTGTTTTTTTTTTTTTTTTTTTTTTTTTTTGTATCTGAAAGCCTGTGTTCGACTAAGCGTCTCGGAGCGTACCTGGGATCGCTTTGAGATCTGAGATGAAAGGCTCGCTGTAAAAGCAAGATATTTTTCCGGGGAGCCGCTGACCTCACTCGTAATGCCCCATGGTTTCGATGTTTACGCAAAAGCAGAAATCATTCAAGCATCACATCTCCTGCTGAAATTGAGCCCGCTAACACAGATGTATTAGCTACCTCAACTCCTCCTGCAAGTGCTTCAAAGGCTTCTTAATTTTTTTTTATCGTGAATATGTAATGCTGTCTGTTAAAAATATGGTTCGATACCTATGCAGAGAGAACAGATGCGGTGGGGGGTTAAAAGAAGTAGCAGCATGTGAAATACTGATCTGAAACAATAGAGATAGAGAGTAGTTATGTAATAGTGTACCTGAGTGTGTGTAGGGTATGTAGGAGGTACTTCCCTTGCGCTTTCACTCGTCTGAAGCTTTGAACTTTTCCTTTTTCTTCCTGCACCTTCACTCGCTGCTCTAAATTCATTACACATAAATAAATTACTGCGTGTATCTTGGTGTGTCATATCGATGTCTGAAGTTCAATAGATTACCAATGTGATTTCATGCTCAGGTGCAGACATAAATGGGGGTGAGGTACTGTGAGAAACAAGTATACCCAGCCGTTTTCGAGGGGGTTGCAGCCTGACTCGAATTTGCCTCGAAAGGCTCACGTCGTTTATGGGAACATAGATAGATGGCGGACGGACTGAGGAGAAGGGGAGAAAGGCCAGGCGCAGAGAGAGAGATGCCGAAGCCGAGCGATTTGAAAAGACAGATGGATGCGAAGAAATCCACGGCCCATCCACAGACAGAAACTGAACCCCTTGATGATGCTGAAGTGAGAGGCAAGGCTGCCTGTGCTCAGAATACATAGAATACATACGTAGATGACGGTCAGTGTGTGTGTGTGTGTGTGTGTGTGTGTGTGTGTGTGTGTGTGTATGTGTGTGTGTTCATGGACGTGTCAAAGTCTGTTTGAGAAGACCAGACTCTCAAGCTCAAGGTTTCCATTTAGAGCAGCACACACAGTCCACAAGGAGTGTCACCCTGTTTCAACTCAAGCATCCTTAGACTTTAACAATGCTGTACACCCGATGTCCTTTATCATGGCCAACAGATTCCTACTCTGAATCGTAATAACATCCTGTGTAGGTGCGTTTGCGCTCGTACTTACCTGATCGAGCAGCAGCAAAACAGAAACTGGGTAAATATATGAAAAATCAGACCTTCAAGTGAAATCTCTTACCAAGTCCTTATTTTTCCTCACAAGTTCCTCATAACTTGAGTTTTTGTTTAAGTAGTAGCTGTAGCCAGGTAGCTCTAGACTAACTATCTGCAATGGGTTTCTTTTCTTTCTCAGAAAACAACAACAAAACAAGAACAAGTTATAGAATGATCAAGTGATTACACAGAGTGATTGCCTGTAGCTATGAATCCTGCAATTACTAGCATGTCTGATTAAATATGGTAGTACAACTCGACCCAGTATGATTTTAAAAGATAAATGATGAAAAAAAACATGACAGAGCATCTACTGTGTTGTATTCACTGATATATCAGAAAGTAGTTTAATGCAGGCTATCTGACTAACAATACAACTTTGTAAAACTCTGTTTAACAGTTGATTGACACATTTAAGTGACATTTTACAAGAACTATCCCATGAAAAATGATCTCATTTATGGTTAACATAACAACCCTTAGTTAAGCAGTTTCAGCAAATATCTCAAAATGACATGTTCTGATTGGAACATGCTTTTGTAGCACAGCCATTTATACAGGAGCAAAGTGTGCTAATGGTGTTATAGAGTCATAAAGTTGCGTGCAGGGAGGAGGTTGGGCCGGATCGATGGGTCAGTGCTTAACTTCACAAACTGGTATTGACTTCCTCTTTAAAATATATGCCAGCGCTGTTCCACCACAGTAACCAAGTGCTTGTTATTGTAACCATCTCTGCTAACATCTTCTCACCACAACAGCATATGGTTGACAAACCACATCATGAAGGGAACTATTAACACCCAATTTGTCTTTGGTAAAGGACCACCAATGCAAAATGTGTCAGAATTCTGCAGTGTGCAATCCCACTTTATCACGTAGGATTTCGTCATCTCGGGTTGGAGAAACCTGCTGGTGAATCACACCAATAAAGTGCAGCTGAAAGCCCAAATTAAGAGAGCCTGTCTTCCTCCAACTATTACGTAAAACCATTAGAGGAGAGCTGTGATGCAGAGCTCCTCAGCTGTAAAACATATCTTAATCGCTCTCGTTATAATTGGGTCCTATTCATGAGCTATTTTAGGCGAGTCTGTTTAATATAGGGTGGACATATAGAATTATGGTGAATACTGGATTATTAAATTTGGCCAGGGCGTCCATAAGTGAAACTACAATACAGAAAAGAATGATGAAAATGAAATGAGACCGTCAGACAGAACAGAAACCTGAATACTGTTTGAATCCTTATGAAAAGTCAACATTTCTACTGTTAGTAACCACATCCCTAATATGATGATTAAAAGATCTGACATATAACAACAAAGACAGTTGGATTACTAAATGACTGGTTATGTGTTCATGTTGTTGATGACACACATACAAAGTCTCAGTTTACTTGGTTTGTCTCTGTTGTTTTTGTTATGGGGAGCACAAAAGAGCTTTGCTGTTAATAATTCATGAAACAGACGTGGAATAGCTTGTACATCAACAGTGGGAATGGTTCTCCGTGAACCTGTGGAATCCACCCATTGTTTTGTTTTAGGTTGTTTTTTTTTTTCCTCCTAACACCTTGTCCTCTGCTCCCACAGCACCTGTTTGTACAGTAACACATGCAGACACAGAGATCCAGAGCCCTGAGGCACTCCAAATGTGCTAGCAACATCTTCACACAGGGGACCAATTACAACAACATCAGGATGTGTGACCCTTAAAGAATTACTATAACCAAGCACAGAGAGGCTGTACGTTTCAAACAAGGACAGCGTCAGAACTGTGTTGGTGTCTTACAGAGGGTAAGTGAAGTTTCTCTCGCGTACACAGGTGTGATATGTCTCCACAAAGCTATTTGCACACATGCACTCTTTTGTTTTGACCTGTCTTTTCTATGTTTAGTTGTTACCACTTGTTTCATATCTCTCCCTCCTCTCCCTGGAGGCCACAGTAGCAGTGGTTAAATGATGCACCCCACCATCCGTAGTTTCAGGGTCAGTTATTTTTATGTTCCATTAACAATACCTTAACTGGGGGAGGTGTAATCAGGCAGCAGAATCTTACTTAACAACCGAGAGACACCAATCTCAGTGCCGCAGATGAAAATGTAGGGAGTCCTGGGCAGCCGCAGTGGGACAGGACAGCGCTTTGAAGTGAAGCATTTGAAAAAAGGTGTCTGCGATTGATTTCACGCAAACAGGCCTAGGAACTTCAAAAGGCTGAAGAAGGTTTTCCCAGGCTTTGAATTTACCACTCACTCTTAAAACCAAGTGATAAGGCCGGGTTCTAGGAAGGACATCGTGTTGCAGAGCAGAGTGTGTGCTTTTAGTTAGTCAGGAAGAATTTATGAAGACTTGACGTAGGACACAGCAATGATGGACGCGGCGAAGACTGGAAAACTAAAAGTAACTATTATTCAATTGTTTTTTAGCAACCTCAGACATGCAAAAACTGGCAAATACAAAACAGAAATTAACTGAAGAAAATACTCACCACTGTAATGGCGAAACACGAGGTCTGATTTCTGGCTCCAATATTGGCTGTGCTGCAAGACATTTCTTTAAGCCACAGATTTTCCGTGTTAGGTCCTGACTTTCCATCTGCCCCAAACAGCTTTCACTCCTGTGACAAGCCTGTCAATTAATCTAGCCAAAATGCAGCCAAAGAAAAAAATAAATAAATAAAAAAATGGCCCATATCACCCACACCCCTGAAAGCTTGGATTATGAAATAAACCGGGGGGATTTTACCCTTCCTCCTGATGGATTCTTAGCCAGCTCCACAGCCTGCCTTTTGACAGCTAATTATTTCATTAAACATCTTTCGATGGCTCTTTTCGTTTATCTTTCACTGACTTTAGCTGCTTTAAGTCCAACTGACACCCAGACTCCTCTGTTTTCAGTCAGCTCAAATATAGAGCGTTGTCAGAATATATTGGCTTTTTCAGATGAGGCTTTAGTTAAAGTTTAATCATTCATCTCACATTGATTTCTTTCCCTTTTTTGTGGGTTTCTTCAGGTGTTTGCATGTGAGGAGGAAACCTCGGTCTAACCCTAACCCCATACCTCTGTTATGCCTTCTTTGATGGTCTGGGGTACTCCACACAAACACAAACTGCGCAATTAAATATAAATTCTCCCATACAAGCCTTCTCATCTTTGCCTTGACACAAACATCATTGGTTGTCGCTGGCTGCCTGTCAAGAAATACAGACGTGTTCTTCACTGTTCTCACACATTAGCCTCAAACATTCAGACATGATTCACTCCAAAGACAATCACACAGCACTGACTCAATATTTCTGGACAAGTCAGAAATGTTACTCACAGAAAAACATTACAGTATTGAAACCTAGCTTTTCATTACGAGCTTATTGTATTACCACACAAATGTTATCAGTAAATAATAATTGATAAAATAACAATTGACAGCTACCACCAAGCTATAGGGTCAAGGAGGGCAGAAGATGAAATAGTATATAAAAATATTAACTATTTTAAATTAAATTATTACAAATCAGGAAAGTGATTCATAGGTTCAGCCTTGACTGGGCACGTGAAAAGGTTCACACAGATCTAGTGTATCACAAATAACCTCTGCTCTGTCAAGGCCCTGTTAATTTTGAAATATTAATACTTTTATTCTAGAAGTAAGTAATATTTAAAGATTAGCAGCAACTGTTTTTCCTCAGGATGAGAACTTTTGGAGAGATACAGGAAGCAACAGAGTGAGAGAGATGCAAAGGACACCAAACTTCTGCCACTACAGTGAGGACCACAGTCCGAACCCACAGGGCATGGTGGGTAACCTTGACAGGTGGAGTGAAGTTTAAGTGTTGACAGGAAACATCAACACTAGAAACATAGTCCATGATGTCCACTACGTTCAGTTCAAAAGCAGAAACAGAGCTAATATCAGAGGTACCTGGCTGCGCAGGACATGTAACTTACACTGCCAGACCAAAACAAAAGTTACACACCACTTTCACCAAGATCTTGTATTGATGATGGTAGAGTCTGACCACTGTGCAAAGCCTTCTTCAGCACATCCCAAAGATCCTCAGTGGGTTCAGGCTTGGACAATCCATGTGATAAAATGATGTCTCATGCTCCCTAAAACCACTCTTTCCCAATCTGAGCCTGATGAATCCTGACACTGTCATCTTGTACGCTCATGCCATCAGGGAAATCCAAAGATAGAATAACCCGGTCATTCAGTATACTGTATTCAGGTAGTCAGCTGACCTCATTCTTTGGGCATAATGTTGCTAAACCTAGACCTGAGCAACTGCAGCAAACCCAGTGATCATAGTTTGAAAAAAAGATTGCAAGATTGTTTGCAGGTCTTGATGGGATGCAAACTTTGGCCTTCAACGTGACATTTACATTCTCCTTGTCTCTCCAAACTGCTTGATGTGTGGCCGGACGGAGCCAGAAACCTCTTAAAGTTCTGATGTTTCAATGACAAGGCTGTCAGGGCTGACTACTTGGTGCAACTTTCAGTGACCATCGGTCTGACATTCACACTGACTTCATGAAGTACTTAAATAACTGCAGAGGTTAGAGAATAAGTTACAGAGTATTGTACTTCTCTTCTCAACTGTTTAAGGCACTATTATTATGAAAGCCTTAGCTGTCTGAATATGTGTGGCGTTTTCATAATTTTTAAACAATATTCCATCCGTTTCCGCTCTACCAGATGTTTGGTATACCTTTAAACATTTCTGATTTCTGTCGTGGTCAGGCAGTCCATCTTTTGGAAGGACCATAACAGGGCAGAAATGGTGGGTGGATTGTTGTATGATCAACCTGAACTCATATTCCCACTGAACTATAACTATTCCAGCTAACTTCTGCAATCAGTCTGCATTTTCAGATGTATTCCTGTGTGGACATTTGAGAGGAAGAATAACCACAACAAATCAGTCAATAAAATCTGTCCATGGCAATGGTTGCCAGTAAGTAACTAAAGCTTGTAGGTAGTGTTTTGGGCAGAGCTAAGCAATCTAACACAACTTATTAACAGAAAATTTCAAATCAGGATGACTGATGGCTCCCGCAGGGACAAACTTTGCTTCAGGAACCTAACATTTCAGCTCTAAACAACATATCACTCACTTGCAGACTCTCTTTCTCTCTATAACACCTCGCTTTCAATCTGCTTTGATTGCCTTTCTCCCACTAGTCTATTTGACTGGCCATCACTGTCTCTGGCTCTCTGTGTTGCATGTTTCTTTACAGAAGTGAGTGTCTCTTTTGCTTCATGTCTGGTATCCCACTGGACCCTCTCTGCACTCCAATTAGGTTTGTCACTCAACTACTGTGAATGGGATTAAGGGGAAAGACAGAACGTGGGGAGGGAGGGATGGGTGGAGGCAGAGATACGGAGAAAAAGAAGAGAGGGAGGTGGAAAGAGAGGTGGCTGGTGCAGGATTTAAACGTATGAGGAGAAAACAAAAAGTCAGGGCAAAAGAGGAGGAAAATGAGAGCAAAGGGAAAAGAGAGGCAGAAAATAATAGTGAGTGCAAGCAAGGGGCTACAAGTGAACAGCTGGATTTGGCCTGGAGGACTTTTGAATAATGTGGTGCCATTAAAGCAGGATTCATAAACTCACTGTCCTCCCTTCTCCTCCCCTCACCTCGCCGCCTATTTTCCCGTTTTATCCCTTTACTTTAATACTCCCATAACATGCATAGTGGATGCTCTTGCATATTCTCTGCAGAGGATTTACGTTGCTACTCAAACCACATATGTACAATAAGCTGCAACAATGCCTTATACTCCAGCTATTGCAGCGGATAGCAAAAAATAACAAAACGGTAAATGCTTCACATGAAGACGTACTGTTCTGTTGGCTTTAGGCAGCCCTGCGTACAGTAATGTTGTATAAATATTTGATAGGTTAGATGTTGTGCGTATATTATGTTGATGCTGTTGTTGTAGCTGAGGCAAGAGAGCGGAAGAAAACCAGCAGGAGGAAATAGAGCACTGGCAGCTGTCAGACTTTAGCCAACTGACCTGCCGTTGAACTATGACCTGTTCACACACAGCGGCTCACCTTAGCAGAGAAATAATACAAGTCACAAATAATTACATGAAACAGCAGGTAAGACTGGATATACCACAGCAGTAGCATGAGCCAACTGGATAACATACAAGGTGTTCCTTCAAGGAGAAACCCATTTCCTCATTTCCTGTTGTTTTCCATCTTGCCTTTTCTACATTAACGGAATGAGAGCAGTGGCTCTCAACACAGTGTTGATAGATCTTGAGATTATATTGTTTTCAGCTTATATTGGTTTCACCTCGTCTTGCCTCAAAGTAGAGGCATGTGCTGATGAAACTGGATTCCACAACCAGGCTAGAAACTACGAGGTTGTTCTTAAACACCGCATCGAGGGATTTACTCTTAATGCTCAGCATTTCCCAAGAGCAATGCTAAGCAGATGTTACGGTTATACATATATATATATATACAACTCACTTACTCACTTACTTAGCAGTAAACACAACGTTCATCTAGGGGGTGATGGGGAATACCATTAGTTTTATAGATAGTTATGTCTTAAACCAAAGTATGAAACAAAGTTTTTATGAGATCAGGTTGTTAGATTAACAGTCAGGCCTACTGTCCATCCTGTGGTGACCAAGAATCTTTGCTGCAGATTTTACTCACTTATTCAATCCAAGATCTCATGAGGGAGTTGCTAATGACAGCTAAGAGATCAACACATTCAGAGCTACTGATCCTCTGGTGACCTGGAGTTTTTGTACCCAAAGGTTACTGCAATCAATCCAAGAACTAGAACCCAAATTGTTCTGCTATTTGAAAGACGATGTCTAAAGTCAATACTACACATACTATGGGGACAAGAAAACTAGACGCAACCCATCCAGATACTAGATCCTCTTTAGGTCAGCTCTACTCATCTTATGTGGATATTGAATATTAGTATCTTATGATTATTGACAATGTTAAATAAAGAGTAAAACTACTAACATTGCGGTTGTGAAACTGGAAAAGTCAATTGATAACTAAGCTCTTTTCTTTTAGCCTCTATGGAACTAGAGTAGCAAAGTTCACACTAGATGAAAAGTAATTTCAGTGCAATTCATCCTCCGGCAGCTGCTAAAGTTTGCACAGATCTTCAGGTCACTTTTCAGTGCAATAGCAGTTGAGCTATTTTGGCCTGGACCAAAGTGATGGACTGAGGGACAGGCTGTCGTTGCCGTCCCTAGAGAACATGGCTAACATGGCTTAAGAGAAAGAACAAGAAGGGAAAAGAGAGGAAACGGAGGAAAATAAAAAATGAATAATACCACAGAACAACATGAGCCCCAAATAATGTTTTCTTTATTCATATACTTTTTTTTTTTTCCTGCTGGCCCAGACTTCACTACCTCAAATTAAGAGAAAGTTCAACAAGGCAAGTCTGTGCAATAATTTGAAACTTTAAGAAATGTTGAGGCATGACCCATTTACTGCTAGGAGGCAGCCTACCATAGTGACTTCAAACAATGTTGCATTTTTATTTGAGTTCGCTCTGTGGTCTGCTCAATTGCCTCCAACCTGTTTCTGGGACAATGACTTACAAATCTCCCCCGAGAGACTGCGAGGAGCCAAGACTAAGCAGGCATTTGTCATTTTTGATCTGAAGATGTTTGATATGGAGGTGAACAGGTTGCAGTTTGTTGTTGTTGTTTGAAGTGTTTCAATCTCTGGTTTGTGATTATAACGAGTCACATCAGATGAAGAAAATAACTGCGAGGATATCAAACATTCATAATTCCATGTTTTTGTTTACTTTAAGGTTATGAGGGGTTTCTGTAATGAATCCCATTTAAGTTTTGATACTAAATAAATGTTTCTATGTGGCAATATGCTGCCAGGGATGTGACAAAGACGCCTCCTTTCAGACTGAGCTGTTCAGCTCGAGAGAAAAAGAAAAGATATGAACAGTTATCAAAAAGAGATAAAAGGCATTTGTGCTCCTAAGCCAACTGCCGTAGATTCCTCTTTAAACAAAGTCTAAATTACTCTCTGCTATATTATCGGGTGGCTTGTTGTTAACCAAGTCTTTCTAAAATATCTCCACTGATTTCCACAGTTCTTGCTCTTGTTTTAATGAATGTTGTTCTTATTTGTAGAACTTCACAGATTATTAAGTTGTGTTTCTCTCTGTGTATAGCCACTTTCACACTGCACGAAAATCCTGTGTTGTCCCATGTCGTCGCGGGTCTTTTCGGCAGTGCAAAAGGATTGCTGCGGCGTTTCTTCCCAGGTTAAATGGCCCTTCAGTTGACCCAGGAATCTAGTGGCTCAGTCTGCAGTGTGAAATGTACAGCATCCCGATGACATTGATGTACCTGCCTGTCGCATTCTGATTTTGTCAGTGTGCAGCCTGCCTGACTGTCAGAAGATCCAGGGCTGCTAGAGCTGCTCACTCAGATCTCAAAACAGAGTAAAACTTTGGTCCACTTCCATAAAATTAGTCCTTCTGTTGATCTCCCTGCAAACAATCTCTGAAGGGCAGAGATTTTTTTTTACCGTTTTTTTCAATCAAATGTGATGGGAGCGCATACATGGATTAGCCCTACATCATCCTCAGGAAATCCCACGGAACGGGGAATCCTGATGTAAACTGTGCATGCACAATTGTGTTTATATACAGCTTGTACAGCAACATGGCACACCTTTTAATCGATCATTGCAGCGCAAAGGCAAGACTGCTCAGCTCAACTGCTCGGAAAAAGTCTGCGTTGAGCAATTGTGCTTTGCAAAAGGGACAAAATTGCAATGCACAAAACTGATGCTGCTGTCCATTGTTTTCCTCGCAGCGTTCCGGCGCACTTAAATGTGTAATGATGAAGTTGTCAACGCGATGACGTATGAGAGGGAGGAAAAAGAAAGACGCGCAGCTCTCACAGTGCGGGTGCTGACAGTCTGAAAGCCCATTAGCGCCTACCAAGGCAGGTCAGAAAATCCTGTGTCAACCCACAATTTTCAGTGTGATAGTGGTATATGTGTGGGAGTGTGTCTGTGTTGGTGGAGGCATGGGGGGTGCAGGTGGGAATATTGTAAAAAGCACTTTGAACCACGATTGAACCACTTTATCTAGCTTTATTTGAATTACACAACACGAGTACACAAGAAGACCCAAGAAATCTATTTTCTCAATGAGAGTCTTTTTTTAGAGATTACAATCTACACACAGTTTAAACAATTTTGTGACTTTCACTCATTCACTCTGCCATAATTCTTCATGTCATACTTTCAACAAGGTGTTGAAAACATTCCTTAGAGATTTTGGTCCATATTGACATGATATCATCACACAGATGCTGCAGATTTGTTGGCTGCACATCTATGATGTGAATCTTCCGTTCCACCACATCCCAAAGGTGCTCTATTGGATTGAGATCTGGTGACTGTGGAGGACATTGGAGCACAGTGAACTCATTGTCATATTCAAGGAACCAGTTTGAGATGATATGAGCTTTGTGACATGGTGCATTATCCTGCTGGAAGTAGCCGTCAGAAGATGGTACATTGTGGTCATAAAGGGATGGACATGGTCAGCAACAATACTCAGGAAAGGCTGTAGCATTTAAACCATGCTCAGTTTGTACCAATGGGCCGATAGATCCATGCTTTCATGTTGTTTACACCAAATTGTGACCCAAATGTCGCAGCTGAAATCAAGACTCATCAGACCAGGCAACGTTTTTCCAATCTTCTATTGTCCAATCTAGGTGAGTCTGTGTGAACTGTAGTCTCAGTTTCCTGTCTTTAGCTGACAATAGTGTCACCCGGTGTGGTCTTCTGCTGCTGTATCTTATCTTCTTCAAGGTTGGAGATGGTATTCTGCATTCCTTGTTTGTTACGAGTGGTTATTTGAGTTACTGTTGACTTTCTTTCTCCAATCAGTCTGCTCATTCTCTTCTGACCTCTCACATCAATAAGGCATTTTCATCCACACAACTGCTGCTCACTGGATATTTTCTCTTTTTTAGACCATTCTCTGTAATCCGTAGAGATGGTTGTGCGTGAAAATCCCAGTTGATCAGCAGTTACTGAAATATTCAGACCAGCCTGCCTGGCACCAACAACCATACCACGTTCAAAGTCACTTAAAAGTCCCCTTTCTTCCCCATTCTGATGCTCAGTTTGAACTTCAGAAAGTTGTCTTGATCACCTCTACGTGCCTAAATGCATTGAATTGTAGCCATGTGATTGACTGATTGGCTGATTAGCTATTTGTGTTAACAAGCAATTGAACAGGTGTACCTAATAAAGTGGCAAATGAGTATATTTTGCCATCTGCACCGACTTAAACACGCCCCATAATGTAGTCCAAATGGCATGTCACCAAACATGTATTCTGATAACACAAGGCCTCAAACTATAGCATTTAAAATATATGTTGAGTTAGTATTAATCTATTTCAGTTTTTACAGATAATGGATCAAACTTGGTCTATTCTTATATCGTTGTGAGCAGTAAATTTGTGCACCACTTTCTTGTTCTGCAAGAAGGTTGCTGAAGCGCTAATCGATGGTTAGACAGCTGTATTTCTCCGTATACTCTTGGCGCACATGAATGTTGACCAACAATTGAACTGTAGCTGAAATAACTTCAGCATAAAAGAGAGAATGTATTTGAATAGATGGTATGTAGGAGGCAGAAGGAGGAAGCATTTCCTCTGCTCGTCTCCTGCTGAGAAACATGGATGAGGAAATAAATTTAGCTTTAGATGTTACTGGGATGTAGGGCTAGGCAATTTTGGTAGATTGTTTCTGTTTCTGCCAACATGAACTCAAGTCAATACATGATTCAACATCAAGAAACAAGAATCCCTGCAAACTGCAACACTTAGAAAGGCATCAATGTAACATTATTTGTAAAAAAAAAAAAAAAAAAGAAAAAAAAAAGATCAAATAAAGACACGAGGCAATGAGTGGAGAAACATTCACAATGAAAATATGAAAATATTACAACCCTGTATTGATTTGGATGATTTGGGCTGATGCAGCCGTGCACCACTTAAAGTGCTCATTCTTCTGCCGTGAAGTGCCATTCAGCAGAAGAATAACTACATAGAAATCCTTGTCATTAGAGTCCTGGTTAATGAAACAATGTCCACCAGCCCCACAGTCTTTTTGTGCTTCTTTGTACAAACACGACAATGCCACTTCTGCTAAACATCTCTTCCTACTTGTGATTAATTATTTTCATCGTCTCTTTAACTGTGTTTCGACGGTATAATCACACCACCTCGAAGAACTGTGTTTGGGCAGAAAGAGAAAGCCAAACCGTCTTGATTTTACAATTTGAACATTTTATTTAATGCAAAACCAAAAATTCTAATCAATCAAATTAATTCAATGTATTGCCCCGCCCGTGTCGACTGTTGTCCGCCCTGAATAATACAGTGTTTACATTAGTGTCTATGAAATGCAATGAGGGTAGTGGATTTGTAATGGGAGGCACAGCTCACTAGCACATAGAAAGGACGTGTGAACACCATACATATTCAAGAATCAGGGCATACTAGTAAGCCAGGTCTGTTCTGTAATTTATCATAATTGTGTCACACAATTGAATAAAGAAACTGAATGAATAAATCTGACAGCAAAAAGTCAGACTAAATTGAAAAGGCTTAACCCCCTATTTAATAAATAAAAGGTGAAGAAGGTGAAATAAGATTGGGTGGTTTAATGCCCTACCGCATCCTCATTCGAGCCCCCTTTTTCCCCTCCCCTCAACCAATCTTCAAAGGCCTCCCCCCCTCTTCTCCACTGAGGGGTTTAGGTGTATTTGAGAGCATATGTTCAGGTTCAGTAAATATTTCTTTATCCCGGTTCTAATGCTGTAACCACTGCAATTGCCTGCTTGAGAGATAGGCTGGCCCACTTTGAAGTGTATAAGATACTCAGTATGCGTAGGTGAAACTGTAAATGTGCTTATCTTGTGTCAGTGTGTGTGTGTGTGAGTGATAGTGCGTGTCTTCTTTGTGTTTGTGGGTGCAGTTCAATAGATAAGGGTTTTCTGAATAGGTTGAGTAATAGCATTAGGCTGCGAACAAATTCACGTGAGAGCAGTGTGTTTAATCTGTGTGTGTGTGTGCGTGTGTATACGGTGGTAAGTTACTAGTTCAAAGAAGTTCTGCGCAAGGAGTTCAGAGCAATGAACAGAGAAATATATGCACGCCTGGGTGTGTGTGTGTGCATGAGAAAGAGAGAAAAAGAAATAAGAAGAAAGTGAGAGGGGACGACTCAGTGCGGAAAACAACCTTGGCTGAAACAAAATGAAACCACTCAGAATTCTGTGTCGCCACAAAGTACTCAAGGACAGTCGTGAATACTCTGCTCCACCACACACACACACACACACACACACACACAGATACACAGAAACACTAATTTTATGTGGAGTACCACCTCACAAACAAAAGTAATCACTCCATTTGACATGTGGCCTTTTCACCTCGTTTAGCGCCACAACCCGATGACAACCTTCACGCAAACCAAAATCTGAAGGCGGCAGCTGAAACACCGAGCCTCGCTAATGTGCTAATCAATGGAGAGGGAAAGTGCTCGAGCAGATAAAGCAGAAGACCTCGCAAACAACAGGGTTCGATCTAACGGTTGCCACCAGGGGCCTTGAGTAAAAGGGGAGGCGAGGGAGGGGAGCGGGGGGCAGATGGAGAAGTGTGAGAAATGCGAAGCAGCAACAAAGGGAGGAAAGCATGAGTAGGTGAGTACGGGGTGTGAGGAGGGGCAGAGGGGGGAGACACGAGGCTGGATGATGGCTCAGTGTAAAATCTCTTAGGATAATATGATGTGATTTATGGAGGCCATTACATGGAAGGACAAACAAATGGGGGTTATTAGCAGCATATATACATACAAACACACACACACACACATATATATACACACTGTGTGTGTGTGTGGATGCTGTTCAGAAGTCTGGGTATGATGAATGGGGGATTTGAGGATAGCATACAGGAACCAAAAGCTTGCTGCTTTTAGCGGATCTGTGCCACTTTTCAGTGTAATTACAACATTTCGTTTGATTTGTGAATAGCTCTGTCAGTCCGGTATTGTATTACAAACTCCGTGTGGGCAACAAGTGGGCATGCAGCAACTGTGTGTGTGTGTTTTTTTTCTTTTTCTGCAATTTTTAGATGAAACCACAGCCGGAGCGTCGCATGCAGTGAGTGGCGAGATTTGACAGTAAGTGTATGTGTGAGTGTACGAACGAGCGCGTGTTTCCAAAGAGGAGTCAGTGGTGTCGGTGGTTTCGGTACAGAGGTGGATCACGGTGGAAAACTGACAGGAAGTGACAATGAAGAGGAAAAAAAAAACAGAGAGAGGTATAGAGAGGAGCAAAAAAATAAAAATAAATAAATAAATAAATAAAAAGATGGGGGAGGACAGAATAGAGGCATACGTAGGAAAACAGGAGAAAAGACAGAGGCGGACATACAAAGCAAAGAGAGAGGATGGGGAGAGGGAAAGAGAGAGGGAGAAAGAGAGAGAGAATGAGAGAAAGAGAGAGAGAGAGGGGGAGAGCGAGAGAGAACAAGAGGTGCCAGTTTGCAGATGAGAGGCTTGGAAGCCAGAAGGCAATTTAAACAGGCTTGGCTCCCTCTCAGGCATGACAGACTGCTCATTCCCCATCCTCACACACACGCATGTACACACACACACGCACACACACAGTGATACAGAGTCATTCTTGCATGCTGGCATACAAAACTACTAAGAAAAGTTAAACAACCAGAAACACTCAAGAAGCACAAGTGCGCAGGCAGTCACACAAAAGTGTAAAATTGCGCAGATGCATATGCAAAATGCTCAAGCTTTATGGGAGTGTGAACAACACCGCCACTCAAAATCCTTTCAATCCCTCAAACTCATGTATACCAAAACATGTGTGCTCAAGCATAGATGCGCACATATTCAGCACTCGCTCACACGCGCGTACGTACGTACGTGCGCACACACACACGCACGCACGCGCACACACACAACACACACGTGTACATCACCTTAATCATAATCGTTCCGCAGCCTGAAAGTGGGAGTCGATTGAATCAGCCATTGTGTGATGGCAGACATACTAATGGTTATTAAAAATCTACATTCAATGCACTCTCACTTTCTCAATTCGGGCAGCTTGCCACTTACCACAACCCCCACAGATAATAACAGGAATTTTAGGCTAACTCTACAGCGGCATTGTCTTCTCTGGCGGAGAGAAATGAAAGAGATGGAATCTAACCTGTCACAGCGGCAGAGCAGTTACTCCAGTCAACTTTTGACTTTGATTGACCAAAGACTCCCTTTTATTTGCTCCACTTGTATTCTGAGCACAGCGCGCCTCGGTACGTTTTGTTCTCTCTTCTCACACCTGACTTCAGTGTTATCGAGGTGGATTCATTTTCTCTGGAATTCAATTTCATCATGTCTGTCTGACGCCGTTGGTCTGTCTGCGTGTCACATGCTCGTCCCGTGTTCACTGGGATAAAATCAAAGCGGCCATTTGCTGCATCTGTCTCTTCTGTCCAACAGGTTTATTCTAGACTTCTTGTGTGGTCGGCAATAAAGTTCTTTTTCTACAACTTTTTAATTTTAAAGCCAACATTGAGTGCGTTGTGTAACGGCTATGGCATAATGTTACGAAGCAATTCCGTCCGCAACCCGGTAGAAAATCTCCCCCCCCCGAAGGCTGGATTCATGGTTCAAGTTATTGGTAGATTTCCCCAAATGGATTGTGGATCAACAGATGTACAAACTTTATCTGGCAAGAGAAGAGGGGTCGGGTGTCGAAGGAGGCAAAGTGATAGCAGGTAAAAGCTGTGACTGTTTGATTGAAATTCATGCAGTAAAGCTCTAGGACTTCAGGAGGAAACAGATGATCAGTTGGCACCGTTCCAGTTTGATCAATAAGTGTCAAACTCTGCCCACCTGTTGACGCAGCCACATGTTTCACTCTGCCTGATTGTAATTAAACTGGGATACATATGTTGCTTTTTTTTGCTTTTTGACAGTAGTCAGGCTTGTCATGCTCCTGGTAGCTGCCAAAAAATCAACCAGGTAGACCTGAACCTACAGGTAGACCATTTCATAATGTAAACCTCACTGATGTTTGTGGGATCAGAAAGATGTAACAAAATCTTCACCGTTCTAAATAGTGGTGGGCGGTTCGATCCAAATGTCGATAATATCAATACCAATCGATATTGATCGATACCAAACACTGGTATCGATAGTGATCGACACCAGTGAAATGAGATCGATACTTAAGTTGAAGTTTCTCTCTTGTACGACTGCAGTGGTTTCATTCAAGAGGTGACATGACTGTGTTTGTGTGAATGCTGCTGCTGTCACAGAGCAAAGCAGGCCGACATATTTCCAGACCGAAAATGAAATGACAGCAAGTTGTACTATATCTAAAAGAAAAACAAAAAGGCTGTAAGATACAGTGGTAACACAAAAAACTTGTATAAGCATATGAAGTGTCATGGAAAAGTAAACACAGAGCTACAGAAACAAAGAGAGGATTATAATATTTGCTGTGAAGTGATAATTTTGTCTAATTTATTTATTTAAGAAAAAAAGCAGAAAGAAGAGCAATGAAGGGAGATATTTAGTTTTATAATGGTATTGTAGTTTCTGAACACTCTGTCTGAAAAAGATTTGTTTTCATTTGTTCTCAAGTTATATTTATGTTCTTCCTGAATAAAAACTTTTGCTGTGATGATAAAATATTTTCTATTTACTTATAAATTTGCCCAAGTTCTGCACTTGATTTTAACTGATTAATAATCCAAAAGGAAAATCACAGAAACACTTAAAGGTCATGAAAATGAATTCAGATTCAGACTGATGATGCATCCAAATTAATTATTAAATTCGATATCAGTGTGAGCGATACTGGCCCTGTATTTACTTGGTATTGGGTGGATACCAAATGTAGTGGTGTTTATCCCTCAGGTCAGTTTGGTTAGTTTGGTGTGTGTGAACACAGCAGTAGAACTGAGCTGAGCACAGTTAGAAAGTCGGATGAACATTTTTTTCTGCTCATAGCCTAGATGCGCCATCTGATGGTTCGGTTCTTCAAGTTGACTATTGGTACTCCAAAACGTGTCATAAGATGGGACAGTGTAGCTGTGTTACAGAAAAATGCAGTAATTCTCCTAGTAGTAGTTGTTGTCCTGCAGCTAAAGGTAACTTTGACAATGAAATTTAACAGCAAACCGTTGATTTACAGCCACCTTCTCTCTTTTACCACGAGGCATTTGCTTTGCTGTCAAGAGAATTTGGACCGTTTCTCCATTAGCGTTAAAAGTGGTTTCATCTTTAGTGAAGTACTGATGCTAGTCTGTCTTATCGGAGGCGCCTATGTTGCTACTGTCACGTAGTCAGCAACTAGTCGATATGACACTTGAAGTGACGTCAACTAGTCAACCTCGAGTGTCCACTCTCACGGCTGACACTTTTCAATTTGATTATTTCCTGATTTCCTTAAAATCATGTCTCCCACAAAGCTGTACCCAACCACAAGACTGTTTGCAAAATTGTGGTGCGTCAGAACAAAATATAGATATGAAACACCCAGGATTAGATTTGGATAGGAAATGCTCTGTGGCCACTATATAACTATATATAGAACTAAGTGTTGAGATAAAAGTGGACTGAATAAAATTCTTCTTTCTGTGTAATTATTATTACATGATTTTCCATCCAATCACTTCAGTTGGGCCCACTTAGCCTCACAGGGTTGCACGGGCACTGGTGGCCATCTGAGCGAGAGGCGAGGTACACACTTGACAGGTTGTTAGTCAGTCAAACGGCTACAAGACAACTACTCACACACAGGCCATTCACAGTTGCTAATTAACCTCACCTGCTTCAGTTTGGATAGGGTCAGTAACTCACCTGCTCTCAGGCTCTGCACCTTAAAGCTTCTACTTCATGGACAAAAAATAAATATATATCCCTTAAGAAAAATAACTTATGAAAGATGTGTTGCAATTTTTTAATTGTATTTTTTCAATGTGTGTTTCAGCACCAATATTGGTCCACCAGTATTGGAGAAACATTTGTGTGGTTTCTGTTGCCTGAGATTTAAACTGACCTCTCCGAGTCCAAAAACACCTCTCATGTATGTGCGATAATAATGACACAAAGGGCAAATCTATGTTTCGACAAAACATTGTTTTGTTAGTGCTTCAAACTGTTTTTCCTCTGAGATTATTAAATACTCGTAGCTTTCATGCAGCAGCAGGATCCGAGACGGTGGACAGTGAATTTGTGCACGTAACACAATAGCAGTAACCCCATGAATTATTTATACTTATTAATTATCTCTGACAGCGACAGCATTGGTCAGGATGTAATGGCAAATCGCAGCTTGTACTTTTCTACACCTCGGACAGGTGAGCTGTCACACACAGCAGTCACAGTTATAAGCTACAGTCAAATCATTTGTTAGCCTTCTGCACAGAGCTGCTGCCTTGAGTCCATTGTTGGGACACTTGCTGTATTGTTATCACATGTCTGACCATTTTACTTTAAAAAAAAATCACATCAAGTTCAAGCCATTAAGTCATCATTAATGACTTTTTGTGGCTATGTAGATAACAGCGAAAAATCTAACACAGGGGTCCTGGTATATATATTAGTATCATCGTGTTGCATTCAATATTAAACTATTCAAATAATACACAGGTTCAAATTATTCCCTTATTTCAAACATGTGCAACAGTAGGGTGGCTGTGCAACTGCCGTAAACATAAACATGCTAAGCTGGTGTAGACTGGTGCAAGTAAAAAACAAAAAAAACAACAAAAGAAACACAGATTAAAAAATATATTAAAAATGTCATATCAACCAAAGATTTTGCGATCTCCTGCAGATGACCCCCTGTTGAAGACCTATGAAGTAACGTATTAAACTGCTTCAATTCCAAGTCATCTGCCCATGGCTAATGGTTGCCAGGCAGAAGTGTTCTCACTGGCTGGTGTCACCAGCTTATTTTGTACATGTGATTTGCGGTGTCATATCTACAAGCTCTCTGTGCTCTGAGTTTTAATAAACCATGTTTTTCTTGTATGTTTTTGGCCGCTCAAGCATGACTATTCACTCAGTAACACAGTGTAACAGTGAGTTGGAAGCAATCGAGTCATTAAAAAGTGGACTTGGTATTTAATATGCGTGCATGCAGGGTCCCCAGGGAGGAGGATGGTTGGGGTTATTGGTGCCTAGAGAAAGCACCCAAACCCTCCGAATTGCTCCCTGTGCACCTTACAAAGCTGCCCACAGTGAGTTTGATGGCTGTGGTGGTACTAGTGAGATTTCAGTTCAATGCACTGCATCTTTTGTATATATATTAATTGTACTTTTAGGTTTTAAGTTGCTCACAGAAGCCTGCTGGAACCTTTTAGGAATTAAATCTGAAATAAAACACAATTCCTGTGAGATCCTAACTGATTAAGCCTTTTATTGTGAACAGTAATCCTTTGTCAGAAGTACAGGAGCCAGATGGGTTTCCACCTTTGCCTTTTACTCGGGGTTTAATGAAGAACCGAAATAGTGCCAGAGATAATGCTGTAAAACCTCATAGTGAACACTGATAGCGTAATTAGAGAAACGAGGACCAACATATGCCAAGATTTGAGGCTGCGCAGGCTTCGATGAATGTCTTTAAACATTTCAGTCACTGCTCGGTCACTTGGGGGATCAAATACTTCCCTGTGCATAACCAGTGCAACCATTCCTGTCACCAAGCATGGTATTAACAAGCCAGGCCTTGCAGAAATTATGCCTGGTCGACCATTTTACACGTCCATGCACAAATAAACTCCAGTCATTAGGCTAAACGGTGCAAGTGAGTGTAAGCTGTGTGTGTGTGTGTGTGTGTGTGTGTGTGTGTGTGTGTGTGTGTGTGTGCTTCTGTTCTTTCCTGATTTATGGAACCTAAAAATGATGCAGCCTACAAAGGCAACTGTTCCACCGACGATTAAGACTGGCTTTTACTGATAGAATTAGACAGGGATATGGCTAAGGTCCCACGGAAGGAATAATGTCAGCGGAGGGTTCCCACAAAGATAGAAACACAGAGATGTGTGTGTGAGAGTCTGCGTGTGTGTATGTAATGCGCTGGGTGAATTTGCAAATATTGCATATTTGTAGTGCACTAACACAAGGGTCTACAAGGTTAATGAAAACAGGTTTCAGATACATTCACACGGATGGCATGAGGATGGAATTATGGATTATAAGTGCTTGGCTGACAACCACCTATTAACATGTCTAACACGTTTTTAGACCTTCTACCTGTCTGGTTGCTTGGTTGCTGGTTGCAGACTCAGCAGCAGCAGTGTGTGTGAGTACCGATTCTAACTGCACTGTACATCCTCTTGCATGCAGGCGATTTAACTATCGCCTCTTTCCCATTACTACTAACAGTTTTATTCATCTACTGTGTGTGTTTTTCATCTTCCGCCTTCATTGACCAAACTGTCCAGCGTAACCTAATGTCTCGTCATGGGGAGCTCAGCTGCATTAAGAGATTAAAGTCCACAGGTGGAAGAAGAGTCTCAGAGATTGGTAAATAAAACAACAGGTCGGAGTTTGTTTGTTTGTTCCCCTCAGGTATGGGTAATAGGCTACAGACGAGTATTAGGGCTACCCATGAGCAAAAATGAGAGCAGGTAGATTGCACAAAAAAAGTTGAAATGTTGAGAAAAATGTCAAAATGCAGTGTTGAGAAAGGAGTTGAAATACAATGTCGAGAAAAAAGTCAAAAAATAACGTTGAGAAAAAAGTCAAAGTGTATGATCAAAGAAAATATACCTCGAAATTTTCTTTTTTTTTTTTGGTGACCCTAATACTCTTCCATAATAGGCACTTTGCCCTCACACTTTACTTCCACCAGGTGACTCACTTTCACTTCTCTGAAGCAGTTTAAGTTTGTGCAATTGCATGTTACATTTTCCTCCTCAACTAAGCCAATTTTACATTAGTTCACTCCCCCTGTATGGGAATCCACAGGTAGTCTTAAAACCCCATTTCCAATGGTAAGCCTCTCAACTCTAATGCTCTTGCACTAAGAGCTTCTTTGCGCCTCTTAAGTGTGTGAAAGAGACTGAGGGTGTATGTAGATTCACACCGTTCATAGTAGTAGTGTTTATTCACACGCACTGTGTGTGTGTGTGTGTGTGTGCTGCCTGAGCATGTCATTGTCAGACCTTTTCAACATACTACAACGGCCCCTTTACCTTCAACCCAACCAAATGCGGTCCTGTGTGCCACCCTTTAATCGCCTGACAGTTGCCATGGTGACCATCACTACACCACAGAGACAGTGGTGGGAAACTGACTGGGAGGGTGGAGAGAGGGAAGCAGCACTTAGGGATGAGAGAAAGATGATGGTGGGCAGGGGATAAGATGGCTGGCACGGAGAAAAGAGTGGAGGAAATGCTGAAGGGGATGTCACAGGGGCTACGTAGGGGCAGCAGCAGTGAGAGGAAGGAGGTCATGGGGGCGAGAGAGACTGTGCCACAGAAACATAAAGAAGCTGAGTGCCAGAGAGAATAGAAGACAAAATCAAAGAGACTAACACAATTTTTTATTTATTTTTTTTTAAAATCTGTTTATAGGTTGTGTATATTTTCCACAGAAGCAATGGGCTGCGGGTGCGAAAGGGTCTTTTCCACTGAACGCTAACCTTGAGTACAGTTTTAGAGAAGCCATTATTCATCCAACTGGCCCCCAAGTTCAGTTTCAAAACTTGGTCCTTTCGCGAGCCAAACATGGCACTACATCACAAGATGAACTCCGGGGAAAATATCGCATTAGCTTTATTTACTGTGTGCTCTTTCAGGAGACAATTGCAATCTGGGGCAGGAGGGGTGAGAATGAAGGGGAATAAGAGCAGAGGAGAGTGCAGCGGTGGAGTAGGATGCTGGTCGTTTTGGCACTTGCAAAAAAGCTGCATTTAGCACAGGTAAATTAGAGGGCCTATTTCTGTTGTGAGCCTGTTATGAACGCTCCAGCATCTCTGCACCTCTTTTATGCCTGTGGCTGTGTACGACTGTGTGTCTGTTTGTGTCGCGGTGCAAAAAGCGGGTGTAAATGCACATTTGCTAACCGCATGTATGTGTGCGCATGGAAATGCACGCTTGTCTTCACACACCGCCCACAAATAAACCTCGCACGCCAGAGGGCCAAACATCAAGGCGTTGTTGCTCCTTATTAGGAGTCCCAGTGGCTTAACAGAATTAGCAGAAAGAAGCGAGCAGTGCCTCGCCCTCAGATGAGCTGATCTTGACACTGATACCTGTCACATTTAAAAGCCTCAGTCTGCACAGCGTGGAGAATCAGATTTATATATGCAAAGGGCAAATACATTAGCGGAAACAAACCTGTCAGTCGCATTTCTCAAGCATGCAGGGATGCAGGGAGGGAGAATGGGAAACCGCATCTACGGAAAACAAAAACACTGTTTGTATCTCAAGGTTTTAGCGTTAAAGTAGGCAATTATATGAGCACTGGAGAACAAAATAAGTGTTTTTCATTGCCACGGTGCAAGTTTGAAAGTCCTGATATTAAGACACTAAAGGCGCGAGGTAATGGAAGGAATAAATCTTAACTTGGTGAGTCACAAAATGCTGCTTGTGGAGTCTAAGTACGGTACACATTTGTCAGCAACGGAGGAAGTGAGAGAGGGGGAGGGGGAGAGGGAGGGAGAGGGAGAGGGAGAGAGAGAGAGAGAGAGAGAGAGAGAGAGAGAGAGAGAGGGAGCCTCACAAGTGAGAACGCAATGACAAATATTTCAATCTGGGTGGAATGTGCCTTGCTGTGTTTCACTGCTGAGGAAATAGGATTCAGAGTTCGGTTAAATGGTGTTTGCAAAATAGTCTTAGCATTTGCCGTATCGCGCCTGAAGTAACAGATGGGTGGGGTTTGCAACATAGTACTGAGGAGTGTGTGCCAGACATTAGCGGCAGTCATGGCAAATAAGTTTCCAGTTTCTGCTTAAAAGACCATACACATAGGAAGAGACTCGCAGTGACAAGGCAACAAGACAACATTAAATGTTAATAAAACTCAGCAAGCATGTAGCTACAATGATAGCAGAAAAAAAATCTTTGCTGACGCAACGTGAGAAGGTACCAAGTTCAAGATTCAAGATCACTTTATTCATCCCTGCAGGGAAATTATTTTGTCCGGAAGTCACGAGATAAGAAAAAAAAACATACGTGACCAAGACATTGGAATAGAATAAAATAAGAAAAAGAATGAGGTAGAAGTAAAATTTACTTTTTTTAATTTTAAGTACAGTCCAATTTACATGAAATACACAGTGCAAACAGTCTGACCGCTGACCACAGTTAGAGTTGTGTATTCTAATGACTGTGGGGATGAATGACCTCTTGAAGCGCTCTGTCCTGCAGCTCAGAGACAGGAGCCGACTCCTTTCATGACCAGCAAGGATGGGGGAAAGGGAGTACATGCACAGCTTAATCGAGCTAAGGTCAGCTATCCCTCAGGTGGTTGTTCTACCAGCTCTGTTTACCCCCTCTTCTTCTGTGACTGGCTTTCTTGGATGTTATTGTTCAGGGTTCATACATCAGCGCCATGGTTGTGGAGCATGCGCACACACGTTATCCTGTCATAGACCACTTAGGTGTATAGAGAAAACCATATTCTAAACGCATTATCTGGGCGAGTTGAACTAATCACAACTTTGTGGTGATGACCAAAGGAAATGACCACAAATGTGATACAGCTGACAGACATACGATGCTAAATGTCTACCGCAATGAAACACCATAGACATCTTAGGTGGACTGGGACAGACAAGTAACGTTGTTGGCGATGTTTTCTGCAGTGGTATAACTAGCTCTGTCCACACACAAGTAATATTTTATGTTCTGTTTGCTTAACTCGGAAACATTCACGAATTGGAAGTACGCAAGAGGGTAACCTAGGCAACCAGAGGCTGGAACATCTACAATTTGCTCTATGTTTGGATGTGTTACATGAAGCTTTGATATAAATTGGAGGTGCTTGAAAGAAGTGGAAATTAGGGATCCTGGTGCGTAAGAAACTCTGACGTACATATAAAATGTTGACTCCATACTGACTGAGACTGAGTCTTGCAAGTGTATGTATGCGTAACACTTCCCCTTGAAATAATGTGTCCAAAAATCACATCATAAATACAGTAACAAAATGAGAAACAACTGTTTCATGAGGAAAGGTAGGATGTGGTTTGACGAGTTTAACTGACAACTTTTATCCCATTTCCATTTAAATTCCCAATGTTGGATCACCATGTTTCAATTGGCCCATCCTCTTCAAAGAATAGAGAAGGGCAGGGTCAAATGAAAAATAGAGAAATTATGTGCAAATAAAAATACTGTGGACAGTTGTGCGATATATTAGCCTGGTGCTTCAGTAAAAAAAATGGATGGAGAAAACAGATCTTTCAAATATAAATCCGTTTAAAATCAATTCAAAATGTAATTTGTCTTCTCACACGCGACCACGACAGGGAAGCGAAAGAATGTCATGTCTCATTATACAGAAAAGAGAAGACATAGTACGGCAGAATAATAACAAAAAATCTATTATTTCCGTTTATACTGACATACAGGAAGGATGGTGATAGAAAAGTCAGTCTGTAGAGCCGCAGTGGTTACAAGTGACTAATACGGTGCAAGGGGAGATTGAATGTGGGTTGAATCCTGCGACAGGAAATGTTTCATGCACTCCCAGTGACAATTAAAAGTGGAACGCGATTTTGCTAAGGCCATCAGTGACAAGGGAGACGAAAAGGAACCTGCATTACAGCGGTGCAGCAGTGTCAAAGGTAGTTAATTTGACAGTTGTAGTTGTGCATGATGTCAATTCCACAATGATGTTATCGGAACACAAAGGAAATGATTTGACAGGTGGGAAATGTTGGTTTAGACCCCATGTGTTTTCAGCGAGGAAGGATGTGTCAATGACAAGTCGCACTGATGCAACCTGGAGAAATAGGAGATGAAAAGCGCACTTCCTGTGTGGCCTAATCAGGATCCCGGCTACCACCAGCGCTACAGACACAGCTCTCTCTAACCCTATTATTTCAGACACACTCGGAAAATAAAAAATGAAGGACTGAAATAAAAACTTACAAAAATAAACAAATTGTCGTCGCCACCCCTCGTCGTTCGGACACCTCAAGAGTATAACGTAAGGATGCACGCACAAAATACAGAATTCACCACAGTTGAGCTTTTCGAGAAGGCAGTGATGAAGCAATCAACGTGAAGTGAGTCATTTTAAAAGCAGAGCTCGTGCAGCAATCAGCTTTGGGTGATTTGTCAATAGCGAGCAATTCATGCCTCTGCTCTAGTGCGATGCCCTACAGGTAAACAAGAGAAACAAATGAGAAACGTTCAAGTGCACTCTTCCTCTCCACCGCACACCCACCCGCACGCACGCTCGCGCACACACGCACACGCACACACAGACACACACCTCCTCTGCTGTTGTTGTCAGCATGTTAATGAGGCTTTGGTGTGGTTGTAGCCCCTAGGCACCGTGTGATATAAACACAGATAGAATAAATATCTCATTTTAGTACCTTTAAATGACTAACTTTGTTGCCTTCCTCCCTGATGGCTCTCAAAAGAAAGTTCCTGATTAAGTATTTATGATGTTTAGCGTTCAGCAAGGCCACTTTCTCCTCAGATGCTGCCACATTAAATCTTAAATAAGAATGATAGTGCACAATGTGCTGCTGTGAGTGCTAGTGACCTTTTTGCGAGAGGCCATCGGTGGTACACGACTGGCATTTGAGACGAGATCATTACGGCTCTGGCTTTAATTGAAGCCCGTATCCCAGGTGTAATCAGGGCTAAATAAACAACGTTGGAATCATCCAAGATCCAATTAGGCCTATGGGGAGAGTTGTGCGTGGAGATGCAATGTGCTGCTTCTCCATAATCAGCTGAAACTAATACTCGATGAAAGAGTGTGATATCTCTACCTGTCGCTGTGACTAATTGTCTCTAATTAGTACTAGACAGGGGTAATTGTGAAGGTTGATGTTATTATGAGAAATATCATTGGATACAATGTTCATGTTTCCTATTGGGTGGGCGCTGATCACACACAACTCTAGAAAACCTTTGCGTGCTCCCGTAACAGGCGCGTTCCACGTGAGAGTATTACACGGTATCGCAAGACAGAAGAGAGGATGTTGGACAAATAAGGCTTCGTTAGGAGGATTTTTGCCATCTCCTAATCACTGTTGAAATTCCACAGCATCCGACAGGCGCTAATCTTCACACGGCACCAAAGACCTCCAAACGACTCCACACCTCTCTGTGGCCAAGAGATAAACAAAAAATGAAGCATGAAAGAAAAGACATAGCAGCGATACTCCTCTCTAGTTAATTAAGTGACGAAATAAGCCTGGAAATCCCCTGAATCAAATTACACAACAGGGCGACACGCGTACAGTGTACACACCACTGGCGCAGAGTAACAAATGCGCTTAATGCAATCACACATCTTTAATGAAATCATGTGAATTAATGTCTTAGATCTTTGCTTTTATGAATTTGCCTCCGGTGGCCAGTGCACCAGGAAGTCAATGGAAATTATTCAGCCGTTGCTCTGTGGAACAAAGTCTGCGTGTGTCAGCACATGCCTAGGAGGAAACGAGGAAGTAATGGGACAATGAGGGATGATGCACTTACTCCTTGATATTGCAATACAGTGAGCACAGATAGGTGTGCTTTTCATATGTTAATGTGTCTATTTCTGCAACGATTTACATGTAAATGAAGCAATTAGTGGTTCAATTACTACTTTTTAACATATGGAGCCATTTCTTTCTTCTTTTACCATTGACACCTTCTCCTTATGAAGTGGGGCATAATGCAAAATTAGGTCAAGGGTCTGTTTTGATTTGAATGCACGTACATATCACAGAACAAAAAGACTGTATTTTAGTGCAACGCAGTGGCATCATCACTCCAGCCTCCGTCTGTCAACCTTGATCACCACATCTGACCGTTGAATGCAGCTCTTCACCTGGCTTAGAAAGATCTTCCCACTTCATAGTGCAGTACTTTTTGCTTCTCTTTGTGCGTTTGCAGGTTTTATTCACGGATGTTCATCACTGCAGAGATTTACTAATTTGCTAATGTTAAGAGCAGCTTTCAGAAACAAAGTGCTCCTGTTATATGTACGGCTCAGAAGAAGTGGTTGGAAATAAGCAGGAAGAAAACAAACTCGTTCTGTGCAATATCCTTGAGAGAAAAACATAATATAACCATGGTATTGAGCGGCAAGTTGAATTACTAAAGTAAAGTTCGTGGTTGTTGTTTATCCTCCTGCTGCATCCAACTCATCTGTTCAGTTATTTAGTTCACCAACTCTGCCCATTACACCTGATTGGAAAATGTGCAAAGTGTGAAAGTGTCACTGTATCCTTGAAAATAAACAAACAAATAAAAGTGCATTCATATTTAAAAAGGTGAGTTATTGAAAGAAATTATAAATGAGTTATCAATGACTAATGTGTACAGCTGCGAACTCACTTCATTCTTCTATAAAACTCAATTTACTTCACGCTACTATCGTTTGTAATTCATGTGTATTATTCTACTTTGTGTGCAAAATCCTACTTTCATGTGCAATATTCCATTTAGTCATGTGCAATGTTTAGCCTGTGCAAAAATTGTTCAACATCAAGTGCAATTACACCTGCACTTGAGGAAATGTGCAATCATTTCGAGACAGAGTATATGTGTATTAACCACTGTGTGCAATTTTATTTTATTAATTTATTTATTTTCATATACTATTTATTCCCTCTTTTGAGATATGGCCCATTGAGTTTCACACAAAAAATGCCTATATGTCCAAACTGTGTGCAACTAGAAATGAAAGTTTTTGAATGCTGGAAAGTTGGTCTGGGGCCGATATGTTGGGAACTGATTGTTCTCCGGCAAAGATCTGCTGGTCCAATCAAATAGTTTGACCACACTTTATACGGTGATGGACAGAAGAACAACAGCATTGTAGTCATCCGCATGGTTGGAGGACCGTCTAATTGCAAATTTATTTTGTTTAGTTTTGTTTTTCCTTTGCATTGGTAGAAACATTCCCCACAATACACATATGTGACACATATGTGTCAAAGTACAGTGGACTAAAAGCATGTGGCCGTGTGAAAAAACTAAAGGTAACGCAAAACGGCTCTCAGCAACCACCCCCCCCCCGTTCCCAGCACTTGCCCAGTCTTGTGACTCATTCTAAATGCATTGAGTGGTAAGTGGATGTGAAGTTGACTTTTCGCTGCGACTGAGCGAGTGTGACCGTGGGAGTGATAATGATAAAAAATAAAAAATGTCAGCAGCTCATCTGATACATTGCAACACGGCCTGCGATCGACTCACCTACAACCCTACAGGGGTTACGTCACTGTGCTCTTTGTTAGCTAAATGTCAGAGCCCCATCTGGCTCCTATCGTACACCGGCTGATACCCCCAGGCAGCACTCACAGATACCGGTGAGGTCCAAAGGTTCAAACTCGCTCTCTGGGTCAGTTTAAACCTGGATGCATGAGCTGCATACCTGTCTGGAAAAGGTGAGGGTGAAGAAGAGTTACACCACAACACTGCGTTTCACAAACAGTCGATCAGCATTAAAGCGGTCACTTATAATTAAAAAGGCAAGGGCTGGGTACATTTTAATTAAGGAGCTCTCTTGTCCTGACGCAGCTATATATATATATATATGCAGTAGAATGTCTAATTATGAGGTTATAATCGCAAATGTTGTTGTGAAAGAAAAATTCATTAATTTGGATTTCTCGGAGCTGAACTCAGTGATCACAAGACTGTGAAAAATGCAGGTGTTAATAACAAGTGATTAACCCTTGTGTACCGTTCAAAAACACTCCAGTTCGTACTGTTCGTAACTTTGATAGCTGTAAAAATATATCAGATAAATATTATTTTAAACTTTTTTTTGCTTGAATCTTTTAGTCAATCTCAAAACCTCTCCAAACCACTAAATATTAAAAGAAAATATTCAAATGTAATTATATGTTTGATTTGGTGGTCAACAGTAAAATTGCCTAATCTGAGCCCTGCTGATCAGGGGAAATCACAATCAGGACAGTAAAATGCATTTTTATTTAGTGTCATGTCTGTGCATTCAAGAAATGTGGTTATAATGGAAGTCAATGGGGCACATTTTAATGAAAATCTTCTTCTGCACAAAAGATCAATCCATAAATTTATCTATAAAAGCCAATGATGTTACGATGTACATGTAATTTTATTTTATGATTATTCATTCATAATATCAGTGGAGGCTTCATATGAAGATTTTTGAGGCTTGAAGTATGGGCCCTGTTTACAACAAGGGTTTTTATACTCCTCTGTACCTGTCCAGCTATGGGGCGTTAAAGAGGAAATGTGACTTGCAGCACTTGGATGGTTATTTTCAAGCATATAAACATATCGGTAGCGCTTTTTAGTGCTTTAATGAAATTACATGTGCAGAAACATTGTGTAATGGTGATTGTGGGGTGAGTGCCACTTCACTCATCAAACCAGTGTTAGCCTACGTTTCTGGCGTTGGAGGGAGATTGGAAGTGGGTGCTAGACGTGTGTGATTTGTGCACATTGCCATCATCCAATTACCACTGAAAGTTACATGGACAACTTTCAGATTAAACGTAATCATATTATATAAAATGTAGATATTCAGAAATGCACGCATCCACACAGCATTTATCACTTCCCCGGCATCTCCCCAGTGCTTGAACAGTTTCCTCTTCCTTCTTACCATGTCTCTCTGGGGGACGTGCTTACAAAACCAGTTTAACTTGTATTTATGGACATTTATCAGCAAGACAGAAACATTAAAATGCTGCTCACATCATAGCGTTTTATTCCTAAGCCGGTCCGCTGGAACACCACACAGCCCGATCCACTCCATGTGTTCGGATAATCAACCAGCATGTTACTGGCATTGAGTAAAATAAAACACTCGCAGCTGCACAGCACTGACACTCTCCGCACTACCCATAAATGGAAGCACATGTGCCTGTAGATGAAGGGCTGTTGAGCTACTTCACTAAATATAATTCATGGTGAGGCAAGTCAACATGTAGTTTCAATGAATTTCTCTGTGGCTGTATAGCAGCTGTAGTGGACTTATAATAATAAAGATGTGATCCATTTTGTAGCCTGCATTCATTGACTTGGTAATGCTGGGTTAACAACATATAATATAATATAAATGAAGTATTCACGATGAAAGCTCTTTCCTTCATATATGTTAAGTGTTCTTTATTTATATTCCTCCACGGTGAATACACATTGTCCTCTGCAGATGTGGACGTCGCTTCATGCAGAATGAAGTAGTAAATGGACTCCTTTGGAAATGGAATTTGGGTAAAAAATGTGACTCTCTACGCTTGATGCATTTTGCTGTGGCAATGTTCACCAGCAGTAAGATGTAGCGAGGTTGAAGGCCTGCTAACAGTTTGGAGTGAGCAGTCAAGTCTTTGAGGGAGAATACATCCTATTTGCAACTATATGTGCATACAGGTTGAATAAATCAACAGACATAGTACACCTTGAGTCCAATCATGACAGCACATGTCAAATGTACACTGGTCAGTCACCACAATAAAACCTAGGACAGGAGAATTAAATAACATTTACATAGCGCCCCCACCCCATAGTAATGACACTCCTTGATGGCAGCAGCCATCCCTAGCAGGATGCAGCCTGACACACACACGCACACACACACACACACACACACACACACACACACACACACACACACACACACACACACACACACAAAAATGGTTTAGAAAAAACTCAAACAAACACAACCACCCACTCAAAATTGCTTTTCCCTCTGATCCACTGCATTGTCATTTTTTATCTTATTTTCTGTTTATTCATGTGTTTTTTCATCATGATGTTCATCACCTGTGCAGACATCACATGCAACCTGACATCTGTGGCTGCATGGAGTTTACACACTGCAAGACACTCTTGACACTCTAGGGATGGGCATCGAAAACATTTTATTGACACCGATGCCATTATCAATTCTACTTATCGATCCGATTCTTTATCGATTCTCTTATCAATTCCTCCTGTGGATTTTTGGTTTGGAGAAAGTAGGCGTCATGGTTTTGTGTAAACAACAGAAATATTATTGAGTTTCAAAACAAGAGATAGGAATATGAAATTGGTCACTGGTGGTGTTGCTTGAAATTATGGTGCTGCATAAGTTGCACATTGCACTGTTACATTCCCTTCTGGTGAAGTGAAGCCACTTTGGACCATTTCAGTCTCTCCATCATGCGTCTTCCTTGCTGTCACATGACGTGAGTGTTGTACTCGATTCTTCTTCTTCTTTTGTTTTATGTCAGTTGGCAAACAACTTTTAGGTGCACTACCACCACCATCTGGACTGGGATGTAAAGACTCGCCACAAAAAGTATTGGTAAGGGGAATCGATAAGCATGAAAGCTAACGGTATTGATGAATTGAACCAGTAGGAACCGATTCTTTAAAAGAACCGGTATCGATGCCCATCCCTACTCTTGACTGTGTTCTTAGGTAGAGACGTGCTTTAAACCAGTGATTCTCAATTCTAATTAAAATGCACCTAATTGAGCGTAAAAGGGTAGTAGATCCCTCTCTAGCATTGCCACTTGCTGGTCATTTTGCTTTATCGTTACATTTGTTTTTGTGTTTTAATACTCTAATAATCTACTTTACTATCCCATCTTCAAACTGCACATTCTGTTCATTCCATAAACTTGAGAAGTTGAACATTTTCTTTGATTTGAACCACTGCTTTAAACCACCTCATTCCTTGATGTTCCTTCCAGTCTTTTCTGTACAGGAGCACCAGCAGACCAGTTTTGGAAAATGCCCACGACTGTTTGATTTGTAGAAATCTATTTGGAAACTTTTCAAACGACCCCCATATGTGGTTTGGATCCAATTTGCAAAAATCTAATTTAATTTATTATTATTATTATTATTTTAAATGTATTTCGTTTATTTAACTTTGATATCTGGACTTTCTAAAATCAATCTGGATATTATCTCAATATGCCAACAAATGTATGTGGGCTGGCTTTATATTCCAGTCAATATAGCTCGCAGTTATTGTGTTCCCAAACTGCATATCAGGAAAACTCTGATGAAATTACAGACATCTTATTCTAAATTAGTTATTGTGTATTATGTGCTGATGCATGCATGAAACTTAGTCAATGGAGCATCAACAGCATCAAAGCTTATTCCAGCTGCACAAAATGCTACACTGAATGCTAAACTGTCAGCTATTACAGCGCCTATGTATTTGCTCAGAGCCTTATACAGTGCTTTGTGAAAAGTCCAGTTCAGTTTTTAGTCATCACCTTGCACACTCTCTGCCGGCATTTTCCTTAATGTTGTTACAAAGGAATACAGTCAGTCCCAGCACCTCAGGGCACTTTGGAAATGCACCTGTCCTGCATACTTGAACCTAGAGCCTCTACAATTTGCCATTAGCTAAACACTCTGAAAGTCCTCGCATGCCCTGAGGCCAGGTGTTTCACTAAGAGCCACTCAGTCTCTTGTTTAGCCCTGAGCAACATCACTACAGTTCTAACAGAGAAGAGCTTTGGACTGGCAATCTGTAGCCAGCTACGTGTACTAGTGCTGAGGATGAGTGGAAAAGACCCAAGGATAGGTCTGTGTCCAGCACAAACCCCCTTCCAGGAATATCAATAATTCAAGAGGACAAAGTGTCTGATACATGAGAGTAAAATGCAGCTTGCTTTCTCCCTCCTGTGTCAATATTTTGACAGCGAGTGTGAAAAGGGGAAGGAATCTGAGGGGACACCGCCATGTAAAGTGTTCTTTCATGTTTTGCAAAGTGACTGCTACCTCTCCTTCTACAATGCATGAAATAGAGAGTTGAGAGGAAGCGAGGGTGTAGTGTGTTCAGACTGACTGACTAACTTAACGACTGACTGCCTGGGAAAATGACTGCGCTTGATGCAGTCTCGCCTTCTCTGCGGCAGCCTCTGCTCCCAGCGTCTCCAACTGGATCTTCCTCCTTCGGTCTTTCTTTGTTCATTTGTTTCAGCCTTACACACCCTCACCTCCCACAGCAAAAGAAAAGAGCCGAGGGAAGGTCATTACAGTTATGAAGAGGAAAGAGACTAAGGCGCGGGGAGACGGAGAGCAGGGGAGATAAAGGGGGTGAGAATAAAACAAATGGAGAGGAGTGTACAAAAGGTAATGAGGCCAAGAGAAAGGGAGCGACTGAAAGGAGTGTGATAACAAGATAATATACTACTGCCAGCATAGTTCTGATTCTAAACAAATGGCCTCTATCCTCTTCAACAGTTTTATATTTTGTGTTTGGAGCGCCGTGTGCTCGTCTAAGCCAAGGAACATGTTCCTTTGTTAAAAAAAAACAAAAAAAAAACAAGGCGACTGTTGCATCACCTAAAGCACCATTCATCAAGGTTTAAGGATTGCAGTTCTAGCAGGTACTGTAAGCGCTGTCATCCGCATTTGGGTTGCAAATCCTGTCTAATCACTTAACTCTCCTCCCAGAAGTATCTTTGTGGTTTAAAAAACACGTACACATACACAGAGCGAGACGCAGCGAGTTGTAAGGTGCAAACACTCCCTTAATTATGCCGTGAAGTTTTCTCCCAGATGCCCCAGTTATTCTGGGGAGCGGGACTGCGGCGGAGTCTTTGGGGACAGACAGAGCTCCCTGAAGTGAGCGAGGGAGGACGGAAGATGTCCCTGGTGGCACCGGGGGAAGACCACGTCATTGATCTCGAGGGGGAGCGCAATTGAGGACCTTGTTTTCTGCTTTGTGTTCCATCTCCAAAGGATGAAAAGAATGAAAAGAAAACAAGACAGCAACTCAGAACTGCTTTTGTCTTTCCCCAAAGATAATGACGCTGTATTAAAATGAATTAAAAGTGAGAATAAAGTCATCAAATGGGCTGTTGGTGTGTCACAGGCGCTTCCTTGTTATCTCGTTTACTCTGTTAAATGAATACAATGGTCAATACAATTCACCTTCAAAGAATAATGATTTTTTTCTGAAGGAAAAGGTCACACACTCATAATTGGGCCTCTTGAAAGAACCACTTGAACAAACAGGTTTGCTCTTAAGTCTATGATTAAATTATCTCTTAGGGAGCTGTCACTTCTAAACCTATTTGGTTGGGTTGAAATGAACTCTGGTGTGTTGTCTGATGCGTGTATATATATGCGGAGTGATGTGATGCGATAATTTGCTCGTGAGAAAGCTGTTCACCCCTTCACACTCTCAGGGCCAGGTGATAATTTTGCTGCTGTATTTTCAATGGTATTAGCCCACAGTGAGGCGTCGTCGTCTGAAAGCACACAGCGTCAAAATTTACATATCGTGAATTATTTAAAGGAACTATACAGTATTATGGCACATTCGTGTTGCACATTCCTTTCTCTGTAAAATATAACTTCCAAGCATTTCGTCTTTCATAGTAAAATGTGGGTTGATGTCAAGGTACAAGCGATTGTATGAAAGTGTCAGTTGCCATTGTTGAAAGTGAAGCAACCAAAATCTGACTGTCAAAAAAGACACAGCACCAACTAGTGTTTGGGTGGCGGTGGGAGGTATAAATCTGACGAAGCAGGTCAATGTCTGAATGTTTGTTTCTCTTCTTTTTTTGCTTGTTTGTTTGTTTTTGGTTCACGGACATTTTTGTATATTTAATCAGCCACATCTGAGGTGTGGATAAAAGGGCAAGTCTAGACAGGTCTCAGAACACATCACACTAGAAGCTTAGCAGGCCTCATTTCTGTATCCCTGATGTTGGTCTCCACCATGTGTTGCCGCCCCCAAGGCAAGTCATAGCAAAGCTAAACAGCATCTGAATTTATCTGTTGAACAAGTTGTTCAGGAACTAAAACTATAAGTAAATACAAATGTCAACACCTGTGCACGTACATAACACAGTATTTGGATTTACCAATACAGAGAAAAAAAAAATACTTCTGCTTGCTATTGGATAGTCCTACAACCAATCAGATCGTTGTTGACAGATTCAAGTGAACAGTGCTGAGATGACATGTTTGACTATGTTGCTGCTACTCTTCTGTCCATCAATGCATATAGCCCCACCCAAACAATTTGACTATTCACCAAAAGTGAAACCAGACCAATGTCGTAGCACAAATGGTTTGTGGGTGGGTTAAGTCAGGCTGGCATGAGGCCAACTGTGATGGGTTGTCTTAGCCTTCCTGCTGATACTAGAATCTTAGGTGTCCCACTTTTACTGAAAAACACAGATCAGCTGGCTGTTGGGTGTAGTGGTCGCAGCGTGTTCAATTACTTTTTCATCTAAACATTTGAGGAAATACACTATAGTGTAAGCTAAAGCCCAAGGAAGGCAAGAACTGGCTCCAACCTCACAGGGCTCTGTAGCAAATCCAGTGGTTATCTGTGAAATGAAGAGAATATTGAGAGTCCAGTCAATGAGGTGGACTGACCGCACAGCTGACATTCCCTAAAGTGTGAGTTATCATGTGGAGATGTCCAAGCCAGCACAGAGTTGTCTCGGGGTGCAGAGGGCTTAGACGCTGTGACCGGAATACTTTAAAAGAGCCAGGTTTTAAGATACGACAGATATGACTTTTCCACATCGTTGTACCTCATTTGAAAATCAAGCACCTCAATTTGGACACATGCTGTCTCCTATTTCTATAAAAAATAAAAAAAATGTTCTGTGTATAAGTTCACTGGACATTTCCAGGGTGCACTAACATTGCACAGATTTAAAAAGTGAATTTTTTTTCCATTTTCAGTATAAAACACAAACACGCTCTGCACATGCATCGATCTGCAGAGGAAGATTAAAACATCACAGTCAAGTAACGACAACAACAACACGTTTCTCTCTCTTTTTTTTTGTTTGGGAAGGAATTTTAACGCACAATAAAACAAAGTGATGAAGTGAGTTAAAAATAAACAAATTAATTTATGGGAGCGAAAGAGCCATAACGCTCTGATGTGGGCGGGCGAGCGAGCAGGAGCCTGCATATGCAGTCAGGACAGAAGGAGGAACGTGTGAATTCGAAACTGAAGTTTGTTTAGATACCATGTATAAAATAACACTTATATGAGGGGAATTTGCACATATTCACAGCTAATCTGTCACAAAGTGAATGATAAACATCGCCGCAGCCCGGCAACTAAGAACAAGTAGGGTGGCATGGAAACTGAAAGTGACTGATGACAAGCTACTTAGCTGCTTTTTGAAATCTTAATCATAATTAAACTAAAACTGAAAGAAAATCCTTTGAGTTCAAGAGAATTAATAAACTAAAATAACTTTACCAGTATATATAGGTCAGTAATTATTATTATTATTATTATTATTATTATTAATTTTTCTGCATCTAACTTCTGTCAGGTTTTTCTTTCTTTTTACTACTGGGCAGAAATTCTTACATTCACTTTTGTGAATTCAACAGATTGAAAAGAGCGACTCATGACAAGTTTGAGCGGACAAGAAGAATTTGGTGTATCTGATGTGGCAAGGTTTTCAGGCCTTGTAGTCACTTGTTTTATTTAGTATATAGACCCTTTCATGGCCCTTAAATATGTTTATTTAAGTATAATCTGAAAAGAGGGAGGTTTCTCTTTGTTCCCGAAAGAAAAAAAACAAAACAAGCACGTCTCCTATTAGCCGCCAACATATGCTCGGTTTGACAAGCATCGTCACCAACTGCCACTACAATTTAACTTGCCACTGAACACGTGACCCTGTTCCCGCTGCCACATCAGGTGGCAGCGACCTCGTAATTGACAAAACGTCCTGTCTGCTGATGCCTGCCCTCCTTTATGACAGAGGATAATTTGCTTGATATCATGAGTCATATTCAAACTAATTAACACGCCGGCCTACACCGCATTCATTCATTCAGTAACTAACAACTGCGCGGTTTCCTCCATGACGTTTATTAATTCTCCTTTATTTATTTGTTGTGTCTGTAGTGATTAAGCTGGATCTCATTAATAAAGTCGATATCCTGTGGTGTCTGGCAACAGGAAGTTGTTAGTGGGGTCCTATGGGTTGAGGGGAGGGGCCTCTGTGGATCATCCCACAGATACTTGATCAGTTTGGGATCTTTTTAGTTGTTCCTAAACAGTTTTTGTGTTTGTGTCTGTGTCAGGCTGCATCCTGCTGGGGATGTCTGCTGCCATCAAGGAGTGTCATTGCTATGGGGTGGGGGTGCCTGGTCTGGTACAAGTAACATCCACATGAATGAATGTCAGCTCCAAAAGTTTCCCAGCAGAACACTGAATTGTTACAAGATGGTCAATGTTACTGACTTCTCCTGTGAGTGGATTTAACGTTGTAGTTTTGATTTGAATTCCTAGATAATCTGTTGACAACAATTTGAATAAAAGTGGCACTTGTCAGTGTATTTTTTTGTCTTCTTATTAGATTCTGTAAATTTTGTACAGATTTTCTGAGGGGTCACAACCCCTAACCTGAGCCTTAAGAGTAAATTTCATAAAAGTTTCCATAAAAGTTACGTCAAGAGTAAAATCATTGTCGCTTGTGAAAATCTCCAGTCACAAAGGAAATTTAAAAAAAAAAAAAAAAAGGGAGAAATGAATGCATACACATTTATCACACCTCTGTGTTAATGCAGCATGTGCAAGGCAGCGCTGCATACCAAACACGATCAGGATACACAGAGGTCACTGTACTGCAATGTTGAGATTTCACACTGTGTATAATTTACAGGCCCAGTGATAGCCAGCATCACACAGCTAAAACGCTGTGAACTTAAGCACACATCCATCTGAAGAGGTAAAAAAATAAAAAAAATAAAAAACATAATTACATACTTTCATCCAAACATTTTACCAGAGGATTTTGGCAGCAGGGGAATTTGATATGTTCCTGTCCTTCATAGAAGTTTGTCAGAAAACCAGCACCTAAATTTCATTACCAGCTCCTCTTGTCGCATTTGCTGCTAACTCTGCCAAACAACGCGACTTCAAACAGTTTTCCCTCTTGCTAATGAGCAAAGGATGCATCCTGTTTTCCAATCCACCAAATGCCATCCCTTCTGAAACACGTTTCCCTTTTTCTGTCTTCCAACCCACTCCCTTCATCCCTCCACCCTGTCGCAATTGAACTCTGAAGTGCCGGTACGCAAATCAAGCACTAATCCATTTGAAGCTGACAGGGCATCCTGATTATGGCGGTGGCTTTCTTCTTCAAACGTCCCATCAACATCATCTATTCAGGAACACATGTCGAAACATGAAAGGGCTCCCAAGTTCAATTAGCCGATCAATTGTTTGTCAGATGTGCCAACAAACTGGGGGCAAATTGTCATATACACACCTGAGCCCAGGAGTTTAAGCCCCAGAGTCGGGATGAAGCCACAGACAGTCTTAAACAGGCAAACACGCAGGCTGCATTCATCTGTGGATAAAAATCCCAGAGCTCCGGTGTTTTATTCCTTTCCCTGTCATGTTCTTGATGAATTACTAATATTTATGTATTAAAATGTGAGGAATGAGACAGAAAGCTCTGTGTCTTGATATGAAAAAAGGAAGATGGAAGGCCAGGATGAATCACTTTCATGATTAAAGCATCTTTCTTCCACTCTGCTAATGAAGCTGCGGAAAACTTCAGGAAGGCCTCCCTCTTCACATGTCTAATTGAGTTAAGAAATAAAAGCATTACCACCATAAAATCCTGTTTGAAAGTTTTTAATGACATCTTTAATGCCCCTTAGATATAGAAAGGGAAGGGATAAAGAGTCTCAGGGATAATTTGACAATAATACAGGTTTCTAACGTGACATTGTTTTTTATTATTTCTGCTTTGGTTGTGGCAAATCATGTTTGTTTAGTTATTTGTCGGTAAAGTAATGACTGTGAATCATAACTACCAGATAGGATGAAGCTAACCAGAGGCCCTAATAAGAGTCGCAGGAAATTTATTTTATTGAATCTGAAAGTGAACTGACTTTAAAGATGCTTTTATATCCACTAGATCACAGCTGGAAACTTTTTATATATAAATGATATAGATCCCTTCATGTTTGTAAGCAATGTGATGTTTTTTAAGGGGCGGGGCTTAGCTCGATGCCACACATCTCACACACTATAACCTGTAAACGATGGTTAGTGGTGGTTGTTTTGGCAAGAACGGACAAGGAAATGCATATTTTAGAGAATATACTAATACACTTACTCTCTGACACCGTGAGTGCTATTTTAAAAAGTTCACTCTGACCGATGGGATGACATTCACTGAACCCTACACTCTCACTCACTGGATGGATGATTTGACCAAAGGAGGACACAGAGGAAGAAGTCTGGTCTGTCTTTCTCAAGTGAAGCTTCTCCAACAAAGCTATTACAAGAGGTAAGTGGAAACACTACAGAGGGTAACGTAGTAAATGCAACTTCTGTTAGCTCGTGGTTAGCATTCGCATTAACATGTAACAAGAATCCCCTAAGTAAGGATTGACTTAATGTATTTTCAGTCATGATTTATTCTAACCCATAACGTTTTACAGGTTGACACTGACGATGCATTACATATTAATCTGATCTGATATGAAGTGTGCCTAATGATTGTCCAGTCCTTTCTTTTAATCGCCAAAGCCAAACCAAAGTTGTCTATGACTGGCAGTGGCTGGTATGTGATAAAACTTCAAGTTAGTGTTTTTAATTCTTCGGTTTTAACAGCAACAAATACAGCAAAATGACGTTTTCATGGTTGAAAGTGACAGTGTTGCCTCTGCCTTCCCTCTGTTTTGTCTCCAGCTAACAGCTTGACGTCACAGTGATGTAGGCCATGAAGGGGTCTATACACTATACGTGTTGATTTTCACCGTAAAATGAAACAAGATACGTTTTTTTTAGTACGTTTAAATACATAAAAATATCTCAGGGCTCTCAGGCACGTCCCTGCCCCAACACAATGAGCTACAGTCCTTGCTGTAAAGCAAGTATCGTTCCGTACACAACATTTAATTATCAATTAATTATGAGAAAGTAATTATAAGAAAATTATATAATTATTGTGATATAATGCACAATAAGTTTAGGTGGGCAGGAGCTGGAGGAGTTCAGAACTGTCTGAAAATCCCTTTTAAAGGAGAAATATGTGTTACACTTTACATGTATTCACACTTTTTAAGATTTAATTGATACTTCAGATCATATTCATTTATCTGTGACTACTGACTAGCCTTTTACCATGGGGATGTTAGACTCCAGACACTAGATGTCAGTTACTTGTACAGTTTGTTACATACCCAGTGGATTACTGAATAGTTCAGAGAAAGGGTTATTTGTCTCGTAAAGTGATAAGGAAGAGTTCCTGCAGGCCTATCAGTTTCTGTAGTATCAGCAGCTAAATCAGTCACTGGCTTCCACGCAGACATGGCCTCATCTGGCTTCTCTGTAGTCTTACTCGTGGCACTACCCCTGCAATGTAAAAACAGGACTATTACTTAACTAGACACCCTAATAACTTCCTCCGCTTCACTTGTCCAAAACTCATGTAGTGCAAATGCATGACTTCCAGTTGCTACATTTTTTTTCTGAGGACACTCCCAACACAATGACATTACTGCGCCATTAGCAATACACCTCATATAAACTGTAGAATTGGAGAGAGTCCACAATGCTCCCCCTTTGTTAATCGCACACATAACCTCACAGCACTCTCAACAATTAATTTGATTTCAAATGCTAACTGACTTTGATCGTTTTGCTTAATAGCAATTAGTGCTGTGACACACCATTCTTCCTCAGCCCCTTCCTCTCACACATTGCTCCCTGCTGTGTCATCCGTCTCCATCTTCCCCTGTGACTCAGCTTCTTTCCCTCACTCTCAATATCCCTTCCCCAAAGTCCTTCTCTCTCTAATTGTCTCACTTCTTTTTCACCTCTCCTCCACTTCTTGATGAATTTCCAATTCTCCCACTGCACTTCCTCTTTCACCAAATTTTCATTTGCTCCTTTCCCTCTCATCTCTCTCTGTTCCTTTATGACTTGGCCTCTCGTTCCTTCTCCTTACCTTTCTCACTTGCTCCGACTTTCTTTGCAGGCAAGAAGTCACAGAGATCAAAGCGAGGATGAGATGGAAAGAGGCGAACCTAACCCCCACGCATATATCCTCCCTGCACTTTTTTTTTCTTTCCCACCCCACCGACTAAATCTAAGTCTTCTTCTAAGCTCCTCTTCGACACCCTCGTTCCATCTCTTCGTCCCTCTCATCCTCTTCCTCTTACGCTTTCCGCCCCACCCCGTCACTGCTACCATCTTTTACTCGCTGGCACCGCGTCTCCCGTTTGCCCCCTTTCTCCATGTTTTGCTCTTCTCTGATCTGAATACATGTCGTATCAGCTGACGTCAGCGCATGGTATCACGGAGAACATGCTCCAACACGCGAGGAACACGCAGAGGATGAAGTGTCTCTCGCTGAAAGACTCGCTTCAGAGCTAGATGAAACAAAGAGAAGGCATGGGAAGAAAGAATGGAGACGAGCTCCCACACACAGCACGTAGAGATTCTCAGCCCCCAGAGGTGCCGAGGGGGCCACGCATCTCTGTGCTCTTCATAATTCAACAGCCCTATTAGTGCCTGTGTCTTTGTTTTATTTTTTTTATGCTTATGTGTGAATAAATGGCAATATAGGCACTGGGAAAGATATTTACCCACAAGAGGGGAGGCGCACGCAACTACACACCTACATACACTCAGACTCTTTATACAGTATGTTAATAAAGTCCCCCTGGACTTTCTTTGTTCTCCAAGTTACTTCATACCTCCATTTCCCCAAGAGTACTGCATGGTCTCCAAATATCCGCAGATCCAAGCACACATGTCAAGATCGGGAGCATGTGCAAGTGTCGCTGCTTCTTAGAGCCCCGGTTTAATGTATTCATTAGGCCTGTAAGTGACCAAACATTTGCAAAATATTCGCACAGCAATTGTGTGATGAAATCCCTTAAAGAACCTTGCAAATCTCTCCAGTGTCATGAAGCATGTTCATGATAACTTGCTCAAACAAGTCTCCCTCCCATCAGGCCCACCATGGGACACATCATCAGAGCCCTTAGACTGAGCTTTGTTAATTTATTTAGTCCCTTTTCTCCCGGAGCCCCACCGCTGGGATTCTCCAGTCTGCTGCCCCGAGCGGGAACATGCGCGATGATGCTCGCGTCATGTGCTAATTCTGATTTCACTTCAAGAGCCCCAGCAGGAAAAGTCTTTCAGGTGGACTGAGCGAGCCGCTCAGAGTCAAGGTTGAGCTATTTTGAGTTGTGTGTGGCTGGTGAGGACGTGATGGAAATTGATTGTGAGAGATTGAGGAGATGTGTATTTTTAATGGAGGGGGGATTGTCACAGCATGCCCACAAGAGCGCACACGTACGGCGGCCCACCGGTGTTTTAAAAGACACAGCGTGATTCGGTGCAGCTCTTCTTTACCGCCATTGTTTCCTGCCTGCAGTCGTTAGCCGAGTCAAAAGAGAACAAAGGCTCGGAGAGGTAAAAGAAATGGGAAAAAAAATAATACCGGCCAACAGTTTTATTTACCAATCTTTCCCTGCCCCCTCCTTTCCTCCTCTCATTTTTTCTCCCTTTCCAATCAAAGTTTCAGTGCGCAACAATAAGACTGCTTACTCTCTCAAAAGCTGTTTAAGTGAATTTCACTGGCTCACCGGGGAATCGCCCCACTGAGGCTTTTGAAGGCATTGAGGCAGGGAGAGAAAGTAATTACTTTTTTCCCTAAACAGAAGTGGGGCGCGGCATGGTGTGTGTATATGAGTTTGTGCCCGTGTGAGAGAATGAATTAGTTTGTGTGCGTGCGCGTGCGGGATTCTGTGTGTGTAGCTGTGCAACTTTGTGTTTGCGTGCGAGGTGGAGAGACACACAGTAACAGAACAACACGATTCTCACACTCAAGTGAAGAAAAAAAGCCTGCCAAGGTTTTTGGGTTTAGTCATGAGGCCGTGGTTTGCGTGTGTTTAAGTGTGGTTCCATTGCATTTCACACCTGTGTCAGAAACACCTGAGCAGACATTAAGACCTATAAGTCCTTTTCATGATTTTTTTTTAAGCAAATCTCCCTCTGGAACTTTTTATACTTTCACAAAGTGGTGGCAAATTAAATGGTAGTACAATAGTATGATTTATAGCACACAAATTCTGCCTGAGTTTAAAGTGTCTCGAGGTCGCGTTTATAAGAACAGATGAGATGAGATCAACAGCATGGGTTCAACAAGCTGAACGACACGGACAGTGAGGAATATGCTTTTTGAAGGACTCCTATAGTGAAGAGATGCACTTAAAGGAAAGCAAAATTCTCAGTTTACCTTTTGATCTATCTAGTTCAATCTACTCATTTATTATTGAAGTCAGGGTATTGACCAAAAGCATGTAATCAAAGAAAAGAAGCCAGGGAACTGTGCTTCCAAGCTTTCAGATAAGCAGTCGACACAATTTACACAGCCTTTTGAAAGAAACGCACAAACTGGTGTGGCTGTGTGCTCAGTAGGTAGAGCGGGTTGTCCACGGACCAGAGGGCTAGAGGCTCAAGGATACCAAAGTATCCTTCAGCAACACACTGAACCCCCAGTGGTTCCCTGTCCATGGCACTGGTGCGTGCTTGTGTGAGTGAATAAGTAGATCCGTCTGTGACTATAAAAGCGCCTTCAATGCCAGTAAGCAGAAAGGTGCTTTATATAAAATTCATCAACTTAGGTGATTCAGGCACTTTTGGAAATGGGAAAGGATCATGTCTCTGACCTACACACACCCCCATGAGATGTTAGATGTCTCGTCTGAGGACATCTTGGCATCCACCAGGATGACTTGGCATGAATGAGGCGCCAAGTCATCCTGACGTGCTGTTTGCATGTCTTTTCTGCTATGTGTGGTTCACTCAAAGATCAGCTCCAACGAGAGATCACTACTATTGTATTGCCAACAAAGTTCACTGAAGTTTAACAAAGTTTTAAGAGTCTGTGCAGTTTCCCTTTGCCCCTAAAAGCATATTCACTCATGGTAGCAACTCCAAAGAAATGAAATGACTCAGCAGCACAATCTCATCTTTTTAAATGCTGGCATGACTGTGCCTTCGCTCTCTCAGAATATCCAACTGACGAGAGCCGCTGTAGACACTAAATACTCCATCTGACTGCAATGACTGTCTGGATGATTTGAATGTTCCTGAAAGTTCTGGAGAAAATAGCAGGGGAAGGGGACATCTCAGTTATTCTGTCAATATGACCTGTGATATGAATATGTAGCAGAAAGTGGATAAAGGACTGGACAGATACACCACAAATACTGCATGCTTTCTCAGATAGCGGAACACATGTGTAGTACGTTCTTCTGTGAGCACACTTTTGTGTAGAAGCACTTAAGAACACTTGCACTAAAATCTGGTCTTATGTCATGTCATGCCATGGCAGCCTTGGCTGATCCCCTTCACTAAAGCCGTGTTCTGGCTGCTCTTAGATCGCTGTGTTTCTTATGTAAATCCATCTGACACCACCGCTGCCTCTGGCATACGCCTCATTTTCTCTGCAACTCAAAGCCATGGCTCAGTTGTCTTGTCCAGCATTATACTTTTTAGTCCTCTTTCATTATAAGTGGCCATTTATTCAGTTTATTCACTGCTTTTGATTCACATCAACCTTGCAGAAGAGCATTATAAGTTTGCAACAAGAAAACAAATCTGGGATACAACCAACTTCCAAAGTAGTGAAATAAACACAGATGCCACATCGGGGCATCTCATCAAGACTGCTTGGAAACTGCTGGTTACGTTCTTCAGGGGTGGAGGTTGTTTGAGTATGCCAAAGGCTTTTGTTATTCAAGGATTTTGCACAACCTCCACAAAAACAAACCGGCTGAAATATGTTAAGAAATCTTATAATTCAGATGCTTTAAAGTTTTCAAAGGAACGGTTCCCAGATTTGAGGCTTTGTCCACAGCGTGCACAGCTCTTGCATGTCCACACACAAAAATCTTTGGCTTAACGATCCTAATGATGATACAAAGACAGGCTTCTAAATCAGTAGTTACCTTGAGCTAATTGTGATATAAATGATTGTAATCTTCTCTGACTCTGATGGCTCACATTGTCACGCTGTAGTTGTGTCACGTATCAGCCATCTGAATATTTTGGGCAACACAACCACAATAACGCTGTTTAGATGAGATGACTGGTAAATGGATGCTCACGCGCCACTTCATTACGTGCACTACTGAAATATCACTCCTAAGCAATGGAAAAGGTAGTTAAAAAAGGGTGGTTTGGTGCGGAGCGGTTTAGAGGTAGGCCAATTCTAATACTAAACATGAAAACACAGATGAATTAACAGCTCTCTCGGTTATTTTAAACAACTGAGTACAACTGAATACCATAACCTCCACAAAGAAAAGCTTAGTTATATTAGAATGTCATACTGTGTTCACCTAATTGAGTGAGTGTACATGTTATTACTGAAAATTCCAACAAAAGGAGGAAAATAAACAAGTTTATGTTTCGATACCTACCGTCTGTGTGATTGACTCACTCAGCAAACCAAGCAGACCCCAACGTAATGATGCTAATGGCACCCAGAGGGGACAGCTGTATAAGAACTATAACTACACTGAGTATTACTACCAGTATTAATTGTGACAGGTATCTGATAAGTAGTTGTAAGGTGCTCCTAATTTTGTTTCGTCAACTTTCACGATTTCTCTGGGGAAATAAGACTGTCGGAGCAGCAGTGGCCAGGGAAAAGAGAAAATGAGCATAAGCACCCAAATACAGTGTCAATTTAGCATTAACAGGTAGAATTTGCACATTTAAGCACATGTTCAAGTAAATTATATTACAAAAGAAGGGGAAAAGAGGCAAAGACTATTTGAGCAGTGGGATTTATTCATCTACCTAATTTAGATTGTCCAGGGACTTCAGGTGAGCACCTTACACTTGGACACATATTTTGAAATTTTTTCCTCCCATCTGCTGGTAGCCACTTTCAATGGTCCTCCCCCTTTCACTAATGAATGTAGGCACCAACTTACAAGCTAAACCTTCTTATTTTTCTAATTTTATACTTCCCCCTTATTCACCGTTTTAGGGTTTAGGGTAGGTTCCAATTGAATCCCTTTCTTTCCCTCCCTTATTTCATGCCTCATTTTCTTCAGCACCTCCTTACTTTGCCATACAACTTCACTCTAATCCATATACATCTTTACAGTAATTTAAGTGTAGACTTTGCAAAGAAATCTATTTTAATTGTGTGAGATGTGCAGGCATTTCACAATTAAAGCATGTCAGTGGACACTGTGGAAGCATGTTTTTCACCTGGATTGTATGTTTTCAACATGTTTCATTTGTGTATGATGATTAAAACTGTAGACTCGGTGATTAGCACTGATGCCTCCCAGCGACAAGGTCTGGTCGAGTCCACCTCTGGCCTTTATGGGTTCAGTTTGCATGTTTTCCCTGTGTCTGCGTGGGTTTTCTCTGGGTACTCTGGTTTCCTCCCACCTCCAATGACATGCTTGTTAGGATGATTGGTGACTCTAACTTGACCCTAGGTGTGAGTTTGAATGGTTGTTGTCTGTCCAGGGTGTAACCCACCTGACAGCTGGGATAGATTCCAGCAACCCCCGCGACCCTAGTAAGGATAAGTGGTAGTAGAAGATGAGATGAGATTAAAACTGTGAATGTCAAACTAAAACTTTAAAAGAATTTATTAAAAAGTTTTTGTATTTATTCTCTTGGTGTCCACTCTAAGACAGTAAATGCCAAATGACTTGGTGGAGGGTGGCACCTTTCTCCACACTTGAATGCGTGCATAGCAGGTGAATGGCCCTGGCCAAAAGCCTCCCTCAATGAATAAACGGAATTGAATTGATTAAAAAAACCAAGGCTTCCCTTAATAAATAACTATTGCAACATGAAAGTGACTTTTCCTTTTCATTTCATTACCATATCAAATTTTTTTCAGTGCATTGGGATTTAAACACAGGTCACAGGTGTTTAAAAATGTAATATTCACACTAAAATAAACCATGGCTTGTGGACAGCTGTGCTGCTTTAAAGTAGTAGTAATAAAGTATATGCTTTTAACTTTGTGTACTTGCAAATCCTTTTAGCTAAATTCACTTAACACTCAAGAGCAAAGTTGTTAGTAGTGTGCTGTCTTTGAGGACAATCCTGTGTTTTGTATAGCTATCCTTGGCGTCTTGTCTCCATTTGTTTTAATGCACTGTCTCTGTAACCCTAACCCAGTTTAAACTGAAATAACTGTCCTCAAAATGTCTGTGTTTGTCCGTTTCCAGCTTCATACACTGAATGAAACAGGCATGAAGTGATAAATATGCTACGTGAGATAGTTGGATGGAGGTATGCAGGGGCGCCACCAGGAATTTTGGGCCCCATGAAAAAAATATCACACTGGGTCCCACTCCCTCATTGTAAAGGCTGAAGGGTCGATGCATATACCATTTGTTCATTTGAGTTTCAATTCAGACCAGAAATATCATGACTTTTTTTAACTGTTGCACTGTTGTAGCACATCATTTCAATGTTTACAGTGATTCATGTAAACTTTGCTACATTTGAAAGCTGCAATGAGCTTCCTGCAACAATAGAAGGTAGAATGCCCAGTGTGAAATTCATTCAGTTCGATATTGCTACAGGAGACTAATTAACTCCACTCCAACTCTCCATCTTGGATCATGAGTAATGGGCAGTTAGTGGTTTGATTTGACTTTGGCCAACACATGCTGTGTCATCTACAAATGATCCAATCAGATCTTAACAATTAGCCCATGCTCCACACCCTTAATTACAGCCCCATATTTAGTTTCACTCAGAAATATGGTTTGTTACATCACGAAGTCTAAATACAATAACTGCCATTTCACTTTTAGATGCTTCCATTTATCCATCCATTATCTCTGACCACTCATCCTTTAGAGGGTTGCCAGGGGGTTACGTAAGCTTATCCCAGCGGACAGTGGGTGAGAGACGGGGTACGTCCTGGACAGGTTGTCAGTCTATCAAAACAGAGACAAAGAACCATTAACACTCAGGTGCACACGAATGGATACCAATTAACCTAACATGCACGTCTGTGGACTGTGGGAGGAAACCCCCACAGGCATCGGGAGAACATGAAAACTCCACACAGAATATAAAAGGAAGGCTGAACATGTTTTTTTTTTGTCACAAACAAAACCTCATGAATAAATATGTGAACTTTGTTCCAATTATAGCATTCAGATAAAAACGGGAAGGTGTGAGTGATACATCACATGGTATGCTGGGTCTGACTAGTTAAACTCAGCTCAAACTGAGTGACACCGAGCCATGCCCCCTCCACTTAGCCAAGTGCCGGCTAAGACCTGCCACTCCCTCTCACTCTCCCTAGTTGACAATCGCTCGCTTGGCTTCCCTTCTGCTCCTCTCTTTATCCTTTCCCTGGCTACAAAGTGCCAATCCCGCCCGCTCTCAGTACGACGATATTCAGACCCTCATCTTCCACCTGACAATGATAACCTCTTCTCCTCCTCATTTATCCCATCTCTCTTTCCGTGTGGTTAAGATCTGTCCCTTCCCCGCAGCATACGGTGAGGCTAATGTTAATACGGCTGGTGGATGCGGAGGGCGAGGAGCAGGAGACAGGCACTGAGACAAAGACAGTGAATGACACGAGCACATGCATATGTATGAATACACACATATGCATAATCTCAGAGAGGAAATGGTGTAAATACGCATAGCCTGCACACAAACACTAAGCCACTGCAGGGCTTACGATGCACACACATCCAAGAGAAGGGATAGAGGATGTCAGCGCTGACATTTGTGGGCTCTGTCAGTCACTGATCAGCAGAAAGCAACAGAGGAAATGTGTATCTGCGTGTGATATGCTAGTGTATGTGTGTCACCACGAATGGTGTGTGTGTGCGTTTGTGTATGTCATTTTATTGCTTTTTACTGCTGCACATGTGTGCATGACAATGAGCCATCTCATCTGCTGACAGGGGGGCAAGGGTGGCATTAACAATCTCCAAGAGAGCTGGCCAGATTATTCACTCTGTTAACAAAGGAGGAGGTATTTGTACATGGGATTTCAACACAGACGACTCGTAATGATACTTGCTCTTATACAGTGTGATTGGCTGAGCTACATTTGAGTGAGTTATGGGGTGATCTTCACGATAGGAGGAGGATATAAGAGCATTCAGAAAAAAAGACAGAAAGGAAAGAAGAAAAAGAAAGTTTGAAACAAAGAAAGGTTATGAATCACAAGTTACAATTTATTATGTATTGTATTTAAGTGAAATGCATTTAAATGCTTTTACTTAAAGATTATTTTAGATGAATGCATTCTTTTGAAGACGTATTTGCCATAGTGCACTTAATGTCTGCCAGAGTCATAAATTACTCTGCAGAATAAGATTTCCTCTGTAAACCATACTGTATATGCCTTTAAAATCAAATTTACTTAACAAAGTTTCCAAAACTAAAGTTTTATAGAGAGGTTCTTTATTGTCCTTCTAGGGAAAGTTGTTGCCACAGTACATAAAGGTAAAGATAAACAGTGCCTATACTAGCAGAAACACAATATTAACAATGCCACCTTATATATGTATATGGTGAAAAAACAATATACTGCATAAACATAGATTAGCATTAGCTTTCTTTTTTAGTCTCATTTAAGTCCTCGGGGAAATAGTTGGCTTAGTATACTGTATACTGTATGCTGCAGTGAGGGTAGGGTACTTTTGGCCTTCCTGCTTTGACACATCCCCTATAAGAGCTCTGAGAATGTATCAAAACAATTCATTTTAATTTTATTATGTCATTACACGCTTCTGCTTATCCATAATCTGGCCACAAATAGAGCAGTCAAGTACTCCTGAAATCCCTAGCAAGACCTCCAGCTCTTCCTGGGGAACCTAAAGGTGGTGTTCCCCAGCCAAAGGGGATTTGTCTGGGTCTGTTCCACAGTCTCCTCCCAGTTGGATGTGTCCTCTCTTGGGATCATCCTGGTCAAATGCCCGGACCACCTCAGCGGACTCTTATTGCCGCTTAAAAGAAAAATAAGCTTCACAAATAGAAGCTCTGACCGTGCGACAGTTAAACAGAATTGCCAAAAGTGCTTGCGTTTTCTGTACTTGATTTACGGCATATCTGCTTGGATATTGGATTTGGAGCATGATTTGGATCATCGCATGCTTCACCTACTTTTGCTTGCCTCACCACTGGGCACACTTTCAGTCCCAGGCTTCCCCATATTTCAACATCTCACACAAATCATTTGATTCTTACAAGGTCTGATAGTGAGTGATCTCCAGTGATGAATCTAACTCAGCGTAGTGTGACAGAACCGCAGAGGCTCACAAACAATGGGCTGCCTGGGCTTTTGTCGCACCAACGGTAGGAAACACTGAGCACAAAGATGTTTTGATGATATTTGTACATATCCCACTGCTGTGTCCTTGAATCCGTTTGATTTTCAACTGTGGGTTCTAGCGACAGGCTTTACAAATGAATTTTACACTATCATTACAGATTCAGGCAGACAGAAAGCTGGGACTGAGTGTGATAAAAAATAAAGTGGCAAGTATAGAGAATGTGACACGTAACGTCATGAGGCACCTTTTTTTTTTGGCTTTAATGACACACCAGGGTCAGGAGCTGCGTGTAATATCACAGTCAAGCTATTATAATGTAGTGAGGGGGGTCATTTTCTTGATAAGATAAAACCTAGAGGCAGGTATGTAATTTGGTAGAACAGCTTGTACTTTCAAGATTTGTTGCAGGCCTGCAAGCTGGTTTACAGCAGGTCACATATAACAAAATTCACTAATTCACTATTCTTTGAACAGTAATTGGTTTGGTGAGCAGCCTCAAAATAGCATTTATTCACACGTTTAACCACTGGCTAATACCTCAGCATGCCCCCCCACTTACTTAACCCTCCTACCTCTGCGAACTTTGACATTAATTGCCATTTAAAATAAAAGCAAGACACACGCCTCCTTCCATTTCCTTCTCAGAGCCAGGTTCATTAAAGCACATCACCCACTGCACTAATGTCCCACAACTGCTGTGACATATGGCTAGACCACCCAGGCAGGCTGAGGTAAAGCAAAAGAGGCACACTGACGTACACCTTGAAATGTGTTGCATTTGAAGATATATGTGTGTTTATCTGCATGTTTGCCTGTGAGCGAGGTACAATCAAGTCAGCCTCTAATTACTGAGCTACTCATTAGTGCCCAGGTGCCAGCTCGCTATTGGCAGAGGCTAACTCTATGCAGGCGGCCAGGGTGACATGTTAATGGTGTAATTGTGCTGACCCGTGTACCCTGATGGTTGATAATTACCTTCTCCATGTATTTATAATGTGAGGGATTAAAATGAGAAGGGCAGCTGGAAAAAAAAAAGAGAGGTAGGAAGGATCCTGAGACCCCGCGGAGACCCTCTGGGAGGTGCACAAGCTGCGGTTTAATGGCCAAATCAAAGTAGAAAGAAAAAGCCTGGTGTGTGGGGGTGTGTATGTGTGTGTGGGTAAGGTGGTGTGAGTAATGTCGGGGTTGGTTATTTCTCAAAGAACGATAGTCTTCTGGAAGACCCGCACCCAATATACAGTAAGAAAACTGGTGATTATAGTTTTGTTTAAAAATAACTGATTTTACAGATGGATGAAAGGGTTGTAGGAGAAGTATTGGTAGCTGCTTCCAATCCATGAATAGTGGTCGCATCAGATTTACCCATGGCCAATAAGGCTGTGCTTAAATTAAATATCCCTATCCCCGACATTGTGCTAGTTTGCTAAGTAACAGTGATTAGGTATTGTAATTCGACTTGTATGAACAGAAGCAAAGCTCTGTAAAGGGGCTTTATGGGTTTTAACTCTCAAGCTCAAAGATTCACACACATTTAAAATTTGAATAATACACACTAAGCCAGCCAACCAATGATAAGCCCACAAATTTGAACCTCCTATAACTAGTCACTGTGTCCATTTCTGTTCAGAGACCATTGCAGTAAGAGGCCTTATAGGATTAGGAGATATATTTATATAGATATAGGATGGAGGGGTTACTATTAACCAGAATATACAGGGGTACATATTTATGGGCTGTACAGATGAATCAGTTTGTCAAATTCACTGATGTGTCATGACGCTTTGAGCATCATGTCGACCAGTCACAGAGTTGGGTTGTGACAATAACAAGCTGGACACCTGGTGAGGAGCCCAGTGGATCATTGTAGCAACTAGCAGCGGTTCATCACTGCAGATGAAGCCCATACTTTGACATGCAAAATGTGTGAGCCAGTCCTGAATTACAGCAAATCTCCCACTGGAATGCATGCTCATCTGTAAAAAGGCATCCACTAACAGTCCAAACCCTCTTTGCAACGGTTAATTAATAACTTTACTGAACACCCTGTGGTAATAGAGGCTGCACATCAACAAGTTGCTGGTGAATTTCATTGTAAAAGTTTTTAGACCTTTTGCTGCAGTACACGGAAAAGGCTTCAGAAAAATACTGCAGTATTTTTTAACCTATTTACACCATCCCACTGAATGACACGCTGTGAAGTATTGTTAAATGCTACTGATGGTGCTGAGTTGCAACCTGTTTTTATACAGGCTATACATATCTGCAGCTCCCAGTATGTAGCACATGAACTGCCTGTTCTCAGCAAATGTATTCAGGCCTAGAATACAGATTTCATTGTTCCAAAGCATTACGTTATACTGGGTTTTAATTAGCGACATCTTCAGCGACCACGCAGTGTTGGCTTTTATTTCATCACATAACAGCGGACTTTAAACAATCTGAACCTGTGAACCCCCAAATGTACAGTGGTGGAAAAAAGTTTTCAGACACCCCATGCATTTGTGAAATATTGCATTAAGAATCACTCTTAGGTCTTCAAGTGCAATTTCTTTCAGTACAGTCACAGACAAAATACTTAACAAATACTAAAACAACTATTAAAAAATTAAAATTGATTGGTTCTATAAAAATATACAAGACATTTTGAGTAATGGGTGATTTTGGTGTCAGTGATTCACTAATGAAGCCCGTACTTTGTATTACAGGAAACCAAGAAGTGCAGAGGTAGTCCTTCAGCAGTTGGATCCAAACTGGTGTCCAGTGTTCCACTGTTATGTGGTTGACTTTTAGATCAGCCAGGATTAGAGCTCTAGCACGTGCTAATGGCAGGAGTACTAAATATTAATTTGAAGTGATGGTTTATCAATTTTTTTGTTCAGGTTTGAACACATTCTCTGTTATTTGTTGACTTTGGTACTGACAATGTGGAGAACTGACATATTGAAACGGTCAAAAATTTTGTTTTGTTAGTTTTTCTTGTAAACAACAAACACAAAAAATATATTTCATGATAATATTTGAGATTGTATAAAATTGGGAAAATTCTAATCCAAAGGGATGAAAAGACACGATTGATTGGTGCTCCATATAACATTCTTGATAGAGCTGTTAATAATGATGATCTACTTCAAAATACATTTGACAAATGGAATAAAGATTTAAGAAAAGTAGATGTGGGGACAAAATGGAAGGAATGTCTACGACTTAAAATCACTACAAATGAAGAATTACGATTAATCCAGTACAAATTAATGACAAGGATATATTATAGTAGAGAGAGGATTCATGCATTTGACAGTAGCACGCAAATGTGGCACACAGAGTGACTCCCTCATACATGCTTTTTGGTATTGTGAAAAAATTATTAAGGTTTGGGAGAGCATTGAAAGATGGATCTCCAAAACGTATAATTGTAAAATTACAAGAAAATCATATTATCTCCAAATATATGTCTATTTCAGAATATTGAGGAAATAAAATACCCTGCAGGGTGGCAAATCTGTTTTTCATCATTAGTTTATAATAGTGCTGTCAAACGGTTAATAAATTTAATCAGATTAATCACAGGGTTGCTGTGGATTAATTTCAATTAATCACGATTAAATATCATTAATTCTTAATCTATATTAATCATGTTTCATTTTGCATGAGCAAACAGACTCAAGAAAGAAGGGGATAAATCTGCACTTAACATGTTGATTGAACAGTTTCAACAAAACAACTTGAAACAACTGAACTGCTTTTTGTCTTTTTTTTTTTAAACCAACATTTGTCCACATTAATGTGTCCCTGTTGCTACACAGACAAACTAACTTGTTGACATTGTCCAACAAGAGGAGAGCTGACTGCTTCTTATTTACAGTGTTGCTGCAACTGAGAACAGTCTCTCCCAGTGAACAGTGGTTGCAGGAGTGGACACATATTTGCCAGCCAGCATTGCCAGCTTGTCTTGCTCTGTCTTGGTTTGTTTTGGTTTGTCTCTGTGAAGCTTGGCGATGCATTAGCCAAAGTGCTAGCAGAATCCCTGACTAACATATGCTTGGTGTTAATGTGCTATTTTAAGCTGGAAGTGCTTCGATGAAAAGAAAACGCCTTCCTGTAGAGTGTGCATGATATTTTATGTTGGTCCACCGTTCCGTCTTGGTTTTGTTTTTGTACGAGCTTGCTGTTTAGCCTTTTCCATCTTTATCGGTTGGTTCTGCTGCCTGTCACTCCCGGATTGACTGCACATTTGCGCATGCGTGATGGTAACTCTACTCGGACAAACTGCCTGAAATGAGATGGTCAGAATCATTCTGAGCTGCAGATGGATTAATTGCGTTAAAGTTTTTAATCAAATTAATCGTGACGATGGATTATTCCGAGATAATGTGTTGATTTTCACAGCCCTAGTTTATAAGAAACTTATTTTACAATATTGGAAAAATAAAGAAGCTCCATCAATTCAAAAGTGGGAATCATTATTGAAATACTACTTGAGCATTGAAAAGACAGTGTCAGAGGACTGCAATAAGGTTAAAAAATTTAACAGGACATGGAAATCAATTCATGATTCTTTGTAACATGAGTATAGCCGCAAATACAATATAATATAGTACAATACGGTAAATATGTTAAACACTTATAAAAGGCCCTTCCTTTTTCTTTTCTTTTCTTTTTTTTGGTTCAGCTTATGTATTTGGATTACACATGAAATTGTGCGGTGTGTAAGGATGTGTGTGGATGTGTATGGGAATGTATGGAGTGGGGATGGATTTTTCCTTTGTTTGGACAATGTTGAATGTTTAACATCCTGCAGAGATGAATATATTTGGAAGTTACACATGTTGAGGATTATGAAATGATATTATAGCTATAGTTATGATACATGATCAAACAGTATTATTTATCTATTTATTTATTTTGGAGTTGACAAATGTTTAATAGCGAAGAATGTATCTGAGACCTTCTCACTCACTCAATTAAAAAAAAAAAAAGAGATCTTGTAAAATTTGGAGGTTGTCCAAACACGTTTTTCCACCACTGTATATGGGGTGGCCAACCGTATACCAATGAGCATTGAGCCAGCCATCTGTGAGTTTTCATTAAAATCGAAGCCTCTACTGTTGAATAGCACTTCTTTAAGTAGCAGAGAGGAACCATTCAAGCTCTTAGTGGCACATGCTGTTCAGTTTTGGGTATGGACCTTACATTCAATAGCCGCGCTGTCATAGTGATGAATGTTAGTTACATTGCTGACCTTGATGGGGAAAGAACAGAAATTACAGGTCTCTGCAGACATGCTGAGGCCCTGGTAATAACACCACCTTACTTCAGACCCATGTCCTCTTGAAAACTGGATGTATGGACCTCTCTCATCACTGCATGTCCCTTAGTGACGTCCTAAAGGAAGAATAATAGTTTTGCAGTCAACATACCTGCACATGGCATGTACAGGTGGTACACTTCTTTCTGCTGCATTTCTGCAGCACCAATAGTCTTCACTGAAATACTGCCTACTCAGGCCATGCAGCTCCATCACTATTTATTTGTTGTAAGAGTTTGGTCAGGGTTAGGATGCTCCCAATTTTGCAAACCAACACAGCGAACTGGGAAATGCACAGGGCAATGTTTTCAAGCAGGGTGCAACCCAAACACATCCGCCCAGCACTGCGCCCACACAGGGGGTGCAGTCTGAGCACCGTATTAGCAGCAGCAGCAGTTTTTCTGCTTTGTCTGTGTCTGTACCAAATGAGTGCAGGCTCAGTATTGAGTATAGGTCACTCACATTATGGCAGCTCTCAGAGACCAAAACAAACTGTTTAAAAAAATAAATAAACTCAGAAAAATAGACTGCAAAGTGTAAGAAATACTCTTTGGAGTAATTATGCTGTTATTACAGCAGAGTACATTCACTCCCTGGTGTGTCACTCTCCTGTCTACACACCCGACAATTTATGAGGAAGTGTCGGTTGACTGAAACAATTGCATTCATAAGCTCATCCCTTGAAGGTGAAAGAATGTGACTGTGTATCCCAGAACATGAAAGCAAAATCTTTCAAGTCTGCAGAGAGTGTAGGTGTCTGAGGCATTATCCTGCTAAACCAAAATCTTTTTGTGCCTCTCAGTTGCCAAATGTGCCAAACAGTGTGATCCATGGGGAACCAGGATGTCAATTCTTTTTTAATCCAAGAACACACTGCCTCCATTTCAGGGAATAAAACTGTGGAAAGCAGACACTTTTACACCACAGACTTCAGTTACATCCCCAATTGTGTTATTGCCCCCAACGGAGTGTGTCACATCATTGCATGTTCACAGGCGAGATGTCTCAGTGTTCCAACATTCTCTGCTGCTCGGTATCAACGAACACAAAGCAGAGGACAATTGGGGGTGGGTACTACCACAGAGAGTAAATGTGCTCATTCACGGGAGTCCCATAAATGACAAGTCAGCACCCTGCGCCCAAACCATTTGCCAAAAACAGTGGTGGTAAGATAGTCTGCTCCAACACTGATGTCAGGTCAGTGAACAGTTGCAGCGAGGTCTCTTACGGGGCTGTGACGGTCTCCATTGACCTGAGCCATGTGGCGGTTGTCAGCACGGCTTGGATCAGAGCATCGTGGTGTGGGGCCACAGACAAGAGAAATTCTGTGGCACCAAGTGAAGAAATGTTAACGTGAGCGAGCGTGGCAAGGTGGGGGAGCAGGAGTAAAAGGTGATTTGGAATGCAGAGGGTAAATTGAAAGCAGATTGAGAACAAAAAAGAAAACATGCTGGGTTGCAAAAGTGAGACGGGAATGGCGTTTTAGGTGTACAGAAAAGAATGAGGTCCTGCACTACAAACAGCACTAGTCAGCCTCTATGTGCACAATGTGTGCACATGCAAGTGTGTACGGGTTTTTCCCTCGGGTGTCTTTGACCACGGCGACAGCCACTGCAACAGGCCATGGAGCCATGTAGCACCAGGTACCAGCAGACTTTAACACTCCTTCCCATCCAGTTTGGAGGGTAATAGAGAGTAGTGATACGGCTGGCCAGGGGGTAACAACGCAGCCTTGACACTCGTAAAAGAAACAGATGAGGACCATTCAAAACTGAGGCACACTCATTCCCACCTGAGAAATAGCAGTGGGATTCTGTCGCTGCTTTCTTGAGGAGCAGTTGGAAAAACAGCAGGGATGCGCGTACAGTATACATGCACAAACACATGTGCAAAAAAAGGAACGTGTGAACTTCACGTATGGATGCTCTAATGTACTCGTGCGCACAACACGGATTTCTTGCACAGCTTCATGTTTGTCTGTCATTTGCGTCAGCATTTTGTAGGTACATTAAATAAAAATATTCATGAAAAAAGTAGTTTGTCCTTATTTTTCTTTGTGTACATCGCAGCTTCTCGGTCGTAAATCCTCCTCGTTTGGTATTTTTGGTAAACTATGCACATTGTTTTAGACTCATTCAATAAAGCCCATTGTTCCAACAAATCCCTGCTTTATATTCCGGAATAACCTTGACTGCCTCGGCATTGAATGCACCACTCTGGGATCCAGGGACTCTCTTTGTCATTAGGAGCTGTTACACAGTAAATCTGGAAACTAGATTGCAGGGCAGTGAGCTGTAGCAGGGTTCAGGAAGGTAGCAACAAAGGCAGGATTGACAGCATTGGCAGTTAAATCAAACAGACGAGGGGGAAATACAAATATTTGACCAGGATTCAATTGGGTTTTGATCAGAGCCAATAAGAGGTGTTATAAAGCAAGCAACATTTGGGAGGTGGGGTGGGTGTGGGTAATAGGATGGGCAGTGCCACTCCGTATCTCCGCAGTGACAAACTAATTTCAGGTTATTAGCAGATAATGCAGTAGGTGGTAGAGGAGAAAGGGGAGAATGAATGAGATAAAATAAAGAGTGAGGGACTAAGTAAATGAATATATGCAGATATGGAATACCAGTGGGAGTGAGTTCTGTTTGGAGGAGACGGAAAGACAAGGCAGCAAGGTGAAAGCTGATCAAGGATGGCGTAGGTGACAGCGCCGATGCAGCCGCTAATCAGCTGATTTTGTTTTGATCTGACTTCGATTTTGACCCAACTGAAAGCGATGGGGGGAAAATTGCCATTGCTTACTTCAAAGATGAGCATGAAACAGCAGCAGCAGCGAAAGGTGAACTAAATTAGGCAGACGAGGACAAACAGCTGCGAAAGAGTTAACTAGCCTGAGATCACAGAGACGATTAAAAGTAACAGTGTGATAAACTGCCGTGATTAACATGTTTTTCATTTAATTTACGCGACAAAAAAGAGACAGCATGCTCGCTGAGTGCTTCAGTGAGGCTTCCCTTGCCTCTGCAAGGCAGAGTGAGTCAGACCACTCAGTATTATTTTTAAGTAGCAGTAACCTGATAATCTGTAGAGATGAAAGTATGTGGGTAGCGGGGCATCAATAAAAGGTATTATTCCCACCAAGTTTTGTTGAGGTAGACATACGAATAACTCAACATCCATACATATTCTGTTGTTTTTCCCGTGTTGCCAAGGACAAAGGATAAAGATGATCTTTATGCTCTTTAATATAGTAATATGACACAGGAGGAGTTAAATGCTTTAACATGACGCACAAGATGTGAAAAATGTGCCATTTGTGTTTTTTATACTAATAATATTGCAACAGATTTGATGTGTAGGGGTAAACTCAAATAATACAATATCTGGACTACATGTAATACTGACATTATAGGGAATGCTTTGCAATAACATTTCAACTTTCAAATTCACACAGTGAGGGTGCCGCATTTTCTCCCAATGAAAGAAAAAAAATAATATAACTAAACTAAATACATGAATCTCATCTCATCTCATCTCATCTCATACTGCCACTTATCCTCACTAGGGTCACAGGGGTTGCTCGAGTGGGCAGGAGTGGACAGGTCTGTCTAAGGGCCAAGGGTCAATTTAGAATTACAATTAACCTAACAAGCATGTTTTTGGACGGTGGGAGTAAACCGGAGTACCCGCAGAAAACCCACACAGACACAGGGAGAACATGGAAACACCTAGAAAGGCCACTGAGTCATTGTGTCGCCCTGTGTATACATGTATATATATATACAGTATATACATAACTGAATTCTATAAGAATTACACAAATTCACTTTGCTTAGTGCCTACAATAAAAGAAACACTTCAAGTGCATGGGAGAAATTACACACATGTATAGACATGTGTGGTCTTAATTCGGAACAAATTAGTCACACATCCACTGCCCACAATATACAATCTACCACTGCCCAGTTACAGTTATTTTATGACCTCACAATCACTAAAGAGAATGATAAAAAAACAGTCCGTGTTTGTAGATGTTTCATGTTGTTAGAGACGGCTGAAAATATCATTGCTTGTTAGTTTGATTCAGAACGATCCCCTACATGTAACTGAGGCTCAGCTCCGACTGGACAATTTAAACAAGCAAATCTCCAGCTGCGTTGCAGTTGTTGCCGCTTTATCGAAATAAAACTTCCCCTCTATCACATAAATATCTTTCAGCGCTAACAACCGACGCCAGCGTGCCACTGCAGCACAATGAGGCTCAGGTCATGCCATAAGCCCCACTAACAATCAGATTGAGAAGATTTCCCCTTAAGAGAGATAAAAATAAAATGAGTCAGTTTTAAATTACTTTCACTTCAACAGTTGGCTTGGCTCTGATCATGATTGCACTTTCTTCCACATCTGTTTGTAACAGGCATTTCCGATTCCAACAGCTCAGTAGCTTTGTTTCTTTAAAGGTGCACTGTGTGAGCCAGATGTAGAGAAAAGGATTGGGATACAAAGAAAACTCTAAACTCTGTATATAGAAACTGCTGTTTTGTTGAAAACGATGGACAAATCTTGCTGAGATTGTGCTTTATGGCAGCGGTGTTCAACGTTTTTCAGACGGAATAGGGGGCGGGTCCTACTGTGTACAGGAGGCTTTGATGAACACGTCTCGGCTCCGTGTGAAACGATGCGCCGTTGAGACAGCTCCTGAAAGATAACGTCATATGCCAAAATTTAAAAATATAGAACAATGTCTAATCAACCAAAGATTTCGCGACCCCCCCTATGGTATCTCCCCCTGTTGAAGACCTATGCTTTATGGTGTTTAAGTTTGTTCGTTTGTGTGTTTTTTTGGAAATGCTACAGGAGTAAAATCAGTATATATTCTGGAACCAGTCTCCACTGAAACATTTGTTTATAATGAGCTTATAAGCATAACAAATGTTGCGTGCTATAACAAATCTATTTATTAACGGTTAATACTAAATCAACATAAATTGCTTTATCAGTTACAAGCCAATGAGTAAAGTGGATGGGTTGCCAGATGGTGGAAAATCCCCCTCCAGCATGGCATTTTGCATGTCTTTTTAATTAACAGAGCAGACCTGTGGAAAGGAGCTGGAGGACATATACAGGTTCAGACTTGCTTTGCTTGTAGAAACCCACGATTGATGGGGGGTGAACATGGTGGGCAACAAGCTTTACCAACAATTACAGTGTGAAACAATTACAAATACATATTTTCTTTACTTCCTTTCAATCCAGACACACTGCAGGCATTCTACAGAAGACATGATAAAACAGCATGGGGTCTACCTAATGAATGCTGTGAAAAAAAAAAATGTCACAACCTGGCAGCCTAATGAATAATCTTTGAAATGGTATATAACCAATACATAAAGCATGAGGAAATGTTTTACAAACAATTTATAAAGCGACTTATTAGAGCTTATAAGTCCTTATAAACAAAGGGCGTCTTGACAGCAAGTGTTTAATAGAAGAAAGAAAATGCTTGAAGTCAAATTACATCTAAACATGTATAGTCATGCAACCTCTTCTGGGTAAATACTGGCGCCCCTCACTTCAAAAATAACATTTTATATGTTATGCATTTGCAGATTGCAGTGCCACTTGATGGACTCTTACAGCTCACGTATTGACAGGCCATCTATATTCCATAGCTAAACTACTACTACTATCATCAATGGATCTAATCACTTTGATGCTCGCTCACACAGATCCTTGCTGTCTCGCATTCACATATCCATTTCTCAGATCTGCCTGAGCAATTAACCCCACAATGTGTGTGGCATCCTGCAACTACCAGCTTCCAGGAACACAGATCAGAGGCAGCGTGTTTTTGTCTTGTATGTGCATGAGCCTGTAACTGAAATCTGTAAACAAACACATCAAGTCTACAATAATGTATCTGTGAGTCAACAGGCAATCTGGGAGGCCTCTGTGTCCCATTAATGGCCTATAGCATGCCCCCATAGTGTTCAAACAAACAAACAAGCAGCTGGAGCATTGGAACTGGTGTATCTAGAAGGGGTAAATTTGACGAAATGTTTTTTCTCGCAGTTAAGCTGTGCATATGTCATATTTTTTGTCCAAGAAGACAAAGAGAAGTCAGACTTAAAACGTTCAATTTCAGTACAGACTACTTTGGAAATACTTTGTTAAATGAAATGATTTGATGTTCACAAATACAGAGCAGCAGCCTTGAAACTACAGTAAAGGTTGTTATGATGACAATAAGAAAATATAGCTATAACTATAAAGGCAACGTAGGTGTTAAAGCAAAAAAATAAAAAATGCAGTTAACGTAAGATTGGAAGAAACATTGTTCTTGATCCTTTACCTCTATCATAACTCTAAAACTATTAAATAATGTCTTAGCATTCTTTCTTATCAAGCAAATGTAAGTCTTCCATAAGTGCTGACAAGCAGACTGGCCCCTATCAATTCTCTATCCCTGCTGCACTTTGCACATACAATCAGTTTGGCTGACCATAATTAATGAGCTCCAATGTGTTGGAGATCAGTTTCAGAAGAGAGTTCAACCTTTTTCATCAGGCAGCATGAGCCTAGTTCTGTGTTTGTTTATCTCCCAGGCACCCTGAACTGCTAATAATGTTCCTCTACACACTAATAAGGAGATAGCTTCTTATTTATTGGACTTTTAAATAACCAATTACATGAAATTGACCTGAGCCAATGTGTTTTGTTGATGCCACAGTATTACAATTGGTCACTAGATGAAAAGCATTCTCCAGTGTGTGGCTCGCTATTGGTTTAACAGAATGGATACAAAGGAAACTCCAAATGTTAGGGTTGGGTTACTAATGGCTGCTCCCATTTGCAGTTTGGTGTCTGGTTTTCACATGTGGCTAATAGGCATGTTACCATGTAATTATCAAGCAAAACAAAAAAAAAAAAAAAAAAAAAAAAAATAAATGCAGAAAAAGTAGAAGTGCCAAGCTAAAACCAAGAAAAGGGGTATGCAGCACATTAAGTCTGGACTTGTTAGTTTGGACTTGACAAGTTTGACTCTGAAGAACAAAGTCTGGAGGACAGAATAATAATATCCACCAAATGCATTCAGGGATACTTGGCTGCATCAAGTCTACACAAGTTACCTCCCATTGCATCCTCAAGCACATTTGGGTATTTGGACAGTACTTGTCAGATCCTTACTTTTAACAGGAACAGTACTTGGGCAGAAGCTGATGACATTTCACAAGTCAACAAGAACATAAGTAAAGACACAAATGCATATTGAGTATGACAAAGTATGAGAAAGAAATGCAATGATTCTAATGTGTGCAGCAAACACAACTAGACAGCAAATGCACACGAGCTAACCTGCAGTTCGGTCTCATGAGTTCAGTGTTTGCTCAGAAAAGGTGTTATCCAATTAGCACCTTAAATCCTTTGTTTTCCCCAAAACAAAATAAATCTCATATTTGGCATCAAATGCTCAAGTAAGTCACTACCTAACTAAAAGTACTAAAGGCCTTTGCACGCTCAGGCTGGATTGCAAATATGGTGCTCTGATTAGTGACACCTCTCAAAACTAAGGCATCCCAGTGTTTCAAACCACAGGCTGTGTGAGGATTTGGTGAACTAGAACAGAGATTTACTAAGCTCCATTTTTAAGAAATGTTATGTTTTATTCCCAAAGGAAAGTACAGGAGATTATCTTCCAGGTGTGGGTTGAACTTTCTTTCCTTCCTTTGGAAAGTTGGTCCAGAGACTAAAAGTTACATCAGACATTATCACGTTATACAACTTCAGGTAGTATCGCTTTGGTACTATTTTAGTTGCGTTACACCCAGTAAAATGTAAATTCCACCGTCAAACCATTAGCAAGGAGCTGTTAAGTGTCAAATTGTGAAAATCTACACACATCCCATATCAGGAGAGTGTACTCTGAGGTGGTTTCTGTTTCAGCTAGCAATCACATAAGGACCTACTAAGGCTGTCGTTTTTAATAGGCTGTGCTGAAAAGACAACTGCGTTCTGCTAGTGACAGCCGGGATAAAGCATGATAATGAACATTCAAAGTGACAGTGAAGGGGCTGATTTAGACTCTTCACAGCCTCGATGAGAGATGCTGTTTATCTGTCAAGTGGACCTCAACATCTGCTCCTGATGAAAGAAGAGATGAGATGAGATGGAAAAGAAAGGAAACAGAAAGGGTGCGAAGTGGCAACAACACTGATTCATCCTGATGTGCCGGTTAATTCAGTGGAGCAACATGCCATTGGCCGCTGTTTGTGAGGCTTTTAGATGAAGAGATTCAAATGAAATGATTCATTTCACACCAGCTTTGTTAAGGAATTGTATAAATGTGTTTGTTTCTAATCAACATATTTGTGTAGTCAAAAGCAATCCATATCAAATGGAAGCAACGTGGTGATAGGAAGTAATGCATGCGGCCTCATTAAATTAATACACCTCCTTAGGCTAGTCTCTTTTGTTTCTCCAAGATTTTAAATAGTGTGTGTTCGATTATTTGATTGCGTTATCCGAGTCCTCCTGGACTTCAGCACTGTCTTTTAGCCAGCGTGTCAGACCATGCTGATTTACAGCATGCGTTGCCTGGGACTGATATGCTTCTTTTGTTAGCAGTAGACTCTGCTCAGCTAACTAGCTAACAAACCAGTCAAATACAATTAGTCAGAGTGGTTTGATGCACCACATCAGACAAAAATAAAGGGTTTATTTTCTACTCTGCTTTGGTCTTATTTGGAAGGTAATTTTATGTTTTAAACAAGGAGGTAGGAAGCAGAGCAGATTGAGGTTAATAGGAACAAAGCAGGGCTTAAAAGAGAAAATCAGGGTGTCATTATTTCTATCTCTTAACAGCATCTTTCCCAGTTAGCAGACTGTAGCCTAAGTTTAATCTTTTCCTAATTTCAGCTCATCATCACCATGACATGAACAAAGGCAGTGTTTTTTCACCAATGTACTAATTGAAATGATAGTTTTTTATTTGACTGTAGAAGGAAAAAGAAAAAGAAAAGTAAAAGAAAAGACCAGTAGGCTTCCCCAAGCCATAATGAGGGTCAATCCACCTTACATTTGAACAACGCATTATTTCAACAAGTCCTCCAAACAACATGGCAAATTAGACATGGTATTTTTTGATCTGATGCTTTTGTCTCTTAGAAAGATCTAATCTTCATCTTCAATTCCATCTCAGACTGAAGAACTGCCAATTTATACCAAAACGCTCCAGGTAATTCCCCCATACATCATCTATATAACCACCGTTCAACCAGTGGAAATGTAAATGGGCTACATTCATGGTGACATTTATAGCATTTCATAATTTTGCATTTTATCCATCCATTCCCACACACCAATGGAGCTGCCAAGGAAGGTGTTGGATGGCCCATCTGGAGCAACTGCCCAAGGACACTTAGACATGTTAGCTGAATATTGAAACGCAAAGGGATGAACCGCTAATCCAGTGTTTAGCGAATGTCCCACTCTACTACCTGAGCCACACTGAGGTTTTAGCTAAACTGACAATATGGAGAGGGCTGAAGCAATGGACGGAGTTCCAGGAACATATGGTGTAGGCATGAGTGAATCATCAAAGTAACAGTGTGAAGAATATTAAGAGAAAATCTGCCTGGATATGAATGGACACTACTGGCCAGCAGATGAAAAGGCCGTTCTCTTTCTTTCTTTCTTTTTTTAAAGAATGAATAAATTGAATGATTCAACTTAAAAGAGGAACTACTTAGCCAAGTTTACTGAATCGTGATGTGGAGAAACCATCACTGAGTCCCAGAAGTAAGGACGAAATAAACCTTTCAAATCTCAAGTCTCAGCCTCTGCAAACCTATCCTTCACTGACCTCTTTCGTACACTTTATTAGGTACACCCGTTGAATTGCTTGTTACCACAAACAGCTAATCAGCCAATCACATGGCTACAACTCAATGCATTTAGGCATGTAGAGGTGATCAAGACAACTTGCTGAAGTTCAAACCGGGGATCAGAATGAGGAAGAAAGGGGACTTTAGTGACTTTGAACATGGTATGGTTGTTGGTGCCAGACAGGCTGATCTACTGGGATTTTCATGCACAACCATCTCTAGGGTTTACAGAGAATGGTCCAAAAAAGAGAAAATATCCAGTGAGCGGCTGCTCACAGTTACTCAAATAACCACTCATAACAACCAAGGAATGCAGAATACCATCTCTGAACGCACAACACGTTGAACCTTGAAGAAGATGGGCTACAGCAGCAGAAGACCACACCGGGTGCTTAAAGTGGCCAGTGAGTGTATAAGGTTGTGGAGTGTTAATAACGTCCAACTACTTTGCTGAAATGACCTCACAGTACCACCTCTGCTTCTGTCACTCACCCTAATCCCGCCACCTTATTTCAATGCGTCTGTACAGAAAAGACAAACAGCATTGAAAACCCATGATGGAACCCACCTATCAGTATCACTATCCCATGTAACAAACCAACAGGAGACACTCAGGCGCATCATCACACAGATAAAAACTGTGCTCCACTGACACCAGTAACTCTGCCTGCCTCATTGTTTGAACAGATGCCTCTTACTTGTGTAACCAGGGTTAGTTAAACCCCAGTTAATTGTAGTTGCTTTGGAAATGTATTTTTATATGATCTATTTATGTTCTAAATGTTTCCCTCAAAATTAAATGCATGACTATTTTTCACAAGAGTGGAGCAGTAAAAACATCTCCTATATAAAAAAAAAACTGTTTATGTGTTACTGCCCCTTTAACAGAGGTGGCAGTTGTTGAGCGCTGTTTTCAGTGAGCGAAAAGCTGACAGGTGTGTGCATCTTACTTTAGCGCAAATCTTTGCAAGTCCACTGACCGATGCATGGTGCGTGTGTAGATGTGAGAAGAGAAAAAAGAGGAAAAGTTAGAATTGAAATGATAAAAAACTCAGAAGTCATGAAACTAAACGAGAAGAGACTATCAGCGAGCTGCGAGTTCGAGTAGGACGACGTAAACAATGTGTAAACAATTGATTTCCCGGTGAGTAACGATCGATGTTTACATTAGCATGCTAATTTGCTATCAGAGTGCTAAACACTGAAAATAACTTAAGTTAGCCTTGAACTCTCTCTAAAACCAGTCGGGATAAACTCGAAACAGGTTGGAGTAATGTATTAGTGTCAGAAGACTATGTTTTGTGCTTTATGAATCTTGTGTTGTTATTTTTATTACTGTGAGTGAAACTCTTGATAGTAGGCTTGGTGCAGGCTAATGTAATCAGTGTTAGGCCTCGGCAGAAAAAATTCATGCAGCTAAGCTAGTGAGTGTGTTGAGTTAAAATGGTGTTTTGTACTGTTGTGAATAGTAAAGTTAATGTAATTCATGTGAATAATATGAGTTATGTTAAAAAAGAGAGGGAGGGAAACAGAGTTATTTTGAAATGTTTATGTGAATTCATGTTTTGGTTACTATGAGTTAAGATAGATATTAAAAATTCATGGAAAATGGTAGTAGAAGAAAAGTGAAATTTACACTGAGAAGTAGGACATTTATTTATTTACTTTCGGTTGACCTTTTTATTATGGACTAAATGAGATAATTTTCCTGCATGGTTTTGTAGGCTGTTTTTTTTTGAGTCCTTCGCCTGGGTCCTCAGTCCTTGGTTCCTACCCTGTCATCCATCCCCATCTCCATCCCAGTGGCTACTTTCCCTTGGGCGTGAGGTCATCCATATCTCCATCCACATCTTCATTTTCACCGTGATACTTACCATTGGACGTTCACTGTTAAAGAGGGCGGTAGGACTTTGAGTGCACTCGTTTTATTTTATTTATTTGGGCCCATTTTTTCCATTGTTTTCCTAGTTTTTTATTCATTTGAACTTTTGGGCCAGTTTGCTTTTCAGTACCTGAGATCTCAGAGGTTTTGTTACTTGTATTTTATATATATATATATTTTTTTTTTGTATTTTGGGTTCAATTGTGGTTGAAAGACCTTTGTATAATATACCTCCTTTAAACTTTCAGTCTGTTGTGTGTTATTTGGGGTAGACATTACAGATCTAAATCAAACTTTAGTTGAGTAGATACCAGTAGTCTCCTCATCGAGTCTAGAGTTAGAGTTGGTCCTCATTTCCTGTTTGATATTAACCCTGTCTTAGAGTGACAGGTGCACGGAGGGGTTATATTTGCAAATAATCAACCTTTTATTTATTTCTCATACATATAATAGAACACCTTTGTAGCTGCATGATATCACTATAATTTTTTTATATAATTATTTCATTGTTTAACAGTAAGGTGTAGCAATTCTGAGAGCCAAAAGAAAAAAAACAGTAAGTAGTAAATGCTTTTCTATGTCATTTTAAGTGACAGTTACAAACAAATACGTAATTAATTTGTGGTTTAATATGGAGGAAAAACAGATCAGATCGATCATAATAAACCTTGCAACCAACAAACAAAAGCGACTGTTTCTTGCAAAGAAAAGTCTCCACTCACGCACACACACCCCTTTTCAAAGTCTCGCTCATGCAGTTTGAAGTGACATTTTGTATGGAGCGGTGCTTCATTGTCTTCAGTACTTTCCAGATCAGAAGAAAGTGAAAAACCCTGTTAACAATCTCAAAGGTGGAACTGTGGGGGAGGGCAGGGGAAAGATGAGGAGTTATCAAAAATCATTGAAGTGTGTCTTTAAACAGTGAGATTATCAGGCTGAAATGACCTTTGAATAATGCCTGATAACGTTCTCTCATGTCTCGCTGTCGACCAGCGCGCACACTCATCCAACCTTCAGGGGCGGCAGATGAGAGGACGTCAGAGGAACAGCCAGGGCATGTTGCTCCTCTCACTGCCGGGTACATTGTGCTGAGACTGGTTCATTTTTAACAGTGAAGCTCTGGCGTTGTTGTTAATCATGTTCTTAAGGCTGATTGCTTTTCTGATGGAGCCTGTGTCAGTGTTTAAATAAGCACCTATTCTCTCTACCCGAACTTCAAGGAGGCTTGACGCTCCCCAAATCGGAAACCTCCATCTTTTCCATTCTGCTTTACTGACATCTTTTCAAAGAAAAAAAAAGGGTGTCCTCCAAATCTAACCAGCAGCTTTCTATATCCCTAGCCCACCTTCCACCCCCCTAGTGTCATTTACTTTCCACCTACAACTTCACCTTTCGCGCCACTTTCCGATGCCATTACCACCCAGAGAATTACACCCACGTGAGGAAGAACTCATCGGAGAAGAATCAGAGGAAGACGTTTTCGCAGCGACCGCTCCGGGGCATGTTGGGTTTCAGTGTGTAGGGTTTTGTGGACAGCCCAGGGGCTGTGTAGAGGGAGGAGGAGACAGAGTGAAAGACTGCTCCCCTGCAGTCCCGAACGGGTTAAAACTTTCACTCCGTTGAGGTTGAGATGCAGGTCTGATTCGCCTCAGCGAGCCGGTGTGAGTGTGTGTGACTGGTGATGAGTGTGTAAACCCGCTTTGTGTGTGTGTGTGTGTGTGTGTGTGTCTGTAAGAAAGTATATTTGTCTGTGTGTGCATGTGTGTGTACGTGTTTCTGTCTGCAATAAATAGACAGACACTTGAGCATCGCCCCCTGGCTCTTCTCGCTTTAGTGCATCTCAGACTAGCTAAGCCCCCCGGAGCCAAACATCTAACTGGATCTGTCAATATTGACACAGACGAAACGCACTTTCTCCAAACCCGCCGTTACAGAATATAATCCTTCGTGTTCAAAAACTTCATGTTGGAATAAACCGCTTAAACCGACACGCATTCTTATTTCCCGGCACACACAAATCCTTGACCTAACCAAATTGTCTGAGGTGTTCTCTTACACAATAAGCATGCAGTCATGTTGTTATACGTGGGCTTTTCATGCATCTAAAGCAGGGCTTTTCAAACTTTGAGCAGTCAGTGCATGTGTACTGTGACTGTGCAATTGTGTACCAACTACACTAACCATTCCAGGAACTATATAAAGAAAGAGCATTTGAAAAAAGGGGCCAAAACGCAGCCTGGTTTTGTGCCAATATATTTATGACAATAACTTTTATTAGTATGACTTGTGTACAATTTTACATTTTACAACTCCACTTCTTCAGATAAAAATAGACCAAGTTATGCGTAAGTTCTCTGGAGTAAGTGCTCATGAGTTAGACTTTAAAGTTAGCTATCCTGTTACAGGCCGGAGCAGCACACACCGGGATGACATTTACTGTCTCTGCTTGTCGGTCAGAGCATTATCCAATCAGACAGTGACATATGGTGAGAAATAAGGCCTTTGTCTTGTGAGATCTAAAGATAAGAATCGTATTTCCATTAAATCAATGAGCTGTGTGCTTTACTGCAATGAATAATGCATCGCCCCTTCAAACCTGCTTCCCTCACTCCCGTCCTTCCTCACTCTTCTCGCCTTTTGCTCTGTGTTTGCGATGCTCGCTGGCATACGATGTCTCAAGTGTTTTCATACCTTTGCACTTCATAATAAAGTGAAGGTCCCGATCCCTCTCCTCGAGTGCTACTTCATTTTCTCTTAATGATCTTCCCGGGTTGACTGATGAGGACGGCAGGGGCGTGCGGCAGAGATGTCAATGATATGCCCTTTCAAAATGATACGGTCTTAGAACGAACACAAAGCAAGTATTTATGCTTTACACTCTCTCAGGTGTCTGCTGGATAACATGTGGGAAAGAAACACTCAAGCCGCACGTACTGATGTGAAATCCTCGCAACACCTGACATTAACACATCCATTGTCCCTCTCCTTCCCTGGCCTCTCTTTTCCAACACTCCCACCTTCCCAGATCCATTAGCTCCATTAAGTCCCATTCACTATCTCCCCCGCTGTGAACTTAAACCAAGCCGACATCCTTTACGTTGGTTCCCTCTGACAAGGCTGCTGGAGACACAATAGGACCAGTCCCACTTCCCTAATAACTCTGTGTATAGAAGAAGTCTAGAGGCGCGTGTAAAGCCCTATTGATCCCCTGTAGAGAGGCGAGACTAGCAGTCCACAGCGGCGTGCAGCGCTGACCTTGTCTCCCTCCGTGTAATTAATTAAAACTTCACAGCGGGACTGACAGCTGATGGATCGCCCTCTTGTTGATTGTTACTTTTGTGGTAATCACACACGCGCACATGGCAGAGACACTGAGGTGTGTCCATTCACACCATGTTGCAAAGTAGTAGAGAGCAGTGAGGAGAAAAAAAAAAGTGATAGCTGTGGTTTGCTAATGGTGACGCCAGCTGCGCAGGTTGGTGTGCATGATATGTAGGAGTGTGTGGAATGGTAATTATGTGTTCAGTTAAAAAAAAAAAAAAAGAAAAAAGATATGTGCTTACTGGCATAATACCATCCTTATCCTTTAAATGTGTGTGTGTATGTGCGCTCACTTCCCTATCCTTCCCACACGTAACAGCCCTCTGTCTACCTGTGTCTTTGTACTCTATCCCTTACCCTCCCTTCATCCCACTCAGCCAACCAAAACTACAGTGTGTCAGCCCCGTTTCATCATTTTCTCTTCTCTATTTCAAAGTAAGATCCCTTTTTTTCCTCCCTTTCTTGCTCCCCTCTCGGAGCCACACCGAGGCCATTTACACAGACACTGATCTGATATCAGCCTACAGAAAATTTGAGCCTTTGTTTTAATATTGCAGATGATACATTTAACATTAGTCTTCGGCAATGCGGTGTGACTGTAGACACTTGAGTGAAAATACATGGTTTTCCAATATAAGCTCACAAATTCACGCTCTTTCTATTTTTTTTTTCCTTTTCTCTATTTCTGTCTTTATCGGAAGAGGAGAGAAGAGTGGAGTTTCTTCAATCATACTTTCTCATGGAGCGTTGCTTTGATAAGGGGAGAGAAATCTCGAGATCCAAAGGAAAAGCTCCTGGCAGTAAACAGAATGATTCGGGATCTAAAAACTGTCTCTTGGCTTGATTCATAATCAGAGTTCATTCACTGCCTCCAATCTATACTAACTGACTGTCTTTAATATAGATGTGATCAGAGATGAGAACTGTTGGCAGGCTTTACAAATGTACTTATAAGCATAAAGGCAGTGAGAGATTTTTTTGTTGTGAGCCTTTAGTGTGATTGTCTACAGATCTAATCAGAGTGTCCCCTCAGCTTCTTTTTTTTTTTTTTGGTTATGTGTATTAGAAACTTAGACTTTAGTGTAATCCTTTTAAAATATGTGTAAAAACCACCAAAGAGACACAAATACAAATATAACACAACAGAGGCACAAACCAAATAAGCATGCCCTACACAATGCACAAATCCTACAAAGTAACACAATGCAGCAAAGCACTGATGCAGTACCATCTACTGTTAAATATGCACAGCAAAGCAGTACACAGCATTTTCTTTAAAAAAAAAAAAATACTGTTCTTGATGTTGTCATTAATCACATTTTTGTGTACAATAGCCACGCAGAACAATAACACATCAGCATGTGAACACTGTGAGCCCGCAAGCATTAAGCTCAGAGCCGCTACACTGAAAATGGACATGAATTAGTCTTCTTGAATGGTCACATTCCACGTCTGCCTATAGATTATTCCAACAACCAAGTGTGAGAACTACACTATAATAATTGCATACTAAATATTTATTATATAAATCGATGGGTACAATTGCTTGGTGATAATTATAGGATGATCATAGTCATTGTTAAAATATACTACAAGCTGGAACTAATTACAGCATAAACCTCAACCTGTGGTTCCAGTGCTGTATGTATAATCCAGCCTCTCCTCTAGCTGTGAGTGTGAACATTACACTCTGGATGTTGGCATTAAAATTGAATCATATACTTCAGAAAGACACAGCATGAGCAATATATGAACAAATGGCACAAAGGAAGCCAAAAGGAAGACCTCAATGTGAGTACTGCTGGCCTGTCCCTTCTAACAGATTGTAAATTGCCCAGATTGTCTTCCTCACTTTGGAGTTGCAGTTGCTGCAATTCAATAGGAATAGGTTCCTGTAGACCTTGTATGCTTTTTATCATATGTAACCGGTTTTCTTGTTAGTTTTTAAGTTCCTGAGCAGACAGTTAGGTGGTGATCAAGACATTCCTGCAAAACACAAGAGGAAACAAAGACTGAATTGTAAATGTTTAATGCATTGCGCATTATCAGCCCCGGTGTCTTTATTATGCATTTGCTGCTCTTAAAATAAAATATACATAATATAGTTGATTGTGACGAGTCAATTTGTTGTTTATTACTACAAGTAGAAAATAGTACTCATAGCAGGTGGCTGAACAGCAAAAAATAGTTGTTCAATGTAGTGTGATGGTAAACCTGCTGTTGATTTACCCACGGAACAGTTCACCTGTTCAGTTGTTGCTGTCACTACCAATCGCCGTCACAACAATCGCCCCCTTGGAAGATTTGGCAGGAGCGTCCACTAACACAGAGAGTATAAATCCACAGACAAACTGTGGCAAGTTTATACTCATCTACCTGACCTACCTAAGGACCTTAAAAAACTGTCCGCAACTGTACTGAGGAAAACTGGTGCTGTTTTAAAGAGGTGCTCAGACCACATATTGATTTGGTGTAATTTATTTTTGTTTACCACATCAATAACTTAAAAAAAGAAAAGCCACGTCAGTTGACTTCAAGTGCCTAAAACTATTGCATAGTCCTGTAAAAGGCCAGATTACAGTAAACCCCCAGTTACACACAACTGGCATGTTATCAGATTCCATCCCAACACCATGGTGTATCCTGAGCCGAGGCCGACACATTTTAGATACAATACGAGTTTGTCTAAAATAAGAAACCCATTTAGTTATATATGAAACGGCAGCTTAGAGAGATTTAATATTGGTGGGAGCCTTTTGGCTGACAGTGCAGAGATGACAGGTTCAGTCATTAGAGAGCACAGTTTCTCTGATGTTAGAGCTAACCTGCTGCTCAACCCGGAGAGAGATCAACATATTTAGATATGTTTATTTTAGATTCAGCTGATGTACAGTTTTTGCACACAAGGAGAACAACATACTTTTTCATCAAATAATCTTAATTGTTATGCTACCGCACTTCATCACAGTACTGTTGACACATATGTTCAGATTCAAGCACCAGAAGACCCACAGAGAACATATAGGAAATCCGTTCTCTGAGCAGGAATTGAGTTGTTTCTTTTCCTAAAACAAGGTTCCTCCCTGGCCTTCCATTTCAGGGTTTCCCGTGTCAGACAATAATTGTGATACTTAAGCGCACTGCCTGGGCTTTTGAGAAGGGCTCTGAAACTGACAGACTTTTCGATAAACCATCGATAGCTCTGGGAAAGTCGACGCTAAGTTCTGGTCTTCGTCTGTGTTTGTGGTTTCTTGAAAATCCTGGAACAGATAAAGAATCTACTCAGTACTGTTGAATTCCAAACATCTCACCTTGCCTCCGCCTCCGAGAGACACCCAAGACTCAACCATACAAACGATCGCTGCTTTTTCAGCTGAAGAAATGTCGAGGAGAGGATTATGCGGCGAAGACTTGAGAGATTCCGCCTGGAACGTCAGTGAAACCACAACAATACCTCGGTGTCTTCCTCTCCGTCTTGGGGGAGCTGAGTTGAGCTAATTAGCCATAATATCAGCAAGCAAACTCTCCTCGCTTCGTTGACACACACAACGGCCCCTAATTGACTGCCAGGAGTTTTCAGTCTTTAATACGGTGAAGAAGCAAGCTGTACCTTGGTGATTATGAGGTTTGGGGATATATTGCACTACATACAGCACATTCTTGCAGAACCAATCCAATGTCACGAAGTTCGAATGCAACACTGCTTGAATAAACAAAGATATGCTCAAACATTCATAAAAGCCCCAAGGAAAGAGAAAACATTCACCATAGCAGTTTGAAGCTAAAGGCATCTGTATTTTGGCAGATGCTCTGAATACCAACAACACAAACTTAAATGCTCTATCTCTGCTGTAGCTTGCACATCCATTAGACCATGAATCCTTCAATTATCTCGGCGGCAAGAGTATCAGGTTATATTTATTGTTCTATCTTCTTGTCTTCCAGCTAAGATGGAGTGCTTAGCTGATATTATATGGACAGCCCCAAGACATAGGCCCCATAGCCACCACCCCCACCCCCTCATACACACACACTCAATAGAGATCGATCATAACTCATTATGCCGACCACATAACAAAACAATTTCAGAATTGAACGAGTCTGGGTTGGGGGATGAGTAGAGTTGGAGTGGGGAAAAAAGCAAGGATATTGAACATAAACATCTATTTTCTGACTGGGGGTTTGGGGCGGGGCTGCCGGCCTCTGGAGTCATTTAGAGGATTCATCAATTTTTAAACGGGATTTGATAGAAACCAATCCCCCTTTGTGAATCTTTCAACCATTTTCCCCCTCGACTCTCGACTAGGAGGTAGACCTCACTCACCGCCTCGCTGTCAATCAATCTGTGTCTATTTGAGCCCACAGGTGCAGCGTACACAGTTACTGTACATCTGCATGAATATTGACCATCGTATTTGTTAAAGCAGCCTGCGCCGTCTTGCGCTGGATTGAACCTTTCATTTTCTCAGAGAGCAAGAGGTTCAGAGAGACAGAGAGAAAGAGAGAGTGGGAGGAATACGGTGGGAGGGGGGGGCTCACCTAACCTCTGGGGAAAGGCCAGTGCATTAGACAGAGAACAGATCAGTTCCAGCTAAGATGAATATGAGCATATAGATTGGTCGACTGTCTGGGGAGACTCAGAAATGCAGTTTTGTGTGCGCCGAAGTTGCAAGTCTTGAAGGCAGCGAGTGAGGAGGGCAGGAAAGGAGGCAATCACTGCATAACCAAACAGACCCCGAGCGGATCACATCAGAGCGAAGGGCCAAGCTGAGACAGATACAGATTGCTTATTGAGCTGTTTTTAGAGTGACGATATTAACAGCTCATGGCCGAGAAGAAGTGTTTTTTCTCACAATAGCTCATGTGGCTCCTACAGTCTTTGGGGGGTTGTGGGGGAAGCGCTATGGGGTTATGGTGCATTGATTGGCGTGCAGTACAGTATATACAGTCGAATGGAAATTAGCTTTGATGGTTTATTACTGTTTACTTCTCTGCGCAGACCCTAACAGACCCTAACACTGTACCCTGACACACAGAGTTGTGATTGGTCTGCCAGGTAGTAGCATATTTCTCCGCAGTTTCACTGTTTTGGATCAATAAATATGGAACACATCAAGGAAAGTTCAACTGAGGAGGTTCAGAAACACAAACATTTGGACGACTCGTCTTTTGACGAAATTTTGCTGAAAGTTTCACTTGAAGTGAAGCAGGAAGCAGAAACAAAAAATAACCCAAAAATTAACCCTGCCAAAAAAAATATGCAGCCCAGATGTGGGTTTTTACAGAGTGAGCCAGACTGATGAGTACTAATAGCTGGCACCAGCATAGGCTATGTGCGTACATTTAAAGCTGTACTAATGTTTTCATACTAACTGCACGTTAAATGACCATGTGTAATGTGTAAAGACGGTGCTTGTGAAGACGAACCAGAAGAAAAAGGCCATCAAACTCTAGCAACAAGCGACAGCAATGCTTTGGTTCAGTCTGACTGCTCTAACCAAGCCTGCATTCAGCTTAAGCAGGCAGCGGCTTTCAACAAAAACACTATCATTAGGTGACTGTATAATTAATTTCCCATAATCATTAGGTTCCACTGCCCCAAATGGCCAGAACATACAGCCACTTGTCAAAACATTAGATATACCTGTAAAAGCCAATGTATTCATGACTGATACAATGCCCAACTTGGTCTAGCCTGCTGACTAAAATGGGGTTGTGAAAATAAAAGAAACAACACAATGCAATTCAATAGAGCTACAAACCACAGCCTCCAGAATGAAAACACAGTTTAATCAAGAGCTCTGTCAGTTATTTTAAACAAATGCTGAATACCAGCACATTCATGAAGATAAGATTTATTGCAGGGGTGCAAATCAGTCCTCGCTTCTTAAAGGCTTCAAAAGCACTTTTGTGAAAGGACAAGATAGCGGTGGGCCAGTTTGAATACATAACACAGATGGTAGCACCACTTTCGGTTGAGCCAGTTGCTGGTATATGTAGCTATGTGATGTTAGTTTAAAAATACAAGGGCAAATAAAATAAATAATGCTTTTCAGCTGAAATTGGTTTTTATTCCTAGTGATATGTTTTTTTTCTCCAATATCATCTGATAAGTGAATTGTCCTGAAAATACCAAAGCTCATTGCTTGCACTTGTTTCATTACGCACTTTGCTTATATTGTACGAAGTTAGTTTTCTTCATTGCTTTAAATGATGCCAGCGTTCTTTATGGTCTGTATTTTTAGCATCATGCCAAGATGCAAGAGCTTAAATTATCACTTCCAGTTACTGGTGTATTTACAAAAATGGTGATGGATTTTCTCTATGAAAATAAACCAATTACCTAAAGTAGCATCCCCCCTCTTCCTCCTCTCCCATTTCTTAGCACCATTCGCTGCTGTCATGTCTAGATCATCTCCACCCCCCCCCCCCCCCCCCCCCGCCCGCCGCCCATCTCACTTTAACACCTCAACCTCCCGAGGCCTCTGTGCCTCCATGCAGACCTCCGTTCCCTCACGCTCTCTCGCTCACGCTGCCCTAATGTACTGTCCACTCCTTCCTTTGAGCCCTCGTTCCTTCCCAGCACCCCGTATTTTCTCTCCCCACCTCTCCCTCCACTACCCCTCCATCCATCAGACTGAGTAATGGCCATCAGGGCAGGGACTCACCCTGCAGCTGTCTGGGACAGACACTGATCACACGCACAGTCACTTTGGGCTGAGGGCACGGCCATCCATTTTGTACATGGTCTCATCCAGCTTGCAGCACACTGCAATTTCAAGGCTAAAGCAATTACAGGAACCCAAATGGTACAAATGGTGCTGATCACACTCATCTGAGGTTAAAGTGCGAATACGTTGCTCTTTTAATACACAACAGCATCCCCACTTTACAGCCCTTTGAGATGGCTGAATGCAATCTATCAAGCAAGACTGGGACAATTATTAACTGAAAATTCTATTTGCTGTCTATCGATCAGTTTTTTCTTCTCACTTGTGATTATTGCAAAAAAAAAAAAAGAAAAAAGAAAAGAAAGGCTGGCTCTGGTCTGAGCATTTACATTGTTTGTTTATTGAACTGTTCTCTTCTCTTTTACAGTTTCTCCAGCGTTTACGACCCTGGGGCTCCAATGAGCCAATGAGTTGACATCACAAAAATTAACAAGGTTATTTTCTTTCTGTACTGATCGCAAGAGTACGTTTAAACCGGGCTCAGAGTAATTTTCCTGCTGTGATTGTGCACTTAAATCCAAACAACACAGGCTCCTGGTGACACATTTAAAGGACTATACCTCCCATTCACCAATTTGTCATTGGGAAACAACTCATTTCTACTGCAGTCTCGGACGTGTAGTTTTTAAGTAGTGCTTTGGTACAGGCCTGTCGAAGGACACTGTAATAAGCTTGAGGTATATCCTTTGGGTGTAAACCTCCTTAATGATATCTTAATTGCCTTTTTGTTCATATTATGAAATTTTAATGGCCTGCTGAGCTTTTACCTACAGACCGGCCTTAGTCTGTTAGACCTTCACATCATGGCTGGTTATTATATCATTTGTCAAAAATTATGTCCCATTTGTCATTTTGAAGCCACTAAATTATAAACGCAGCAAGACTGAAAGAGCAGTGACCACTACTGTTGTTCCTTCTTATGAGGAATCAACCAGCTAAATGCAGTTCACCAAAGTCTTTATGAATCCAATGCATATTTTTTTGATGGTAACATGAATTTATATGCAAAGATCAGGCGTAATATTATTGCCACCTTCCCCATATTGTGTCTTAGAAATGGACAAGGACCTGGAGTGTCCTGTGGCATCTGACAACACAATGTTGATAGTGGGGGCTTTTGGGTCCTATCCGGTTGAGGGCTGAGGGCTTCTGTAGATCCGGCTTGTTCCAGTGCATCCCACAGATATTTGTGTGTGTGTGTGTGTGTGTGTGTGTGTGTGTGTCATTGCTATGGGGTGGGGGTGCCTGGTCTGTGCTAGATGGGTGGTATTCACATGAATGCCAAAAACAAAAGTTTCCCAGAAGAACATCGTGTTGTCATAAGATGGTCAATGTCGTTTAGTTGTTTTAATGTTATGGCTGATCGGTGTATAAGGTAGTGTAGATTCATGGAATGTGGTATTGTGCCAATGCCATTTACAAGAAGCAGTCTGACATTTGTGGAAGTTAGATGGGAATTAGATGAGAGGATCAATACCTCTCTATGGCTGTCCATTACATACAAAGCTACACACATCACCAGATTAGTATAACGACAGGAAACAGAAAGTTGGTTCTGTCAAAGATGAAACAATCCGCCTACGGACATCGGCAAAGCTCACTTACTGACCTTTTCCAGAGCTGACATTTTAGTTTGTCTTAGCAAGAAAATATGTATTTGATACAAGTACAAATGACTGCATTCCATTCTATTGAGCTGGTTCCAGGGGGCAGGAGCTGATCATGCTGGCTCACTGTCAAGGCTTACTGCATGATCAGTTCTTTAATGACATCACATTTTTATGCTTTTTGCACTGTGCCATATATATATATACATATATATATATATGTATATATATATATATACACATATATGTATATATATATATATACACACACCCACGCACACACATACACACATATATATATATACATATATACACATATATATATATATATATTAAGAGGTGGACTAGCTGGTTCCCTCTACCTCTTTTGTGTTAACTAAGCTAAGCTGAAAGTCTTTTCAATCCTTTTATCTAATTCTTAAACCTGAATAAGTGCATTTTGTGAAAAAAAAAAAAAAAGCAAAATAAGTAAACAACAAAACCAGGGGAGCACCCACAAGTGACCTTGTCTAAGAATTTCATTAAGTAAATACTTCCACAACAGCAAATTTATCTAGAATAATAATAAAATGTAGACCAGTCGATTAGCATAATTCGAGAGAGGCCAGCTTTGTGCAACCGTTTGTAGCTCTTCCTAGATTTCCAGCTAATTCTCTCCCGGCATCCTTCTTTGAAACCTGAATATGGAGAGCAACCACCCTTTATGTGGAGAATTATTTCCTCTCATGCAGTCATGTAGATACAGAACAGTTTTTGGTGCAGACACAGGTGACAGTATTTAAGTAAAAAGCAACAAAATCCAATGAGCATCTAACCAGAAGTAGAGAGTGTGTACATGTGTACAGATAAACATATGGATCTAAATGAAATGAAAACATACAGTCTTCCAGTAAACATGATGACTACTGACATGAGGATATGCACAGATATAGCAGCAGGATGTTGACAGTGTACAACTATGGTTCATAGATACTATGACAACTGATGCAGGATATTTACTAAAATATGATTAATAGAAACATATGTACACAATTATGGTTAATGACTATGAGTGGCAGTGAAGTATCAGTAGTGCAAGAGTGGTAGGAGGATAGAACTTCTGGAGGGATTCAGAAGTGCAGTGGGGGTTAGTGTGAGGTAGTGTTAAGTTGTGGGGCCTGCAGGTTATGGACTGCAGGCACCTGTAGAGTCTACCTGAGGGCAGGAAGGGAAACAGTTATAGTGCTGGGTGGGAAGCATCGTTGTCAATCTCGCGTGCTCTTCACAGGGAGCTTTGCTGCGAATGTCTTTGATGGCAGGGAGTGGAGACTTGATCATGTGTTGGACAGTTTTCACATCTGCGGTGCTTACAGAAGCCGAGCAGAGTTCCAATACCAAACTGTGATCCAGTTGGTTTGTTTGCTCTCAATAGCACAGCTTTAGTACAACTGGCGCCACAATGGTACACTGTCACTGATGGTATTTAGTAATTTTCTTTGGTTAGATGACCCCTAAAGACCTGCTCTGTTAATGAATGACATGTACTTCAATCTAGAGCCATAATTCTACACCTTGATCGTTGGCTAAATTCCACGGCTCGCGCTCACTGTCACACTTACATGGAGTCATATAATGTGATCGTGATCTAGAGGCGTAAAATCACCAACGACTTTACAGTGGGGGAAATAAGTATTTGATCCCCTGCTGAATTTGTAAGTTTGCCCACTTCCATAGAAATGATCAGACTCTGGTTTTTATGGTTGTTTACTGGTTATGGGTATAGACAGAATATCAGTCGAAAATGCATAAAAAACACACAATCTAAAAGTTATAAATTGTTATGTATTTTATTAAGGGAAATAAGTATTTGATCCCCAACAATTCACTTAGAATTCAGGCTCCTACAGATTGGCTGGTGCGCATGTGGCACGGAGCTGTGCTCAGTCAACTAATTACCAATACTCCTGATCTTAACTCGTCATGTATATAAAGCACACCTGCTCTAAGAATCAGTTTCTTACATTCCAACTTCTACAGCACCATGGGCAAGACCAAAGAGCTGTCAAAAGATGTCAGGGACAAGATTGTAGACCTGCACAAGGCTGGTATAGGTTACAAAACCATCAGCAAAAGGCTTGGTGAGAAGGTGACAACTATTGGTGCCATTATTCGCAAGTGGAAGACCCATAAAAGGACCATCAACTGTCCTCGGTCTGGAGCTCCCCGCAAAATCTCGCCTCATGGAGTGAGGATGATGATGAGAAAGGTGAGGGAGCAGCCTAAAACAACACGGCAGGAGCTTGTTAATGATCTGGAAGCAGTTGGGACCTCCGTCACCAAGAAAACAGTTGGCAACACACTGCGCCGTTATGGATTGAACTCTTGCAGTGCCCGCAAGGTCCCCCTGCTCAAGAAGGCACATGTACAGGCCCGCCTTAAGTTTGCCAGTGAACATCTAAATGACTCAGAGAAGGCTTGGGAGAAAGTGCTGTAGTCTGACGAAACCAAAGTTGAGCTATTTGGCATTAACTCGACCCGCCGTGTTTGGAGGATGAAAAAACGTGAGTATGACCCAAAGAACATCATACCCACGGTTAAGCATGGAGGTGGAAACATCATGTTTTGGGGCTGTTTTTCAGCAAAGGGTACAGGGCAACTTCACCGCATTATGGGGCCAATGAATGCAGCCATGTACTGTAACATCTTGGACAAAAACCTTCTTTCCTCGGCAAGAACACTGAAGATGCCTCGTGGGTGGGTTTTCCAACATGACAATGACCCAAAACATACTGCCAGGACAACAAAGGAGTGGCTCAAGAAGAAGCATATTAAGGTCATGGAGTGGCCTAGTCAGTCTCCAGACCTTAACCCGATCGAAAACCTGTGGAGGGAGCTGAAGCTCCGAGTTTCCAAGAGGCAGCCAAGAAACTTGAAGGATTTAGAGACTGTCTGTAAAGATGAATGAGCCAAAATCCCTCCTGCGCTGTGTGCAAACCTGGTGACCAACTACAAGAAACGTCTCATCGCTGTGCTTGCCAACAAAGGTTTCTCTACAAATTACTGACTTGTGTTGTGCTTGGGGATCAAATACTTATTTCCCTTAATAAAATACATAACAATTTATAACTTTTAGATTGTGTGTTTTTTATGCATTTTCGACTGATATTCTGTCTATACCCATAACCAGTAAACAACCATAAAAACCAGAGTCTGATCATTTCTATGGAAGTGGGCAAACTTACAAATTCAGCAGGGGATCAAATACTTATTTCCCCCACTGTATATCAGGTACTGTAGCTAAGTGTAATTTTGCTCCTCTTAGTACTTTATTTACCATTTTATACTTCTTCATGCTCACTTATTTGTCAGCTTTTGTTCCATTCAAGATGGGGACTTGAGAGCTGGACAATATAACAAGCTTTTCGATGTCCTACAAAAGGTAAGACATCTATATTTTGGGTCACATTTCAGTCTACGATCTGTTCCTTTTTAAATATACCGTCACAGTATTTCAAACTCCTGCAGCTCCATCTCCACCAGCTACGACCCTCACAGGCTGCATACACACTGATTCCATGCAGTTCAATTCATACAGCGCCAATAACAGAACACACTTTCTGTAGACACTTTCCAAAACATAGAGCCTCAAACCACCAGAGCAGCCACTACAGTGGTGGAGGCCAGGAAATAGCCAAGGTCATAAGGGCAGACCCAAGTCCTTGAGACAAACATAATAGTACATCATTTGGAGGAACTAAACCTAAACTTTTATCTTCATATTGCTGTATTGGTACATGTCAGGGTAAATATCTAAATAGTGTGCTGGAAGAGGCGTATAAAAAAAAACAAAGACTGGAGACATACCCATAGGACTGGGTTTGACTATGCAATTCATCTGTGGCTACAGGTGCATTCATTTTTGATGCACTAAGTTAAACTAGCACATGGCACAGGCTGAGCAGTATCTCCTGCAGTTTAACCTCTTGACCAGTGCATCTCCTCCAAGCACAACTTTAAAAATGGAACCTGCACATTAACGTGGGAGTACCGATACGATTGGGTTACCTTTGAATGCAGAACGTGAAGAGTGATATCAGTGTGATATTGTTGCTTTTACTTAAACAAGAGAGCAGTAGAGCATCATTGTAAAAGGGAATGTAAAGTGGGTATTTAGACAGTGTTCAACTGTTTAATATGCTGCTTGCTTCCATCTGGTGTTTCTTAGAAATAAAAATGTGTGTCGGAGAATTAAAACAACACCAGTGCCCCGAGTTCTGGTGATCCCTCTTCAACTCCAGACATTTTCAAAGAAAGTGGGCAGACGCAAGGGGGCGACGTTGGTCTCTGTAACGCCCTGACAGGACAGATAGAGAGAGGGGGAGAGAGGGAGGGAAAGAGGGAGAGAGAGGGTGCTGTGCGCTCTGCTCTGAGATCCGACTCCAGTGTCAGCTCGATTCAGTCACACAGCTCCGGCTCAGACATGGGTGGAAATTCATCTAACGTCTCCTCTTTGTTTCTTCTGACTTGTATGGCGAGATGCAGAATCGCGTATCACTCGCTGTTTAATCCAGTGCACAATGGGCGCGTCGTTTTGCATTACGGCCGATATTGTTGCGCGCCGTCTATTACATTTGGAATTAGGGACTTATGTTAATTAGCCTCAATTACGCAGTTTTTCATCTTTTTTGTCTTCGTCCGCCGAGCGGTGCGCAAGTTAGAGCCCCGCGTTTTGCATCCTCTCATTTGCACCTTTAACTCATGCTTTATGAATTAAATTATCAAATGATGCAACTGTGTTAGGGTACAGTTAGTGGCTGCAGCATGCGAGGGGGTTAATGATGAGAATGAGAAGACAGGGGGAACTAATAGGCTTCAGGTTATTAGCAACATAGGACTAAAGTATAACGCTCCATTTGACTGAATGGAAGTAGCTCATGTGCGCGCTCCTGCTGCGGCGGAGCCTTGTATCAGACTGATGCTCACTGGAAATATGACTATATTTAAAATGCTCCCCCTCTCCCCCTTTATTATGCCAAGATATGAACGCGCACACGCACATAGGGATACGGGGGGAGGAGGGGGTCTGTGGGGTATTGCGTCAGTAGTTGTCTGTACTTGCGCAGGCATTTTACATGGTGGTCTTTGGCTCTCGGCATCTTCGGCACATTCTGACTCATGCACTGGGGTCACATCAGAGCTCTAGAAGCAAAATGTTGGAATAATTGTGGAATAACTGTTAAGAGCAACCTCGTGAGGATCGTGTTCCTTCATTTAGCAATTTGCGATGTACATTTTTGAAAAAAAAAACAAAACAAAAAAAAAACAAAACAAAAGTACCGTGATCAAAGTCAATAAAAGCAGAATTTTATAATATAGTGTGTTGGAAACGCCAGCGTTTGAACGGAAACTGCAACATTATATACACGCAGCTCCGCCGCTGCCAAGTGCCATCCACTATTATTCAACTTTCTTAATTCGCTCGATGTGTAAAACATTTAATTTCCCTGCCACAACTGAAGCTGGGCCACGGAGGAGAGAGGGCAGAGGAGGAGAGGCGAGCAGCGCGGAGGCACTTAACTGGTTTTGTTATGAGGGTCCGATGTGCGCTCTGGCTGGCGTTGCCGAGCCCCAATCAGGTGCCATTACACCCGGTGTTTGAGAATATCATTGGCTGGTGGGGAAAGGAGCTGTGCGCAAAACCAACCCCGCTGCTCACACTCGCCTTACAGAAGCCGAGCTGAGAACATCATCCGCTTTCAGCGCTTAGGCGCAGTGATTACATCCTCACAGAGAAAGATAGAAAGTCTTGATATTTGACACTTTCTTCTTTTTTTTTTTTAAACGTAACCTTAGTTACAGGTTCTCGCGCGGTGTAAAATAGGAGTTTTTGCTTATCTTATCTTCTGTTCGTGTGGAATTTCCTGACTTTTCTGTGAAGAAGGAGCAGTCTGTTCTGTGCACAGGGAGTGTTGGCTCTGCGTCCTGGCTCCAGCCTGCGATGTTTGCGCTGACGCCAAAACTCACAGACCGGTGCAGAATTGATTAAAACAGAGAAGCTCGGATCAAATGGCTGTGCTTCTCACAGCTGAAACGACACAATGTTCCACTGACCTGAGGCAGAGGAGAGGAATTTCAGAGTCGGGCAGCCTTGTTGCTGTTTATTTCACTGCCTTTTTACGGACAGAGAGAATGGGAAATGTTCATTTCTCGTAAGAAAAAGGAATAACACTTTTTTTTCGTCTTTAAGTGCACTTGGACAGAGGCAGAGGAGATGATTTGGTTAATATTGTTGCTCTCCATCCTGGATGGAGCTGTCTCTCAGCTACGTTACTCCGTTCCAGAGGAGCAGGAACCTGGCTCCGTGGTTGGGAATATTGCTGAGGATTTGGGGCTGGACATTACCAAACTTTCCGCTCGCCGCTTCCAGACGGTGCCTAGTTCACGGACACCTTATCTGGAGGTGAACTTAGAGAACGGTGCGCTCATGGTAAAGGAGAAAATTGACCGGGAAGAAATCTGTAAGCAGACCGTCCCGTGCCTATTGCACCTGGAGGTGTTTCTGGAGAACCCGCTGGAGCTCTTTCGCGTGGAGATTGAGGTGATGGATATCAACGACAATCCACCCAGCTTTCCCGAGACAGACATTTCCGTGGAAATTTCTGAGAGCGCTACTCCCGGCACGCGTTTCCCTGTGGAGAACGCTTTCGACCCCGACGTTGGCACTAACGCGCTCAGCACATATGCCATTACGAATAATAACTATTTTTACCTTGACGTGCAGACTCAGAGCGACGGGAACAAGTTCGCGGAGCTGGTGCTGGAAAAGCCGCTGGACAGAGAGCAGCAGGCGGTGCACCGCTATGTGCTGACGGCTGTGGATGGGGGCATCCCGCAGCGGACCGGGACGGCTCTCCTGGTCGTTAAAGTTCTGGACTCTAATGACAACGCGCCCACCTTTGAGCACTCTGTGTACACGGTTAACTTGCAGGAAAACTCTCCCGTGGGCACTCTGGTCATACAGCTGAACGCCACGGACGTTGACGAGGGACAAAACGGGGAAATAGTTTATTCTTTCAGCAATCATAACACCCCACGGATAAAAGACTTGTTCAACATTGATGCCAGAACGGGCAGGATAGAGGTGGCGGGTGAGGTGGACTATGAAGAGAGCAGCACGCACCAGATTTATGTTCAAGCTAAAGACATGGGAGCTAATGCGGTCCCGGCGCACTGCAAAGTGCTGGTCAAGCTCGTGGACGTGAACGACAATACACCAGAGATCGGTTTCAGCACTGTGACCGAATCGGTGAGCGAGCAGGACGCTCCGGGCACCGTGATCGCACTTTTCAGTGTCTCAGATCGAGACTCCGGTGAGAACGAGCAAATGAGCTGCGAGATACTGGGAGACGTCCCTTTCAAGCTGAAATCGTCTTTTAAAAACTACTACACCATTGTAACCGACGGGCCGCTGGACAGAGAGAACACAGACTCATACACAATCACGGTGGTGGCCAAAGATAAAGGTCAGCCTTCACTCGCTACCAGCAAGTCCATTAAAGTGCACGTCTCCGACGAGAATGACAATGCGCCCCGTTTTACGCAGGCTGTTTATGATGTGTATGTGACTGAGAATAACGTGCCCGGTGCTTTCATTCACGCCGTGAGCGCCTTGGACCCTGATATAGGACAGAATGCTCTTATTACCTACTCCATATTGGAGTGTGACATACAGGGCATGTCTGTTGACACGTATGTGTCCATAAACCAGGACACCGGCTACCTTTACGCGCTGCGCTCTTTTGATTACGAGCAGCTGAAGGAGTTTAGCTTTATGGTCCAGGCTAAGGACGCGGGCGCTGCCGAGCTCTTCTCCAATGCTACTGTAAACGTGATAATAGTTGATCAAAACGACAATGCACCTACTGTCATTGCCCCTATCGGCAAAAACGGCACAGCCAAAGAGCACCTGCCGCGCTCTGCAGAGCCTGGCTACCTAGTTACGCGCATTGTGGCCATGGATGCGGACGACGGCGAGAACGCACGCCTGTCCTACAGCATCCTGCGGGGCAACGAGATGGGGATGTTTCGCATGGACTGGAGGACAGGAGAGCTGAGGACAGCCCGCAGGATCTCTCCGAAGCGGGACCCGCAGGGTTACTACGACCTGCTGATCGAAGTGAGGGACCACGGGCAGCCCCCTCTCTCTTCCTCCGCCAGTGTGAGTGTAATCCTAGTGGACAGCGTGGTCGAAGGCCGCAGCGGGGATCGTGGCTCGGCCTCCAAGGCAAAGGAGACCTCCCTTGACCTCACTCTGATTCTCATCATCGCTCTGGGCTCAGTTTCTTTTATCTTCCTGCTGGCGATGATCGTGCTGGCCGTGCGCTGTCAAAAGGACAAGAAACTCAACCTGTACACATGCCTGCTCGCCGGTGACTGCTGCCTGTGCTGCAGCTCGTGCTGCAGCAGGCAGGCTCGTGGCCGGAAGCAGAAGAAGCTAAGTAAATCCGACATCATGTTAGTTCAGAGCACCAATGTGACGTCAGGGGTCGGGCCCGTGGGGCAAGTGCCCGTGGAGGAATCTGGTGTGGGCGGCGTGGGAGGGGGCTTCGGCTCCCACCACCACCAGAACCAGAACTCTTACTGCTACCAGGTGTGTCTGACACCAGAGTCCGCCAAAACGGATCTGATGTTCCTCAAACCGTGCAGCCCCTCCCGTAGCACTGACACAGATCACACCAACCCCTGCGGCGCCATAGTCACTGGTTACAGCGACCAACAACCGGACATTATATCTAACGGCAGCATTCTCTCTAATGAGGTAAGAGAGGACTGAATCAGCTTTTGTTACCCAAGGCTCCACTTAAGTCACCATCAGATGCATTACAACTGCTGCAATTTAAAGAGTTAACCCAATTTTCTGAAGATCCTTATACATCAACAGCTGCGTCTGTGTTACATCAAAGCCGTTATCCAGTCCAGTCCCGCACAAATAAAGAGAGGAATCTGCTCTTGACTCGGTTCCTCTGCACAGTGGCCTTTAATCATTGGCATGCGCCACGATGACTGGACAAGTCGATTGTTAAATCTCATGTGGCCTTTTAGATATATTCTGCTGTCACATCGTCTTTGAAATCGTTCCTAAAATGCCAAAATTGCTCGTGAATTTCACTGCGTGAAAAGCCTTTTATTTTTTATACCACAAAGTTGGAAGACACTTGTTTTTAAAATAAATGTGTTTACTTTCTATTTGGGGAAAGGGGTTCTCTCGCATGTTTAACCTAGGGGCAAATTTTACTCCTATGCCTGGCGATTTGTGGTCAGAGCGTTTCAAAAATAATGTAGAGTCTTTATAATTAAACAGGGGATCAATAAACAGTGCGCCTTAAGCCTGCTAGCATTTCTTTGGCAGTAGCTTGGTTACATTTGATAAAGTACTTTAAGTTTGGGTGTCAAATATCAGAGCCGATGAGATAAGTGACTTAACGGCCCTGAAGTGCTCAGTCTACGGCTTTTTGTTGATTGCGGTGTGGCTGGAAAGGAGCCAGACCCGCTATGCACACAGCCCTGCTTTTGCTGTGCGTTAAGTATTCCGCGCACGACCCGGCACGGCAGCACCGTGAACAAAGGTTGTTCAGTTTCAGCATCGGGCGGCTCAATCATTTACGCATTCAATCGCCTCCCTAACCTACTCTCCCCTGCTCTCGTCTCTTCTCGCCCACTCAGTCACCAAGTGGATGAGCGCACCATCGGTGCCCCGCCTTGCCGTGCCACAGCTTGTTCTGACACAGTTACACGTTGACAGCCAGTGTGTGCATACGTGATTAATTATGTTTCCCTTGTTTTGTAATGAACTTCCTTCTCTCGTGGATTGACTTGACATTGCATGTGATAAAAACGTGTGTTTTTGTGGCCTTTCCAGACAAAACACCAACGAGCAGAACTCAGCTATCTGGTGGACAGACCCAGACGTGTCAACAGGTAGTGACACACACGCGCACACATTCTGTTACACATTCACCGACTTATCATCAAACACTACTGCTTAATGAGCCACATATCATCCACCATCAGAGGACCTCTAACATCCAACAGGCCTCACAGATACGAATATTATACCCAGTGTGAATCCCGTATATTCCACATTGTTAATTGTAGCTTTGAGACGCAGCATGGTTCCCAATGTATCCATAACGTTCATCTTCAATTTGGCATCAGTCCCATAACAGACAGAGCAGCGTCTATTACAGCTCTAATGCTGGATTTCATTACATGCCATGTGTATCATCCAATTTAGAGTCTTGACGGCTACCGTGACCGTAATAACGCGGTGCAGATTTCTGATTCTCCCCCTCTTTCTTTCTCTCCGTCCCTCGTTTAATCCCACTCCTCTCCCTTTATCTTGCGTTCCACTCTGCACACCTCTTTTAGTTCGGCATTCCAAGAGGCAGACATCGTCAGCTCCAAAGACAGCGGTCACGGAGACAGCGAGCAGGGCGACAGTGACCACGACGCCACAAACCGGGGTCATTCAGCCGGTGAGTTTCCCCCCCTCTCCCCGCATCACATAGCCTAATTACAGCATCATTTCAGTCCCCACACGTCGCCTCCTTGATCCCTTTCAATAGTGCGCGTTTGATTGTGAATGGGATAATGCCGAGTTGTTGGTGCGGACCGGTGACTTTTAATTTCCTTAATATGAGTGTTCGAAGGCCCTGCTCCGGGGCTGGTATGAGCCGGGCCCTAGAGGTGTTGATTGTATTTCACAGCCGGGTGAAATGGAGGGATATTTGGGGGGTGAGCCACTTCTCTGTCTTTCACCCTCGCTTTCGTAACCCTGCTGCAGTTTCAGCGCGAGTGGTGCTGAAAAGACAGCGACTCGCAGTCAGGCAGTGTGAGGCCTATGGAGCTTTAGTGGCACAAATCAATAGGTTCACTCAAGTGAAAGGGAACCGCGTGGAGGCTAAATTGATATAATGAGAAGCATTCCAATCAGCTACACAGTCAGTGTATTGTGTTGGTAATAGCTTCCACAGATCAAGCACATTAGTGGCTTTGTAATTCTCTTTCTTTCTTTCTTTCTTTCTTTCTTTCTTTCGTACAATCAAAGGTAAAATGTCAGAATTAGGGAACATTTCCTCATCTGCCCTCTCATGTCAGGTTTATTTACGGACTCTCATTTCTCACACACACTTTGCTGCGCAGGAGATTTCTTCAGACAAGGCTTTAGGTCTTATCATGAGCCTCTCCTTGTTCTCTCTAAAATTCTATTAGGTTAGTACCTGTTTATTGATCAAAGCGGAGTCAGACAAAAAGTGGAGCAATACAAAATCTCATTTCATATTGAACTGCCCTTTCCTTCTGAGGGATTGTTCCACACGCTGTGTGTAAGACCCCTGTCTAGACCAGAGCCTGCCAAATATCATCTCAGTGCTGGGAATACAAATAGTGGAGATCAGATAGGTGATGTAGGCTAGTGAATGGTCCCCTCATTAGGCTCCACTGTGTTTGACATTATTAATGAACCGAGCGAAAATAGAGAGCCGGTATGCAGCAGAGGTGGTGTCACTCCCTGCCCTCTCTCATGAAACAGCCTGGGAAGGTCAAACTGTGCAAGACTGCAGCGCAGAACTGGAAGAGATCCAAGCTCTCCTTGTTTTCTTAATCTGGAATAAATTGTTTTGCTAAATAAATATTAACACACATTTTTAAACATAAAGCCAGAGTTGGAAGCTTTCCATCACAATGTGAGTTTGGCTGTTTTTCAAGCATTGCTCCAAAAAAGAAAAGCATGAGGAGAAGAAATAACATGAAACATAGACTATGTGAATATGTGATGCATATTTTAACATATTCACATATACATATAGCCTTAGTCCTCAGTAAGGACTCAGCCCTGACACAATGTTCCAGGACATGCCTGAGACTGCGTCTCAACACTTATTTTAGGTGGAAAATTGTCTTGAGTTCGTTCCTGTCGGTTTGCTAGCCTACATTTCTGAACCAATAAAACGTTCCCCCAGCTTTATTTGGCTCCGAGCACGCTCACTTGGCGCTGGCCTGGGAGCGGACACAGTTGGTGCTGTACTCTATACTTCATATGAGGAAACATTTGTTCCTCACGTTGGATTTAGAAGGGAACAGCTTATCACTCCATGGGAGGTAATATCACACGAATGGCATTTTGGAAAGAGGGACACTAGTGATTCTCAAACTTCTGTAAACAAAACCAGATGGAGCTTGTGCATGTTTAAAGCTTAACGATTGTCGTAGGTATAGAAATGTTACTTGTATGTAATGCACTTGTGCAGGTTTGGTGACATCTGTATTGTAAAGGCCTTAAGGCAGGGCTTTGGGAAGCGTAAATGAGATTCACTTTAGGAGGGAAGTAGCAGTTACTGGCGATCTGCCAGGTATGTAGAACACTCCCTCTAGCTAAACATACCCATTGCACATTTGTGTCTCGAACTAAAAGTGTGACTCACAAGGATGGGAGTGCTGTTGGTTTGTGTGTTTGTCATTATTGCTCAATTGGTTATATATATACTGATGAGGTATAAGATTATGACCACGTTTCTAATATTGTGTAGGTACCCAAAACATTCGTGACTCATCAAAGAATGGATTTTGTGCCTTTTGAGGGTGAAGATGTCGTTAGTGGGAGCCTTTGGGTCCTATGGGTTTAGGGGAAGGGCCTCTGTACATTAGGTTTGTTCCAGTGCACCCCACAGATACTTGGTGAGTTTGGGTCTGGGGGATTTGGAGGTCAGGTCAACACCTTGTGCTGTTTTTCATGTCCCCCCCCCTTGTGCAGAGTTCTCAAGTAGACAGGCAAACTACAAAAGCTCGGGCCACCGTGCACTTTTACGCAAGCTGTGTGGACATGCAGCACATATTTACCATGCATATAAATATTCTTGCATTCTGTGTGTGTGTGTGTGTGTGTGTGTGTGCGTGTGTGTGCGCGCGCGCTTGTCTGCAACACACATTTTCTCTTCCTGGCTTTGTGGCAGGGTCTCATCCTTCATTCTGTCTCCCCCACACGTTGGCCTTCCGCAACACTCGGCTGATCAGTAATTCATTTCTAGAACCTTTGCATAGCAATTATCAAAGGAGGGTTACAGGCAAGGTTTCCTCGCGGGACTGCGCGCCACACTCTCTCTTCTGGTGCACCTAGGAATATTTCAAATCAAGGGGAAACCATTTCCACTTGGCATATCATCAACTACACCTGTCGTAGCTTCCCGCTCGGCCGCTCGTCTGACACTTTAGAAAATAAGTCTCCTGACGTGGTTTTAAATCAAATGGACGTTGCCTGTGAGGCTGGGATACCGGCGGATACCTTTAAAAAGTGGGCAAATGGCTTTTGTGAGAGCGGCGTGCTGGGACTGAGGCGCCGCTGCATCAAGAGCCAAAACGCTACTGATTGAGCGCCACCTTTTAGATCCCCACAACCTGCTTTTTTTTTTTTTTTTCCCCAAATTAGGTACCGTTTTCCACATCATTTCCCTCGTCATCCTAATAGGAGATGGCAGCAAAAAAAAAAGAAGAAGAAGCTGAAAAAAAGGTGTCAGATAAGAGAGGATAAAATATTCATTTGGGAAATAATTTGGCATCTCTGAAACGTTCGATCAGCTGTGGAAGGCTGCGTGACGGGTGGGAGACTGGAAATGATCATTATCATGACGTTTGTTTTGGTGAGAACAACAGCCGTGACAAATGGGACAATTAAATCACTGTGGCAACGGTGTATTAGATGGTTGATTATGAATTAGTAGCGGGCACCATGTTGCAGTTTCCCATGTCAGTGTGCTGTCAGAGGAATTTAGCATACAGAGGTTTGAGATATTCTCTCAGCTCCGCTACACAGACAAAGACAGGAGCTCAAGGACTGGTCATTACAGAAATACAGATTTAGGTCAAAATATGAGGTCGAGATATTAAAACTCAAAGATCAATAAGAACAAAAAAATACATGATAAAAGAAAACGGGCAGGAAAAAGAGCTGAAAATTGACAAAGCCAACAACACAATGACTGCACTCGCAAAGTGATGAAATTACAAAAAGCATTTTAAGTCCGCACACAGAGGAGTAGAGAGTTCATAATGATCTCAGTTAAACTGATTGTTGATTATGTGACGGAAAATAGCTGAAAAATAGCAATGAGGCGAAACGTGAAGATATTCCACTTACTGAGGCATGAGGCGAAGGAAAGGCAGCAAAGCTTAGATCAGCCAGCACTCAGCAGCATCCTTTAGAAAACAATTAATCTTAGGGAATGGCACGACCAGAAATAATGAGAGCAAAAAGGACAAACTCTGAATGAGATGATGCTGTGGAAGTTCTTAGAAATTACAGACTAAAACCCAAACCCAAAGCTTCAAAGGCAGAGGAAGAAATTGTAAATACTATGGAGAATATATATATGTTATTATATATATATAAAAAATAAACATGATGAAATTAAAATCCGTTGGCTTTTTGCCTGTTCCAGGTGAAGATGCCACTTCTTCTTGTAACCTGAATGGTTTGTTGGAAATCACGTCAATGACATTCAGAGCAGATAAAGAGAACGAGCAAAGATTTTATTTAACTAACCAAAGACACTGCTCAGATTTTACATTTACATTTCTCGTCATCTTTTTGTAACTTGCTTAAGCTAGACGACAATAAGACTCCCAATAAGAGGAGGTTCGGTAAAGATTACCATTACAACGAAACACCTTGTTGAGCCACTTAATGAATGTCCTCTCAGGTACAAATGAGCTGGTCCTCAGCTTTCTGAATGGACGGGATATTTTCCCAACTCTGGAATAAATGAAAAGGAGGACCCAAATCTTTCTAACTTTCTGTGCTGGAGTGTCTGAAAGTGCAACGATTTAGCTGGAAACAGAAAATCAAAAAGAGAAAAAGATGTATTCTTGTTGCCTCAGCAAGGGGCCTTTGAAAACAGAAGTATAATGTGTGCCGGTAGGAAGCTAACATGAAACATCCTGTAAAAAAAGAAAAAAAAAACGTCAAGAATCAGAGTATGTGTTACTAGCCTGATGTGACCAGTAACTACAATTACCTTCTACTGCAACATGATACAGAACATACTGTACACTGCACTACAGCAGTTTGGGACACATCGAGTGCACAAAGAAGCATTCTGAACCATCACATTAGCCAGAATTACCTGGAAGAGAACACTAAGATTTATTATCATTAAGTGGTTTTGCTGTAAATGACATTAGGTGTGTTCTGCGTTAGCTCCGAGCTCAAGTGATTTAAGTCAGTATTACTCAACCCCAGACACAGAAGATTTACTAGCTAGCTACTCAAATTAGGTTTGCTGTAACAACTGCTACCTTGCTAACATGAGCTGTTGCTGTCTTGAAATGAAACTCCTGAGCTCGTGGCTGCAACGCGCCGGGTGTTCAAGTGCCAACATCAGCCGCAAGTCATGAGAACCTTTGCTGCCACCGGCAACCATTTGTGCCTAGAATCCATCAAGCGGGGTCACTTAATATAGAAAATGGAGCTCTCAAAATAAATATAGACACGAAGTTGCAAAGAATATATGTGTCGAAATTACAATATTTAAAGTGTCTGTCTATTTCCAAAAATATCAGCGAAACCTTAACAAAATATTCCAGTCACGAGGTTGTAAATAAAATGCCTCCTTTTCATCACTGCACTTGGAATTATTCCTGTGAGTACATTTCGTGATAACGAACAGAAATGAGGGCCAGACGTAAGAAAAAAAAGAGCAGTTATGTTTGTGCGGTGCAGTGAGGAGCTCTCAGCGTGTTCATGTTTATGTCTGGTCAAGGCTGTGTACCGTAGCTCACTGCAGTCAAAGAGTGGTCAAAGTAATGAAAAGCATACAAGCCAGGGCATCCAGAACCTTTGTGCTAACAGTAAGGGCTGATATTCATCAAGGAGACACTCTTAGGGCAAGCGGCCATCTTGGCTCTCCTTCGCAGCCCAGTTGCTGAGGAACAAACAATGAAAACTGTAGCTGGGAACTATTTCTCTGTCTGTCATTGCTGATTGTGGGAGCCATCTTGCAGTGTTTTGGCCCTGGGAGGTCTCTGGTTTACTCATCACAGCCTCACTGGCCATCTCGTGTAAGGAAGCTATGCTACACTCCCCTGCCGTCCTGCGCTTCTGTCCAAATATTGACGTTTTGTGTCTGTATCCTCTCTGGAACCGAGGAAGACAAGATGAAAAACAGAGGTATGGATTGAAGACACCGTCTACCTGGGGGATGAGGAGTGTGTTCTTTGTAGAGGCAAGAGAGACAAATAAATAAATAAAGGGAGAGGAAGAAACGAGCAGAGACGATTAAATGTGACAGAAAATAATAAGAGACAGATCGGAAAAGAGACACAGAGGGACTAATAGAGACGGAGACAGACAAAGACGAACGAGCAGAAGGAAGGAGCGGTGTAGACATATACAATACACGCACAAAGTGAATTCAAACACGGGGCTCGTTGTCTTTCTTTCGTTCTTTCTTGTTTTCCTCCGTTTGCCTGCTCCCAGTTGCTGGATGTATGTCAGACAGCGCAATTAGTCAAATCACAGCGATGAGGGATTTCAGAAACACGCAGAGATGTAATGGGGGAAAAAAAGGAAATGGAAAAAAAGAAGAGGAGTGCTGATTGCTTATTAGCAAGTAGATTGTGTTTGTATTGTGCGCATCATTTACATCTCCTCATGTGTCTTTCTCTGTGTGTGTGTGTGTGTGTGTGTGTGTGTGTGTGCTGGAGAGAGAGGAGGAGGAGAGAGAGAGAGTGTGTGTGTGTGTGTGTGTGGATGTGTGTTCTTCCTGCCTGATGAGGTCACGATGAGAGATAGGGCTGCTGGCAGGGCCTGTCATTGCCACTCACTGTTTTGGTTGTTGTTTTGCTTCCTGCCCGAGGAAGAAAAGGTGCTTCGCGCGGATCAACAGCCACTATGTGTCATGTGCGCAAGGCCCGTCTGTCTGTTTTCTCGCGTATATTTACATAGCTGCACGTTAAGAAAGTGTTTTGAAGTGCGTGTGTGTTTGCAAACATACGTGTTGATGTTGCTTTATTTTTTTTTTTTCAAGAGCCGGCAGGGAAAAATCACTGAGTAGTTTGGAAGCTTGTGACATGACTTTCTCCAAGCCTGATATACGGTAAACAGTGACTGCTGCAGACTATATTTACACATCATCTCCAGAGTACAATACGCCCATGTGCCTGCTTAATAATAGAGATATGAGAAATATGGAGCAGAGCTTTCTCTTAATCCTCCAGCGTTAACTCTTTATCCGTGTGCAGGTGCGTGCATAAACGCGCTTTCTGCAGAGTTGCATGTGTGTTTTTTTGTGTTTTTTTTTTTTTTTTTTTTTTTGCACCTGCGCTTCAGTCATTCTGCTGATTTGCTTGCACATTTATGAGCGGACGCATCGTGGCCGGCAGCAGCTTTATCCGCGCAAGAGATGATTGGAGGGCCCGAGGTCAACACCCGCACGTGTCAGAGGAGGAAATTAATTTGTGAAAAGTCCATTAAAAGGCTAAAGGCTAACTACAAGGTGGGAATTAACAGAAATGCCATGATTTATATGCACCAACCTTTAAGACATAATGAATATACATTAGCTCTGGGGGTGAATTGGAGGGTAAATTCAAGTAAACGCCACTCATCTCCCGGAGCAGCCTTATAGAACTTGTCCAGTTGTTTCTGTTTCTGCTGCTGCTGCAGAGCCGCGTCCCTCCTGCGCTGTGGGGCGATAAAAACAAACCGGCCCAATGGCGGCAAAAGCATTGACTGGTGCTTATTGTGTGGGGAGAGGCAAACAAACTGAAAAGACACCTGATGTCTTTAAAACTTGCTCAATTAAACACAGTGCAATCAGTAAAATACAAAAAAAAAATAATAAAAAACATATATTCTCCTACAGTCTTTCTTTTCTTTTTTTCAGCTTAAGTGTATATCAATCTGTAGTATTTTTGCATTTCATGGGAAATTCATTATCCGTTTAGAAATCTGCTAGTGGGTCAAATGTTAAAAACCTCTCAGTTCAGTATATAAAATCTAAAACGCCTCAAAATCAAACATAGAATCTCATGTCAAATAGTGAATGTATTTCAGAGCTTCTATGCAATTTTACATCAATCTGTAATTTCCTGCAGCCTAGCGAGGAAACTTGATCCTCATCCGATATTGACGAACATATAGTTTAAACACAATCTCAATATATATCTTTCTTTCATTCACTAACATTTACTCATTTACATGTCAGCACGGTAATGCTGAAGTGTATGTGGGAAAAGACTGGATATTTTTAATGTTGTTTCCGGCGAGGTCCTCCCCCTCACTGCCCACCTCTGTCTAACTCCTCTCCCGTCTCCATCTGCGAGGCTCGGGTCTCCCCCCGTCTTTTCTGGCCTCTTCTCTTTCCATCTGCGATAGCCCAGGTCTCCCCTGTCCTTCCTTATGGTTCCTGCAGTCTTGCCGCTCCTGCCGCCTGCTGTCTCTGTCTGTGAAATCTGCACCCCCCCCCCCCCCCCCAACCTACCCACCCCCCCACCCCCGTCTGTTTGGCCCTCGCTGTCTCCTGTCTGCGAGCCTCATGACTCCTCTGGCTCTGTGGTCACTGCGCCGTCTTGTTGCCTTTCTCTCTCCCTGTGAGGCCTGAATTAGCAGCAAGATTAGATTCACACAGAGCGCGCACACACGCACACACACACACACACACACCAAATGCGCACACACACAGAGAATCTGTCACAGTTGGTAGTTCACAGACAATGTGTTGACACTGGCGTTGTTAATAAAATGTGGTATTTACATGTGCGCTGGGGGACATTTACACGCTATAACTTGTAACGTTACAGTAAATTCAGTCAAAGCTGTAGCTGTTCTGCCACTGAGTGCCATTTAATTAGTTTTAAAGCTTTCTCAAAAGTGTGCAATCTTTTCTTAGTCAGCTGGAACCTATCCCTTTTCTGCCTGTTCCTGTCTTCAGCATTTTCAGTGGTATATATTTCTTTGCTTACTTGGTTATCTGGCTTTCCACAACAACAGTACAAAAGATAAAAAAGCAGAAAAAATATAATCTGGTCTAAATCTCAGCTTTACTGCTAATGCACTAACCCTACACGCCTAATCCCTGTTTACTTGCCTTGACAGACATGATGCTGTGTTTCCATCTTCGCCGTGAAAGATCCGCTCTCCGCCGCATTATTTCATGCTAATGCTCTACTCAAGCATCTATAAAGAAGCATATGCGCTGGAACTAATTCATTGTAATCTAATGAATGCCGATGAATGCTGAATCAAAACTGAAGGTTTGAGCTGCGTGTAGCCTGGGCCGGAAAAACAGAGGACAGAGGAAGTCTGCACTAGTACCACTTGCTGCAGGTTCATAAGCTCATCGCTTTGAGTGGCTGGTAATAGGGCAACTTTCCACTGTCTTAGTCAGAAGTTTGTTAAATTGGCATCACAGTGTAGGAGCGTGAAATGCACAGACCAGTAGAGCAGAAGCGTTCAATCTGACAGAGCAAACGAAAGAAAAGTGAAAAAAATGTGCTCAGTCTTTTTTTTTTTTTTTTTTTATGAGCTGCAACACATTCTTCTTTCCTCACTTCTTTCACTTCAGGTTCACATAATCCATAATACATGAGTGGCTCATGTTTTAAAGGAGTAGTTTTAATATGAGGAGGAGTTGAGAAGATATATGTTTACCATTTTATATATATATATATATATATCTAAAGTGATTCCCTCGTTCCATTGTACACACGTACACATCTCTGTCTGTGTAGGCTAATGTATATTGATACGTGTCTTTACGCGACATTGTTTGTGTGTGCACACGCTTGCGTTTAGTAAAAGAGAAACAGCGGCGGTTATCGGTCGATTGGATCAGTACAATAGATTTGTGTAAGTATACCCTTTGATCTGAAGCCCCCTCAGCCTCGGGGAATCACAGATTACAGACTGTCCGCTTTCTTTCTCTCCCTCTCTCCCTCTGCATCTCGTCCCTCCTCTCACCATAAACTGATTGTCTCCTGCTTTGATCGCGCCGTTCCGAGGCTTTCCCCGCATTGTCCCGGCTTCACTGGGAAACGGGCAAAACTACAAATCCAATCTGCACATGAGCAGAGAAGGGCTGCAGGGTCTCATTATTCTGATGACTCTGTTCATGTCTTCTGTTCTTTTATAATTTCTCTCATACTCTCCCCCCACCCCCACCACCAGCCCCCCCTCCACTCTTTATACTCTCTAAGAGAGTGTAATTAACATAACTGGTCCCTCTTTCATGCTTGCCGTGTGTGTACGTGAGTGCGTTTGTTATTCTGTTATATCATTTCAGATGTTAATGTGATTTTTTTTTTTTTTAAATTGATGTTTTGTTTTTGGCGATAGCTGCGTGTCAATTATTACACGTTTTGTTTGCACAGGGATGGTTAACATTACAGTGTGATTAAACAGTCAGTGAATTTTTCCCGTTTTTTTTTTTTTTTTTTGAGGGGGTTGGGGGTGCAAATTGCTTTAGATAATTGGCGTTTCTTTTTTCTCTTTGCATGTTTGCGAGGATGATAGAATATAGATTCACATTTTGTCTTTTGCCGTTTCAAAATCAATTGTGCGTCTGAGGATGTTGATGCACGGGGGGGCTGAAATGTTTTCGCAACACCACATCACTTTGATTGCACATTTCATTCGGAATGAATGGGGTGAGGAGGAAAACAAACAATTCGCTTCATCAATGTTGGCCTTGTCTCTTTGATGAATAGCTTTTGCTGCACTTTTTCTGCTCGTGACATTGGCAAATGATTGCTAACTTGTGTTCTCTCTTCTGGTCTCTTTCCTCCGTCTCTCCCTCGACTTTCCACTCCAAATATCCGTGCCACCTCTTCCCTCATGATCCATCTCCGCTTTTCCTTATCATGCCATATATCTATGTACTCTTCAATCTGCATTTCCCGCCGCCCGGCTCTCCCCACCTCGCTAACGCTTCCGATGCTGCCCGTGTGCTCTCTGCAGGCGCTGACCTGTTCTCCAACTGTACAGAGGAGTGCAAGGCCCTCGGCCACTCCGACCGCTGCTGGATGCCGTCGTTTGTGCCGTCAGACGGGCGCCAGGGACCGGACTACCGCAGCAATCTGCACGTCCCCGGCATGGACGCCACGCTGCCCGACACTGAGGTACCCTCCTCCGTCAACCTCACCGACCAACTCACCATGACCTCGTCCACCGCCTCGTCCAACGATAGGTCATTCTCCACCTTTGGCAAGGACGGCCAAAGGTCTCAGTCACACCACAGCCTTCACCATCACCTACATCAGCAACAACAGCAGTACAGCTCCAGCACGCTAGAGAGGAAAGAGTATGATAGGGGGACCCTACCGTACAAACCCACCTTTCTCTGTGAGTATCAGTATGAAAGTTCCCTGGGACCCTATGACTTTGGTCTGGTCCAGTACAGATACTAAAGGAGGGGACAAAGAATCTGATCTGAACTTTTTATGTTGATTATCAACTATGATTTCTTCTATTTTTAAGGAGTTTAAAAGAAAAAGATACGGCTTTATGTTTTGTTGTATTATTATTTCTTTTTGTAAATTATCATTTCTTTTCTGGAATGTAAATTGTAACCTACTGCTAACTCCCCTTCTCTAAAACCCACCCCAAATTCTTATTCTAACCCCATCCTAACCCTAAATGATGCCTGTAATCATGTGACTTATTCATTAAAAAACAACATCCAAATTGGACTCTTGTTAGTCTGCTGTGGCCCCCTTTTCTTTCTTTTTTCATTTTCTCCAAACGTCCCCTCAGAATCCTTTTTATCTGATGCTCATACAAGCAAAGGTCATCAACACAAGCGCACTTCACGTTCCCATTAAAGCCATCATCACATACGTACATTCAAACACACTGGATAGAACATAATTGGAGCACACAGAGAGGAAATAAGAGATACATCATCTCATGGGGCAAAGGACATATTTTTCCATTGGGCCAACCTCAATGACTTCCCTACTGAATAACTCAAAAAGGTGAAACGCACAGCCCACGCTTCTTCTTCTTCTTCTTTTTCTTCTTCACAAGGACTAAATCCGATAGTGTTCTTTAAGGAATTCTATACTTGTTTGTGGATCAATATCCAACATAAAGAGTGGGTGAGGTACCACCAGGTCAGGATTTTTCAGCTGGAAAAAACAAGAACATAATTTTTTTGCTAGAAGGAAATAAAGCTATTACAGTCTAAAGTAGATTTAATTTGGCAAATAAAACAATATGGTTATCCTTTGGAATAAAAAGACTCTCCAGTTTTTCTAAAGAAGCTGAATGGGTTTCCTTAGAAAAAGAGCGGTGGCTCCAACATTACATGAATACATTAGCTTTAAGAGAATGGATTGGATTGGATGTTCAGTAGAGAATTCATTTCCCGTCAAGTTACCACCATGTTATAACCGCCTCCATCCTCCACGATACTGCATGTTGAGTGTGGGTTGTCTCTCAAGTAAATGATGAGCGGCGTAACCTGCTTTTTCTTCCCTGTTTGTGACTTAACAGAGCCAGGCAATCTACTCCTTGCACACCAGGTCTGTGTGAAAAATAATTGGTATTTAGCCTTTAGGTGCTAGAGCGTGTTTTGCTCCAAATATAGCTGCCTACACGTCTGCTCATCTCGTCTGCCTCGCAGGGTTGGGATAAATGCATTCCATTTTCGCCTGGTCCAAAACTCACAACTTTATTTTATTTCAATTTACTTTTTCTGATGTACCATTTCTTCCACTTTTTTTTTTCTTTCCCGTGGCCTGATGAAATAAATGGAGCCCACTCTGCCACCGCAAACGGTTGTGCTGTTCATCAGTCTGTAAAAATACGGTCCCAGAGGCTGAGGCTCTATTAACCAATAGACTTTATGTGCTAGTTATAAAAATAGCATTGTGTGCTGCTACGGTAATGCTCTGATCACCAGGGTTGCCTTGATAAAAGATTTTTAAATGTTTAATGATCCATTTATAGATAATTAATGAAGCAATTAGTGCTCTGTGTATTTTCTATGCATGCATTATGTAGCCACCAAATTCTGAGCATTTATCTCCGCTGATGGACATGTTTTTACCCAATTCCCAAATTAGTTTTACAATTACACTGCGAGGACCAGGCTTTAGAGAGTATAAATAACTTCACAGAGTCCTTTGTGGCACGTATCCTTCAAGAGATGATATTTCGAGCCGATTGTGCCACTAAAAAGCCTCAAGGGACAGGGTGTCATTTGTCTTTAACAAGTGTGTTCTCTGTCTTTTCAGCCCGCAAAAGGATTTGCTAGCTCGTTCCACGTGGACCTGTCGGATACTGCGTGAATTTCTGTACTAGACCACCAACACTGATTCTAGAGACAGCGAAATAAAACTAAACAAATGGCAACCTGGACAACAGCAACCTTGGTTAAACTTCATTATCTCGGGTGGCGAACTGTAACGGAGCCTTGGCAGCGGCTGCTGAGGGAGGGAAGGAGAAATAAACACTGAGTAGCTGTAAACCTCTAGATATCTAAGGAGCAATCCAAGGCCTTATTTCTCTCAGCAGGACTGAGACCGGGGGCTGAAATACTCGATGATGTGAAGATGATAATATCATCAGCAGACAGACGAAAGGAACCCAAACCAATAGAGGAATACAAATCAAGTGAGACGAAGAAGGACCGAATAACTCACGGAGGTGTTTTTTTTTGTTTGTTTGTTTTTTTGTTTTGTTTTTTTGACTGAGGAGTTAGCCTCTAGAAATTTGTGTGTGCCTGTTTACATAAAAAAAAGAAAAAAAATGACAACGAAAAAACTAATGTTTCTGTACAAACGTCAGCCAACGTCACATGGAACCCTTTAGCTATTTCTATGGTCACCACTAAGCCAGCTGTACAGAGACTGTGAGGGGGGGAAAGGGGGGACTGAAAACCAGAGCGCAAAGCCAGAGACTGAGCCAGAGACAAGTGGACGAAGGGAGAGAGGAAGCAGGTGTTGTACAGGTATAAAAACAAAACAAAACAAAACAAAATAACAAAAAAAAAAAAAAATGAAAGAAATGGGGACAAGGAGCGATAATGTGCAGTACTATAAATTCTGTATCTCTGGTCTTTTGACTTGACTGTCTTTATATAACTTCTCTTTTTTGTTTCTGTTGTTCTTTCTGTGTGGTTAAAGTGTGCAGACTTTAAAGTATTCCAACTTACAGTTACAGACAGGACACATGTGTCCCAGAGCCGGGTTCAGTCCTCTTTCACGTTTAGCCACTTCAGGAAGGAGATCTGAACAGAACGCACTGCGGAGAAAAGAAGCTCATGAGCCCCATGTTCAGTTTGTCAATAAAGTACCACAAATGAATGTTCTCATTTCTAAAGTAGCGACCAACGGTTCTGATGTTCCTTCCTGAGCTGACTGCAGAGAAAGTGAAATGGATGTGGTTCCCTTGATGCCATTGGCCTATACATAAACAATCAGACACATTCAGTGGGTTTTATCATGTGTGCAAAGTGTTTACTGTGCTATTTTAAAAGCTTATAAATGAATATAAATCTATATATATAACTATATATATATATATATACACATATACACACAATATACTTTTTTTCTGAAAACTGTGTAACCATTGGTTAGTTTCTACACCTCATGTCATTCATTCTAATAATACCAAGTGCTACAAAAATCAAGAACTGTGTTGATTAAAACGGAGGAGGAAAGCTTCGGCCTAAAAAGCAAACCCCTTCACAACAAACAAGGATTCCGTTGATGTTCTTATTTGATTGTTACTTTTCACCGTTTACAGACGCTGGGCCTTGTCGTGTGTAGCGAAAACACCAGTTGTTTTGGCCTGTTGTGTACTTTTACTAGCAGAATATCCGATCATGTACAGGAAGCGGGGGTATCACAGTACGATTATAGAACGGTTTTACAATCATTCTAGAGAGGCATACGCAGACATACACACACACACAGGCAGTATGTAAGACTACACACACACACACACCACACACAGGTGAAGCGGTGATAAATAAACAGTGTCATTGAAGTTCTCTAAAGTGTGTTTTGTTACCTTTACCTGGAAATCCTATTGTGTCATGTTAACAATGTTCAGCATCTTAGTCTGGTGTGTTGTCATGCTAACATCTGCTAGTTTCCACTGAACAATCTTTTCCTTTTACAGCAAAAATACAAATGCGTCTGTATCGTTCATACTGTCTGTACAAACTCTAGGGATCATCGCAGAGAGCGGGACTTAAGGGAAAATGAATATTTCTGACATCCACACATGTCCCTGTCTACCGCCCAACTCCCCACCAGTCTTTAAGAACTGAAGAAGCCACTTGGAGAAGTGGAAGAAGCGTCTTCAAGAAACTCTATAAGTCCAGTCGCCTTTCTTTAACGTTTTTGGAAAATCTGCCAATTATTTTGATGTTTCATTTAAAAAGGAAAAATGTTAAGCTGGTGGAACTGAAGAAAAGGTCAGAGGATCAGTAAAGTCATTAGGGTTTTATACTTTATGGACCATGAATGTCTGTAAAAAAAGACAAAAAAGAATTTTTAACTTAAAAATATTTCCAGCACACTTCCGTTGCTTTTACTGCTGTCATATTATGTGAACTTTCATAAAACGCCTCTCAGCTATCCCAAAAGAATGTCTTGGATTTTCAAGATGTAATCACCATGGTTTTGCTCTACTTTCCTCATTCCCTGACCTCAATAGCTCCTTAAAAAAAAAAAAAAAAAAAAATCCCAATCCCATCCCACCCCTTCACTCCAGTGTGATCTTCACATGGCCTGGCACAAGTTCAAAGAAACAAAAAAGAAGAAGAAGAAGAAGAAGAAGAAGAAGAAGAAGAAGAGGAGCAGTGAAGTCTGGGTGTGCTGCCGCAAATGATGTCTGGGGTCATGTGGGAGACGCAGCGGTCCCTGCCTCGACGTCCTATAAACAGAAATGATCTGTTTGTGTCGATCACAAGATACCCCTCTTTAAGGAGCAGGGATACACGTGACGGTGCATGTGACTGATCTGGTGGTTGGCTTCGTGAATGGAAAGCCTTTAGGGTTCTGATTAAAATCTTACCCAGAAACAAAACAGAGAATGATTATTTAGTAGACTGGGAAATGTGGAAAAAAAGTCACAGGTTGCTTTAGCTTGATCAGACAGTGAAATATGGGTGATATTTTAGTAACAACAGGGTCCCACTTACTACTGTGGACTATTATTACTCACTAAAACCCTTATAACCTGAATATCCTAGTCATTAAAACATAATATTTAATTCAATCTTCTTTATTTAGATCTTTGAACATTTTCTAGCACTGAATCCATCACTTTGCCCTGTGAATTCTTCTTAACATCAACATGTACTCTGAAAATGATCAAGGCTATTTTCAGTGAAAGCATGGGCTGCTGTGTGTATAAATACCACGACTTTGCTTTGTTTACTCCGTTGTGTTATGGCTTTGCCTTTACTGCAGATGCAATGTCAAATGTGACCAAGAGCTGCGTTTGACAATATTTCCACTTTCAGTGCCTTCAGCACGGTGTCTCAGTTTCCTTTCAACATTTAACAAAACTAACGGGCCAGTGTGCCAGTGTTAAATAACTTTGCCTAAAAGAACATTTGAAAGTTAGACCTCTGCCTTAGATCAGACCTGCAACTAGAATGTAGATCCAAATGAGCCGGCTTCTACACCGGATAATTGCTGCATCAAGTGTCATTTGGATTATTTTCTACTGCGTTGTGAAATTATTTTGTTTTGCTCAGTGATATAAACAAATTATTTTTAGGTTACGTACACATGCAATTACCCTAGTTTTACCACAGTGCTACCGTGCTGTAGGATGGGACATCTAATTTAATGGCTGTCGAGGGCCGGGTGTTGATTCAAAATTTGTTATATGGGGCTAACACCATGCCCACAATTCCACACCCAAGCAATTAAACCTAGTGAGGAACACATCACAAAAATGCCTCATCTGTTTTACTAAACAGAAAACTATTACAGAATATCTACAGATAAATAATATAGGTATGCCTTAAAATCTGGGTTATAGCCTGGTTTTTGGTCAGTATGTTCAGTAAGTAAAAAAACAACTGCATCTGCCCAAATATTCACTTTCAACCTGACATGTTCCCGGCGTTTCCAACGTATTTCCTTTCATGGATTGAGACGGGGTGGTACAGCAAGGGACCTATGGCTGCACACGCAAGCTTGAACCATTTTGCTTGACAAGCTGGGAAAAAATAATGTAGAGACAAACATCTTGACTTTACGCGGCAGGCAAGACGACCTGCAGGAGGTGAGTGACCTTCCATCAGTGGCGTTGTGATGGTATGGTATGGGTATTCTTCGAGAGAGCCAATAAGACTTGTTACAACTGAATCACCTTGTCTGTCTGTTCCCTCCATACAAGGTTGAGTGAGGTGACCTAGCTGTCCGTCTGAGCCTCCCAGCCTGTCCCTCATATTCTTCTCTTGGCAGACGCACTTCATTACTCTGGCTAAATAGACTTTCAAGAGACCCCATCAGCCATCATTTACACAGCTCAGCCCTATCACCTTTCACCACTCTACCTCTTCAGACATACGCACCATGCCTTTCACACATGCACTACACGGCAAGCCCACGCAGACATTCTCCTTTGGCCTCCTATTCTTGGCCGCCCCCATCAGTCAACACACCGCACACTCTTCCACACAAACACTCCGGCATCCTTAGGCTGTATTCCCCGGCCACCTCATCAGGCCGGAGCAGACAGCTATTACAGTGTGCGCTCTGATGCCCATTTCTCCTCCCATCTCTTTCCTTATCTCTTGGCTGGATAGGTCCGCAACAACCTACTGACCTGAGACATGGCCTTATTGCCCCGTTGACCTTGACGTATTCTGTGTGCATTTAACGGAATGCCTGCCATCTTTCCACCTGCCAAACTCCATCCAACAACTGTTCATTTTATTCATTTCACCTCGGGTAGGCCGGGTTTGACGTTGTGTTTGCCACCCGGGCTAAACGGCTGTCCGAATGATGTCACTGTGTCAAGAAGTTTCAGAAAGGCAACCTGAATCGATTTCATTTGGCCTCACTGAAATGATTTCAGGCCAAACTGAACAAACAGACCACATACAAGAAACAGACCGTTAAACTCTGAGCACAAATATTGCTGGTATGATTCATCATGAGAGATCGAATTAGATCCTTAAATCACTCTTACGATCGAGAATGTTTCCACGGTCATAACAAAACATATATGATAACATTTCTTATTGACCACAACGCTGCAGTCTGACTTGGTGGAAAGGCAGGAATGTATACTTTTGTCCTTGCTGTTCTTAGTGCTTCACGGTTCTTTTTAAGAGGTGCTGATAGTGTCTTCTACAGTCTGCTAAGCTAAGGTACACAGACTTTACCCAAAAATCCATTCAGGTCAGGCCAGTGTACGCTTTTTTCTTACCTGGTGTTTTATATGAGTAGGAGTCGGTGCCAGTGATTCACACCACACGTAAAAATTGTGTGGTCTGAGTCCAGATGATTACGTCAAATTATACACACATACAGTGATGTGAAATTGTTTTCACCCTTCCTCTCTTCCTCCTTCCCCCTTTCCACTCATTTAAATATCAAAGATATTTGTCAAAGACACAAGTAAACACAAAATGCAGTTTTAAATTAAGTTTTTTTTTTTTTTTTTTTGTTAAGGGGAAACAAAATCCAAAACTACACGGCCCTGTGTGAAAAAGTGATTGCCTCCTAAACCTAATAACTGGTTAGTCCATCCTTAGCAGCAACACCTGCAATCAATCATTTCCAATAACTTGCAATGAGTCTTTTCCAGCGCTGTGGAGAATTTTGGACCCACTCATCTTGGCAGAATTGTTGTAATTCAGCCACAGTGGAGGGTTTTCCAGCATGAACCTCCTTTTCATGTCACAGCATCTCAACAGGATCCGGGCAGGACTTTCACTAGGCCTCTCCTGAATCTTCTTTTAGTTTTTCTTCAGTTATTCAGAGGTGGATTTGCTGATGTGTTTTGGATCATTGTCCTGAAGCAGAACCCAAGTTCACTTCAGCTTGAGGTCATGAACAGATGGCTGGACATTCTCTTTCAGGATTTTTTGGTAAACAGCAGAATTCATGGCTCCATTTATCACAGCAAGTCCTGCAGGTCCTAAAGCATCAAAACAGCCCCAGACCATCATACTACCATCACCAGATTGTATATGTTAATTTTATGCCAGATGGAATGGGACACACACCTTCAAAAAAGTTCAACTTTTGTCTCATCAGTCCACAGAGTATTTTTCCGAAAGTCTTGGGGATCATCAAGATGCTGACTGGCAAAACTGAGACGAGCCTTTCTGTTCTTTTTGCTCAGCAGTGGCTTTGGTCTCTGAACTCTGCCATGAGGCCATTTTAGCCCAGTCTCTTTATCATGGTGGAGTCATGAACACTGACCTTAACTGAGGCAAGTGAAGCCTGCAGTTCTTTGGAGGTTGTTGTGAGGTCTTTTGTGACCCCTTGGATGAGTCGTTGCTGTTCTCTTGGGGTGATTTCGGTCGGCTGGCCACTGCTGGGAAGGTTCACCACTGTTCCATGTTTTCACCATTTGTGTAAAGACTCAGAGTCCCAAAGCTTTAGAAATGGCTTAATAATGTTCTCCAGACTAACAGAACAAACACTTTTTTTCTAATTTGTTTTAACTGGGGGGCACACAGGACCATGTAGGTTTGGATGTTTTTAATAATAAAAACCTTCATTACAAAAAACTGCATTTTGTGCTTACTTGTGTTATTTTTTTTCTTCTTATATTTAAATTTGTTTGCTGAAAATTTTAGGTGTGAGAACCACTCAGAAAAATAATAAATCAGGAAGGAGGCAAACACTTTTCCCTCAAGGCACACTGAAAAAATATTGTGTTTGACCTTTTTTTTTAAGTCAGTGTACTTTTGTAAACCAAGACCAAGACATATAAAAGATGCACTGAGGTAGCTGTGGCAGGGAATGTTACCAATACTATGCGCAACACCTTCCCAACGTGTCTGTCATGTATTATTTAAATGAGTGTTGAATTTCAAGCTTTAACACCTTTTTGGTTTTTGTTTAAACTTTGAAGAACACGGTATTTTTTTTTTATTTTATGGATTATGTGTTGATGTTAATTCTGTAGTAACAACTAAGACCAAGCAGTTGAAGACAAATACTTAACTGTATGTAACACATGAAATGGATCTGTCAATTCATGGCAAAAAAAAAAAAAATGTTTTCAGCCTGGATCACAATGGCTCTACTTTTCAAGTAACACCACAGAGCAACACTCACAGGGCCCGAAACGTTTTGCCGTCAGCCACCCTCTCATTCCATATTCTGGACAGGAAGTAGTGAGTTGGTAACCTGGGGTGACGGAATCAGGCCTCTGACTCACGCCCTGACCTCAAGGGGGGGAACAACCCAGTGGAGGACAGACCTCAGCCTCCAGCGCCAGGCTATCGCAACATGGCTGACAGAGACAAACAGGCTAACTGCAGAGCCAGGATGACTACCGTAAAAGAACAAACATCACTGACAGCAATAGCTGCCTGCCTACGAGAGGCAGCAATGGAAAATAGGAAGGCTGTCTTAATTCAACCTTGGTGTGTACTAAGTTCTAGTGAAAACGCATTAAATATAATTAGTTACATATATAAAATCGACAACATAACATGTTTAGCTCTGGAGCTTGATCTGGCGCCAAACACACTCCTGCACAATATGGCAAAACTTAGTAAATAGTAACAGCGAGAGAGAGAGAGACATAAAATACAAATACAGAAAATACCTGTTTTGTTCCCGGCTGTCACAAGACAGCACAAAACTAAACTAAAATCTGAGCAGAAAATACTTGACCAGCTGGAAAAAAATAAATAAATAAATAAATCTGGAAAAGAAAGAAGGAGGTCGGAGAAAAAGAGAAACGCTTGAGTTGCTGACTCAAAGCCTGGCATTCATTTCAAGGAGATGTGTCAGGCAGAGAGGGAGAGCGTGTTCTTGAGGGCATAGAGGTCTGCTGTAGGGTGGTGTAACAACAAAGCTAGTAACCTCTAGAGACCAACCTTATCTGACGCCTTGTCTCTGCCCCCTCCCTTCCTCCCAGCCCTGCAGATGCAGGTGCAGAGATGCCAAGTGAACATGAGGGTAGGCTGTATTTTCTTTCCAGTCATGCCCTCTCAGAAGGGGAACACCTGGTCCCCATGGAGCAGAAGATGGAAACCTAGCGCTAGCTAAACCCTCTGTGCGTCTACTTCTTTGCCCCTTTTACCAATTTCTTTCCACCCCCACACATTCTGATTGCCCCTCTTTTCCCTCCGCTGTTCTGCAGTGCAACTCTCAGCTGTCAGACTGAGAAATGGCAGGCGGCACAAGGGTTGTCTGCCTAGGGAGATGGGCAAGAAAGAACGGCAGCCTCCAGACACAAACATAACCGGTAAATTGAGCGTGTGTGTACGAGTCCATGCCTGCAGTCCTCTGCACAACTTGTGTAACTGCTCCATATCATGACATAACCATCACTTAAAGTAAACTGGTGATTGTAGCTCAGATGAGTGGCATTTGTCACATTTGCAAATCTGCCTACATGTCTACACCCTCTTCCCATGCAGCGGCGCCACACTTACACGTATATGAAAACATAACAAAAACGCACATCTACAGCGATATTTTACGCTGATTGCAATCAAAACTGGATGAGGAGGTTGAAACATAATTGTGATGCAGTGATGAGCGCCTTCCCGGGAAGAAAAGAAACATTTCCTTTCCGTTTAAAGATGCAGCATACTAAACTGTGTTTACTAGCTGTATTTATTAGATGTTTTTTGTCATGGTCCGTAACTTCCAAAACAGAATAGTAGAAAAAGAACAGGTGAAAACCTCAACAACACACTCGTCTATGTCCTTTAAATAATCAAGATAATTAGGAATAGAAGGACAGCGAGGGTGTGTAAAAAACAAAAACAAACAAAAAAAACAAAATAAAACAACTTTATTAATTCCTCTAAAATGGAAACTAATATGTAAAATAGTGCAAATTGTAGTGTTACAGGTAGTTGTTTTACTAGGACCATTTCTTAGTTGATTGTAGTGACTTTCTGGCTATGAAACACTGTGAGGTTGCAAGATTCCAGGAAGTCATTGGTTGCCAAGGAATTGCAGCTTGTAACTCATTATAGTAGCACCTTTTCCACTGGATGAAGCCAGACTATTTGTTTTAGTTGTGTTTTATTTAAAGTTAACTAAGGTGAGCTAAGCTGGCTTCACAACATGTAATCAGATATGGAAGTAGTATAGATTTTTTTGGTATGGGTTCATTTAACCCTCCAGGCAAGTAGACTAATATTTGTAACAACATTGAGCCATTCTTACAAATTTCGACAAAATATGCAATTCTGTATGAACACAGTTTATACCCACAAACTCACTTCTCTGACACCGCTGTTTTTTCGTTCTTTTTTTTTTTTTAATCTCTCTGCTGCTAGACTTGGATTCCTCAGATCACAAGGGAGCATCTAACCTGTGAGCTTACAGCTCCTTCATTATCAGCATGACACGCTGACAAGATCAAAGAAAGCCGACTTTAAACTTTGTGTTGAAAGTTCAGTACATACTTGTTAATCAATCATCAAAAAAACAGGACCTGCGCTATTGATGATATGGCTCCGTCAGAAGTAATATAACCCAAAGCCTGAAATATATGCCTCACAGCTGATCAAAGCCTTTATGTGCACTGCTAACAAAATATATAGCAGAAGTAAAGCTGCTTCAGTCAGTATACTGATAAAAGTTATTTTGTTTTCATATTTACAAGCTGTTAATTTCTGATCGACTGTGGGCACCGTAAGATGACGTTTTTAGTATAAATGCATCCTGCAGAAAGATATCGCTTGATGAACACATTTTTGTTGGCGGGGATTGATGTTGTATAAAAAAAAACTGCAGTGCTATTGCATTTTTTTTATTAGTATTATTATTATTTTTGTCATTTTTGTCTTCAGAAGACATGAGAAGATTGATAATAATGTCATATTGGTGCATTAACTGCAGAGCTAGAGCCAGGAAGCATTTAGTCTGGCGTAACATAAAGAACTTGAAGCAAGGAGATCAAGGTTCAAGGTACAGAAGCACTTCTAAATCTCATTAACGTTGCTCCTTTGTTTGACCACATCCTTTCAACACCCTTGACTAACAACATTATTATCCGGGCAACACGATTGTGTGAATAAACGCATTTCACTAAATTAGCCTTAACTGGTGTTCTGCTCCTCTGAAACCCGCAGGAAATGCTGTTAGCCACAGTTCGATCTTTATGATCCACAGAGTCTCATGAAATGATATTTTCATTCCTCCAAATGGTTTTCGGTAAAATCTCACACCCTCTGCAAAATGGAAGATTTCTGTGAGATATTAGTAGATTGGTTCTTTCGTATTTTTCATTCCCTTTTGTGAACAGTGTTCTGTGAGATCTAATTCCTCCTGGGCTGTTAGGCTTTCAGCTGCGGGCTCTTACTTTCCAACCCGAGGTGTCGTGAGCGTGCCTTTGATGGAAAAGCGCGGCGAGGTACAAGTGATGGAGCAAATGAGCATTTATTTATGTTTTATTCCCCCTGAGTTCTATAATGTTAACCAGTGCCAAGAGGAGATTAAAGCAGATCTTTGTTCAGTGAAACATTTGTTTACTTAGTGATTATGTTGGGAGGTAAATTAACTTCGACAACCGTTTCTGACGGAAAGGTGGGGTAAGTATATGCCGAGGAGAGGTTCACCCACTGAAAACGTAAAAAAAAAGAGTGAGACAGTCGCAGTGCATGGAGAAATTGAAATCTAGCGCTGTCAGTCACAATGGACAAGCCCTTTGTGTGACACCCCTGTGGCACTTCACTCCCACGACGCAAAAGGAGACAAGAGTAAACAAGTCAAGTCTGCCCTCAGAGAGAAAAAGAGTAAGTGTGCAAGTTAAGTGATGCGGCATGTGGGAGCGGAAAACGACACAGGATGCAAACAACACATGGGAAGTGAGCATGCTGGAAAACACACATGAACAGACAAATCGTTTCCATGCCATTGCATCATTATGTTTAGTGATTGTGACACTGGTTTCGGGCCCTCAGGGAGCACCTGTGGTGTGTCCCACACCGTTGACACGTAGGATTGGCAGCAGGACGAAACAGTTAGAGAGGTCACTTTGATTGGCTGAGCGTAAAGAACCAGAAAAAAAAAAAAAAAAAAAAAAAAACAAGAGAAGTTCACAGGGCACGCATCTTCATCTCATTTGAACGCCCAAATACACAAACATCTTAACAACCAGTGGAAAAATAGGCAAATAATTATGTTACATTCAGTAACAGAACTTGAATATATTCAACAACCTTTCACTACATAAACTATTTAAAATGAGTTTGGTGTGTGGTGCAATGAAGGCATCATGCCTGCAATGAAGGACTCAGTGGGTGGGTGATGAAAACAAGGTGACTTGATCAGAGAAGGCATGTGTAACTGTCTCACGTTACACTTTCGCAAGTGAGCGCCGTGTAACAACAGCGAGAACAGAAAGAGGCAAGCGACATGCTGCGCCATTGTGAATCAATAAGGGAAGGTGAGGACTGGTTGTGAAAAGACAGTTCTCAGCCCACTTAGAGCACTCATCACCACGACATGATCATCCAGAATCGAAGGCAGCAGCACCTCCTGATTGCCCTTAAATGACAGATTCAAACTACAGCTGGTAGAGGCGCCGCGAGGCGACGCCGGTATTTCCTTGACGTTGTTTTGTTGTGTCTGTGCCTTAATCAGTAATGCGCCTAAAGAGGAACAAACCGTAGAACAGGACGTGACCTGTTGCTGGGAGCAGTGGTGGGCAAGTGCTGGCACAGACAGTGGTTAAAGCACAATTTATGCCTCACACATGCACAATGACACAAGGCCAGACCCTGGTTTATTAATGGCTTGACAGCCACCACGACCTGCATGACGCGAGTCCTTCATTTACACAGCCACACAACAAATTCAAAAATGAATAAATCCCGGCTCTAAGGTCTCATTTTGTAATTAGTTTAAAATTCAACATGTATTCATTACAACACCATGTGAACAGATATACACATATGTGAGAGCGCATTGTGCAGTCTGGAAATCAGAACCGGTAATTCCATACTAAAGGCTAAGGCATTGATATATTCCCTACAGTCTCTCTCTCTCGCTCCCTCTCCCTCACGCACACCAAGCTGCAGGATTTACTGGTTTCATACTCATTCAGTGGGACTTGCGGTGAGAAACGAAAAGACCCTCTTCTACTTCTACTACTTAACAGTGACTAGCATCGGAGGTGATGAAGTGAATGGAAGCAGCTCAACATTAAAGGTAATGCTTTCAAACAAAGTCTCCTTAGACCCCAGTCAAACGGAGCCAGTATATCAAAGACTCCCCCATTACAGTAACTGTACGTCTCCCACTGTTTCCGCTCACTGTATTGCCACTTAAAATATATAGCTACAAGAAGCAGGGTGAGAAGGTGATCTCTCTACAGCGCCTGGATTTCGAAGAAGCTCTTTGAAAGGAGGTTGTTTTTGTTGGAAACACGCGTTGGTCGAAAAATAAGGAGCAGAAGGGCGGAACTGACTTTCTCGGTATCTTGTGAAAACGAGGGAAATACTTTTCGGTGACATTGTGTGGAAAGAAACCGACAACCTTTTTTGCTCCAAATCTAATTTCACTCCTGCCTTTGAGGTCCTGATGAGTGAATAACAGGGAGCGAGAAGGAAGGAGCAAGGAGCGGGAAACGCGTGCACACCTGGGTGGCAGAATCAGAGCCGCACGGTTCAGCCTTTTTAAGCATAATCAAGCATTCTAGGTTTTATCGACAAAACACGAGCGCACAAACAAAAACAAACCCACAGGAGTGCTGAGAGCAAAAATGTTTCAGCCAACCAGAGGCAGGTCTCCAAGGTTACATGTTGTATTTAATCCCTTGAACCCCCCGTAGGCTTGATGTTGGAAGAATTTTGTTGATGTCTTGGGCTGTCTGTGTGCACATGTCTGTGTGTGTGTGTGTGTGTGTGTGTGCGTGTCTTCTTGCTTTGAGCCACAGTTAAATCCCAGTGACATCAGCAGCCACGTCTTATTTCCCTATTACAAAGGTCCCACTGTAACACAGTGTGTCAGAGCAGGGACTACTGTCTCACATGCAAACACATACATACTCATTAGCACACAAGCGGCACACACACACACACACATATACACACACACACACACACACACACCAGCAGGAGTGAGCAGGAGTGCAAAAAAAAGCACAAAAACAAATTAAACCAAGTGCAAGATAGGCCTTTCATTATAATTACCATATTCAATAAAACACAGATTAGATAAAGGAAGAGAAGCTCTGGGAAAGTGTGTGTGTGTGTGTGTGTGTGTGTGTGTGTGTTGGAGCATATTTCTTCACAGACTTGAAAGATGAGTAGAAGATTGTGCATAATTTACACTGTAGTTTTCAAAGAGGCCGCTATTCCACAGATGGTACAAATTACGGTGGATGTGCTCCTCCACTCCTTTTTATTCAAGCATCTTAAGTCTCTCTAAAGTACTGAACCTGAAGTAATTATAACATCCAATCCATTTTAAACTAATCTCAGCGCTGGCAGTTATCTGCCTGTATCGTGTCAGTACATTATTTGTGAGTTAGTTAACTTTGCAGGTAAATCTATTTTATTTTTTTTTTGTTTGGGGGGCGGGGGCTGAATGTAGCACTTTTATACCATATTCAAAGAGATGAAATTTGATTAAACTGCAAATATATCCCACAGGGCTTCAGCATTTCCACACGCAACTGAAAAATAGATTTTTCATTAAATTTGACGCGCTTAATAAGTTCTTTACCACGCTGCAGTATATCATTATGTGATGAGAATGCTGCGCACTGAACGCATTGTTTGGCTTTGGCACATCTGATATCCTGCACAAACAACACCTTCCATTTTTCTGTTATGTTCCTTGGGGTAGGAACATAGTATTCTGTCTTGTGCTGGGTATGGTATTTGGTATTCAGACATCTTCTTGTGTATTGATGGACAGTGTCTTCTCCCATCTATGGACAGCTGAAAAAAGCGAAGGAAAGTGTGCACGGAGGTGTGACGGCTCTGGCGAACGCTCAGATAAACAGATCCTTAGACCAATACACTGTGATTTTGTGAATTCACTATTCAGGTCCTGCAACTACAGACACACATTTTCTGCAAACTTGTCAGGATATTGATTAATTAAGCATTTAGTTTAGTTTATCTGACTTCATTTTCCAGAATAAAGTAATTCCATGCATCAGACGTGTTTAGTCACATGATTTTTTATTCTGTTTGATTTTTGGCAGCTGTGATGCTAGCTATCTTTTGTGTAAAACACAAGTAGAAGATGTATTTTTTTTTTTTTTTTTAATCAGTTCTGGTTTATGAAAGACCTAAACAAATGAATACAAATTTTCAGGCTTGGTTGAAGCCCAATCCAATCCAATCCCAATGGCTGCAAAAGATGCTGACACTTCAATGAACCATGCACTGGTTGGATTACACTCCTATTACAAAATATCTAAAATTTTCACCACTCTATGTTATTCACAGGGGAAGTCATGGGCTGTGCGTGGAAAATATACGCATTTAAAGACCATATGATGGAGTTTTTCTTTGGAGCCCACAGCAATGTTACAGCTGGACTTGGTGAGACTTGGTACTGATGCACCATCAATACACAAGAATATGTTACTGAATATTATTCAGGGATGGCAACACAAACAGCCATGAAAGAAGGGCAGAGATATATCTAAGATCAGATAAAGAGTAAGTGGGCCTTTCTGCAGTGTTCATATTGTATAAATAATTGTTGCAGGCATAAAGACATCGTGCTGGAGTCATCCCAAGTAATACCAGCACACCGATAAACGTGTCTTGATTACGAATGCAACATTACTGCTGACAGTTACGCTTTACCCCTGAAAGCCCAGAAACAATCATCAATCATCATTGTTTTAAAAATCATCATTTAGTATATTGAGGTAGTCAGCTGACCTCATTCTTAATGTTGATGAACCTAAACCTGAGCAACTGCAGCAAAAACCCAGATCATATCACTGCCTCCACAGGCTGGTAGAGTAGATAATATGTATGATGGGGGCATCACTTCATCTGCCTCTCTTCTTACCCTAATGCCCCATCACTCTGGAACCCAATCATCTGGAGTCCAATCATCATGCTCCCTATCAAACTGAAGCCTTTTTCCCTGGTTAGTCTCACTGATTAGTGGTTTTCTTAAGGCTACACAGCTGTTCAGTCACAGTTCTTTTCTCACTGTACATATCCTTCCTTTATTTATTAATGCATTGGACCCAGTTTTAGTGGTTTCTGCTTCAATCTCCTTAGATGTTTTCTCTGCTTGTGAATGCTCATAACCCTTCGCTTAGTTAAATCCATTTTTCGTTTGGCCAGGCAATTTATAAACCAATGAAACTAAAGGACTTTTTTATTAATATTATTTATGACAAAATGTTTGAATAATTATCAAGTTAACAAAACGATTCCTTGATTTCTCAGAAAATAATCAACAGGTTATTCACAACAATCAACAGTGTGGGGCCTGAGATGAGATGTTATCTGAAAGAAATTACCACAGAGCTGAAAACCGTCTCAGCCACTGATCTGCAAAGGAGAGACATGGCTTTCGTGGAAGACTTGAAAGTTTCAGCTCAGATAGACCTGTGTAACATGAATGTTCTGTCCCACTGTTCATTAAGCTGCTCATCAAGGATCTACATGCTCTGAAGTTTGAAGTGTGTCTGAAGTTCCTTTGTAGCAGGATTTCATAAAAGGCCGTGGCTTCTAATCTATGTGAGACAAAAGATAATTTTGTCACTGAATGCCAGAGCTAGACTGAGCTAACACGTTTAAAACAGACAGACAGACGGACGGACAGAGAGCTTACCCACTAAAGTGCAGCTGGATAGCAAAGTGTATCTCTTTTTCAATAACTGGTTACACATTCATGCTGCACACCAAGTTGGGCACTGTGGGACAGAACAGCATCTGGACCATCTATGTATTTAAAATGCTACGATTAAAAGTAGACAGTTCTCTCCATTTGGGTTAAATCAGTCCGGCACACATCTCACCAAATTATCCCCACGTGGACTAACAGAGAGAGAGAAAACATCTTCAGGAAGAAACCAATATTACCAAAAAACAACCTCATTTTATTTCCTCTGGCCATTAAACCATGTCTTCAAAATGAAAGATGTATTGATGTTAACATTCTGCCCACAGTTTTTATTAGAAAATATTGATATTCCACAGTTTGAAATGTTTAACAGCTTAAGTTTAAGAGTCAGACGCAGGAACTGAATTTAGAAGAGACTCTAGGAGAAGTAAAAGGCAGATTTTATCCAGGTTTTACCTTGGTCTTTGAATGGGTATACTTTCTTAAAATACCTTATAATACAAGTTACATACATACTGTATATACAGTTACTGGATCACAGTGTCATAAGCAACTGAACGGTTCAGAAGTCTTGAATCCAAACAATTACTTTCTTAACTACTATTGGTTTCAACAACAGGCTAAAAAGCATCAATATTGGGGTCTGATTTGATTAAATCTAAGGGTGATACTCCTGGGAGCACCTGGTACGCTGTGTTATAACATTGGATGGATGGATCCATCTAACAGTTTCTCTTTCAAAGACAAATCAGCTTGGTGATTTAGTTATAAGCCAGAGTGTAGGGTAACTGTCTCGGCTCGTGGATAGCATGTGATCTCTATGCAAAAGTATTGCTCCATGGAGTGACTTTAGGTGTCAAATTTAGTCACTCCATATTTTGAACTTCCGTCAACACACCGCCGTGACTGGTGTGCAGGTGCTGCGTGGTGTCTTTGTGGCTGTCAGCGGTGCTTTGCTGGTGCTTTGCTGGAATACAGTCCCAAGCAGTCTATATCCGCCCTAGGCAATCCGTTCGTGTTAATTGCATTGACATTTGTACTTGATGTGAATGTACAGGTCACAAGAAGTAATTAGGAAAATTCTTGAGTTTATTTATCACTTTTACTAATTATGCTAAGCTAAAGCTAACAGCTGCGCTGCCAGATTAGGACAATATCTGGAACGATTTTAAAACGTTTTCTCACTTATCAAACTCTGGGTGATTTTGCATCACATCCTGTAAGAGGAGTACTACATCCGTTATCTTGGCTTGAGCAAGTCGCATTATAGGAAGTCTAAGATCCATCATTTTCGAGCTTGCTGCGTGCTGGGATGAGATCTATCCATCTACCTTGGCCTCTGCTTTTGTCCCTTTTGACAATTTTCTTTATAAATATGTTTCTTGCAAGCCCCACAGTCATACGTGCAAATTACACAAGCCTGTGGAATATCAATAACCCTAACTACATTACTCAGACATTCAGATGGCAGTTTGTTGTCCGAGAAGGCATAAAACAAAACAATTTTGATTAATTAGCCTTCACAGCCAGTACACACAATCTGAGAATGACATAAAAGAGAGAAGCGTTGAATGAAATATCAATTACAAAACTGACAAGCTTAAACCACGAAACCTCAACTCCAGCTTCAGGAGTCTAAACACTTATTGCAACTACAAACATTACTATGATGTGATATATGAGATGATGGCTTTGAGAAAAACCATCGTTTGGTCTGTCATGAAGATGACCTTTTGTCAAGTTTTTTTATGAAACAAACCTGTCTTAGGGTACTCAGATCAGCATTCTTTGCAGCCAATAGAGTAGAAACCAGAATGTTCCTCACTTTTGTTTTACCAATAACAACTGAAACAACCAACTAACCCACGAAAGCAGCCACAAATACACTGATATACAACTCAGCTCAGCCACTAAATTGAAAGGATTTTAAGCCTGACTCGATATAAATGTTCACCCCCAGTTGCCATGAATGGTGAATTGAAACCAAAACTCTTTTTGTCCTAGGCTTTAACTTGCAAATGTTGTGAAGTTGGACATTTTAAGATGGCTGTCTATGGTTTTTAAGTCACTTCTTGGAGCCGGCCTGTAGTTGCCTTGTAGTTGGAAGAACTGCTTTTTTAGGGACTTCCACATTGGTTTAATTTCTCAACCCTGAGGACTACCATTCGTTAGACCAGACGGTGGACGCCTCCCATGTAGATGTTTTGTTGACCTCGTAGCCTCCTTAGCATATCCAAGTATTTTTCAACCGGTTTTGTCTGAATCAAACCCTCGCAGCCACCTGGAGCTCTGCATTTGTGTTTATTTGCTCCTTTCTCTGTGTGTGCTTGTGTATTACTCCCCTGTGGTGATGCAATCCAAGCCGATTTATTTATTTGCTCCTTAATTTGTCAAACAAGGTCAAATGCCCAGGTGGCATTTTATCGAGACTTCTTTAGCCATTGTTTACACCCCAGCCAGACACACACACACACACATTTCTTCACGCAGACGGACACACAAACACACACAGACTCACAGCTTTTTATCTCTCAAACATTTACAAAGCTGTCGGTGCCCCCCTGCCAGCCAAAAACCCAGCATGCCCTCCTTATAAAGTCAATGAATTTCATGCAACAGCCGCTGTGGCATCTGACTATCAGGTAGAAGGGCTGTACAGTCCCATACTAATAAACCTTAATCATCTCCCTGAAAAACATTCACAGCGAGACATCTCTGCATATGCATGCCAAACCATTCCTATTCCAGAAATACACCTCGTCTCAAATGCCTTCCAAGAATACACCTGCACACACACCCACAGACGTCGACGGCGGTACAAAAACAAACACTTGTAAACACAGATACAGAACACACATGTATGCACAGAATCCTCTCCCAACGCGCACAAATGTTGTTCCGAAGTAAACACCGTTGATCACTCGCATTCTCCTGGGTGGCTCAATGCGGCTAAGTCTCTTCCTCTGTGGGGTCTCCAACTGTGACTGAAGCAGAACTAATGCAGTTAGCCACGGAAGTCTGGCAGACAGAGTCATGAACGTTAGTGCTGTACCTGTGCGTGCCCACCCCACACATACACTCTGTGTGCATCCCATCAATTTCCCTGCCACTAATGGATAAGCATGTCTGGAGATGGCAACAGGACACTGGGTTGAAAGAGACATGATGAGAGATTTTCCTGTGATGTGTGGGGCGAATTTAAGTGTGGCGAATTTTACTTTTGTCACGACTGCAAGTATTCTGCCGGGGTATTTTATCTGATTTTGAACCTGCAGAGGAAAGCATGAGTAAGATTCACTGACAGGAACAGAGGTGTGCACAGACTCTCAAAGAAGCAATAACAAAAATGGTTGCCTCTCCGATGTGCAGAATTAGGGGCAAGGTTGCGATTTTTCCCCTTAAGGCAAAACAAGAACAGCATTTGAGCTCAAATGAGGGGCACTTGGGCCAATGTCAAGAGCGGTTTATGGTTAACAGGCGTGATATAGGGCAAGCATGATGCACACACACAAAAAGAAAAATGGAAATATTCAGAGCACAACTGCACAATCATGCCTGAAACATTTAGACTCCGTTCAGGGGTACTCGAACAACTAAGGGTTATAGTTTATAAAGTTATGAGATAACTCACAGGAGATAAGAGGGAAAATGAATCAACCCAGCAGCTGAGCCAAGAATATCCAATCTCTAGTGCAGGTCAAACATGGAAACAACTTTCCACTGCAACCAACATGTTCGTCGAAGTTGCCCTGACTGACAGCCCACGTCCATCACACTTCGCAACACAAATTTCTATCTGAAGTCTCCATGACAACATCTCCATGACATTAGCAGTTTAACTTTGCCTCCACACAGCTTCCCCACAACTACAAAACAGATTATACAACTGTTTTCACGGGAATAGCGCTCCACACAGGGAGATAGCTGACCTTTAAATGTAAATCAGTGTGCGCAAAAAAAAAATATATAATAATAAGTAATAGGCTTTAGCTGTTAACTACATTCGAAACTCAATGTTTTGGTCCAAAGAGACCTTCGACGAATAAAACCACAAGAGGAGAAATGTTCCACAAATATTTCAACGCTCAAGAGAAAATAAAACCAATAATAGAACTGAGAACTTGGAAAAGAGGAGGGTGTCAAAACAGCCCAAGAGCAAACCTAGATAATAAAGGACCAGTGCACCGAGAGGAGAAAACCATCTAGGAGACAAAACGAGCACAAAGGCAAGCTTAAGGTGAATTTATTTATATATTTTCATTCAATGGTTCAGATTTTTTTTCCAGTGAATAAAGAGTTTTAACACACGTCCTTCAAGTAATAATCACTTCTTGGTTCAATACAAGTAGCACTCAGTATAAGGATTCCTGTGATTTAAGGCACGCCATCTCTGAATTCTTTGTGCAGGCAATGAGAATACTATTGCATTCCATGACGTCCCGACATTATACCCTAGGAGCTGGAAACAAACACAAGACTGTGTGCAATTTTCCTCATCACTTCTGAACAGAGAACTGGTTGAAATTCCTCTCAGCTTGTGATAGAGTTTCAAAAGATTGTGCTGCTCAGGCATCTCTGAGCTAAAAAAAAAAATAAAAAAAATGGAGGTAAATATAACATTCAAATTCAGATAAGCTTCACTTATCTGGGTGTCTTTACAATCCTTCCATCTCTGAGGGAGAAAACATCAGAAATTTCACCACATACGCATGAGCAACACATTGGGCAAAGGCAGTGCCTTACAAAAACAAACATGAGAGAGCTTATCGCCATGCTAGTGAGTCTGTGAGGCTGAACAGTTTAACAGGTATAACATAAGGTTTAACAAGTATAATGTGCTCCATCTTCATTTAGTACCTTGCTACTTAGCAATAAACACAGAGCAGCAGAGGCTAATATGTCTGACTGCAACATGTGCTTCTACTATTTATGCAAAGCCAAAACCAAAATGATTATAACTTATCTTGATGAGAATCTGAATGTTGCTGACTGTTCAACAGATGCTGGCTCATTTCACTCATTTCACTCATCAAAGCCAAGGGATTATGAAAGTCATTAGGATACATCATCTGGGTACTGTGAATTTCAGCACAAGAGTGTCACTGCTGATCTGTCAAGTAAACTGAGATATGTCACAATCAAAGAAAACTTTGATTTATCTTTTTGACACCCTGAATACATTTACCAAATGTTTCCAATGGCATACAGATCATTTCACCAAACAGCTAGCCTTGGGATCTCAAGTTTGCAAGATTTATCTTCTGGGGATCATGAATGTCTAACCAAAATGTTATCTGCCGGATCACTCAGTTGGGAAGCAAATATGTGCTAGGAAACATCTGCCACATCAATCAAATGATTTGGAGGGTCTTAATGCAGTGACTCGTCCACATCATCAGGGGAAAGTGGAGTAGAATTTGGACATTTATCAATACCAACTACCCGAGATTGGGATTTGTGTACTGGTAGTTCAAAGTTCCTCTGGAGGACAGGATGATGGCCATACGGTAACTGGAAACAGCAGGATACTAGATAATTCTCAGAAATTGCATTCTGGGATACCTGACTGTTCCAAGTCCTGATGCCTCCTCTATGAAACGAGTGTAGCAAGAACACATTTGGACTGCACTTGGTCCAAAGTACAGTTCATATTATTGTAACAGGCTTACTCTGATTGGTTGTAGGACTAGCTAACTCTGTGCAGAGGTATTTTTTCTCCCGTATAGGCTGAAATCCAAGTTTTACCAGACTCATGATCTCTTAATCTCTCTAATAGATGGTGAAATATTTCACTAGGTTTTGTAAAGGTAAGTAAAATTTGTGGAAAAGTTATTGACGAATTTCAGTCGTAGCCAAAGCACGGGAATGAGCACATGAACCTCAACAACACAATCTATATGCCTGTCTGATATGACAAAGCACTTATCTAAGCTCTCACTCTCATACCCGTTAATAGGTATTTATACATGCAGCCTGACAATCTGTTCTGCTTGGGACATAAGTATTTATCACTGGGACGCTGCCGTGCAATATGCTAACAAATCGCTTAGGAAGAGAGTTTAATTAATGGCTAGGGCTACGTGGGACAAAATGAGTGTTTCCACACTCTATTAGCATGTATGATAAATATACCTGTCAGAGATGCTGAGGATGTCCCATATTAAATATCATCTAATGTTGTCAATGTGGTGGAAGATGCAGGCTGTGCTATTCAATATTACAGTAAACACAAGCACCGTGGCGTACTCAAGCCAAGTACCAGACCAGTAGTGGATTGTGGGTAGACAGAGATTTGTTGATGTGCAGGAATAAATAAAAACGTATCTATGTATTTTTTTTATCACATATATTTTGCACTAGTGACTTGTTTCAAAGACCCAATCAATACAGGAATTCAAAATGCATTTCATAGAAGAGTGTGCCTCATCATAAATACAACAGTGTGCCAATAAATATATCTGCCCACTGTTTTTAGTGCTCGCATGTCTCTCTGAACAAAATAAATAAATAAATAAAATTAGAGCATGAAGTCGCGCAATTGTAGCATATCCACGTGCTGCCCGGGTGAACTATAACAGAAGAGCAATAGGAGAGAACCAGTAGCCTGATTTTGAAAAGATCTATCCAAATAGTAAGAATCTAAGAATAGAGCATTTCAGTGGAGCGTCTTTACATTTGCACACAGAAGAATGGCCACTCTCAGCTATCTTCACTGGCATCGCCCATTAGAGCCATTAGCAAGATGGATCACTGTCATCGTCTTTTAATGGACAGGTGACCTGTGGACTTGTGTGTGTCCACATGCGTGTGCGCCCACCTCTGCACTTTCACGGCACGTGAAGCTCATCATGGCTCTCTCCGTCCCCACAGCCCAAGTTTCATGGCAATTCACCATGCACCATATAACACAAGCATTCTTCCTCTCAAATTAATTAGCTTAAATTAGATGTCAAAATGGTTAATTATTATGATGAATGTTTTATTGCAATAATAGTGAGAGGAATTAGAACAATGTTAAATCGGGGTGCACACACTCAATGCAGAGTTGTCAGAGAGAGTAATGGGTATAATTCATTTAATGGGAACAAAAATACCCACAGATTTTAATAGCAAGGACGGAGTATGTGTGTGAGAGTGAGAGGAAGGGAGAAAGAGAGACAGAAGAGGAATAATGAATGCATCTGAAAATGCAACTCATCTCCCTTTGTCGTACGGAGCCAAATGAGGAGCGGCTGGAGAGGGTCTCTCAGCTTGGCTGTATTTGCCTTGCTGAACACAGAAGCACACTGCGAATAGAAATGAAGACAAAGGCCTCTCGTCGCAGAGCTACAAATTCATAATACATTACGTGAACGCTTTGACAACAGCCTTAACAGTAAGAGGTAATGACTGAACCTCTCTCGCGAGCACAACTGAGTTTCATATTTGTTACAATCACTTCCAGGTCTCAGATGTTGCAGCATTTTAGTTCTGCACCTTTTCATCCACTTTTATTCCGATGAAAAAAGTAATCCGTGGAAGTATTAGATCAATGCCATATGAAGACTCCTGTCATGAAAGACCCTACCAGCGTGCTTGGAAGTTTTGTTTCTCCAACTATGTCAAGCATACTACACAAGTTTGGAGAGAATTTTCAAAAGCACCTTGAATAGTTAAATAAATGCGATCAAACACAGCTGTTCAGGTATGTGCTCCAGCTCAGTTTAATACATCTATTCATTCCCATAAGGAATGCACACGCTCACCTCTCCAGTTCCATTCACAATGTATAAAAAAGCACCGTTGATCACAAAAATAAAATCATAGCCCAGTTTGTGGTTACCATTTCCAAGAGGATGATGATAGACCAGAAACTCGTTAAGCTTCGCTATGTTGGCGTTGACACTGAGAGCTGAAACCTGTAAAACATTAAGGGTATTAGTTGATAACCACTGATGTGGTAATTTAATACAAACGTAGCAATGACTCACAATGGACAGCTCAAAACAAGTATTAAAATCAGTGTAGCACATCTAATGATATTCTCTTTTTTACCCCTCGCATTCTTCGTCCTTGTCACAACATGACAGCTACATGACCCACAATGCAACTTAATTACCATGGTTTCGTCCAAGATGCGACGCATTATGATAGCAGCAGCTGATCCAGCCTTGAACCTCTGGCTTCAAACAGATAAGAGCAGTGGGCCATGAAGTCTGATAGCTCACTTCATTCTAACTTCACATTTTTAGTTTTCATTTGTAGTTCGCAACTCATACTAGCCACAAAAGTCTTCTTTGAATATTTTTTTCATAAGCATAGACATGCATTGAAGCACTGATGTGAAGACTGGAAAAAGAAACTCTTGATTGTGCCAATAATCACCAGTGAAATTATATTATTCAAAAGTTTGACTAATGCTTAACTTGTTGGTTAACTGTTGCACACCTGTTGGTTTAGGCTTTGACCAGCCAGCATTGACTTAAGTATCATCACATCGCCTGTCACCAGCGTTACACTCAAGATTGCGACAGGGACTAACAGTCAAAAAGTCTACATTTTGTCTGAGACAACCTTGAGATGACTTTGTAGTTTAGTTGAATTCTGTCAGTGGGTCCTTATTGTGTGCATATTGAACGGTGTGTGCAGCTCTGTACTTTATGTAGCATACAGTCCATTGACTATGTTCAGGAAACATCTGTTTGTTCAAATTTACCTATTATTACTGACAAAAACAATGAATCCAGAGGCACTGAGCTCCTTTTATTGAAGCACCTCTGTACTGAAGAGGCACATTTTGAAAATTGAAGAACGGGTGAATAATGGACTTTATGGCTGTTAGTCCATTAAGTGGACTTTAATTTAACCAACTGCAATCTAATCTTCAACTACATTTTCAGCTGACCCCAATTAACTAATGCAATCACTTAATACAATTACCTCCCTATAAGCACACAACTGTGGACAGGACATACATACACGTCAACAACTTTGGACCACAACGCCCACCTCATCCGATTTGTCTGATCCCAGTCACCTCAGGAAACAAAAGTCTACGTCAGGTTTTAAAATCCTTTGCATGACAACGTACAGTGTGTTCAGCGCAACAGCGCCTTATGCTGTGTGTGCGTGGGTAGGAGGGGTGTGCACCGAGGTGAGAGGAGAGCATTCAAGTTAGGATCATCTGCTTGGTGAGGTCATGTCAGCACAATCTTTGTGCTTGGGCATCCTGACCTGACTCGGACCCCGTTACTCATCCAAATAGGGTCTAAGCTGTCTGGCCTCACCATATGTTGGCTAACAACAACACTTCTGCCACAGAGGACCCGTTCACCCCTGCCTCAAAATCCAAACCTGCACACAACACAGTTGGGGGTTTGATATTCAGTACATGCTATCTATTTGCAGTTAGCTTTTTTTTTTTTTTTCAAGTGGCAGAGTGGAAGTGCCCTAGAAAAAAGCAATTACATAGAATTTGATGGACAAATTGCTGCACTTGGTTAAGGCTTGTGCCCTTTCAGTGACATTTCTCGTATCACACCATTGCATAGGCCATCATCTAATTATACAGGTGAGAAAGTAAAAGAAGCATCCTGAACAAAGTGTTTTAGCAACCACAAACCGGACTGCAGTGAAACACCTTTGTCCGAAAATAATTTCATAACTTGGTCCATAACTACTGTTCCTTGTGCAGACGTTACTAAGTCAAATGTAGAAACGAACACAAGAGGAAATATAAAAGATTGGCTGTCACGTCAGTTTTTTTTTTCTTTGTCTTACACAGTGCCGTTCAAAAGTACATAAACTGTCAAGTGAAATACATGAATTCTTGCAATTTAGGCATCTAAATCTGACAATGAGACAATGTACAGATGGGGCTTAGATTTGATGCAAATAGCACACAAATACAGTATGCTGCTCAGTATATAGCAGCACAGCTGTGAAATTTTCATCTAAGAGATAAAATGAGTTTCTACTTTCATCTCATTGTCATGTATTGATCTTAAATTCAATTAAGGTAGCAAAAGCAACTTGTGTTGCCAGGCATTCTTTTTAATGTACAGTGCTGTGCAAAACTTTTAGGCAGATGTGAAAAAAGTGCTGGAAACTGAGAATGCTTTCAAAATGGAAGAGTTAATAGTTTATTTTAAATACTTGGCGTGACCATCCTCTGCCTTCGAGACAGCATCGACTCCTCTAGGTTCACTTGCACACAGCTTTTGGAGGAACTCGGCTGGTAGATTGTTCCAAACATCTAGGAGACCTAACCACAGATCTTCTGTGGATGTAGATTTCCTCAAATCCTTCTGTGTCTTTGTGTAATTCCAGACACACTCCATGATGTTGAGATCAGGACCATGAGATCAGGACCATGTCATCACTTCCAGGACTTCTTGTTCTTCTTTACTATGAAGATAGTTCTTAATGCCCTTGGCTGTGTGTTTGGGGTCTTTGTCATGCCGCAGAATTGACACCAATCATCCTCCTCCCTGATGGTAATGATGATGGATACATTTCTGTTGGTATTTCTCAGCATTGAGGACACCATTAATCCTGATCAAATCCCCAACTCCATGTGCAGAAATGCAGCCCCAGACTTGCAAGGAACCTCCACCATGCTTCACTGTTTATTGTATCACTCTAGCTCTTTCTTGAACAAACTGCCTTCTGCTACAGCGAAATATTTCAAATTTTGACTGATTTAGAGCACCTGCTGCAATTTTTCTGCACCCCAGTTCCTATGTTTTCGTGCATAGTTTATTCTCTTGGTCTTGTTTCCATGTCAGAAGGATGGATTTTTGACTGCAACTCTTCCATGAAGACCACTTCTGGCCAGACTTCTCCAGACAGTAGATGGGTGTACCCGGGTCCCACTGGTTTCTGTCAGTTCTGAGCTGATGGCTCTGTTGGACATCTTCTGATTTCAAAGGGAAATAATCTTGATGTGTTTTTCATCTGCTGCACTAAGTTTCCTTGGCCGACCGCTGCGTATACGATCCTCAACGTTGCCCGTTTCTTTGTACTTTTTCAAAAGAGCTTGAACAGCACATCTTGAGACACCAGTCTGCTTTGAAATATTTGTCTGGGAGAGACCTTGCTGCTGCAGTGTAACTACCTTGGGTCTTGTTGCTGTGCTCAGTCTTGCCATAGTGTATTACCCGTGACATGAAACTGTCTTGCACAACCTCACCTTGGTTGCAGAGTTTGGCTGTTCCTCCCCCAGTTTTAAGCCTCCTACACAGCTGTTTCTGTTTCAGTTAATGACTGTGTTTCAACCTACATGTGACTTTGATAAGCGTTAGCACCTGTTTGGTATCACTGGTTGATCTTACACCAGATTGACTGATTACACTACAATTGTGCAAAACACCAGACTTTCTGTGTACCAATAAGAATTAATACTAGTTTGATGGCAAAGGGCAGTAACACCAGATAGTGATGTGATTTAGATTTTTCTTTTGTTCGCTCACTTTGCATTTTGTAAATTGATAAACATAAACAATCATTATTTTTTATGTTCTTAGTTCACATAATTTTTGCATGTCTACCTAAAACTTTTGCACAGTACTGTATATACATTGTATGTGTATGTAGAATGCCGATTGAGTTGGTACATTTTAGACTGATCAAGTATCATTACTAAAACAAAACTACTACACTTCTAAACTTAGGTTCTCACATATTAACATGAGCAACCAAATGACAAAACAACCTAGCGTTGATTTAACACAGAAGAGGAAATAATTTCTTCAATTACTTTAACACTATGATGTCATCTTCCGACCTAACTAGAAACACACTAACCCAGACAGCTCTTCCGAAATGGAGCGGGCTAAGTCGCCGCCTAAAAATAAACCTCTATGTTCCGTTCAGTCAGGTCCTTCCCTTCTGTATCCTCACTCATTCACAACCCTCTCCCTCTCTCCCCCCCGCTGCTGTAATCAGCTGACTGTGGGAGTTTCTGGTTTGACCCTTCAGGTTTTGCCCCAATCTCAGCCAGCCGTTCACGTCCTTGCTGTCAATTTTAAACACGTTTCTCCTTCGCTGCCTTCAGATGGGATTACAGTTCAAACTGCTGCGACCCTCCTTCACCCCGTTCACCTCCAGCCTTCACATGATGTCTAGGTCAAGCTCATCAGTCCACTCCTCATCCCGTGCAGGGCTCCAGCATTCTCTATTTCTCATCACCAACTGCAGTGTCTGTTCTTCACCGAGCATGGCCTCACCTTCTACCCATTAAAAAAATACCAGACGTCTCTATTGGGTCTGATCACCAAAGATTATTTTTCCATTATGCATCATAAATAAAAGCTATTTAATAAAAACCAAGCACCTCCTGACTGCAATGGATTCAACAAACTACAAATGCATCAACAGTGAACCTACAACTTGCAGATCCAGAAGAAAAAGCCAAAGTGACAGAGAAACACTTACATAATCCAATGCTGGAACAAGTACTGACTTATAATGCACCCTATGAAATGAAAAAATCATGTGATGAAAGGAGCAGGGACAGATGATATGAAAATGTAAATGGTGTAGGTGCAAATGCAACTTCCTTGTAAATGGGATCCTTTAAGTGGCATGAACAGAAAGTTTTGGTTTATATTCCAACAATAACACACCTCAGCATATCTTAAGCTCTGCGAAAGAACATCTCTCAAAGTGGTCTTTTGAAGTCGTGATCAAGATGCAAGATTGGATGCCTGTGTGTGTGTCTACGAGCGTGTGTGATTTGGGTTATGTCTTCTCATCTGGTCTTGGCATCGTGGAGTCAAGCTTGTTTTCTTTTTTTTTTCCTCCTCCTTTGCCTCGCAAGTTGCTCCCACCATCTGGCACCAGGCTTTGAAAACCAGGCCAAGTCTCTCCCACCAGAATGGCATGAAAATATACCCACATATATCCAGCCGTCCTGTCACTCTCTCTCAAGTCAACCACCGACTACAAGCGGTCGGTGGGCTGAACGGGAAACAAAGGAATTTGACTGGCTAGCGGGGAAGCGTGGCGCTTGAGTGTGAAACTATACGTGAAAACGCATCGAGGGGAATTTGTTTTGCCGTAGGTTGAAATTCAGAATTGAGAGTGCGTTATAATCGGGGGTAATGAGCTCAGTTAAACAAGGCAGGCTGGAGACAGAGAGGCAGGCGGTGTGAAGGAGAGAACGGGTTCAGAGCTCCAGTGACTTGTTTGTGTAGTTAACTTTCTGCTCCCGTCAGTGTGGAGGAACTCCATTGACTCCCTTCTGTCAGAGGCCAGGGCCATTTGCATAACCTATTCCCCTCTCTCTCTGCCAGTCGCCTTAGCCTCGGTCGCCCCAGTCTCTGTTTACTCGGTGCGAGCGAGGCCATGCTGGATTGCTCCACTGCAGTACTGTGTCGATTCCCCTGTCCGTGGCCGAGCTTTAATTGCTTTAGTTTTATGCTGGGTCAGGCTGTGTGTGATACACACTCCTTAGCAAGCCTCATAGTGACAATGACCTTTAAATTTCTTTCTCTCTCTCTCTCCCCCTCTCTCTTTCCTCATATCTTTTTACTGGGAACTTCGATCTAAAAAGAGGGCCATAAATGAAAGCTCTATATTAAATGGCGTTAGTGAGTGATAAGAGACTAACGCAAAAATGTGTCTGTGATTCTGTACACACATACTGATGTGTATTTACACTGCTCAGGTATAACATGATGACTACCTGCCTAATACTGTGTAGGTGTAAGGTGAGACAACAGAATGTTGTTAGTGGAGGAATCATCTTACAGATACTTGATCAGTTTGGGATGTAGGGAATTTGGAGGTCAGATGAACACCTTGTGCAGTTCTTAAGATTTTATGAGTTGTTCCTAAATACGCCATCAAGGAGTGTCATCACTATGAGGTGGGGGTGCCTGGTCTGGTCTAGGCGGGTGGTCGGTGTATATATGACATATGTTTACAAATGAACGTATAGACAGCTTGAATTTCAAATTGCTCACAAGATGAGCAAGTTAGAAATATTAGCCCCATATTAGGGATCACACCTCAAGGAGCACTGGAATTGCATTTGCAGCTTAATAATACTCACAATGTCAGGAAGGAGGAATAATAATTTGCGCAGTTTATCATGTTAATTCACTGCCATAACAGGTGACTAATAGAAATGTCTTTTCAACAACACACTTTTACACACATACATTTTGCAAGAAAATAAATACATATTTGCCAATGTTTAAGGTTTGCTTCTTTTCTGTACTGGAGAGTTTTCAGCTAAATGTGTAGGTTTAGACTAAATACAAGTTCCATTTAATCAACATAGAGCATCACAAAGTTAGAATAAAATTAAATAAGTAAAACACAGTAAATTAAATAGCACGCCATTCAAACTCCTTAAGAGTTGCACTCCGGTCAGGATGATACTCAGTGCTCAGTGTGTGATTCAAAAGGCCTGCTGTAGGCCAAATGGAGTGGCTACACTACACTAAACTACACTACACTCCACTACACTACACTACACTGAATAAGTGAATTTTCAGAAACAACACTACAACACTATGTAATGAGTGTAAGCATTAGGGTTGTGGTCTCCCACAGCATCAAACTCTGAACGCTTCTAGGTCTCAAAACTAAATGACAACATGTCAAATACGTCGTTTGTGTGCCTTTAACTACCCAATCTGAAATCTAGAAGGGTTAGGCTGTTTACTGCTGAGTGTCAACATCAAGTACAGACACGTCATTAGGTTCAAATTATATAATACACTGATTTTCATGTTGAATTATAATCTAGTCCATGTGTCACACTGTGACTGACAGTTAAGTCAACCAAGATTTCCTCTGGTTGATTACAGCCCGTGTAATGCTAGTGAACATATCACAGCTCCAGCTCCACATTCTTTCTGGTAGGTATTCTATATACTTAATAACTCCTGTAATTGTCTTAAGGCACATGTTGTACAATACATTTATTATTTCGGTGACAAGGAAAACATGTCGCTTCCAGTGTCACATATTTGTATCCCTTAATGTGCAATGAATCATAGCAGCTGCTACACTGCTCGCTGTGTGGGTGGAAATTTGACTACAGAGCAACGTTTCCTCCCGTAGAGAGCGATAAGGCTGCAGTTTCTCCTCTACGAACGATGTGGATTTGTCCTTTAGAGTCTGGGATATTACCCTCACCTCTTGATATCGAAAGGTTCCAAACAACTGATCAGTCTGTGCGATCGGAAACATCACAAAGGAAGGTGAACGAATTGTTCAGGGGCCATGGAAATGTAGACAAACGGAGTGGCTACGACTTCTAAGTTCACAAAATTAATTGAGAAACGTAACATTTCCCATTCATAAACACATGAAAGAGAGGGATGTGGTGTTGGATAATGTGGTGTTATTTGCCGTATTGATAAGCAAAGAGCAGGCATGTGTGGTTTGATGTTGCAGGTGTTCTAATCTCTAGAAAACAAGTTGGTAATAGGACCTGGAAACAACAGGATTAAAGTCTGGTGAAAGCCCGACTTGTGAACCTGGCGTATCCTGACAGTTTCGTAGCACTGGCTCAGGAAGAAACTAGACTGAGTGCTATCAGTTTAGTGGAGCAGCCAGCAGCGAGATCAAGGAGGCCTACATCAAAATCCTGGAAGACTCCAGGAGGCTGTGTATCTGAAACATCACCTCGCTGCTTTTTATTGTCTTCTGGGCATCGCTGTGGCCAGCTATGTACTCTCATCACACTTGAATGACTCGACTGAAGACGCAAAGTGAAGATGCCAGAACTACTTTCTTTGTGAGAGAGGAGAAAAGAATTGCTTGAGACATGGCGATGTGACCTCCCCCCACCTCCTCCTGAAATGTGTAACTTATCAATAACCAGTGCTTTTACTGTATACTGCCAAAGAACAAGATTATCAAGCTGAACTGGCAACTTATGTTTCCAACTTTTAATAGATTTAAACTCAAAAACAAATATCCGTTCCACCCATAATCCTCTTAAACATTGATTTCCTTGCTCAGTTGTCCCGTTATAGTCCTGTAATTGCATGTTAAGTATTTCTGCAAGAGGAGTAAAAGAGTGCAGAACATTCAAGTGGAGTCTAGTTCAATTTCCTGAGAAAAGATTAGAGATGAGCTCATTTTGGCCTGCAATATATTCAGAGGGATTTGAGCTGGCAATGCGATATAGCCTTACTTCATATTGATTCTTCCTTTAATATCAGATGTAATGATAAGCGTGAGAAAGCAGGTAATAGCATGAGACGCAACAGCATGTTGGCCCAGGTGGGCTGTAATTGCTGTGTAAATGGATAGGACAGGCATCTTATCAGGCTCCATAATGGAGTTGGAGGAGAAGAGGCAAAAAAAAAAAAAAAGATCCACGGTGAAAAACAAATGCTTCCTCTGGAATGGACAAGACAATAGAAATATTGGTAAATAGATGTAAAAGAACATAGCACGGATCTGTTTACATTTCGAGTGGAGTCTGTTTATTTTAGAGGGATGAAGTAGAAATGCACATGAATAATGGATGAGGAAGGAATGGAGGGACAGACAGAAGCAGGATGGAAGAAAAACATTAACAAATTCCTAGTGCACATCAAATTTAAGTAAAAGCAGAGATGAGTTTTTTTTTTTTTTTTTTTAAATACAGATACATGTCATCCAGTGGGTAAAATACTTTAGTTTATACTTTGTATGTAAATAAATACACTTAACATGAAGATAGACTTGAGGTTCTGTATACTGAGTGCAGCATAATTAATATTAATGGACTGGAGGGGTAGATGTGAAAAAGGAGAAGCTGGGAGGGAAGAAAATAAAGAAGGACAAAAAAAATACACACATACATACATACATTCATTGTATGAAAAGCCTACTTCAAACTACAGCCTAGGGATCAGGACATTTGCCTCACTGTGGGAGCACCGGGTCTGTCATGAATAGCGAAGGCTAGCCCTGGTTAACTTCTGGGTATTAAGAAACAACAATCCCTCAACAACATGTGCTCCTGGAATTAGACCCAGCCGGAAGCTTATAGAATAGACCATTGGTCCCGAAGCTATTCATGAACTTTGACATACAGGACATCTGTTTGTTTCTCAGTGCAGTGGAACGCAGGATTTTATTGGTGTTGTTGTGTGAACACAGTCGCTTGTGGGATTAAATAAACAAGTGCATTGTGATATGTGAGGCAAAGCAAGAAACATTCACTGACACAGGAGCCTTTTACTTGAATGATTTACAGTGCAGTGTACTTAAGAGTACTCCAGTATTCTGCATCACACTCCTATAATAAATCCTTGAGCCATCACAGTCCTATAGTGTGTTGGGCTGTCTTAAAAAAGATTTTTTTTAAAAAAAAAACTGTTATGTACGTATTGGTGAAAAGATAGTAAACTTATAGCAAAATGTCTACATAATAGGAACAATTCAACTCTATGCATCAGGGGCCTTCAACGTTTTTCAGGCCAATAACCCCTAAAGTGATAAAGAGATTATATAGGGACCCCTACCTACTATGTGTGTTCTATATTTAACTCAGCACAGGGCTATTTGTAAATATACATTATTATTATCATTTAGATAATATTAAGCTTTAATATTAATTTAATATTAAGCTATTCCTTATCCCTTTACTAAAATATGTTGGATTCATGTTAATGTGTAATTAAAGAAATTTAAATTTGTGTGTGTAAAAAAATGTCTAATCAACCAAAGCTTTTGCATGCCCCCCTGCAGTACCTCTATGGACCCCCTGTTGAAGACTTATGCTATGCATTGTGGGAAAAGGCACTGTAGAAGGGTGTATGCTAACTGTATAGCCTCAGCCATCAGTAACACAAACTAAAATCAACCAAATAAAGCAAATTTAAGCTCATTACACACACACAAAAACAATCGCAAGTTTCGAATGGACAGTGAGCTACAGGGCAGCAGATAAGGATTAGTTACATCAGTGTGATGAGTGTCTCAATATTTAATTCAATTATTCATTTTAAACTTTTGTTTCTATGTCAAGGTTATTCAAAGCACAACGATAAATAGAAAACAATTATTTCATTATTGACAATCAATAATTCTGACAAATCAAGACAAATGTTTGCTGGACAAATCCCTGACAGTGATCAAACTGTATGTCGATGATGTTCCCTTATGTACTCATTCAGTTCTTCCTTGTCACAAAAACCTGACTCATCATCTAAATTGGTGTTTTTGAGTGTTAAGAGATGAACATTTAAAAGAGCACACGGTATGCTGCCAATATTTATAGATTAATTATTAATGTGTGCTGGGACGTAATTAATGTTAGCTCCTAAATTATTAATACAGCTTACAGTCTTAAACAGAACCCCAAACACACCAAGTGCACCAAAACCTACCTAGTAAAAATGTTTTCTCTGGCTCCATTTACGACATTTGACTCCTGCAGAGGTTGGATAAGTGCTATCTGCTGGGTAACTTTGTCAACATCATAATCATCTTTGATTGGTGTTTCGTTGCGGTAGAGAACACAACAGATGCTGCCTCATTACACATACACTCTTGTCTGAATTCACTCACAAGTATGTGTACAGTACAGGAAGAGGGCGTGGGAGATCATTTGTGGCCATTATATCTTTGCATTGGGTTTTAAATTGTGAATTTTCGTTCTTGTGTTCACCGGAATGAGAAAAGACGTAATTTCAGCTGCAATGAGGATTTCAATGAATTGATAATGAACCAATTTTATCTGTAGATATTCTGTATACGTGCAGACACAGACTGCAAATAACTTCCCATTAACATTAACAGCATGAATACATCACAACACATTCGCTGGTCCCTCCCACCGGCAGGAGATGGAACCGGCACACCCAGAGATTTATGGATTAGTATAGATTTAAAAAGATTCCACTGTTTGTTAAGCTCTTAGCTAAGTGTGTGTGTGTGTGTGTTTGTGTGTGTTTGTGTGTGTGTATGTGTTAGCCGTATATCAAACCCAGCCCATCTTTTAGATACAAAAAGATATATAAAGACACCGTGCATAATCTGTCACTTAAGATGGGAGGGGTGAGGGGACTGTTTTTTTCTTGTGTTTTTGTTCAGAGGATGACTAGACTGTATGTAGACTGATGATACGCAGCTGAAACACTGAACCATTTCTGGAGACGTTAACCTTAACCCTTTATGGGGCAAAGAACCATATTTGGTAACTTCAGCACAATTTAAACTGCGTCCCTTTGCTTCTCAGTGAAGTTTGCAATCATGTTGTTTTCAACCAGCCAATCAAAGGCACCATTCCCAGGTCAAATAAGGGTCAAATGTGGTCTGCAGGGTCCGGCTCTGTAAGTGTCCTAATGTTGTCCAATTTGATAATGTGTATGTTGACAAATGCCTGAATGAGCACTTATGTTCTAATTTTCAAGATACATGTTTACATTTGTTGAGCACTTAAGGAAGGAACCACATATACGGTAAATTCATTAAAATACATTTTTATCAATGAAAATTAACAGTTTTACAAAAGTAAAAAAAAAAAAAAAGAAAGAAAGAAAAAAAAGTCTTACGTCGTAAAATAAGACAATGACACTCTGGGGTTGAATTTCTAAGTATTTCAATGAGTGCCCAATAAAGGGTTAAATAAATGGCCAAAATATCCATACCCCCATAGAACAGGGAGAAGGATTCAATTCCTATTGCGTTTATTGAAACAAGACAATATTTCTTTCAAAAGTCATGCGGACAAAAAAATCTGTTCTGCAATCTGCAGTAAATGAGACACTTGAGCACGCGCTGCTTAAGGAACTGCTTGGGGCTATGTGCATTTAGAGATCCTAGAGCAGCGGACTGTCAGATTGCATGAGCGCGTGCCTCACTGAATGCAGACTATTTGGAACTTTAAAAATGAATCAATAATGCATGTAGTAAAGATTAGTGTAGCGCAAACAGGAAAAGCCATTTAAATTCTGCTTAATACATATATTTTTTTTCCCCCATGTGCATCACGATGTACGAGTCTTTCTTTCTGCCTGTATGCTGAACTTACTTCTCTCCAGCTGCATCTGAAGTCGAGGTTTTTCGACATGATTTAAAACCGTGCTTTTTGGCAGCAATAAAGTGGTCTCCTTTGACATTTCCATGGTTTATCGCAGTGAAATAAAGCGATGCCAGATTAACGACTTTAAATATTCTAAAATAAAGTGTTGCCAATAAATAGCTGCTGTTAACTCCAAGTAGCTGACAGAGTATGAGAAACTTTGCCCCTGAACACAGACATTAAGAAGCAAATATGTTCTTACGGCGAGTCTGTAAAGTAATCCATTCATAATGGTATTGAAGCCAGCCGCCTAGCACCTTCTGACTCTGGTGTTGGGGCTGTTGATAGGGCCGTCTGTGTTATCTGTTTATAAATAAACCTCAAAAACCTGAAAGAAAAGTTTTGCATAATTAAAGGTGTGGCTGATTTGAGTGACACGCGGGCTCCGTCAAGATGGTGACAGCCGGAGACAGCACTCTGAGCTTCAAGACTTCAGGGAGGAATCCTATTGGTGAAGTCGCTGTGCCCTTTCGGCTACGTCTCCTGCTAGAGTTTTCCTTACTTTTTTTTTTTTTTACTCTTCCCATTAAACTCTTGAACATCTCACGCTTCCTGCTCTTACCCCCCCCCCTCCCCCCCCGCCTCCACCCTTTCCACTCATCTCCGATCTCTCCTATCCGTGCCCCACTTTGTCTTCCCCAAACCAGGTGTCCCTCTCTTCATCTCCATCCATTTTCCGCAAAATCTCTCTCCCCTCTGCCTCTTCTTCCTTTGAATCCCACGGTATGGAAAAACACAGTAGAAACCCCCCCCCCCCCCCCCCCCCCCCCCCCCTCCCCCCCGGCACTACCGCCACCCCCAACACCCCTCCCAATCTGAAGTGACCTGACCATCTGCGACTCAGAGCTCCAGTGTTTAACTAAACCCCCGTCGTACTGGTGTCTGCGGCTACTGTGTGCAAGTGTGTAGCGGTGGAGGGGAGGAGTAAGCTCCACTCAAAGCTGTCGTAAACACCACTAATGCATCGCTAAACTTAGAGAATCTAGTTTGCCTGCGCGCGCGTGTCTACCGCACACACTGAGCCGACTAATCCCTCATAAACCTACATTTTATCGCTTACCACACCATTAGCTGAGCCGTAGCATTCTGCCTCTAGATGTCAAAATAGAGGGACTACAAGAGACTGCGCAATTTCTTTGTTGCTCTGTGCACAGAAGCCACATTTCCCTGAGCCTTGAGAGATAAAAAGAATTACGTCCTTTACAGTTGGGAAACAATGCAACAGTAACTGCAACCGGTCTTTTTGTCTTCTGGCCTGTTTCATGTAGCTAAAAGTGTAAAACAAGACTCAAAATCAAACACTTTGAACTGAAACTCTCCAAAATACGTTGTTTTGTTCATTTAAAGTTGACTTGGCAGCTTTCATAAAACCAAGGAACAACGCTGACGATATTGGAACCGTTTGTTTTCTTTTTTTCCCTCTACTTTTATTTCACAGGCAGTTAAACTGATGAACTGATGTGATTAATGTCTGTTGCATTCTGGATTCACACTGTGAGCACTTCCTAGTTTTCCCTAGCAGAGCTTTAAGAGAATAACACAAAGCTTCCCCAATTTTTCCAGACACACACACACACACACGGGCTCAGAAGCAGCTGACAGAGGCTGTGTGAGGCTGTCTACACTGTGGCGTCACTGACAGAGAGCAATCTCCTGGGGGGGTTGAGCTCGGGAGCGAGGTGACACTGTAACAGTCTCTGATCAACTCAGGAGCTGGGGAACTGTGTGTGTGTGTGTGTGTGTGTGTGTGTGTGTGTGGCTGCGTGCGTGCGACCCCACCTGTCACTATCCGTCTTTGCATTTGTTTGTTTGCGAGTCACCGCAGGTGTCACCGAGTGTGTCTGTTAGAACACACTTGTGTGTCTGTGCCTGCCGTGCGAGTGTGTTTGTGTGTATTACTCAGTTTGCTACAAACAAAACGCTTCAGATGTCAGCCACAGACCCTGTCTTCCTCGGAGACCTACACTCCACACACATCTCTGTGTCGTGGCACTGGGAGCACCTGTACACCGAGCTTTAGGCACCGTGCACATTTGTTCACATTTTTTTTTAGTTGATATCCACTTAAATGCAGTGAAAATGAATTATTACTATCCCAAAAATATTCTGATTAACTTTTTCGTCTTCAGATGATCTTATTTTGGGGGTAATTTTTAAGATATATATATGTGTATAGCTTGTGGCATTTCTAAGAATATCTGATCAGATTATGGAGTAATTTAATGGGTTATGCCTCCAAGATTCATCATTATAGCTTGTTCCGTCACTGTACACAGTACTGCTTGTCCCCCGTTAAACAGAAATGGCATCCAAAGCTTTATTGTGTTTGTAGTTGCCCTATTTCCCCAACAGAGTCACTTCCATGTTTGAACAAAGCTTTTAAATATGCAAAGATTAAATAATCTCTCTCAGCGAGATGGTGAAAACATGCACTCCGCGGTGACCCGTCTACTTAACACGGCAAAGACAAACACTTGAGCAGTGGTGAGGCAAGGTTAAAGAGAAATCACAACAACGTTCTCCTGGAGACAAGGGAAGAACATAAGAATGAATGGAGTTTGCATCTTCACGATGTCAGCATCTGATTGCGGCCTCACACTGGCTGGTTGTGCTTCGGTTTCTTACTTCAGTTGTTTTACTTGTTGCTGTCACCGTGAAATCAAGCAACAACTTTTATAGTTTTCTCTTTGTTTCTGCTTTAAATATCTATTTTTTTAAATTCATTTCTTTATTTGGCAAGGTGCTTTAATGAGGAATCAACCCTCAACCTCTAAATATATAAATACGCCTGGTGCCAAAATTTGATTCACCACTTGCCCCCATGTGGTTAATATTTCTTTTTTATGCCAAAACAGACTAAAATAGTCAGAGTGCTGATGACAAACACCTTCAGCTCTTTATTAATCTAATACCCACGGCAACGGATGTGTTTTCTATTTTTTCTTACTAGGCAAACAAAGGATTACTTTAATCTTACCAGGCCAGGTAGCAGCGGAAGACTTAATATACACTTCTTTTAGTTTATCCCAGTGAGGATAACACTTTCCATAATTACTAAATCAAAAAAGAGATGTAATTTGGTACAAATTAAGTGAAGACGGACAAACATCAAAGACAGTGTTGACAGTTTAGCAGTAATTAAGACTGCAACTTACAATTATTTAGTGATCACGGTACAAACCGTACAACAAAATGTCATCAGACTAATATTGTGGCATAAACTAGACCGGGCACCCCCATAGCAATGATGCTCCTTGATGGCACCAGGATGACAGCAGGATGACACACACAAAATGAGCCAATGTCCTTGTGGCATTAGAGTTCATGAAGTTACCCAGCAACCAAATTGGACAACTTATGCTTAGTCAAGGCACATAAAACCGTATGGATCAGTTTTTTTCATTCTGCATTCAGAGGTGATTTGGCATTTCTCCAAGCCGTTCAAACAATTTGCCGAGGCTAAAAAGTTGCAAATTGAACTAAAACAGCATTTCCCAGCCATCGAGAGTTCATCGCCCTGGCTTTGTGGTCAACCACTTCTCATTACACTCAGAGCAGAGTGGCAGGCAAGAGTGTGTGTACAAGTCTAAGCCCTTCCGTCGAAGCATTGTGGAGAGCCCACGGAGAAACCTTCCTTATTGCTAATAATCAAAGAGTGGTGTGAGTCGCGCAAAGAACGACTCCCGTCACTGCACAATCCCCTCAGCTGGCCATTACCTCCCCACAAAATCCATATATCAGCAGCTTCAAAAGGACTAACAGATTGATTCGTGCATCATGTCCAATTGGCAGAAGGAAAAGGTCACATTTATTAAGACATAAAAACACTCAGTTGTGGGACGTTGTGACATTCAGGGCTATGGGAAATGAAGTTGATTTAAAGCCAAATGCGCATCCTTAAATGTCAACATGGCTCACACATGCTATAGCTGATTTTATTACTGGATTTAGATTTTAGAATCCGCCGCAGTTTAGGGCCGAGGCACTGGAGCTGTGAGCTTACTCTACAGAGGATTAATATTCCTGAATCCTACAAGCTTAGGGAATAACTTATTGTCAGTGTTGAAAAAGCTGGAGGATCCTGCTGTGTTATTTTCTCCCTCAGGGAAAACCAGCTGAGGAGTCTGCTATTGGACAGATAATGTTATTCTTTAAAACCGCCTATATTTGATTGTATATGGTTTATCTGCGCTATTCAACACTTTGAATGTCTGGCTAAGGTAAAGACCCGCTCACTCCATTGTTACAAAGAGGAAGGGTGTCTGCGTCTGTGTCTTTGTACATTTACATACAGTACTGCATATTAAAAAGTGAGATAGATTTGGTGACATTTCATTTAAATATTTAGCAGTGTGTTTCTGCAGATTCTCAGATATTCTCACATCTGTGCAAGTATTTTTTTCCCCTCTCTTCGTGTTCGCTCGCAGAGGACCTCTGATATTTCCTTCACCTAGGAGAGTATTTCCCATCTGTTGTTCCAGACACCATGCCAGCATGTACATACTCCAATACTCAGGAGAATCTTCACTGGGAAGAAAGAGACAAGGATCAACAATTTTGTTGTATATCTTAACTGTGTGTGTGTGTGTGTGTGTTTGCACACGTGTGTGTGTGAGAATAAGAAGGAGCTACAGAAAGCAAAGAAAGCAAACAAAGGCCGGGTAGTGCAGTGAGAGAAAGACAGAACAAAAGAGGTGAAAATGTACTCCTGTGTACAAAAGAGACGCCTCTTTCTTAGTGACTTTATTAGTAATCCGTTACAGGCTCAGTGTGCAAGAGAGGAAAGCGGAAAAGACGGGAGGGGGCGAGGTGAAGCACGATTAATGGAATTCAGTCAACGTTAGATGTAGCTGGAATAAGAAAAACCTGCATGTCAGTTGAGAGTAAAGAAGCTCGCATGTAAGGAAAAGGTACAAACAACATATCATATTTATGCTCTGGATATCTATATAAATATTGGTTTGCCATTCTGGCAAGACATCAGACGACACAGCGAGAGGAGGCAGGACTGTAACGAGGCTGTTCTCAGCAGGAACAGAGAATTATTCACATGGTCTATATACACTGGCAGACACGATGGTGAATCTCATCTTTGAAAAAAAAGGAAGATTGGACAGTAGGGGCTTCATGCTGCTCAGCCTCTCTCAGCAAGCCGACCGACGCTGGCAAGAAAAATCAGACTGCTGATGAACTTTAGTTTCAGGAGTTGTATTTCTGATTGGAGCCAGGTCACGGGGCAGCAGAGCAGCTACTTCCTTCTTCATCGTCAGTTTATTAGGGGAGTCTCGTCCACACTGTAACTACACACATAAAGTGTTATAAAAAAAGATAGCTCTCTGGGATGGGATGAACCGGAGCCTTGAGTAATTTTCACAACAGAAAGTTGTGCCAAGTTGTGGGCCAGCTGTTCAGAGTTTTGCATCCTCCCCAGTTTATCGGGGTTCTCCATAGGATGCTGGGCTCTGCCTACGTTGTGCATGCATTTGCTTTTGCATTAACACAAGACAAGAGACTGCAGCCGATTGTAACAGAAATGTGATTAAGGTTAGAAACTTCAAGGTCAGTCCAGGAAATCGTGGCTTTCTTGGTTTGTGGGTATTCTCGTTTACAAGTCAGTACACATTCTGCATTTTGCACCAGGCTGTTTCACTAGGGTTTAGAGGGGAAGGTTGAAGTTCTTAATATACCATCAATAGTCCTTCTAAACTTTAGCTAAAATCTTGCTTTCTGGGTGGTGGTGAAATGAATTACACTTGAACTACAAGGAGCTGAATGACCTCCTCCTTCTGCAAGCCATGTGGGCACGCCATTAGCAGCAGTGCGTAGAGAAGCTCAGACATTAAACTCGGAGAAGATTCACAGCTCCGTTGCACTGAAAGGAACAAGTAGTAGTAGTTCAGACCTGTGCTGAATGGAGAGGACATATAATTGGGATCAGGATAATGGGGGAGGACCCAGAACAAACTGGAAGGATCACATATTCTAACTGACCTGGAAATGCCTCAAGTTCCACAGGCGAGGAGGAGGAGGAGGAAGAGGAGGAGGTTTGGATGTCAGTATATCACACACAGTACATCTTTTTCATAGCACTGGATTTTATTAACTGGTGCCTTCATGTATAACCTGTTGGATGGACCAGTTTATTTATTTACCCTCCTGTCTTTTTTGTCTTTCATAATAACCCTTTTTTTTTTCATTTGAGCCTGAGCTGTGCTATCCAGAATGAACACTAAGCAGCATTCATTCTGGACAGAGAACATCGTGTTATCTTAGCCTCTTAGCCTTTGAACAAACAACCCTTTTAATTAAGACCATTCGGTTGCGCTTCAAGCTCTTATTTGCATAGGAATGGGGGTGGGGGTTGAAACAGAAGACGGAACAAGAGAGATTAAAAAAATAAAATAAAATAAGAATAATTTAAAAAGAATGGAAAACTGGATGAGACCAGATCAACACACGCTAAAAGGCACAAGGTTCTGATGTCAAAGTTATCAAAGCAGCACTGAAAAATTGTATTAAAAAGAAAGATTATAACAAGTCAAATCAAACAACTAATTAAATGTGGTTAACTACATTCAGCAGGATAAGAAAGTCATGAGAGCTGGCTGATATTAAACAAATCAGTGCTCCTAAATTAATGCTTTAAAAATCAAACCCAGGAATCAGACTGGGCCAAACTGCATGACGCCAACAGCCTAATCTGAAAAACAGAACCAACTGTATGCTCTGTACGCACGCAGCGTTTAACCACAATGACGAGACGGGAAGTATATTAATCAAATGCAGAGCCAAAGAGAAAAAAAAGGTGACTAACACAGTTAATTTGTGAACGTCAGGCAAATTCTGCATCGGTCAAATGTAGATTTACCTTCCAATATTCAGGAAGGATCTTCCTGTTTGACAACGCTGCATCGTAGAGTTTAGGTTTTTAGTCCGGCACTCCAAACAGGTTTATTCAGGCATCTCAATAATGAATAAAACCAAAGGGGCTCATCAAAGCTGATATTCACGTGTGTGAGTCTGGAAGAGCCATCTGGATTAGTGGAAGGAGCCTCTTCTTTGTCAAGTGAGCAGATTGAGCCAAGATATTAAAGTACTAATGAGCAAAGCTCTCCTTTGTGAAAACAGCAGCAAAAGAAACACAGGATATGCCACGAAGCTACACTTGTGCACAGCCACACAACTGCACAAAAGCCAAACAGAACTCTGCGTCAGTAGGACGCATCAGTGATGCTGAGGACCCTGTGTACAGAACTTTGTCACGGTGGTGACAAAGCAGCTGTTTTTCTGGTCCGAGGACAACTTCCTGCAGCTGAACGTTTCAAAGATAAAGGAACTTGTTGTGGACACGAGGAGGGAAAAGGCTACAGTCACCCTGGTTACCGTCCAGGGGTCTCATGTGGACATTGTTGAGGATTTTAAGTCCCTTGGAGTGCTCACTGACAATAAACTGGACCGGTCAAAGAACAATGAGGCACTCTACAGAAAGGACCAGAGTCGACTGCTTCCTGAGGAGACTCAGGTCCTTCAACGTCTGCCAGACAATGTTGAGCATGTTTTACGAGTCAGTGGTGGCCAGTGCGCTCCTGTAGGCCGTTGTGTGCAGGGGCAGCTGGCTGAGAGTGGCAGATGTAAACAAGCAGATGCCAGTGATGTTGTAAGGGTGGAACTGAGCTCTTTGTACACAGTGTCAGAGAAGAGGATGTTGGCAAAAGTGAAGACTATCCAGGACAATTCCTCCCACCAGGCCTGGGATTTTGTCATCTTAGGGGCAAGGCCACTTGGCCTTTTTGTGTTGTCAATTTTTTGAGGGCACAAAGGCCAAAGCCAGGGCAACAAAGATATAAAATAAAACAATTACTTTACGTTCATGTCTATAATGAATTTAATTTAAGGACTAATGACACTTCTGAAGAAGATTGAAGTCAGTCGAAACTATCAAGCAGGTAAAGAATCTCCTACACCATTATGTTTGAAGATAAGAAAATATTGAACATATCTAATCTTATCAATCCATCAGAAGCATCTTAAAGCTTGACAAAGGGAAAACTTGACAGCAAGATAGTTATTGTTTGTTACAGGCTACAGTCGGTACTCTGCACGTTAAAAGTGGGTCAACGTTGGAACGACATAGCGTTACTGTACAAGCAATGCTTATTTATCGGTACCAAACTCAGGCCCTATATGTTGAAATTCCTATCTTATACCACTTCGAAAATCCCGGGTCGACTCGTCTTTTGTGCTTTCACATCGCCAGAAGTCCCAGGTTGGACCTCCCGCTCTGAGACCTGCGTGCCTGTTTTTTCCTCTCTCATACGTCATCGCGTACATTGCAGATAAAGTTGCAGTTTGTTGATAACCTAAAGAATGGACCCGTCAAACCCCCGCTCCTTGAAATGGCTGCTGATATTAGAATAAATCACTGTGTCCTGCACAGTTCCCGATATCTGCCGCCAAAACTCCTTGGATGCAGAGCGATGCCATGATCCCTAAATAAGTGTCGGATACAATACACAAGCTGTAGCCTATATAAACACAGTTGCACATGTAGTCTATTCCCCGATTGGTGCAATTCCACGAACATGACGTTCACCTATGCGCTTCCAAAAACAATCATGTAACAACACATTTTATTTGTTTGATTGAAAAAAAAATGTCGAGCTGAGCTGAGCCGATAAAATCCTTTCACATCGAGCGGGGCTTTATTCATTCGTTAAGGTATCACACATTCTTACCTCAGTCAACTTTTTCTCTCTCTTCAGTGAAAATTCAACGTCACAGTCTCGGACATAAGTGGCTGGCGGGGTGCATCTGATTAAGTCTCCTGGTTGGCTGGTAAAAGATCGGTGTCAAACTATTATAGCCCGTCCGAGTGGTTCATGCCAGGCTCGAATCAGATCAGCCACTGATGAGTTTCACAATAAGAAGCCAGAACGTCATCAAAAGACGTATTTTCTCAGTAGACACTGGTGGTGTTAAAGTCATGTTAACAGTCAAGTCAAGAGGCAGACTACAAAACCGCAAAACCGTAGGGCATCAAGGCCACTGTGACCTTACGGCATTTATTTTTTTCAAGGGCACAGTGCCAAATTGAGAGGGTACGAGGGCCACATTACACACTAGTAAATGATGGGGGGGGGGATTGTTGTCCCACCTGGACCTATGGGTATGTCTTAACAATTGAATGTTCTGCCCAGGATTTTTCATTTTAATTTTGTTGGCATCTTATATAGTAACCGTATGTTTAAATGCGCATTGTCTTTTTGTATGTATAGCTTGGAGGTTTTTTTCTTTCCAAGAATAAAGCATTAAAGTTTTCAGTCACATTTGTATGTTGCCACTCCTGTGTGTTGTGGATAGTAGGATAGTAGTGAATTATGGCAGGTTTTCACTTCTAGTTTTACCAAACCAGTGTTGTTGACAACAAAGCTTAAAAAAAATCATGTTCTTGATCTCCTGAGAACCAAGAACCTTTTTTTTTTCATTTACTGTGTCATTGTAATTTTTCCGTTGTGTACTTTCACTCCTCTATCCCCTGAAATCATCATTTACACTTTGAAATTATTCTATATTTTGCCTTAATGTTGATGTAAATTACTTTATATTGCAATGTTGTAAATAAATAGACCTGCCTTTCTCAGTCAAGACTGGATCCCATTAGTTTGGATGTTTCACAGACTAAAACAGATATTATTACAAACATTGATCTGTGTTGGTTTAACGAAAGTAGCTCATTTCCATTTGAAGCCGAACCAGCTCCCGTCCATAGTGCACTGACGGGTTGGAAACAGCATACCCTACCAGAATAACCGTGTGCCACAGTAAAGTGTGTTAATAGCGGTGGTGCGGTGAGGGAAGCAGACACTTTTTTAACAAATGCATGTCTTTAAAACACATTCAGGTCAGTTGTCCCATATGAGGCTCATAGGCAGACCCACACAGAGGGCTTTTGAATCAAATCTATTCTTTGCTTTGCAACAAAGCAGCAACTATCGTTGGATTATTCAGAGACTCCAATGAATACTGTGTATTGTTAGTGAATTATGTTTACAGTAGCTGTAGGTCTTTATTCTTACATTCTTTGACATGCCCAGTGTTAAGTGATTAACATACAAAAAGCCAAAGACAATGTCACATCACAGAAAAACAACAATGGAAGACAGAAGACAGAAAGTGACAGGATCGAACTTGCAGAAAAAGGCGCTTTTCTGCTACATGCGACGGATTATCTTGGTTTAACACAGTCAAATGACTGAAAGCTCACACCGTAAATATGATTACCACTGGCCTTTAGAAGATTTGTACACAGATTTTTAATTAGATCCATCAACAGCGTGAGTGCTGTGTCTGATAAATTGGGTCATTCTTGTAAAGCAGGCCTTCTTGCTTGTGGAAGATTCACCCTGAGGAGGAATGTGCACAGCTGCTGCTGAGACGAGCGGGAAGACTCAAGAAAGCGATGGACTAGATGGCAAATTGTAATGATTTGTTTGTAAAGGCAGAATTCTGAAGATTGTTTTCTGTTTATTCCTGAGGTGAATCTATGCGGTGGCTCAGAATATGTAACAAGGTTTCTCTCCACGCGTTCACTTTTTGAGAAAGAAAAATGAAAACACCGCTTATAATGTCACTCTAATAAAATAACCGGCGGCCATTTTTAAATGCATAAAATAATAAAAAGAAAACTGTTGCAGGGGGAGTTGTGTGTGTAAAGAGTAAAAGTGACAGTGGAGTCTTTATTTCTGCTTTGGGGAGAGTTCACGTTGAGTTCCACATTCTGTTTCCGTTAAGGACTAAAAAAGTCATAGTGCCTCTTTTCAATGACACCCATGATTCTCAATACGGCTGGACTGAAACGTATCCGCAATGGTCACCGTAAGTGCTAGTCTGTCGCTGCAGAAGTAGCCAGATGTGAACTTATTGCATCCATTTCTTTGTTTGTGTGTTCTGTTGTGTGTGTGTGTGTGTGTGTGAGCCGCTGATTCCTCTCCTCCTTGGCTTCACAGACCCACTAATCAGTCTCTCAGTCTTCATCTTCATCTTCATCTTCCAGTGTGTGTGTGTGTGTGTGTGCGTGTCTTGGTGCATGCGCACACAGCCCATCTCCCTTAGACAGCTGCTCTTGAATAAACATTGTTTACTTCCTAATCGGGCAGGGAGAGCGCTGAGGGCCTGAACTCACCATTACCACGTACACATGCACACACACGCACCCAAAGTCAATATCACAGACACAGGTATCAGCTTTATTAGCTGTAATCATCTCCATATAATCCATATGCATCCATCATGTATTACACATCAAAGTGATTTTGTTTATGCAGCAGTCCATCGCTGATGGGCCACATCTGAAATATAATTTCGTAAAAGGGAGAAAATGGTACTCCACCCTTAACGTCATGAATATGCAACACTCCAAATTTTTTACAGATGCCCACTGAGAAATATCTGGTCACACTTTGACACACACACGCACGCACACACACAAACAAACTGCCACACACATGCATAAATACACGCATCCTTGTTGGCGTTGGGGGCTACGATGCACTTGGTTCTCCTGCAGGAACAGATGGCCTGAACTCTGTAGGGATGATCACAGGGAGGATGGAGGTCAGGAACCAGCGAGGGAGGGAGGGAGGGAGGGCGGAGGAGAGGTGGATGGAAGGAGGAGGAGGAGGAGGGAGAGGACAGGAGGGACAACGAAAGCTGGAAGGAATGATCAGAGCAGGTTGAATGGCAGCAAAGGAGATATGAGGAGGTTTGAAATGAGGAGTGATATTTGGAAAGGAAAAGAAGGATCAGAGGGAATGGAGAGAGGTCCACGGATAGGCAGCAAAGGCAAGGAAAGAGAGGAGAGCTTTAGAGCTGAAGACGGGAAAAAAGAGAAATGGAGGTCTAATTGCTGGGAGATTGGGGGGAGGAGGCGGAGAGGGTGGAATCTATATAGAAGATAAGAAGGATGGAAGGTTCAGAGAGGACGGAGGGATGATGGCTTGACAGAAAGCTGGTGCAGGGATGGACAGACAGAACGAACAGTGGACAAGGGTCAAGAACAGCGAGAGGGACTGACATGTGTACTGATTAAAGGGAGAGATAAAATTAGATCTCTTGAGATGAGAGTGAAGATGGAAGAAATGACTGGAATTTATGAAGGGATGAGGGAATGGCATGTGAGAGAGGGATGAAGGGGCAAAGTCTGCACATGGAGAAACAGATGTTATTTCTATTTTTTAAGTGAATCCCCCATTCACACATTTACACACAGTTTTATCATCTTAAAAGTGATAAAATATCACTAGGTACATCAACACTGACTGCTCCAATAAATAATGTAGAACCATTAATTAAATGAAGGTTAAAAAAATAAATAAATAAATTGAACCCCCAATTAGTTGGTTAGAAAAAGCAAAACACTTAACTTTTCTGTTCTTCTATTTATCTGCCACTTGCAACTTGTAAATTTTAAACCCAAAATTGTAAAAACAACACATCAGACTCAAAACCAGGCTAATTATGAATAACTCTCTCATGATTTATTATATTAATATTTTAAAGTGAAGCAAATCTGCAGCAAATACCACTGAGCAGGAGTGAAGCTCGAGACTGGCTGAACTAACTGACCACGCTGATGGCTAAGGAGCGCAGGTCTTCTCAGACACCTATCACACCATTGTTCATTAAAGACACAACACACACAGTTACACACCGATCAGCCGCAGTGTTCACCAACTTGTGAAGAGAATAATATTGATGATTTGAACACTGCCGCAGACCAAGCGAAGCCCCGTGGCAACGGCATGGTGGTGTTCTTTGCAGCCTGGTGCCATATGTTCCAGCCGCCCATCTACGTGATGTAAAAGAAAACCTGATGCATCAGATCACTGCTCGGACACCCTGGTCCGGACTGGTCTGCAGCTACACAACCCCATACATAGCTGGGACGCGCTGTGTTTTCTGACACCTTTCTATCAGAACAATCATAAACTTTGTCACTTTATCAATTTAAACTACGGCAGTTCGTCTGATGGACTGAACCTCTCGGACCAGCCTCATCTAGTCTTCTCTAGTCATTGAAGCGTCCCAATCTTACCCTCAGTCCACTGGCCCATTTTTTTGCCTCCAACAGCAACAACAAAACAACAACTAACATCATCGACAAAAATGTTCACTTGCTACCGAATATATCTCACCAACTGACAGATGCCGTGATGAGGAGATAATCAGAGATAATAGCCATAATGGTCATAATGTTATGGCTGGTGGGTGTATTTTTCCATTAAGTCTTAACTGCATTTTCTTTCTATACCACTTGTGGATTGTTGCTAAGCTACACTAATTATATGCCTTATTTCTGACTGGATGTCATGTACGGCACCGTTAAATGAAACAAAAATATAATCACAGACGTGGCTTGCCTCCATTTTCTCCATTTTTTGTCATCCTAACAGGCTACACACGCATCACACAATCACTGCACCAGTTAAACACAGCGGAGGTGTCTGTGGCACTGACAGCACATAACACGGCGTAGACGCTGCAGTGGAATCGACGTACAATTAGTTTCCCGTTTAATCCGAAACGTTCGTACGTTTAAAGCAGGCACCGTTAGACTTGAGTCGAGCAGAAAACAAGCGAGAGGCATCAAATTGACTAAAACAACATAATTGTGCTATCGCAGCTAGTTAAAAGTGCGTAACTGTTGAAAGGCTGCCTCGTATTGCAACGGCGAAATGATTTGTGTGTGTGTTGAGGCAACGCTTTTGGGGGTTGATTGGTGGGTCACGGTCTGCATCTGGCTTGTGCGCATTGCAGACATGCCGAGCCCCTTCTCACCCACCTACCTTTACTGCCACGCTCACTTCCTCCGTCTATCCCCCCCCCCTCTCTGTCTCTCTCTCTCTCTCTCTCTCTAATCATGGCCTCGGGGCCCGAAGAGCGGACGACTGAGGTTAACACTCCCCGGAGGAGAGGAGCAATTGTAAATGAGGCAGAGGTGAAGATGAGCGGGTGAAACAGGCAGATAAAAGAGATGAGGGATGAGGCGGATGTGTGGCGGGAGAGCCTTAAAAGAGACTGACACATGAGATAAAGAGAGAGAGAGAGAAAGAGAAAGAGAGAGAGAGAGAGGGGGGAAAAAGAGAAAACCTGAGAATTCCAATTTGAGTCAGCTATGATCTTTTTTTTCCCTCGTTACTTCCTTATCTTTCTTGCTCTGGCATTTCACCCCTGACTACTCGTTATTCCGATCATTACCAACGACTGCTGCACACGCAAAGTTGTTATCGGCTCTCACTTTCAAATGGACGCACGCACAGTATCGAGGTCAGGGATGAATTTCAGACTCAAGCGGCGATGAGTGAATTTATTCATGTGTATATGCATATGTGTAGATACGTCTGTACACAGGATACGGGAGTGTGCGTGTGTGTGTGGAAAACATTTGTATGCACTTCCTGGAGCCGGATGCCTGGTTGAAAAGCTCTAAATGTAGTTTCAAATGAATTTCATGGACTACTATCATCCAGACCTTCTTTACTTTTAAATGTACCGTGTGCTTTGTGACAGACTGTAAATGTGGTGGAGAAAGTGTTGCTGAGGGTAGAAACCACACTGAGCTGCTTCCGGCCTGGCTTGATACAGTGGGGGAAATAAGTATTTGATCCCCTGCTGAATTTGTAAGTTTGCCCACTTCCATAGAAATGATCAGACTCTGGTTTTTATGGTTGTTTACTGGTTATGGGTATAGACAGAATATCAGTCGAAAATGCATAAAAAACACACAATCTAAAAGTTATAAATTGTTATGTATTTTATTAAGGGAAATAAGTATTTGATCCCCAAGCACAACACAAGTCAGTACTTTGTAGAGAAACCTTTGTTGGCAAGCACAGCGATGAGACGTTTCTTGTAGTTGGTCACCAGGTTTGCACACAGCGCAGGAGGGATTTTGGCCCATTCATCTTTACAGACAGTCTCTAAATCCTTCAAGTTTCTTGGCTTCCTCTTGGAAACTCGGAGCTTCAGCTCCCTCCACAGGTTTTCGATCGGGTTAAGGTCTGGAGACTGACTAGGCCACTCCATGACCTTAATATGCTTCTTCTTGAGCCACTCCTTTGTTGTCCTGGCAGTATGTTTTGGGTCATTGTCATGTTGGAAAACCCACCCACGAGGCATCTTCAGTGTTCTTGCTGAGGAAAGAAGGTTTTTGTCCAAGATGTTACAGTACATGGCTGCATTCATTGGCCCCATAATGCGGTGAAGTTGCCCTGTACCCTTTGCTGAAAAACAGCCCCAAAACATGATGTTTCCACCTCCATGCTTAACCGTGGGTATGGTGTTCTTTGGGTCATACTCACGTTTTTTCATCCTCCAAACACGGCGGGTCGAGTTAATGCCAAATAGCTCAACTTTGGTTTCGTCAGACCACAGCACTTTCTCCCAAGCCTTCTGAGTCATTTAGATGTTCACTGGCAAACTTAAGGCAGGCCTGTACATGTGCCTTCTTGAGCAGGGGGACCTTGCGGGCACTGCAAGAGTTCAATCCATAACGGCGCAGTGTGTTGCCAACTGTTTTCTTGGTGACGGAGGTCCCAACTGCTTCCAGATCATTAACAAGCTCCTGCCATGTTGTTTTAGGCTGCTCCCTCACCTTTCTCATCATCATCCTCACTCCATGAGGCGAGATTTTGCGGGGAGCTCCAGACCGAGGACAGTTGATGGTCCTTTTATGGGTCTTCCACTTGCGAATAATGGCACCAATAGTTGTCACCTTCTCACCAAGCCTTTTGCTGATGGTTTTGTAACCTATACCAGCCTTGTGCAGGTCTACAATCTTGTCCCTGACATCTTTTGACAGCTCTTTGGTCTTGCCCATGGTGCTGTAGAAGTTGGAATGTAAGAAACTGATTCTTAGAGCAGGTGTGCTTTATATACATGACGAGTTAAGATCAGGAGTATTGGTAATTAGTTGACTGAGCACAGCTCCGTGCCACATGCGCACCAGCCAATCTGTAGGAGCCTGAATTCTAAGTGAATTGTTGGGGATCAAATACTTATTTCCCTTAATAAAATACATAACAATTTATAACTTTTAGATTGTGTGTTTTTTATGCATTTTCGATTGATATTCTGTCTATACCCATAACCAGTAAACAACCATAAAAACCAGAGTCTGATCATTTCTATGGAAGTGGGCAAACTTACAAATTCAGCAGGGGATCAAATACTTATTTCCCCCACTGTACATATTGTGTTCTGAGCAGAAATGGCTACCTTCCCACAGTGAAGCAGCCCCTGTATGTGGCAACTACTGACATACTGTTGAAGCAACATATGAGACTGGGTGCAACTAGAAATGGAAAACCCCATTTGGACTCCACAGTTTATTTCTCCAGAACAGATGGGTTGATTTTAACGTCGCCACATCGTGCTGTTTGCTGATTTTAATCACGTCAAGAGCACACGCTGTACCTGTTCTTGGTCTGTGTTTTATTTATTTATTTATTTTTTATTTTAATTTAACTCTTATACCAGGAGCAATTATAGCAGCAATTACTTACTGTTTTTGGGCAGTCTCACTGGTCTTGTAATTTAAATCAAGTTTGGAGAGAGACTGCTATGAATTTTCGAGTTTATGAGTTTCCTTATTAGCTCAGTGTGAATGTGATGGACGTTGGTGTGCAGTGCAGACGGTCGACAGTGTTTCTGATAATGAAAACATGCCAGCACCAACACGTGCACCTGATTGGCAACCAGTATGAAGTGAGAAAAAGTGAAGACAATCACTACCAGTAAAAAGAGTGTTGTAGGGTCACATTAAGCTATTCTGTTCAAATAAATCATCACTTATTACACAGGCACAACTGACTGTCACTGGTTTTCTTGGATTGGTACTTATGTTGTTTTAAAATACATATAGATCATTTAGGACCAGGCTAAACGTAGTGGACTTCTAAAAGCGACTGACGTCTTTATCTAGGCTCAGCGCTGAGATATGTCCACATCTATAACAGACCATACATACGGTAATTCCTCAAAGCAAGCTAAAGCCCTAAAGAATTCATTCCCAGCCTCCCTCTGTCATGTTAATCCCGTCTAAGTGGGGTTTAAAAAACTACCTGTCATCCAAGTTGAACCCATGTTTAATAGAAACGTGCAGACCTGAAGAATTAGCAACACTAAAAATATACACCAGGCTTTAAAGGCCATTCATTTTTTTTTTTCCCTCCCCACGATCACAATTTGTTTCCTCGTTCGTCTGTTGTTGCTGTTATTTTAAAGTCTTGTTTCAGGTCAGACATCATGCCGAGAGCACAGCGGAGATTTATTAAGCAGGATGGCTAAACGTGGCCTCGAGTCTGCAACCTGTGTTAGCGCTACACACACAGCAGGCCTTCATGACACACACACACACACACACACAAACGTGTACGCACACACGTACACACACACACGCGGCGTCCCCTGTGGATTATTTCAACCCGCCGAGACCATCTAACCGATGAGCAAAAATAAGGCAGCAGTATGATCTACCTTGGTAATAATCGTCTTGCCATTTCTAAAAAAGAAGGAACGAACATTTTTGTTGGGGGTGGGGTGGGGGGAGCGTTCCTACTTCTGCAGGAACAGAGTGGCCCGCATGTCAACACTATAACACAATAATCCCCGGGTGAAGAGAAGCCCTGAAGCTGTGGAAGACACTGTGCCGCCAAAGGGCAAAATCCCGCTGTCATAATTGCACCCATTTTTAGTGAAATAGAGAGCAAAAGGAAAAGCGAATCTTATTGTTTTGGACATACACGGGTGATTCCTGATACATGTGATCAGTAAAATACAAAGGGAGTCGGAATGAAAAGAGAACGGTAATGAGACAGAGTGCGGGGGTCACTGCTGGAGAATAAAGCAAGTGTGAAACTAATTTTAACTAAATGAACTTTATCTCCAGTTGCTATTTTAGTGCTTTTTGCTATCTTGCAGGATTTCTCCTCAAAGTGGAGTCCTGTGGGATTTGTGCTTCACAATCTTCTGGCTAAATATTAGTTTTAATGTGCAGCGGGAACCATTTAGAAGCTGAATGAACCGAACGTGACGCTGGCTAAGTGGCCTATACAATATATTTCTGCTTGAGTGAATTTGATATGGCCAGGCTAGGAGGAGTAATAACAAAATATATAGTGGTGGGGACAATGCAATATATTAGGCTTTTGCTGAGAAGAAATGAGCGCAAATCGCATTTAGCAGAACCTCCACTTTAGCTACATTATGACTCATTAGCCAATCTGGGCATGAACCTTCCACCTCGTCGTATGCAAAACATGCCACCTTCAGAGCTTACAAACAGCCTGAAGCGCTCAGTTTAAAAAACGACACACAATAACAAATGTGTTATCAGCTATTATCTCCTTGCCTGCCAATACATCGTCGTCAGCTTAAAAACATTCCCCCCAGGGCTAGAAGCGCTAAACACAGAGAGGTGGATGTGACCCCCCTGACCTCTCCAAAAACACGGGGAGGTTGAAGTTCAGAGGTCAGAGCTTGTCTCGGCGCTCGCACCTCATCGAGTGGGACATGTTTGGTTCAGCCGTGCCCGGGGGCTTTGATTTCCATGACCTGATATGCAGTTAAATATCCTGCCTCTGCTCTCCAACCCACCGCTCACATCCTGTCTCCACGCACTTCTTCCCTGTAGCAGCCCCCGAGCCAAGCTATGTCTAATTTAATTAGTCACATTCACGTTTTTTTTTCTTTTCTTTTTTTTTTCCACCATTTGTGTGTGCTTTTGTTTCTCTGCCTTCATTTTTGTCTTAAAAGGGGGTTTTTCTTATACGTCGCGTCCCCCCTGCCCTTCGTTGACCTAATTTGCTGCACTGGGTGCTGCAACAATGCCAGAGGAGTCACTGCGACCGTGCACGAAAAACAGTTACACGTGGATTAGTATTTAGACACTTATTAGCTGTTGAGAACATTCCTGTTCTAAACAGCAGGCTATTTGTTCCGAGTTTTTTTTTCTTTTTTTCTAAATTTTTATTTTTAATTTATTTTTCTTCTGTCGAGATGGCGAGAACAGGACATGAGTACGAAATGAAAGGGAGCTCAGTCACAACAAGGACGTGTTAACTGTGAGTTTTGGCAGGATGCTGGTGGGAGCAAAGGAATGTGTGTGAAAGAGAAAGATAACCATCCACTTGTTTGTCTTCGATGGCCACACAGTCCGTCATTAACAATAGTGCAACGCTCATAGTGTGAGAATTCACACAGACACACACACACACACACACACACACAGTGCATGCGGAATAAAGCAGTCATTTTAGATGAGAGACAAAACTGGGACTAAAGCTCACTTTTCTTCCAATCTGTGCCCCTCGCGGCAAATCCCCAATCAACACAACACTGACATTCCCACACAGTATTGAAAAGGTCTGGAAGACAAAAGGCTCTGCCAGTCAGGCTGCTTATTCACCGGCTCTGACATGTATTGTTATTTGAAACTGCTGTCAGACAAACTAGACAACACACGCGCAAAAACACACACACGGCACACACCAGTCAGCCTAATCATCTGACAACAAGAAACCCATTGTGCCGGGTTATGACTTTGTAGAGAGGCCCACCACCCAGAGGGGAGAGACATCTTCGAATCAAAGGCTTACGCTTGCCTCTCAGGAGCCGGATATCACAAGCCGAGCATGTAAGGTTAGAGGAATACAGATGTAGCCACAGATCATGTTAGTCAGCTGAGATACAGCCCGCTCGCCCTCACTCCCCTCGACCTTTGCAGAGCACCAGATGGACAAAAAGGATATTCAGGAGTCACGGGAGAACGTTTACACAATTTCCTTCAGTGAACCCCGGAACCTCCGGTCAAAAAGAAACGTGGTGGGAAATATTTTTTTTTTTGCTCCCAGTGACACATTAAGGCACTGACCATTTGTCAGTTTTTTTTTTTTTTTTGGTTAAGGATAGGCAACAGCATGAATTACATGTTTGTTAAGGTCAGGTCAGGTCAGCGCCACCTGAAGCAATCAAACTATATTGATTAATGGTGTATTTAACAAGAAGCCTGACTTAAAAGAAAAAAAAAAAACAGTGGACGACGCTATAGTGTCATTGAAGATGGATGAACCCTCTGTGACTTCACCCACAGGACTCATGAAGCGCAATGCGGATAGTACTGGCCAACTGGCTGTGCAGGACTAACTAACTGTGCTAATTCATAAATGGCCAAAGGGGTGGAGCCTAAGTGTAGGTGAGGCAGGCAGACGAGACACCTCGGCATACATCTGGCAAACTGTGAGGGACCCGCTTGTCATTCAACACACTCATACCTTTTACTAGGCTTTGATGTCTGTTAAAAGGGTGAAAGAGTCGAAAATTCACTCCTGTACAGTTGATATAAATGGAGAAATTGTCTATTTCTAGCTAGTATTTTTGCACTAGGGTGTAAACATGTTTATGTCTGCTATAAAGCTGAACATTTGAACATGATGTTAGGTGGATTGACTCACTTTTGGAGAAGACTCGAGTGGCCATTTGAGGAACTGCAGCATGGATACCTGTTGACAAGACAACAAAAACATCAAAGTGGCAAAGAAATCACGGAGACAACACGTTATTTAGTTTGAAATGTTCTGTAGACATGTTCTGAGAAACTTAAGAGACAGCACTTGTACCACACAAAGACAATGACAGAGTTATATTCAACTTGTTAAATCTGTGGGTTTCCACCAAGCATTTCTATCTACAGGAGTCATGGTAAATGCCACAAGATCAAATGTGCCATGTGAAAAAATGTCCACATGATGCATTGTGATATATGCACATATTTATAGTGTGTCTGTGTGTGTGTAAAGTCTTCCCAATGTAAAGTGAATGGGCACAGGGAAAATGCTAATCACAGAACAAAATGCAATTGTAGATTCTGCCCTTCCGTCTGCTGGCAAGCATGCAAGCCCCAAAGCTTCAGCTGTAGTTTTGTTGCTTTTAATACAGCCATTAGTTTCGATCTGCAAGGCCATGCTGTTTCGTCTAAATCACAGATAACGTAATTCAATGTGAGGAGCAAACAAATTCAATAAAAGCCATTTGAATCCAAAATCCAGAAAGAATCCCTTCATTCTTCAACTGTTTCCTTCACATATATCAACCGGAGAATAAATCAGATGACTGGAGCAACGAGGGAGCTCTGATAATAGTCACCAGCACGGCGCCCTTATGGAATTTTTCATGGTTATCTTCTCATAAAGAGATCAAACCACTCATTTGCTCTGTTTTTCTTGGGAGAACATCTGTGACAGTTAATCTCGGCTCTTTCCTAGAATAACCTGCTGAGGCACTGCATATCATGGCATATATTGTTATTAAAGATTACTGTACATGGAACGTCTGAGTATGTTCCCTTCCAATAAATTGGATTCTGTGTCAAGAGAAGCCAGGTTTAGTAATAGACAAAGTACGCAGTATTACCTTAAGACGTTTAAGACACTGAAGGTAATTAACTTTAGATGGAAACTCCAGCTGAAAATGTCAATTTTTTTTTTTTTTTTTTTTTTAATAACGAGACGTGATTGTCTCTTGTCTTAATGGAACCTCAGGAAGAACCTGATACGCGCTAAGCTGATGCGGTAGTTAGAAGCTGTTTTAGTTTACCAATGACACAGTTTTTAGTTGCACCATCAACATTTGGTCTAAACTGTAATTAAAGGCAAACACTTTAATTAATCATACAATCATAAGAGTGCTGATGTGTGTATTTATATATATATATATATATACACACACACATATACAGTACACACATACACACATTATATGCGTGTGTGTGTGTGATTCCAGCTTCACATGAAAGCAAATCAATACAAAGCTTTTCCACCAAGCAGCTACTTGGCTGTGTTAATTGCCAAATCAACTAATTTTAATGTGTGCGTGAGTGTGTGCGTGTGTGTACACGTGCACTTGTGTGTGATTGTTGGCAGCGCAGGTAGTGTGTAAGTCCGTCCCACAATACTAAGATCTCATGTCTCTTTTCTGAAACCAAAGCCACTTTGCTAACAAGCTACTTTAGAGGAACATAATCAATGCTTAATGAGAGCCTTAATCGCATCATGAACAATCTAACACGAATAATAAAATGTCATCAAACCATAATTGGTTAGAAGAAGCATAGAAATAATAATAATTATTTCTGTTACCTGCGCATGTGACTAATCAGTAATGGAATGATTTTCTTCAGTGCCTTTTGTAATGGCCTACACTGTGATGAAATGTCAGTGACTGGATTTGTTCACAGTGAGACTAAAGGAGTCGGTACGCCAAACAAAAAAAAAACTTGTTAGCTTGATTGAGCAACTCAACACCCTCCCTTCACATTTTCCTGAGGATGGAATTGGGGCGCTGAAACATTTCCAAAACCACAATCTAACAAGCATGCATGCGTCACAGTCCAGATGTGTGGAACGGAGCGAGGTGGCAGAACGTCATTCTCAAGCTGTGCTTCATTCGTTCTAATCATTACACAAACGACTGCGACCGTATCAGTTCTTTGAGTATGTGCCGTTATTTTCCTTTCGTATACCTGATGTTAAGCTGTTGATTGGTGTGCTGACAACCAACCTGAGGGTTCCTAACCTCTGTTATACTTCCTATACTCCTGTTGCTAGGTCAAACAGGCAATAGCAAAGTAGGGGTCCATTCCCATAGAAAGAAAAAAAAAAAAAAACAAGTTAACAAGTGTGGCCACGGTGGGGGAAACTACCATACACAGAACTTAAAACTGGTGAAAAGCCTAGTCCGGTCATCTCATTTTATCTCGTTGATGCCAGAAAAAGACAGAAAAAGCACTGAGCACTGCCAGGACAAGTATTTCACTGATTTGGGATTGCACCTCCACAAAGTTGGGGGACTTGTGAGAGATTTTGGAGAACAAATGTGCATTACTATGAAGCAAGACGTTCTGCACATGAGACAAGCTCCGAAATTCCTGGATCACGTGCCCCCCCCTCATGCAACTCTCTCTGCCTGGTCAATGCCCATGCGTTCTCCGGACTCAAAAGAGTTGGCATTTCAAAGCACAAGCTGAGTCACCGAAGCTATGACACTTGAGACAAGCACTCTATTAAGGCATAAAATTGACACTGTTTAGACCGGATGCCATTACCATGACTGTGGTGTGAGATTGTGCATAACTGGGATTGGTATTAGCTGATGAGTTGATGCTAAGAAACATTGTGGCTTTTGGTTCTTACTCAGTGTCAAGCTCTGGGGAAAATAAATAAATAAATGCTCCAGTAGTTTTCATGTAATGTAGATGCATAACCTCGTCTCTGTTTAACACTCATGCCTTTTGAACCTCGTGCCCCCAGTTTGCAACACAGTGTCTCTGTTTTCGAGATTGCAAGATAACAACCATCTGGGTTATTCTGTCAGACTTTAGGAAAGCTCCCTCCAGAGCAACACATGACACTATACAAATGTTTTCACTGGCTGTGTAGTGTGCTTTGTGTAAAGCCAACTGAGAAATGTGTGAAATTCCTTTTAACAAAAAAAAAAAAAAATGTTTATTCCTCCTCAAGTGTAACTTCATATAGTCAGTCAGAGTCAGTCTGAGTGTTAGAGACAGGGGATTGCTGTTTTGTCTGCTTTTCATTTGCAGCCATATGCAGATCCGCATGCTTCATGTGTCATGAGGTTTGGCTCCAGAAACCAGGATTACCACAAGAACACATATTTGGTTCACAAAGCAGCAAGCAATTTCACACCTTTTTGCCCGGCTAACCTGATTACAGAAAAGGCCGAAATGGACATTGTGTAACACTTTGTTGTCGAGGTTGTTGTTCCTTTTTTCATGGAAGAAAGGTTGAGGAAGCAGATACACAGAAAATGTTCCGGAGGATGAATGAAAGCAAGGCCCAAAAGCGTGCAGGTGCTGTTCGCCTGTCCCGTATCGATCCACCTCAGCCATGTGCTAAACCACAATCCAGCTTGAGCTCCTCTGCCAGGTGCCTGAAATGAACAATCAGGCTGTTTATAAACACAGTGTGAAAGCTGGCTGTGTGGTTGCGCTGCCATAGCAAGACGCTGCCATAGCAAGACTATGCCAGCGGCCACTGCCAGTATTACAGCTGCACCCGGGCCTGTCAGATCGGCTGACAGATGGCCTCCAACGGGCTGGATCCCGCCTCAGTGATTCCAAAACGAGAAGAAATGCAAAGACAAGTGATGGGAACTTAAACATGCAGGGACAGCAGAGTGGGAGTGGTGCCGCAGGAAGTGGCGGCAGACAAAACCAGTGGGAGGTGGAGATGTGAAGATGGTTTTGAATGGATTAAGAGAAGAGGAGGGAAGAAGAGATCTAGGGCGCAGAGGGAAATATGAAACAAGCTGGATGAAGGAGAGAGGTTGAAAGAAGAATGACAAGGGAATAGAGGGAAATGCGAAAGGAAAATTGACAGAAGGATGCAAGTACAAGGGGAGATGGTTTGGAGACAGGCAAACAGAGAGAGGATGACAGCAGAAGAGAGGAGAGAGAAGTTCACTACAGATAGAGAGAAGAAACGGATATGAGAGAGGTCATCTGTCACCAGGGAGAAGAATGACTGGCATCTTTGTGGATGGTGAGCTTTGACAGCAGAGTCTGATACTGTCTTCTTTGCTGCAGCCTAAGGCAATCACATGTCTTAATATGGATGCAGGTATGTTACCCATGTACTTAGACTTCATTCATTTTATTCATCCACTCATTTTCCACCTCATATTCAGATCTGGGACACAATATCACAATGGATTCTCAGCTCTCTCTGGGCGATCCTGTGACAATAATTGGCCAGATGGTATATAAAGCCCAGAGGCCTCCTCGTAAACTGAATATCTCCTCAAGGAGGCTTCCAGGTGGCCAACTGTTTTGATGTCCGAGATGTGTACGTTGGTAAAAACTTGGGTTCATCATGCGTGCCAAAGGTTGGGCGTGTTTGTGCTTTAACTGTATAGCAATAAACATACACCCATCAGGCATAACATTAAGACAACCTTACTAATATTGTGTAGGTCTCCATTGTGTCTCCAAAACAGTCGTGTCTCATCAGAGAATGGACATGGACCTCCTGACGGCGTCCTGTGGTGTCTGGTAACAGAATGTTGTTAGCGGGGGATTTTGGGTACAAGTTGGTCAATGTCAGTTACTTCTCCTGCCATTGGTTTTAATGTTTCAGGTTTTCAAAACCTCCTACAAACCCCGAAACCTCACCAGTCTTTTAGAACTGAAGAAGCTACTTGGACATTTAAAAAAATAATAAACAAAGAGCCTAACAAGTCCAGTTGTCATTGTTTCAGCTTTGTTTCTCTGGCTACACCATGACCTGCATGACTGAGAACCTTGACCCTTGACGGACATTAGTCATACACTAATTTCTAAGGACATTTTTGGAAATCATCTTTCTCAATGTCTTATATCAACAGAGAACGTGGAAAACACCCATCTTCCGTGCCCATTGCACATGAATGCCTGGCTATCAAAGAATATCTTAAAGTGTACATACTGTGCATACTGTTACATGTACTCGCCAACATACTGCGACTGATTCCTCTCAACAGCTGGATGTAAATACACATCTACTGGTACCGGCTTCTATATAGAAAGTGCAGTCTGACAGGAAACACCAGGGATGATGTTTAGCGACACTGACTGCCTCTTTGTGACATCTAAGTGCTTGCATTTACAGTTCAAACAAATGTAAAGTGCACACACTGTGTCACTCATCATCGTCACTCGGGGGCATTCATCGCAGCCATCATAGGTGCACTGCATCGAGGCTTGAGGGCTCCCAACAGATCTCTGGTATTAAAATTGATTTGTCCAACATTGATTGGACTCCTTACAACAACTGTATATCTGTGGCACATTATTTGCTATTGCGTCTCGCTTTCTCGCTCACTCTCTGATCTCATCCTACAGCTAAGCAACTCCCCCGCACAGGCAAAAAGCCAGCAATCGTGTAAAGAAAAAAAAAATGAAAGCAGAGGGGAAATTGGGGAGATCCATAAATCTGTGGGATTGAAAAGAAACCGAGAACGTTCCTTTTTGCTCTCAAAGGCAACTTCACCAAAGAGCTTGTCCCACTCTACGAAGAACAAACGCCGAGCGCCCCATCTTCTCCTTTCTTTTCTCCCCCAGCCTCTTCTCCCTCCCTTACAGTACAATAATTCTAATTATGTTCAGACAACTAAACATGCCAGCTCTAACGACAGCACAGATATGGGGAAATTGGCTCATTTGCACAATAATAAATGTAGGTTTGAGCCCATAGAAAGCCTATTAACATTTAAATGATACAAGGACGTTATCTCTAAAGTGTGTGCTTATCCAGGGTGGCTTTCTGGGTGGATGTGCAATGAATGATCAAACAGCCATGCATCTGCCTATGCCCTGCACTCCTGAGTGAGACACTGACAACCCAGCTGACAGTGCTTTGTAATTGGGAGAAAACAGAGGGGGGGCACAGATCGCAACTGTATGGAGGGGGATGGCAGGGGCAGCATGCAGTGATGAGGTGAATTTTAGGGCAGGAGGGTTGAAGGAGAAGCAAGGACCTTGATGAGGAAAGAGGGAACATAAGGTCTTCTTACACCACCGTTCAGAGTTTAGAGCTCACCAAATACTACTAGATGTGAAGTATGCCGAGGCAAGCCAAAGACAAATGAACACAAAGAGAATACTAATGAGACCCATGCGACGAAGTGTTAACATATCATGGAGTGTTTAAACAAGCTGGAACACGGGCTCAACCTATTTTATTTTCCCAGAGCAGAAACCTAACATTTTGTAATAATTGTTTGCTGCCATGTATCCCATCCCTTAATAATGGTCCGCATGGTGTATTATTTTGTAAAGAGCAGCAATGGAGTAGTAATTCACATGCACTAAATGTTTTGTTTTTTAAATGAACTCGAACGCTTGCGAACGAATGCCGAACGCTCCCAACGACCCTTGGTCCAAATTGACCCCATAATTATGAAACTCTGCAGAGCATTAAATCTAAAGATACATGGAGTAAAAGCATTGCCATTTCCTTGTTATTACAAATGTGGCCTTTAACTAGCTCAAACATGATGACATGCTATTAGACTTGAAATGCCATGTATTTCGGGATATGACATTAACAAAGAAGACAAGGAACAGAAGTCGTATTAGGGTTATATCGTCTTATTCCTGAAATGTTTCACACGCTTAGGGATGGAATCTCAGGAACTGCTAACTTTACCCTGTCTTATGTAGATCTCCATGGTAATATGGAAATAAATAAATTCAATGGGATCAGGCTACACGTAAAGTGTAAAGTGATCCCTTGTCCACATTGTATGAAGACACTTTCTGAGAGAGCATCAAATGATAGTGAGAGATGTATAGACTCTGAGTGCTTTTAAGAGGGTAGAACAAGACGTACGTTTTGTGATGTCTTTCAGTTTCGTGATCTTAACATTTGTGAATGTGGTGGCCTTTCCATTAATGTGGCCACTTTCAATTGAATCTTCAGGAGCTTTATGTAAATGTCACCTGGTCCAACCTTCTGAGACTGCTGTTGTGAATTTGACAAGACGGCGGTTTTTGCAATGATTTGAGAATTCCCAGAAAGTCAATCAAGGTAGACGTCTGAAATCCCCAATTACACTTTCTTGGCACGCCTCCGTAGTTGTCTATTCACTCTCTGGTGATTGACTGTCGGAACAAATAAAGTGGCATTTCAGCTTTGAACAGCACTAGCATAGAATGACATAGCCAGGCTCAATTCTTATCAGAATATGAGTCTGGTAACACTCTAATTATATGTATGTTTCAAATAATAGACTGCACGCAATTACATAGTCCAGTCAGAGCCATTGTATTGTAAAGACATGAACTAGACAGCGCTCACATAACATATATGACAATGGCACTGCTACTTATGTACAGCACCACAGGAAGCTCACCCAGATAACTTGATTGGCCTTGCAGATCTTTGTCAGAAAATAATCCATTCCCAACGCAGTGAATCCACAACAGCTTTCCACCTCAAAACATTTGTGGGTGGGGCACGTTGGGCTGTTTTTTTCAGGGTTGCAGATTCCAACTTCTCTAATATCAGAATTTTATATCACGCCACAATGGATTCATTTAGGCCATGGCCTGTTGCTCAGAGACAAGACGAGACTTTTAACAATGTTGAACATTTTCCACAATCCTTTTGATTTAATAGTCAAACAGTTGCTCCATTCAGTGAAAAAGGAGGCGTCTGATTGGAGGTAATGGTTAGTTGCAGCCACATCCTTGTTTTCACAACAATTGCTGTTTGAAATTAGAGAGGCAGGGCACGTTGATTCAGCAAAACGCAATGAAGCTATTTTGGTTATTCAGGAATTCTTTATAAGAAAAAGTCTTATTTGAGAGGAATTTCTCATTTCCATTCTAACCCATTGTAAACATTTCTGTCCACTATTTTCTAAGATTCAAAAGACCAAATAACTAATCAAACTAAATGACAATGAAGGTTAGCTGTGCAGCATCTGGAGTAACGTTAATGTATGCTGGAGTGACTTCACCTATTTGTAACAGACTTCAAGACACACAAACATGATGGCAAGTGTCTATTATTTCACGGTATTACCGTTGTAGTTCATCAGCGCTGTGTCGCAGTGTCACGGTGTGCTTCCATGTAGACATCTCCAGGTCAAATGAAGTCAGCGCCCACCAACCCTGATGCTAAAGAAAAGCAGCGTTCACCGCAACAAATACACGCATTGTCTCTTCACCCCCTCTTTACCTCTGGTGGGAAAGCAGTTTACCTCTTCAACCCTCATTACCATACCAATAGCGAGCAGACAGCTGAAGCTAGTTTGTCAAAGGTTTTTTAATTACCAATTAGAAACTTGGCTGCCTTTGCATGAGATAGTTCAATATCGTTTTTTTTCCCACTCTCCTCGCTTTCTTACACACACACTAACACACACACACTAACACACACAAACACACACACACATTTCTAGGTGTATAGCCCAGAGCACAAGGTTCCCTGGTGCCGTAGCCTTGATAAACAATGTCCTATTCAGCACCATATGAATAATTAAGGGTCGAGTGTTGAGAAGAGGGGACACTTGTTTATTCAGAGAGAGTGGCCTTGTCAATGGCTGTATACCAGGGTTACAGAGGAGGCAGAGGAGCTTATGGCCTGCCATGACATTATCTAAATGGCACACTTCCCAAAAAATATGACGTAAAAACACACAAAAATTCTCTGCGTGCGCCTCTGACACACTAAATAACACTCATAAATGATAAACGAAGTGGATAAATAGTGTGGTAAATATGAAATATTGATGTGGGTTTGGCAGACAAGGCATGTGATGTCCTTATTAAGGGTATGCCAGTGTGTGTATGCACAACTCTTTAAAACATATGGATTTTTTTTTTTTTTTGGTTCGAAGGCGAATTTGACATTGTCAGGAAAAAAGAGGTCAATGCATCTGATGAATTATTTCTTCTGAAATGCGAAGAAAAAGCTTTGCTGAAAAACTGCAGAAGCTTTAAGGGTGTCAACCTGGCAATCTCCGTAGGGTTTGTAAGTGTGGGCAAAAATTTGCATCTTCTCTGTTGGACTTTTTTTTTTCTTTTTTTTGCATTGCCTTTTAAATATATAATGAAGAATCTTTGTCTCTTTGTTCTTTTCTTCTTCATACTCTTTGATTTGATCCATCAGCTTTTATTGACTGCACAACTTCCTTCACCCTGCGGACTCAATAAGGAAAAGTGCAGATCTGCAGAACACTGAGGATGCGAGGACCAATGCATGCAATGATGTACATTCAGTGAAAATTAATCTGCTTTGAAACAATACCAATGTGAGGCAGTGGTTTTCATATGAAACTGAAGCTTACAGGATTTGGACTGCAGATGCTTGTCACGTGTTGTGGAGACAACTTGATATGAATGAACGCAGACAACACACTTACTTTCTTGTTTATGCCATAATCTCATTAATATCTATAGGCAAAGACATGACTGCCGCTTTGCTTGTAGCAATCACTTAGCGGAACAGTTCCAAATGCACAGCTTTGAGCCTGAGGGCTCACATACCGTGCAGCTGAAGTGAAAATGATCAAGGAGGCCAGCGCTGCACTAGGCAGAGCTTAGCGTAGGCTTATACAGTATAGCACAGTGGATTTCATGCTCTCCGGTTTCTGCTCTGGTGTATTTCTCTGTGGGGTGAACACTTAGTTTTAAACAAGAGTTCAGCTCGCCTTGTTATTTTATTATTGTTTCATGCTAGCAGTTGTAAGGGCTGACAGGAAACAGAGTAATAAAGACAGATGTGAGTGCACAGCAGGAGCTGGCAGTCAAACCCTGCAGTTGGGGTACATGGTTTAGGCAACACAGAGCACCAGACAGCTGAACCACAGGGGAATGGAGAGACACCTTTGAAATCTCTGACGGATAGCTACTGAAACAATAATAAGTCATATGAAAACTATTACAGCCAGAATTCAAGCGCCGCAGCATGGAGCTTCATTTCATTACTGTAGCAGCTGAGTCTGAGGTGTTAACAAAAACAATACCTTGATACAACAATTTCTATTTATTGAGGTGAGAGAAGTATCATTAAGGGAGACATATGCCTAGCAGGGAAGATAATATCATTACGTGTGATGTTCTTTTAGGTGTTTGTATTTTATTTTTAACGTTTTACTCGCTGCTGGTTTCTGTGGAGTGACCCTAAACCAGCAAACCATGGAGGAGCAGGAGAAAAGAATCGCTAAAGAGACTAATATGTTAGCAAGATATGTGTGGCGGTGCGTATACGGTGGTGGAATTGTTGCCTTGATGTTATGGGAGGATAAATAGCACATGTGTTTGTTTTTGTTTGTGTGAATGAAGTGCTGTATTCTCGTGGCTGTACAGACTGTGGAAACAATTGCCTATCTACCCACCTATCTATCCATCTATCTTTAGGCCTGTATATTGCATGTCGCACACTGTCTAATCTTGTCTGTGGCAAGCTGCCAGTGCCGTAGGGTTTATGAGGTGGCATTTCTACTGTCCACTTAATTATCATAGAGTGTAAGATTTAATTTGATTGCTGGAATAAAAAAAAAAAAAAAAAAGAAGAAGAACAAAAAAGTCAGACTAGACTCACATTTAATATTGAAACAAATTTAGAAATTGCAAATCTGTCCCCATGATGGGATGTACAATAATGTAAAACTGGTGAAAACTGCAGTTGTTTATGAGAGGGAACGAAAGAAAAGAAAATGGCCCTACTTTTATATTGTAAGGTGTAAAAAAAAAAAAAAAAAAAAAAAAATCATAAAAAGAAAACAAAAATGAACCATTTGTTCCTTGGCGCAGCTTTGCACTAAATTTAATTCCAATCTGTTGACACATTTTTGATGTTTCATGCCAGCAAACAAATCGACACAGGACCAAAAAACACAGCCTCCTTGGCATTGGTAAAGATTACAGATTTTTCCCTCACCAAAATTAATAAGTTTTCTTTTACTGGAAAAAAAAATGTTTTGGCAGACAAAGAAAAACCACAACCCTTCCTTAACTCGATTGTCAAATATTTCAGTTTAAGCTAAATTTTGGTTTTATTTTGACATCTGACATTGTCCCCATCTTGTTAACAAAGCATTTAGTCACCAGGAGATTCCTGGTGTCAGTGACTGATTGATTTGAGGTTTGTTCACACTGGGTCACAATTGGTTTCCTTCAGTAACAAATACCAAATGTAGGGATGTCCCAGTGAGCATGGGGGCCGATCCAGACATTTTTAAAATGATCGTCTCAGTTTGGATCAGTCTTCAGCCAAGTCCGATCTTTTGTAGTTATTTGTGTTTGGTTTGCCATCAACCAAAACCACGTCCCTGTAGCATCAAAATGATTTCTTCCGTTTTAATGGCTTAAAGCTGCCAAAAAAACAAGAAGAAAAGGAGAAAAATCATGTGACTAAATATGTCTGCGCAGTGGAATTACTTTCCTCTGGAAAACGAAGTGAGTCAGACAGCAATTAGCCAGTTGTGCAATGTGGACGTTTTACGATGTGAAAGAAGGAAATTATCATTCATTACTTGCAATTGGATTCAACAGATACAAATAAAAAAAATAATACAAAAAATAATCACAAAATTGAATAAAGTCGGAAAAAAAGAGGCAGCGAAGCAACAACAATAACAAACAACGAAATCTGCATTTAAAAGACGAGAAAGATTTCCTTGAGACAAAATCAAGAAGAAAAATATTAACGATGACTTTATCCAATGCTATATATCTGGAGCCAAGGCACTAGGTACCCTCTCATCACTACTGTACATGTCAGCCACCGCTCTTCCGGAGAATTACACCAGGAGTTTGGGTTAATGCGTTATTATCGCATTAACTTTGAAAGCCCTGTTTACTGTACTTAATAGAGGCGCACAGTGCACATGTAGTCTAACTATACAAGATAGAAAGGAAAAGCCTTTATGAATCTCCAGGGGAGACTTATTATTAAATGATCAGGATCAGTATGGGGGGGAAATAAGCCTGATCAGGACATCTCTGACTGCAATGCACTTTTGTATGAGGTTAAAAACCCCACAGGATTGTATCAAGCTGACTGTTATTTCCAGAAAAGGAATGAGCAAACTGTTTACTATTAGTTGTTGAATTATAGAGCCACATAGGGAGGAGGCCAGGGTGGATGGATGGGTCAATGTTCATTTTCAATAATAAACATTTCTTTCTAGTATGAACTTTCCATTACTTTAACTGGGTGTTAATTACTGTCACTATAAGTTTCAAACTGAAACTCAACCTTTCTTTAAATCATGAGCATAAATTGCATGGTCATTATTGTAAACATGATTAACATACATGCAAACTATAACCGTATACTTGAACCTTTTCTAACCAAGTTCTGCTGCATTTCCTTCCGCAGATATTGTATGTAAATATCTTATAAATCACATCTCATGTACTGTGGCATTTTACCTTTTTGGCAATGTCTAGGTTTGGGTATAAGAAGAGTGGGAGTCAGTTCCTCATTGATATTACACAAAAAACACAAAATGTTGACTGATAGCCTACTGTTTAACACTACACAGGCCTTCTTCAGACCTTGCATTTTTCAAGGCCACGTTTACATGAATCCAATCTTTGGGTGAAACTGCATAGGTCTAGCATGGTTCTACCTGCCTGTCAGTGATGGATCTGCATCTTCCTGAGACTGGAATCGCACCCTGTTGAATCCAGGTCCCAGGGTGAAAAAGAAAAATATGAAGCCTTTGCGGTTCCTTTATTTCATTCGCGTGAACAGCCTTATATGAACACAATGATGTTATTGCCCCACTCTCGTCCCTCGTCCCTCGGCCCCGACGTCTCATAACAGCATCAATGATGGACTACAGGCTTGTGACGGTGCTGCATCACATATTGAGGTTCAGTATATACTGTTGCTACAATGAGCAACACTATATATTACACTACAATGAGCTACAAATTATTACGGACTGTAATCCTGATTAGCATACGGCGTGCAAGGTTGATAGGCACACTCCGCCTCTTCTTTTTTGGCTGAGGTTACTAGCAGAAATAGCACTCCACATAGGCCTGGGATACGTACTACAGCCTTTCTACAACTAGATGCATTTTCGCAATGGATCAACATTTACGGAAAAATACCCGTCAAGGAAAACCAGATCGTTTTTGTAGGTGTGGAGGTGGCCCAAGTGTGCAGTCCAGGTGTGAACACACCCAAGATGTATTTGAGTGATACGATCTAAGACCACAGTTGGAAATAGTCTAGGCCACGTTCCAACGTATTCCTGGTAGTGTGAAGACACAATGCATCCAGGGCACATTAAACACCGTCTATTCAGCAGACGTTCTAATGTCTGATTTCCTCAGTTACTAGTGTCTTTATTTAGTCTTTATTACTAGAGATTACTCTGCGTATGGAAGCTTCCAGGGTCCCAGTAATAGTCAGAGTTTTGTTCATGTCTCTGAAATAATTAATGCCAGGGCGGAGATGCATAAATAATAACTTGAAACGTGTGCTTTCAGTGAGAGAAACTTCACAGACTGTTCCAGAATATAGATCATTTCCCCAAGTGAGGTGTGCGCACACAAAAAAACAGCTGTTTGTGTTTCCGGTACAACGGTAGAGATCCATTAGAGACAGCAGCTGTTATGATATTCGACTGCGCCCCAAACGATGTCGGTGTTTATTTGCATACAGAGCGCAAAACTGAGATCGGATCTCAAGTGCTGGCTGGGGACGCACATGGAGATGCATTTTAATGCCAGGTGTTAACTGAGGTACTCAAAGCTGGACACTTGCCATTGGATTTCCTCAGTCGAAGGTTAATGCTAGGTCTGAACGGGGCCGTAGACCACCAGTGCACATCAGGAATCATTGCTGTGCTGCTCAGAGAACCACCAGCCATGCCCTGAAGTTGATCAAATCTAACAACAACAGGATAATATTTCTTCATAAAATGTTCTTCCACTAATGTTTATATATTTGATGATTTATGACTGCTATTTATTAATCACATTTAAAGTATTTGATTTATAATTTGTTTTGATCTGCCATCCAAGAAAATTTTCAATTCAGGACATGTTTGCTGCTTTTCAATTATACAACGAGTGCGGTCCAAAAACCCTCCGGCCTTAGAGTTAAAGTGCAACACTGGGTTTAAAACACACTTGAGGAATTCTGCTGATGGTATGTCACTTATTGTGGCAGATATGTGACTATCAGGATTAAACCACCTCAGCCCTCTGGCCGGGGATACACACCGCACTGAGCAACATAAAAAACATCCAGGGTTACCCATACACACTTACACACTCACATCAATCTGTATCTTCCCATCCATCTCACTGCAATGTAATCGGCCTTATTTGCCCTGAGCTGAGGAGGTCAACAGGGTGGACAGATGTTTCAGGATAATGGTTTATGTGTGTGTTAGGGGATAATGCTGGCAGGACAGTTTTAGACCCACTAACACTCTTTTTTGTACTGTGTTTTTCTCTCACTTATTTCATTTCTTCCTTTATGGCTTCAAGTCACTCAATTAATCCATCCCTCCCCATCTCTGATCCACTGATCTCACGTTAAGGAGCAGGCTTTATCTCACAGCGCGTGTATGAGCGTGTGTGCTTGTGTGTAAATGCAAGACAGTGAAGAGTACTTAGCCCCGATATCAATCTCCCAGAGCACCAGGGGGTATGAAGGTTTACCCTCAAACAATGTGCATACACACACAGTGGACAGTCACATGTGTAAAATACATGGAGTAGGGGGCTGTTCTCCAGGCAACCCATTAATGCAAAGGCCCTATCCAACCAATTTCCAACAATCGCACTGCTCATAAAAAAATCCCAAAGCCAATAACTCCCCCGAGGGTCATAACTCACTAATAATCGTCTTGTACCTCTGTTGGATCTGACATCACTACCGCTCACAATGTGCCAATGGACTGGCTGGATCTCCAATCTTTTTCACCTTTCCTTGAGTCTCATCTCCCAACTTACACACACCCCCCCCTTGACCCTATTAGAGGCGAACATCCCATCCAATCCTATTTTTCAGCTCCGTTCCCAATGGTATCAAAGGATGAGGCCAGACAGAGTGGGAAGCGAAACTAACAGATCAAGTCAACTGAAGGAATCCGGCGACACACTTCTGACACGCGGCCACCCGGATGTCCTATATAAGGAGCATTTTAACCGGTGCCCAGCCTGTTTTTAGCCGTGTTTGTTAATTAATCAGTATGCGTGCCGTGCCAGCAGATGGCAGCACGGATAAGATGCCTCCGGGGAAACGGCTAATAAGGTGACAGGAAGGAGAGGGGAAAGAATGACAGAAGAGTCCCCAGGTTGCAGACAGGTGACCTCTGATGGAATATGGCAGCCGGGGCGCCGTAGTACACGCCGGTGAGCTCACGTGGTCACGAAAGGGCAGGATTTGCATGTGCATGCTCGTTTAATACAGACGTAAACACATGCTGGCACGAGCGCGGTTTAGAAATACACACTTACATGTACTACACATGCGGGGATAGCGCACGCCAAGTACTGCACGGAGACTGCACTTTCTTCTACTGCTGGCCCCCAGCGGGGCCCTTGACTGTACTCGTTTCCAGGGCAGTGGAAGAAAAGGGGTGGGCGGATCACTGCCGCTGTGGAGCCCCATCACGCAGATGGACGGGGCCCAGCGCATATGCTGACAGAACATTATAGGTCTCCCTCCACTTTCGTGCGTAGAGCCCCGCCCGAGTGCACAGGGGCCCGAGTGGATTATTAATGTTCCCAATTCAATTTATAGGAGCCAAAGCTACTTCCTGGATGAGCAGTGTCGACACTTCTGTGTAATGGAGGAAGAGCATGCAGGGGATGTGTGTTGTTGACTTAATAATGAGGTGAGCAGAGGATAAACGTTTAGTTAGACTACAAATGTTTTCTCTGTTTGCTTCTGATGAAAAAGGCAGAACTGTGGCCTCACAATTTGATTTATTTTATTTCTTTCAGTCCCAACTTCAATACGTAGCAGTCGCACAAGTGTTTACTGTTAGAGGAATATTGTTCGGCGTATCACATAAAAACCCTTTGTCTAGTACCAAGCTTAGCGTAACTCACTCAGAGTACCATTGGTTATAAAAAAATAAAACCAGAAAAAAATAAAACTGTTAACTGTTAAAAATGGTTTTGACCCCTTTTAGGCAGCAGGGACCAGCTCTAATACATCACTGACACACATATACACACACCAAGCTGACACGCAGCAATATTAAAACTCATTTGGAGTCATGTTTGCGTCCATGTGATGACCAGAAACCAGCTCGTGAACTCTTTTTGCTCTGCTTTGGCCTCCACCACACTCTAGAGGAAATTATCCAGCTCTCTGGCTTGCTGCATGCCAACTGCTCTCTCTTTCAGTCTCGTATTGAGAGCGTACTGGAGAGCTGCCTGTTGCAGAGAACTATTTTGTACAGAGATGCACAATTGGAAGTTGAGTCATTGCTGAAGTAGGGGTAGTGGATATTGATTAAAAGACGATGATTGCCTCTATTTTTCTTCTTCCCCTTACTCCTACTACTCTCATGTAGCTTATGACATTTTGGAGAGAAAAATAAAAGACAAATTGGTCCACTGTCGACCATTACAACTTTAACCGGACTAAACGTCCAATGCACAAGATTTTGAAAACATGACTAATGGCATATTTTCACATCGTGCTCCTTTGTGAATTAGGAAAGTAATAAAACTGACCTTTCCCCACATGTATTAGGTAGAAAGCAGAGTAACACCATGTGAAACGTCATCTGACTACATCACATCCACGATTTACTTTTCACCGGTTGGAGAAGTGCAGGAGGGACAAAGGTTTAACCACCTTTACGACAGTCGTGATAATTGTTTTGTTAAAGTAAACTTAAGTGAATCTGCATGAGAGTATCTGCACCGCACAACCTGTACTGTGGCATTTGGGGAGCAGATTTATTATTTTTAATGGACCACAGTCGCTGATCAACTATTCACATTACACAGTTAGTTTGATTGAATGGGCCTTTAGTTTTTATTGCACCTCTGTTTACATTGTATGTTTACTGTGAAGCATTAAACTGCGGCTGCGAAAATATCTCGCAGTGTTATCGTTACAGACTGGCAAATAAAAATCAGTTTGGACACATTGAGATATAAACTCCTTCGCCAGTTCTTTGGGTACACTGGTGAAGGCTAATGCATTCTACTATCACAGTCGTGCATTAAATCCCCTTTCACGACTGTTCTAATGCTAAGTTGACGCCGGGACAGTGTTTCAGTAATTTAGCCTAGCTCACTGACTAAAACTGGGTTGTTAAAATAATAGAAACAACACAAAACAACTCAATAGCGCTGCAAACCACAGCCACCAAAATGAAAACACAGTTCAATCAACAGCTCTCTGTTATAAACTAATCCTGAACAGCATAACCATCACCATCAAGCTCAGACTTAGTGCAGGGCTGTTACATTAGGTTCATATTAGGTTTCACTTCAATAGTGTGCCTAATGAACAGGCAAGAAAGTGTAGCTGTCTAAGACAACTGAGGTATTTCAGTTAAAGCAGCGCATTGTTCAGAGTGTGTAATGAGTGTATTACATGGTGTATAATATGTTCATGGATGCTTAGCTTGGAATAATATTATTTCAGATAACACATCTAGAAACTATGTTGACCTACTGTTCCTTTGCTCGCTTTCTGTCGGTGCTGGTAACTCGACTCGTGGCGCTGTGCGGCTTAGAGCTCATATTTAAGCCTGCATTGCAGCTGACTGGCTTTCAAGAGCCCAGTCAGAGAGCTGAGAAGTGTTCCCTTTTTCTGTTTGTTTGATGGTGATGTGCAGTGATACCATTTGATCGCAATTTGAGTGTTAAATTTATTAAAAGTCGAAAAATCCTCTAATGCATCTTCCAATTGCTTCACACCATTAAGTGTTGCTCATTACAAAATACATGATTTTTTTTGTCACAGTTCATGAAGCCATACATAAGCAGAATGCATAAATACATTTATAGGACAAAGATTATCTGGGATGTAGATCCCGAATTACAGGCAGAAAGCTGAGGGGTGGGTGGGGGGTAGGTAGATAACATTTAGCTTATCCTCATTGTAGAGTCGTAGTCTTGGCTAGCCACCCCGCTCCACTTAATAACAGTTTAGCTTTGGCGTTTCCAGGACGACCAACGCTTGATTGCTTGCCCTAATCTTCTTTAATGTGGCTTAATGCGGTTTGTATTTTGAAGCGTTCAACTTTAGTCTCTCACTCTCTACTCAGACAGTGCTTCAGTGCAGAATGAAACATGCGAGGGCTGAAACATCACAGGATTCACAGGAGAACAGGCGTTTACTGCTGCACCGGACTTTGAACTCTTAAGATGGTTTCCAAGAATTTAAATGAGCCTTCGGCATCCTAGTTGAAGCCTGTACATGCGATGCTTGATTATTTTCCGAGTAGTCTGTTCATCCTTCAGTGAACTCTGCACTAACCCAAATGCTTTTCTCAGAATTAAGTGTTAACATGAACTCTGTGAATGAAGGAAACTAAACTTTTACCTACAATTCGTTATAGTGAACTTATACACAGATCAGGCTTAACCCTGCCTGGCATAACCCTAACCCTAATATTGTGTAGGTCCCTCTGAACAGATCTGACTCATCAGAGAATGGACATGAGTCTCCTGAGGGTGTCCTGTGGTGTCTGGTAACAGGATGTTGTTAGTGGGGTCCTTTGGGTTGAGGGGAGCGGTCTCAGTGGATCATCCCACAGATACTTGATCAGTTTGAGGCTAGGTCAACACCTTCTCATGTTCTTTGAGTTCTCGTAAACCATATTTGTATGTGTGCTGTTGCCATCAAGGAGTGTCACTGCCATGGGGTGGGGGTGCCTGGTCTGGTCTAGTGTGTCTAAGTATCCACACGAATGCCAGGTCCAAAAGTTTCCCAGCAGAACATTGCACTGTCGCAAGATGGCCAGTGTAATTTACTTCTCCTGTCGGTAGTCATAATCTTGTGGCTGATTGGTGTAGGAGTTAGAAATGGTTTTAGAACAAAACTGCAAGATCATCCTTTTCCCCCCCTTTGCTGTGATCATGCTCCGCCCACGGGGCCGACTCACACTCTCCATCTCCTTCTTAAACCTGTTATTTTTCTTCCCAAGACTCTTTTTCTGCACGTCCACGTGGAAACTAACCTGCCGTGCTTGGACTTGGATGACCCCTTTAGAAACACAGTGTATTGTTAGCGGTGATCTGGAAATAGTTCAACTAAAGCACTTCCTGCTCCTTAGGACAGGAAGACACATGTGCGGCAAAGTGTGTCGAAAGCAAATTCCATCCGGCATGCAATATTTCACATGTTTTGCAATTAAATACAGACAGCAACACCTAAAGGTATAATTAAAAAGAAGGTGAGGCTGCCAATCTTTTGCAAGAACCTCAAGGTATGAATGCTGAGCCGCCAGATCAATACTTCTATCTCTGAATACACTCATCCGATCTCATGGACACCCCCAACACCTGATGGATAGAGTTATGTGATTTTCATGCAAATCAATATATTTCCATACGCAACAGAAAGAAAAACACACAACCACATCCATCAGGACTAAGGAACTAAACGGCACCAGAAGAAACTCCCGCTACCAATACAAATGATAATCTGTTAATTGGGACTTGACTAGTATCCATGTTACTCGTGTATTACTGCAAAAAGGAGACAAATTCAAAGTTTTTTGATGCACTGATGTATTAGTCTCCATGAAGTCGGAATGTCTTTGCTTATTGGTGGCAGTAGTTCAATCCACCCACCAGAAGTTGATGCGAAGAAATTTATACAGTGACCTCCATATTAATTGTATCGTCCATGATTTGACTCTTCTAAGTAACCCAGATACAAGGGGAAGAATAGCCCACTGCCTTATGTAGATGTGTCTTAGCTTTTCCACAGCCACACAGGCTCAAGTGTTTACTTTCCCTTAGTGTAGCCGGGTCTGAATGAATCATGTACCTTTTGTATTTTTAAAGCTCAGTTTTTGTGTACTGGATGCGTACGTTTCCAACAACAAAAATGCAAGTCACACTGATAAAGAATTAAAGCAACGGGCATAATCCTTTCCAGGATTATTTAGGTGTAGGCTGTAGGCTTAGTGGTAAAAACAAAAATATGTGAAATGGAGAATAATTTAACTTACCATGCAGTGTGTATTATTATTATCATTGTTACTACAATAAACTACAAGCCTCCTGTACAACATGGACAGAAAAATTACTGAGAGTCCGATGACTGTAGCAAACTTTCCCTAACCTAAAGTCAAACCAGGACTTTTCCCCCAGACTAAGCTGTTTCCAGCCCTGACACATTTTGAAGGGCTTGTCCATCATGATATAGACCATGAACACCAGAGACACCGTGGTTTCTTTCAGTGCTATATTTTAGACTGACATCACTAAACCGCAGAAAATGATGGACAGGGATAATAGAGCTTTGTCTCAGATGGAGTGTGTGTGAAGACTTCCCTTTGGGTGTATAATGCAGAGCACTCATTAATGAGCCTAATTAAGAAACATCGAAAGTGACACTTCATATAGAGGTACAAAGTATTTAGAGGGAACACCTAACAAGTTAATAACAAGGCCCCTCAGAGACTTAACGTCTAGAAACTGTTGTTACACTTTCTACTCGTATGTGTAAATAAATGTGGATGTTAGGGACAGAATACACAGATCAAGCATTACATTATGACCACCTCACTAATATTGTGTAGGTTTTCCCTTGTGCCTCCAAAACATTTGCGACTCATCAGAGAACGGACATGGGCCTTCTGAGGGTGTCCTGTGGCGTCTTCTTGTTGTGTGTTATGGGTTGAGGGGAGGGGCCTCTGTGGATCACCCCACGAGTACTTGATCAGTTAAGGATCTAGTGGATTTGGAGGCCAGATCAACACCTTTGTGTTGTTCCCAAACCATTTTTGTGTGTGTGCCTGGCAGAGTGCGTCGTTGCTATGGGGCAGCGATGCCTGGTCTGGTCTAAAAGGGTGCTAAATGTCTAAGTAACATCCATATGAATGCCATAATGCTGTGGCTAATTGGTATAGTAAAGAGCACGCTTCCTAAAAAGGTCCACGGTTTATAAATCTCAACTTCGGTGATGAACAGTATGATTAGGTAAAGGTTTCAGCTGTAAATGGTTCCTTCAGGCACGGATTTTACGTTAACACACCGAAAGATGAAAGTTAACCGACGACTCAGAAAGCCAATATATAATCAATATAACGTTAAGCTGCAGCTGCTATCGTGTTACGTTTATCAGGAACAAGCTGTGATAAAGGTGACGGGCCGGAGATCAAAGTGTCCCAGTGGAGGAATAGATGCTAAACTGTCGAGTCCTCGGTACCGGGTGACCCGCTGTACGAAACTGCACGTGACTCACGTAGATATTAGGGTGTAGCAACATGGACAAAGACAGAAATTAAGTGAATGCAAAAGAGCAGTCAGATGGTGTAACACACACACACACACACACACACACACACACACACACACACACACACACACACACACATGTTCGAGAGACACAACCCGTCCTCCAAACGCACACTGCAGATGTGAGGCTGGCAGAAGTGTCAGCCCAGCTGGCAATGTGTGCATCTCAATGGCATACTGGGGTTCTGTTGAAATTATAGATGTGCCAACAGATGTTTGGCAGTGATGTTATGGGTGTGTGCCACTGTCTGCATATTTACGTGTGTGTGTGTGCGTGTGTGTGTGTGTGTGCCTGTGTGCACTTTGTTTGTGTGTATCTTCCAAATGTGGTGTTTGCTTATTCTTTGTGTGCGTGTGTACAATTTGTGTTCATCTCTCCATGGCTTTGAGTGATAGTGGGAGTGCGTGTGTGTGTGTGTGTGTCTCTGTGTGTGTGTGTGTGTGTGTGTGTGTGCCTGTTTAGCCCATGGAGATGAATTAGAGGAATTTAGAATTGATGTGAGTGGCTGAACATGAGCAGCCGCCAGTGGTTCTCTTTGCAATATTGATAGTGCATTGTAACGGGAAGCAAGCGCACCCGTCGGCGGAATAAAATAGAAAAGGGAATAAAGATAAAGAAGGGGAAGGTGATTAGGGAAGAAGAAATAAAGCGGAGGAAAAAGGAGGTGAAGGTTTGACAGGGGGATCGAAGAGGATGAAAACGGAGGGAGTAAAATGGCACAAGGGAGCGGAGAGGTGGAATCATAATGCAGAAGGAATTAGAGAGACAGGTTATATAATTTTATTGTATTTTCCTTCTGAAAGCGCACAAAGGGATGAGGGAGAAATGTGGACGAGGGAGCGATAGATGGAGCCTGAGCTGTTTCAGGTATGCAGGAAGGGACTCGCAGAAATGTCAAAAGATGTAAGGGGGAAAAAAAAAAGAAAAAGAAAAAAGGGCACACAAAAACAACACAGGAAAAACCAACTGCTGCTTCGCACTGGGCAGCGTTTAATACTGTACACTGGCTCTGAACATGTAATTATTAAAAGTGTTCCTCAGAACAATCACCACACTTCCTGCTGGTCCTCCTTGTAATCAAACCGGCGCACACTTTTCCCCTCACCGCTGCCATTCACTTCAGAGATGACAGGCACAGCAAAGCGCAGTGGGCGCAAAAATAAATAACGTAAAAACAAAAAAGAACAGAAGAAGAAAGTGTGAATGAAAGGATGGAGAGGTTGGAGGGCGGTGGGAAACGGGAGGAGAAGCGTCGTCTGAAAGTGAAGCGAGTTTAAATGAGGTTTACGGCACAGGAGCGCAGGGACGAGGAGGAAGTGAAGGAGAGAAAAAGTGGGAGACAAAGCGAGAGCACGCGAGGCCGACGAAGAGAGACAGACTGGGAGAGAGAGGGGGGTGAAAGAGAGGAACCAGAGGAGATAGACCCTATTGCCATAATTAAAGCTGAGGATGAGGTCAATGCTGGGGACATGGTGCGACTTTAATAGCCCAGAGATTTGGCCAGAGTCCCATCGGCCCTTTAACTCTGCATTAAGCTGATTACCCCCACATTTAACCAAAAATCACCGCCCACACTCGCTCTCCGGCTAATGTCACTTTAACTAAAACATTTTTTGGCGGTGGGGAGGGGTCTTGGGGGTGAGAGAGATGCACAGAGAGAAACGGAGCAAAGGGCGTAGCAGTGAGTCCATTTCATTTGTGTTTTTTTTTTTTCCGTCAAAGTCAGCGTGCATTCCTCACTAATACTCTATTTTTTTAATATGCCATTTGTCTGTTTTTTTGGTTGTTTTTTTTCCCCCAGAGCCCTACAAGTGGACCACTTGAATTAGACACAGTGTGTGTAAGCGCGCATTGTTTCCTGAGATGAATGGTTGACTTGTTGAAGCACTCTCTGGAAGGGTTAGGTGCACTACGGTTTAATACCAATAATTGCGGCTTTTGGAGAATGACTCATTGTGTTAATGCAGCTGTGGTTAACACGACAATCATCAAAATCATTCCCCACGTGGTTGTTTACAGCAGCAGCCGAGCGCAGTGCAAAAAGAAAGAAAGAGAAGGGAAATAGATAAATACAAACAAACAGACACAAAATGCTCATTTTTTTTAACATGCTCATTCAAACCCAGTAGCCCAGTAAGGAACTTATGACCCCAATCATCTTTATTAATCAAAGAGATTAGAAAACAGGACTAATATCTGTGGAGAGAGGGATTTCTAAATAAAACAGGATAAAATAAATCATAAAATCCGCCGTTCAGACATTACGACATCTATTCACAATTCAAATATGCATCCAACCAAACTGATACTAGGTATTACCATTCTTGTAAAAGTCATCCTGTTATTAAATCCTCCTCTACTGGAGGAGTGTGCTATTCCCTCCCTGGATTTAAATTACCTTCACATGCACGAGGGATTCACAAGACTGCCTTAAAACCCCAGTAAAAAACATTTTGCTTTTACAAAAGTAGGAACAACAGAGAATATCAATCGCTCGAAATTCTCAAATTCCCAACCAGGTATCACAGAGATAGGATTTAAACTGCTGTTATATTCACGCTGGTAATGAGATCATAACAAGGAACATAATGTACTTTCACATACCTAGCATGTCATTTTTTAAGACTGATCTTTCTGTTCTAAGAGTTAATTAATCTACTGTTACAATATTATTAGTATATCCATTGGTCAAATTATGACTTATTATTATATACTCATTATACATTAATTCCATTTTGACAAGTGAATGACTGTTTAAATTAATGCTGCTATGATTCATCCAAATTGATAGTATTACTATTATCCTTATAATAGTCATCAGTTCATCAACTCTCTGTAGTGGAGGTGTCATCCCCTCACATCCCCTCACATCCACTCACCGGATTCAAATTACCTTCACACGCACGAGGGATTCACAAGGAACCATGCGGGGTGTAATCTGATCTCCGTAATTGATTGATTCACTCCCGTAACACTGAATAGGAGCTGCGTTGCCAATGCTACCCCTGCTTTTTTTTTTTTTTTTTTTTCCTTTTTGCAGCTAGTTAGAATAATAAAAGTATTAAACTGTGGAAGCATCATTGTGGCTGTTGTTGTGAAGGTGTTTCAGCGAAGCTATTATTATTTTCCGTGCGACAGATTTTAAACAGTGCAGGAGGTTGAGAAGAAGCAGCTACGATGAGCTTTTACACGAGGGGCTGCAAACGGCTCTCCAACTCTTTGTGTGGCGTGAAATCAGATGAGGGGACGACAAAATCAATTTAAAATGAGAGAAGAAGAGTTGTCTGCCAGATATGTAGGTCGTTAAATGAGAAAAGAAAAACAAAAAACCTCCACCCATCATACCCACCCAGAAACACGCAGATCACCATAAAGTGGCAGGGACTGGCCTGGTGTCTAAGTGGCTTCGTATCATTTCTAAGTACAGATTATTTTTATCTATAACATTTGGTAACTATCATTGCTACTACCATCAAGAATAATGGAGAATAATTATGTGGGGGGCAGTGTCTGCATTAGTGTCCCCATTAAATTATGGAAAATCATTAAATATGAATAATAAAAAAATTATGTTAATCATATATTTAGAGATGTTAAACACTGAATGGGGTCAGACTGACCCCAAAGATAATGGGAGGGGTAAAGATTATAATTTGTCAAGCAAAAATGCCAAACTCTCTTTAATTCTACAAATTCCAATGTGAGGTTTTTTGATTTGACTCCGTAAACTAATGCATTCTTCTATTTTATAAACCAGACTATTAAATACATTACAACGTGTTACATTAATGGATAATTTATCCCATTTGGGGACTTGTATTAAATTACTGAATTATATGTACCATGCATTCATTCGTTCATACAGTCTGAGCACTCAATAAAAGAAAACAACGCAGGGGCAAACGCAGATATGCACAAGGAAGCAAATGGGGAGTAATTATATGACTGGCCTGATGCTATCCATACACATTTGGCTTCAGGCTGAAATAAGTGTTGGATTGGTTCTGCACACCGCTTGCTCATTTATGAAAGCGCGCACGTGTGCATATTAGCACACATCCGCACACAATGTGGAGCTATGTTAGTGAGAGTCCCTGGATAAGTGGGTATCAGGCTTCTTTCCAGTAGCCCGCATATCTGGTGTTCACACTTGGCTGAACCTGCCGAACCTTCCTTGGTTACATGCAAGCCCCTGGTCTCTTCTCTCTGTTATTCTCTCCCTCTCTTCGCAGCCCCTGGATTAACATAGCAGGGTGGAAGCACTTCAGTTAAATCTCCCCTCCCCTGCAGCACTCTCGCTGCTTGGACCGCTCTGGATCGAAGCTCACCACTCAGAGATGAGTCTCAGCACAAAGTGGCGTGTGAGAAACACATCTGGAGTGCCGGGTCATGAGCCTGTCTTTTTAGCACCGGGGAATGTGTTCCAATGGCAGATTAACTTTCCAGGTGACAGCGGAACGTCTGACGTGTTCACACAACTTCCGCCCGGACACTCGTCTTCCCCTTGACACGGTTGAAAATACAGTCGTCCGGTGCTGCCAGGTCAAACTGGACGCCAATAAAAAAAATAGTGAAAGATGTATTTATTTCGCATCGACGGGAGGACTGATCCGTCAGTGACGTCCCTTCAGTTTTCCCTCTGCCACGTGCTCATTCTCATGCAGCGTACCAGTCATATCTACATACTCTACTCATCTGCGTCACCTTCCCCCGTCTCATCCTAATCCTTTGATATTTGCGTTGACTTCAAAGCAGTGGGCTACAGCGTTACCTGATGCTAATAGTCCACATGAAAGAGAATCTGTATGAGGTGTGAGCGTCAGGGACCGACCGAGCCTCTCGGGGGGACCCCACTCTCTTCTCCGTCAGCCCAGACAGTGTATTCCCCAGCTTCTAGTTAGCGGTGACTTCTAAAAGACCTTCAGAGATACTGGAAAAAGATAGCATGCACACAGCAGTGGGGTGCGGACCTTTTTAAACGTGAGGCGCAGGACAGGGAAGGCTGGTTCAAAAGGATCTGTGATGTCCGTGCCCTGACATAATACTTAAAATGTGGTTTGGGTTGAGTGACTTGACAAACATGAACAAGAAAGCTGTGCTATTGGAGTATAGTCCAGTCAACAAGAGTCAAGTCACTCCTCTGGGACAATAACAACATTATAATTCAGTCCTACCGCCTGAAGTGGTCCACCAGTTAGCACAGCGATATATCATCCTGCCAGAGACAGGAGTGTTGAGGTTGAGACTGGCTGCAGAGTCACTCCGAAGAGATAATACCTTATTAGCATGAAGATAAGGCCAACGTGCAATGATTTATTAATCCCTAATATACTGTATCCGCGGACACTGAAACACAGAGGCGGAGGTGGTCGTCATGTTTTGGGGGAGCAAAGAAAGTTAGCTACAGAGCGCTACGCGTTTGAAGGCTTCCGCGTGTCCTTTAACTGACAAAACTGACAAGTCAAACGATGATGAAAAAAAGGGCCGAGGACCGGGGAAGAAAGTCCTTCACCGAGACTTCATCGCATGACACAACAAATCCCCAAAATGTGTTGTGATAGCACGCGACAAGACTGGATCAAGTAGCGTACCACAGAACCAGGGTGTCACTTGATGCCACTGCAGAGCAACTTTGGGTTTCACCTCTAAAAATTTGCCTTGCCTTGCTCTGTGTTCGCCTGCAGTACAACTCAGGTGCTGCTTAAAAAAACAAACTGTTCTAACGCGCTAGAAACTGTGTAGAGTTAGTATTTATTTTATTTCATGGACGCTATGAAGGATTTATATTGTGTTTTTGTGTTTAAGGTCCTACAAAATGTAATTTAATTTCTCTTTAAGAATACAGATTAACATTAGAATGAAGTCATTAAAATTCAGAAGTGCAAACACTCAGCATCAATGCAATAGCAAACATATCGTAAATATAGTTTAAATTCCTCTTTAGCATGTTATCAGTCTGGTGCTGTAGGCGGGAGTTATTTCATTATTATTACCGAGGAGAAGAAATTATTTATTTAAAAATTTACATTTTTATTGAAAGAAAAAAATCCAATCACTCCAAGTATTTACGGTTTGTTTATATTGATGTGTCTTTTCATTTACAATTTTGCCTTTAAACTGACAAAACATAACACCTACTTTACTCCACAGGGACAGGAGCAATGCCATTAAGACGCCAGAGAAAAGCATTAAAAGAAAAAAGTCTTTCCTTATTCAGGCTTTAAACATTCAACCAGTCAATCCAACCAACAAATAAACTAAACATAGCACTCTGACAACTGAAAAATGGTCTCAAAATATCATATTCTTAACATGTTACCAGAGAAACTGCTCATTTCCTTTCCAGCTCACCTTGTGTTAGTCCTCAGGTGGAATAAAAACAATAACTGCTGTTAAGCTCTACAGAGGCATTAGTTTGGTTTGTTTCTCCATCATCTACGTTTTGTGTGACCAATATTTATGCAGTGCTACTTCTGTGGTCCATCTCTCAGTGGAGCAGGACTCACCACCATTAAAATGGTAGAGAAGGTTATTGTGTAAATACATTTAACATTTTGAAAGCGTCTCTTTTGACTGGTTTTAATGCTGACCGCCATTTTTGATTTACTTTCTTTTTAGTCTTAGTCAAATTCATTCTTAGTCATTTTTATTCTTTCGTAGATTTACTCATTGAAAAGTCGTTTTTTGTCAATTATTAGTCATTATTATTATTTAGTAAGACTGCAACAAAAACATTGCTATTGGCAGCTTTGTCACCTTTAGGCAAATTAGAAAATCTGTTTTATAAAATCTCAAATTAAACTGCAATAAATACAGATGGTCCAAAGCAGCACGATGGCTGAACATATTTTCCTGAAAGCTTGTCTGCCAGTGCATTGGAGAAGACAGTGCTCTTATGGTATCTATTGTTACAGTGAACACTGAATGATATACTGTATTATTTTGTACTTCAACGTATATACAAGGATTCATTCCAACAACAATTTATGGCCAATTTTAGTTTGCTGAGTGTTAATCTATAATAAACTCTACTGTATATTGCAGTGCAAAACAGCAACCTGAAAAATACTTAGATGAGACTGATTTAACTTCATCGTTAGCTTACTTATATTGATGGAGGCTACATAAACAGAAGGATGATGCACTTTAAAATGCCATATTCTTCCAGCACATTTGTAACCACAGGTTGCTACTTTAGATAGAGTACTGTAGATTAGATTACCCTAACCCAAACCCTAACTGCCTGAGAGATAATTTAGACAAACGCCCGTTATCCAATCTCATGGTCGAAGCACATTTTGAAAGACAGTCAGCCCGCATGAAAAGATGTATTTTCAATGTCCCATATTACTGTATAACACACCTTATCATATCAAACAACATTCAAATATAAAAAGGCATTCGTTTCATCACAGTTTTTATCATCAGATATTAGTTCTAGCTCGTTAATGTCCCCTTTTAGTCAGAGAAAACACTGCTTTTGACTCAACTATGATGTCCTGTAACCTGAAAGAAGTTGTCTCGGCGTCAAGCCTAAGCAAGCAACAAACGGCAGCTGAAAGTAAAAGTAAGTAAATGTCTTCCAAGGGACATGAAGCGCCTCCAAAAACAATGATCTACCGCAAGACCCACAACCTCGTCTCCTGGCTCCTGGATATAATCTAGGCCTCGTCCACAGAAAGAGCACTTCACTTCTGGTCAGTTGTTTTGTAGGTGACACTTGGTTACTAGTGGATGTACCAGACTCTCGTTGCCTAGGTACAAGTAACATGAAAAGATGGTTAGCCTATGAACAGCGCTATGTCTTCTTGTTGTCATGGCTCTCCATTTGCTAGAAACCTACTGGTCCTAGGAAACACATTTCTTTTAGCGCAGTGTTTCCTTGAGGTAAATATCCGTGAAGCTCTGTGTTTGCTTCATATATCAATCAACTGGGCGGTGCATCAATCACATTGCCTTAAAGTTGAGGTTAGTTCAATTTGGTTTTCCCTTTTCTTTTTTGCCTATTACTGCTGAATCACTGAATTTCATTAAATGCTTGTTGCCTTATCCTTGCTAGTCTCTTCTTGCATGTACGCCCATTTATAGCACCGTGGAAACAGCCGCATGTGTTGCTTCGGCAAACAATCACGTGTCATTGTCTGAGTCATTGGCAATTGATATTTCATTGCAGCTGCATGTAGACTTGGTATCCACAGGGGCAATTAATATGACACCATAGGGGAGGGATCCAGATCCCTCATCAATTAAGGTCAATGAGAAAAAACACTTGAAATCCTTTGATTTCAGATCAGCAGCATCACATGTAACCATTCGGTGACGGTTCAGCTGGGCCATTTAACAATGAGAGTTTCAAGTGTAAACCATTTTTAACAACAGCAAAAGAAAAACCGTATGCAAAGCAGTGAAAAGTTCATTTCGTCTTCACAGCTCTCCTATGAATGGTTGTGGTTTTGCAGTTTGATTTGATTCCTAAAAGCGCTGTGGCGGCCTAAACCTCCTTTTCATTTGACTCTAGTCATTTGGAACATTTTCTCATTCAAACCGGGGCTTTGATTAAAAACAAAGGGGCGCTTATCTCAAAGGGCTGGGTTTCTTCCCCCAGTCTTTGAAAACAGCTCCCAGCAAATTATGGTAAATAAGTGTACAAAAGCTTCTCCTTGTGCAATTGCAGGTCAGCTTTCTCCAATTCGCTGGCCTACAATGTGGCAAACAACAAAGCGCTGTCAGGCGTATGGGCACGACAAATAACGTCGATCGCTGTCTGTGTCTGTGTTGTGTTTTTGAGTTTCTGTTTCCCTCTGCCTCGTTTCCTCACTTTATTTTAATATCAATCACTTGCAGATGGAGAAACTAATAATTTCCAACAAGCTCTGATAGATGGCTTATCTCTAAGGAAACTGGACCTCTTGCAGACAGCATCAATAATAACAGCTATTTCATGTTCCAAATTAATTCCTGAAGAGTACTAGACTGAGTTTGGTGAAAGGGAGATTTTAATTATAATTAAACTAAACTCCATAAGATGATGTTTAAATGGCTCCAAAGTTTCACCTGTGAATTTTGTCCTATGGGCAACCACATAAGGAAATATGCAGAAAAATCTTTGGCATCTAGAAGCGTGCTATTTTGATTGAGTTCTTTGCCTCCTCTTTATTCTATTCTTAGAATGGTACTTCTGAAAAATAAAAGTGCTCTCTTATTGTCGTGGTTCTAATCACAAGTTCATGTTATCATTCTGTTTCTCATCTGCGGAAGCAATTTATTTGGTGTCACACGATCGCACCCCAATTTCAGCTCATTCTAATGTTAGTCTTGTGACACGGACTCTCTCTTGCAAAGGAGCCGCGGAGGAGTGCTCATAATGGAATTTAAATCAAGCCACGTTCCAGGGCCTAATTCTGAATATCAGGGGGATCAGTGCGAGATAATGACAGCCTGTGGTTTCTGTCCACGCTGTTAAGCAGAATTTGTTGCCCCGTGTTAAAATACCTGCTTCTTGAGGCCCAGTTGCTGGAGTTTGGCATTACATTGCATCCAGTTGCATCATTTTGAACGTCTTTGAAGTTCCAATGGCAGTTCTTACCCCCTTATTCAGGCTCAGCTTTCACTCCTTTGACCCAAATATAAAGACAGTCGTGCCATCCAGCAACACCGAGTATTAGCGTGTTAGACTGTCAAACACAAGAAAGGGCTAATGGCGTTCTCTATTAGAATGAGTGTTGAAACACAGCTGGTTTAAACATCATGTTTTTAAAGAGCTGGCCTCAGATCTAAGACCTCCCCCTCCCCTTATCTGTCAGTTATTAACTCCACACTCACATGAGGATCTGTGGGCATTCACTTCAGTCGTGTTCTGCTTCTGTTGTTCTGTCTGGCGCACTCTAGTCATTTCTTTATCTCACCCCATACATCATTTCATCTTCTTCCGTTCTACTTGCATCTCCTCTCTTTGTATTTAATTTAGCAACCCTCCCCCCATCACTCAAACCCCCTGACAAGTTTTCTGTAACTCCTTCCTTCCTTCCGTTTTGCTCCTTATCCGTCCTGCGTCGCTCCCTCCCTATCGCCCGCTCCGCGCACGTCGCCGCGCCGTCTCACTCTGCAGAGCGAGACATTGTGTGCAGACGCCGCCTGTCTCCAAAGAGTGAAGCCAGCTAATGCATAGCAAACACTAACCAGCCAAGCCCGGCATGCATAACACGAGAGTGTGGGCCCTCGTTTTTTTGGGATGCAGTCAATACGCGCGGGGCATTAACGCCGCCCTTCACCCCCTCCATTCATCCCAATAAGCCCCAGGTAGCTTGTACGGCTCAGGTTGCCGACATGCGTATTCAGTCAGGACACAAATTATCGGCTTTCCCGCCGGGCGCTTTCATCGCCGACAGGAACCTGTGAGCCAGAACGCGGGACGCCACGCCATGAAAGGAACCTCTGTTTCCCTCCTTCAATACCTCTCATTCTCGCGCCTTGTTATCTTCTATTTGCCCTTGACGTTCTTTAACATTCAATCTGTGACAACTGAGCAGCCACTGGGCGCAGTTGAGCACGCAGGTCATTCGTAAAAGCTAATAGACACTAAGTGGAAAGGAAGCAAGAGTGCGCCGCGGGTTTGCCAACGTTTGGTATGTCTCGGAGCTTACAAATGTGCCCCCGAAGTTGCAAATGAGCAAGTCCGTCTGCAGCTGTGTGGGAAAACACACTAGGCTGTTGGGCTAACATCACTAATACTCTTATGCAGCTCCAATATTGACACTTCAGTCTTGGCCCAGCACTGAATATATATACGTTTGTCCAAGTTTTCTTGACATTGTTGCGATTCCCTTTGTCTACTCGCGACTATTATACCGCTAAAACGGTCTTAAAGATAGTTGTTGTGATACGAATGTACAAAATAGGGGACAATGAGCGATCGTTACACACACTAGAGATATGTCATAAAGAGCCTGAATTGTAAAACGGGCTGTTTTTGACATCAATAAATCAGCACAAGAGGGGAAAAAAAAGATGTGGAAAAGCAAAAACCCTCTTGCTATTACAGTTGATGGTCTTATACATCACCGCTGAGAGCGAGCGGTGCCATTTGTTTCTCCTGTGGCACACAAATGCTTGATCTACTTGAGCTGGCATCCATCACAGCAAGCTGCTGGTCTTAAATAGGCTCTTGCATTCTAACTAGGGTAATACTCACATCAAATGAGAGGTGTTCAGCCTGAGACAGGGGCAGCGCACAATGCAATACATGACGCGTGTTCACATATGGAGCGATAGAACAGGAGCTCAGTGGCGATATAGCGGATTGTTCCATCTCAGAGTTAGAGAAGGAAGGAGAGAAAGAGAGACCTAGAGGCTGTTAAATTGCCCATTTCATTATTGATAAGCATCGCAGGCAGAAGCCAGTCTTCACCTATGATTGACAGCTGAATCTCAGCCGCTGATTTTCCACATGAGAGAGAGGGAGAGCGAGGGAGAGGTGAGTCGAGCAGCGGAGGATGAGATGGTCCAATTTCACTTCAAATGGAGCCCCGGGTTCAGGACGACAGGTAAAGTGAATGCATATCAGCGGCGCTGTTTCATAAAGCAAGTCATTCAAGTAACGCAGGCCAAATAACAAATCCTGCTCTGCATAATGCCAAGGCGTGTGTTTGTGGGATGGAGGCAGTGGAATGAAAAACAACGCATCCAATGCAATCTTAATAGATGTTTTCTATTAAAACGCAATCAGATGTAAACCAAAGCATATTAATGGGTAATAAAGATAAATAATTACGCCTCTGCTATTTCGCTGAGCACCACCCCCTCCCCCTCCCACTCCCCCTCACCCTCCTCCCCCCCAAACACATCCAATTATGAACAGTGGCAGTGTGGAAGTTGCTTTCTTGAAACGGAATACGCCGGTGTTCCGACCCATATGGTGTGTAAATGAATGAAGTCGCTCACACGCGACGGCGCAAACACGAGTTCCTGTCTGGAAGGCTGCTGGCCTGCGGCGCTGCATTGAGCTAACTGCTAACATCAGCGTGCTAACCTTCTTGCAATGACGGCGTCCTCGTTAACCACCAGTGTTTAGGCTGAAAACAGCTACTGAAGCTGACTGGACTCTCTTACAGCTTCACAGATATCTGTGAGTAAGAGGATCAACAACCCATACAACATTGTTGTGTTCATAAATGCTACGCATAGTCTTCCAATCCGCTTAGGATACTTCATATGTTCAAGCATATATTCTCACCCGTAATGAAGCCGCTGTTGTCACTGACACAGCTTCACGCTCAAGTGCCAATCTTGATTCTTAGAAAGTTGGCTCTATACATGCTTTTGTGTGTTATCATTCCTCCTTTGAATGTGTGAAATTTTCTACATCCTCTCTTTAGAAATGTCACCGCGATCTTGCATACTACTTTTTCGTCAGGGAGATCGTAAACATGATAGAAGCTATGATTGAAAGCGCCACCGCGGCTTCCCTCCGGTATCCTGAAGTCATTTGCATACACGCTGGACGTATTCATTCATCTGCCTCATTCTGCTGCTTCTCCTACTTTTCTTCCTTCTCTTTTGTCCCATATCCTCTTTTTTTTTCGCCTTTCTATCCTCAAATAATCAGTTGAGGTTTCTTCCTGGTGGGAGGCAGTTCTCCTAGCCGCTGCTGAATAAACTCCCGCTCTGGGAGTGTCAGGCCCTGGCTCTTTGAGACAGTGCGGATTCTCGCTGATGCTTTATTAACAAGATATAATTGAATTTTTCACTCAAACCGCTAAAAGTCAAACTCATGGTGGCACCACAAAAACCTAAGCAGCCTCTGAACACCGAGAATTTCTGGGCAAAATTGCGTGCCAAAACATCAACTAGAGGATGACTGCTGATCAGTTTTAATGAATGTATTTCACTGGAAAGATTCTGCTTGGAGGAATAACCAAAGTCGGTAGATATTTGACAATTAAACTAAATTTAATTGCAATGCATTAAATGATTGCCAAGACATTTCAGGCTTTTCCAAAGACGTGTCACGCTGCTGCCAATGCAGCCGGTTTCCTCCTGATGTTTGGTATTAAATATCCCAAAGAAACAGTGGTTCACTAATAGAAGTAAAGCACCCCCCTCCTCCTCCTCCTCCTCTCTCAGCAAATCAAACTGCCTTTATTGAAGATTCCACAGTTTTTCTCTTAAAAATTGATTTCTCATCATCCTGTTTGGTCCTGCATTTGAGATTTAATAACACGATTTCTCTGGACCTTTAAAAGCCTACGAAGGTAGCAATTATACCCTTTGTGAAAATGGAAGCTTTTTAATGTGAAAACTGCAGGAACATGCACAACAGCTCGACACCAAAGAAAATAAATTACCTGAACAGACAACACCACAATTCACAGGGTACTTCCGTTTAAAAAATAAATAAATAAATAAAATGGGGTCGGTGGTGCAGAAATCTGATTTTATCACGGCCACAGGTAATAAAATAAACTCTCGGAAAAAGAGGAAAAGTAAAGCCCATTTCTAAGCGTGTTCAACATAAAGATCAGGTAGTTGAGGTAAATAAAGGGTGCAGTCACTATTAGAGTATTTACGGCTGTAGTATATATAGAGTCAGTTTGAAAGGAATCAACCCCTGACTCTTTTCAGCTCTTTTCAAACTACTCATCATCCACTTTTCTTCAGCACCCACCACCGATGGAGGCTGGATTGCACTCGTCTGTGTCTACCTCTCTGTTGTCCTGGCTTGCTCACAGTGGTGGCCCCGCACCAGGCAGGTTTTTATCTGCCTCCATGCGGGGCACTCTGCCTCTGGCACGGAGGATCTGGCGGCAGGTGCGGCCTGCCAAGAGAGACTGCCATTCGGTGTAAGCACAAAAAACGGCGCTCTGTCAAGGCCACTCTTCTGCGGATGTGGATAATTGCAGACGTGATGAGCGCGGCAGGTTTCTCTCCCGAGCCCCCCGTCCGGCCGACCCTGAACCGGACCCAGAGCTGCCTCTGACAATGAGAAAAACACGCTCGTCGGTGAGGAGGCAGGACTTCTTAGGAGCAGGAGGAATGACTGTTGACTAAATCAAAATCGACCTGGTGTCTGAAATAGATTTGATCTCGCTGGCCAAGTGAGTCAAAACAGAGAATCTTTTTTCTTTTTTTTAAATTCTAAATGTCAAATAAATGCCTCCATTCAGCGTCTACTTACAAATGAAGCCAAGTCCACCGGGCCGACTGGAATAATGATGATTTGCGTACATAGTGATTAATAACACGCAAGGATGAATAAAGTGAAATAACTTAGGAGATAAATTTCACCTAAAACGGCAACTCGGCACTAAATAAAAGTTCACTGCAATTTGTCTTTATTTGTTTACGATGAAAGTATTTTGCCGGCGAACGCATCGGCTGCCGGAGAACGTGCTGCACAAAGCTGCACAACAGGTGGAGATGACCCCAGCAGATGTTTCTTGCTCATTTTCATTCCCCCACCCCCAGAGGAAACGCTCGAGCTCAGCGCGCCGAAGCAAAACACACACAAGTAGGAAGAGCAAGACGAGATCAAAGGAGGAGCGCGCAGAAGGTAGAGAGATCTCCGCTGCCAGCGCGGAACAAAAAGAAGCCGAATTCACCTGAGAGCGCGATTTCATAATGTTCCGCATCGCACGCAATCAGAAAAGAAATGGCTCTTAAACAGTTGCGTGTTGTGCTGCAAATTAAATGAAAGCAGATCAGTTAAATAAGCCGTTCATTTGTTTACGGATGCTATGAATGCTCATCTCACCGACCCGCGCGTTACAACATCACAAGGCCGTGTTTTATAATTTCACTCTACCGGATTCAGCCGTATAGTGCCCTGCTGTTAGCTCTGGAGTGGCTGGAGAGACATTGTTTTAATGGAACTAAAGTACAGTGGTTCTGACTAATGCATGGAAATGGTTGTCAACAGGCTTTCAGCTGCCGCTCCACAATTAGAGCTCTGTCACTGGTCGACGGATGGCCAGCTTCCCATCGCACTGAATTACAATGCTGTCAAGTGTCTCATATCACTTATGAGGTTGGCAGCACATATCCGCTCCCAAAATACCAGGGCTGGTACTGACACCGAGCGGTTAACGCACGCTGCATTCAAAAGTCTGTCGCAGTCCATGGGCGCAGAGCTCAGCGACCGTCCGTTCATTTGCCCACGCGGGGAAACCGAAGCGACGCGCGGAGACGCAAAGAGCAGCGTTAACGCAGCGGCCCTCACTTTCTTTTTCTCCCACCCACCACAAGGATTGTCCACATAAAGACCGGCTAACAAGTGTTAGTTTTAATAAAGCCATAACCGAAGCTCATTAACAGCAGTGTGAGATCGCTGGCTCCTTCGAAACATGCTTTTTAATGACCCCCGTGGGACAGATCATCTGAATATGCAACAGTGATCTTTTTATGTAGAATAGCACAGTCTCTAGGGCTTTCTGTGAATTGGTAACAACCACGCATGCACCTTCAAAATCCTCTCAACACACACACACACACACACACACGCACACACACACACACACACGCACACACACGCACACACACACACACAGCAGTTTTGCAGGACAACTTCATGGCTAACAAAGAGGGGTCTCCATGGAAACAAATCTACTCTGGAATGTCATTCCCTTAAGCAACAGCTTGTGCTCACGACAATGTTGAACAATGCGTTTTGTTGCTTTATGTTTTTTTTTTCCAGACATATACTAAGCAACGCCAAGTAATTGCACTATTTAAGTGATATGAAATCACACTGTAATTGCTCCCTTGCTTAACTTTTTTTTTTTGTGTTGCTGTCTTTTAACATTCTGTCTGTCCTTTATTTATTCCCATCTCCTCATTTACAGATAATTAGTGGAGTCTGTGTACACAGGTCAAAGTCATAAATACGATTAAAATGGAGTTGAAGCATGGATCAGAATTAATGTGCTTAATAATATATGTCAATGACAAGAGCGCGCGGACAGTGAGATTAGATGTTTTCTCACACGTGAAGCGGAGGTGGAGGAGTCCACAGCCTCAGTGCGAATGCATGTACCAAAATCTCTCTCCTCGCTTTCTTCTTCTACCAAGACAAACCTGTTAACTTGTTTCAGAGGCCCCGTTTGTGTGCAGTTCTTACATGAAAGAGTTCTTAATACAACTGTGTGATGCCAGTTTGGCATGCCTTTTTTGACTTGGCTCCCTTTTGGAAAAAAAAAAAAAAAAAAGCAAAATGGCACATATCTCCTGTGTGCAGGGGTATATGAAAGGAGTACAGACAGCCAAGGTGTAGGTGTAGCGAGTGCTCAACTCGACGCCTATCTCAAAATTTGCCACAAAGACTAAGTATAACATTCCCTGGCTCGTATTGATCACTTTTTATTTTTTTTCTGATGCCAAGGGCCGGAGAACAAAAAACTCGACGGGAAAAAGAAAACGCTGAGTGGATTAAAAGAAAATATTTTCCACATTTCTATTCAGATAACACCCGTTTAGCTCTCCGTTTCAGCACAGTGCAACGAAAACAACAAGACACACCTGTACACAACAGGCTTTTATTGATTTTCCTGAAACCAATCAATTCAAGTCTACACGCTCAAAGTCAAAGCAGAGAAATGAATTGTCTTCTTCCAGCTTTCATATTCATGCCATGCACTACATTACAGGTCTGGTGAAGATTTTTATTTTTTTTTTCTCCAGCATAAAACTGAACAAAAGAAGAGGCGTGGCCAAAGAATGTCACTGATAACTGAGTGAAACTGATTCACAAAGGAGTCTAACTCTATAAATGCTCTCCGTTTCTGAATAATTGCAAGCATCAGGCTGTGATTTGCTTCTTGAGTCTCCTCTGCTGGAAATCCGAACCCTTTAGAGTCTGTTTGTCCGTGACAATGTGTTCTCAGTACTGTATGTGTATGTAAACAGTGGACTTCATTTTTGGCTGTTACATGTGAGATAACCATGGCAAATGGTGCAAAGACCCTATCAGCAATCCATCAGTCTGTCCATGGATCCATCTGTCTCTCCGTATGTTACAAAAAGTTACTGAGACGATTCACAAAGAAATTTTGTTAGTTTGGGTGTTACTTATTCTTTAAATTTTGAGCTTTTTTAAATCTTGACGGATTCAATTAGACATACAGTGATCAGCCACAACATTAAAACCACAGATGGGAGAAGTAAATAACATTGAGCATCTTGTGACAATTCAGCATTCTGCTGGGAAACGTTTGGACCTGGCATTCATGCAGATGTTACTCAGACATGTACCACCCACCTAGACCAGACCTGACACCCCCACCTCATAGCAATCAGTCATTTACAGAGACAGCTTAATCGAGCTATGCTTGAAATTTAACTTTCTGACTACAGTCCTTGTCCCAGTTTCCATGCAACAGAGAAAATCGAATAACTCACGTGAACATGTCCTCCTCCTCCACACTAGGTGGCGATATGTATCTTTTCAGCAGGTTAATACCACGTTAATACGGCCCGTTCCCCGTTTTATCAATTACGTCATATAATAAACAAGAGTCGTTCATGTGGCAGACCGGCATTTCAAACAACAACCATAGGGACAATAGTACTTTTTTTTTTTTTTTCAATCTCGTACGATATGTTCGTGCTACTTTTGGTGCAGATAAGATGCGCGATATCCTTCAAATAATTCTTCTAGCGGCTCCATTTAGCTTCTTCTTCTGTGATCGGCTTTCTTGGACATTTTTGTTCCGGGGTCACACGCCAGCACAGTTGTCGTGGAGCATGCGCACACGCATTATCCGACTGAAAACTGCATTTCACCGTATACATGCCGGAGAAAATTGAATTCCAATCGCATTATCTGGGCGTCTCAATCGGATAATGAGAACTACGATTTTAATCAGAGTAACGTGTTTACGTGCACTTAAGTTCTCCTGTCATAGTCCGATTAAGACAGTAAATCGTTTTATTCACATGCACGTAAACGCACCTAGTGATACTGCTTGATGGCAGCAGCCATCTCCAGCAGGATGCAGCCTGATACAGGCACACACACAGTTTAGGTCAATGAACAGCACCAGGTGTTGACCTGGCCTCTAAATTCACTAGATCACAAGCCCCACCTCTTAACCCACAGGACTCAAAGCCCCCTGACTAACAACATTCTGGACAGGACATCCTCAGAAGGTCCATGTCCATTCTCTGATGAGTCACAACTGTTTTGGAGGCACAAGGGAGACTTACACAGTATTAGGATTGTGGTCATAATGTTATGCCTGATTGGTGTATCTCTAACTTACCACTTCAAATCAGTTTGGATCCTTGATGCGTCCTTGGTGTATCATGTATAGTTTATGGAAGACAGATACAGTAGGTCTGCTGGGTCAATCAAATCATTTGGGCAGGCAATGACAAAGTCATTTACGTCATCTGAGCCCCATGGAGTTGAATTAGTTTACAACAAAACAAAACAAAATTTAATTCAATTTTCATAACGCTAATTCACACAGTTTGTACCTTTTTTTTGTTTTTTTTTGACAAATGTAAACTTGGCATCTTGTGCCCTCGTCAGGTCAAAGTCTCAATTTTCCAGCACTGGTTGAACTTCCATTGTGTTAACTTATTATCAGTATTTAGTTTATTTTAGCTTGCTGATAAGCCCCGCTAACACTAACACATGGTAGACATTGCAGGCCAGTAGTTGATTTTTTTCCGCTGATCCAAGGTCAGCGGTTTGACTCCATTGGTTTGCTCTCTTGGTGACTTGCCATGTGTCCTATAGTGCAGTAGATTGTGGTGTGATGCAAATCCTGCTGCGCGCTGCAAACTTGGTTGCATGGCTGAGTGTGTTCTGTGGAGTCTGCTACTTGCCAGCCCGGAGCAGATGAACGGCCGGCTGTACATTTGGTCCAAAATATTTCATCATGTAGGAAATGTACACTCACGCAAACCGGATAAGACCTTTATTAATCTTTCGTCTGTCTCTCCATTTGCAGACTTAGAAAGTGTTATTTCCTTTACTGAATTAATGCCAGATGGACTAAAGATTATTGAGTGATTCTTATCAGCTCTTTAATCCATAACACTTAAGCAGCAGGTACTGAAGACCTTTCCTTTAGTCTGCTCACTCTCTGTTTTTTAGTCATTTGAAAGCAGCAGGTATCTGATCCATGTGCAGCCTCCAGCAAGAGTGTTGTTGAGCTCAGTCTAACCAGTTACACACAGCAAAGTTGCTGCTCACGTTTTATGAAACAAATACCGGTCTTTTGCAAAAAAAAAAAAAAAAAAAAAAAAAACATAAAAAAACAACAACACAGAAACCTCCGTGGTGTGCATATCAAACTCGTCATTTTGATTAATCGCTGTAGAGTGTCTACTGTGAGCCAACAGGGATACTGACTCACTAACACACTTCATGTAGTCCCATGAAAAATCATAGATCAGTGAAAACATTTCTGTTTGCTAATGACTCCCTCAAGACCACATTTGTGGCTGTGCTCCAGTCTCTACTGCTATTAAATTACAAAAGGTGTGGACACGTTGCTGTGGTAGGGAGTGTTCAGGTTGGATGTTAGCTGTCCTCCAGGAGAAAAAAGAAAAAGAAAAATTGTATGTGGCTCATTACCAGGTTCATGATTGTTTTACCAACATTTCAGTATTTCTTTCTTATAAAACACCTAAACTCTCCGTGTCCTCGCAGGGAAAGCCCTTCGTTAAAATGGGATGTATGAAGAGAATGCTGGCGTGGCTGACCTCCAACATGTCTACCTCTTATGCATAATAATAAATTCTCTTCCAATCCCACCATATACCACAGCTGTGCCGGGCACATGTGGCCACAAAAGTGTGCACTTGGCTTGCGCCCAGTGCGCCCAGTGCCCAGTGTGGGCATGTTAGCTTGCTGATATTAGCATTTAGCTCAGAGCAGCAGTCTGCATTGGTATAGCCTGACATTTCTGCTTTCTACCAGGGTGAACGGGGTGATGGTTCAGAGCTGGTTCAACCTGCAAAGCGTTAAAGAACCATGAGGCAAAAAGCCACTATGGAGACATACCCTGACATTACTGCATACTAGGGCTGGGCGGTATACCAGTTTGTACTGAACACCGGTATTTTTTTCCATTATGATATGAATTTTTAATATACCAGCATACAATAGTGTATTTGATTACACAGTGCTCAGACACACCGTTTCAGACCGGACCATTTTCAATGTGAGCTTCACTTCTATACTGAGGCTTCAGTTTTCGTTCATCTTTGGATCCGACAGATCAGACCCAACGTATAATAACTATTTTTATTTTGTTTTTTTCCCTCTATTGGCAATTACAAGATTGTTCTCATTATTCTTAATTATGACTCCGACAAACTGTCGATGTTGATGAGAATTGTTTTATTTTTTTTCTTTGGCAGTTGACAGTCCAAGGAATCGTCTTGAGATTTGTCACAACCTCGACTTCCTTGGTGAAAAGGGAGTAGGGGAACTCCTAGCCGCCATGGAGGCTCGTACCGACAACTCTCTTGTTTAAAACACTAACAATACGTATTTCAGTGATTATTTATGCAAGACATGCTGTAACTGCAGACTTTAAGTTTTCTATACAGGATTTATCATAATCAAGTCAATTAATTAATTATTAGCATCGACTCTTTAAAGGCTTTCTCTAAGACGTCGCTTTCTATCGATGCTCGTCAACCTTTGATTTTTATTTGTTTAAGCCCTGTCTGATATTGTTGTCATTCATTTTTAATGATCCCAACCTCATTTAAATACCGAAAGTCAGTCAGTTGAATCACAACTTGATCATTTATATCAGGAAATGCTTGGAGGGAGATTTGATATCTGGAGCAACACAGTTTTTGTTGGACTGGAAGTTGCGAAGAGGAAGGAAAGACGCGACCGCAATACTCGAATTGTGTGCTGCATTAAAACAAAACATGTGACCATTATCAAAACATAAAAAATGGACATCATAGAGGAGAGCTTATTTGTCATTTATCTTATTTGATCACATTCTAGTGAAATCCCTTTAATGTAATGTAAATGGAAAAAAAAAAGGGGGAAGCCAGTCTGAGTCTCAGCCGTGGTCATTAATTTGGTCTTTTCTGAGCAAATTTACTAAGCTCTTAATGCCACTTCTATCAGGGCAAAGCTACATATTTCATATTAATGTACGATTTGAATGAGGAAACAATTTAATCCACAGCCAAAGCGTTAAACACCCACTAATGTCAAAGCTAATCCAGAAATCCAAAGAGTATCCCAAAACCCACATGTAAGCAAAGCACAGTTCCTAGGAAACCCACACTGTGCACGATTAAACGTTAGAGGGGAATTAGGTGATATAGATAGTTTAGCTGGAATTCATCACAAAATCACTCCGACTACATTTAAGCAAATCAGATTTTAATACTATGTCTCTTAATTGTAGGTATTTAACACTGTAAGTAAGTGGAAATCTAGATCATGTGCATCCGTTTCTACTTTGCATTGATCATGCTTACTTGTCACCAGTCTTTCTTTAGAATAACGCTGATGCAAATGTAGAGCAAAGTGTGTAGCAATGTATGAGCGAATGTATTTGTGACATTTTGAAAGGATTTCCGACCGTGCAGAAATGGAACAAGTTAACCTTCTGACAGCCCAGTTTTGCTTAATGCTAAACAGAGAAGGGAGAGAGAGAAAAACAAACCTTCGGGAAACAGAGTGAGAACAGAGGATCCCTGCCACAGACTGAGCAAACAGAAAGTCAATATCCTAATGTAAAAGGCAGAGATTGTTCCCTGCTCTTTGCCTCTTCCACTGCTAAACTTGAAGAGGAAACTGTTTGGAGTGGAATTGAAATAACAAATGTCATTAAATGAGGGTGGGCAACAGCAACTGTTCAGTGAATGGCAGACCTGCTGCCTGCTGAAGATAAGCAAATGGGAGAGTCTTTTCTTTTTTTTTTTCTTTTTTAAATGTCGACTGATGGTCCAGACTGTGCATGCAGCATGGTCACTGGGGAAACTGTCTTCACTCACTTTGCAGCCAATTGTTTCCCAGTCCCCACATTAAGAGTCAGAAATGGTTGACATAAATCCTCCATTCGCAAGCTGATAATGGATACCCATTGTACACGGGATAGTTTTTTTCTTTTCTTTTTTAAATTTAAAAAACAAAAACATAATTTCTACATAGTTCAGCTTTAGACCGCACCTTGGTCATTCACATGTAAACTTCAGGTTTGACACCAATTTGGAAAGAAAAATTCATGAATTACAACACGTCCCGACTTTTTGCAGGATCAGGATGACTTTTGTAAAATAAAAGTATAGTATTAAACATACTATGCGGTATTATCATCATTACCTAGAAATATTTTAAGTTTTTCTGTCTGTGTGTGTGTGCACGTGCGCAAGAGAGTATGCGTGGGTGTAATGGCTCTGACGCATGTAGCCCTTCTCCACAAGCCCAGTATAGGCCACTTTATGCCAAGACATGATCATAGCCCAGCAGGAGATAAGTGCATTGACCTGCTATACTGCCTGGAGGAAAAACCATAATTGTCAAAGCCCACGACCTTTAGTAACGCATGTGAAACATCAAGGTAACATTTTTGTGGTTAGCGGTTTTGTTCCTGTTCGTGTAATTAACAGATAAACCCTGAGTCCCGCAGACTGAACCTAACACATAACATTTGGGACATGTGAGCATGGAGCGATAAAGTGTACACATATATTAATGACCCATGTAAGGTCAGTGAATTTTCTGAAGCGCCGAGGCGATGGTATCGAGGGATGCAATTGCGGTGCTAATTGCACATTAAATGTGTCCGAGCTGACTCCCACAAAGGTTCTCTTCTGTAGTACATAATATACATTAACAAAACACTTTTCTGACAGTATTACATTTTGCACGATAAATAACTGAGAAATTCCTCTGCAAAAAAAAAAAAAGAAAGAAAGAAAAAGAAAAACAAGGTGGGCAATATGACAATCAAACCATCTGCTTATGTGACAAAAGAGATGTAATGGTGTCACTCGTTATAGACACCTAATTTAATTACAGCCATTTACAGTTATCACACTTTTTTCCCAATTATGTGCGTGGCTGGCAGACAGCTGAAATACAATTGCTCAATGGTTGCCACACTGAGATTTTAATCAGTTTTTCATTAGGACAGATTTAATTAGTTTGGCATGGAATTAGTAAAACTAAATAAAAGCAACTTTTTTCCCTTCAAGGACGATACTTTCCTAGTTCATTCTGCCTTTGAATGTCTTCATTTAATATGAATAGTTTAGCGTTAAGGCATTTGTCTGTATAGTACGTCAAAGATGTAACAGACGCAGAGTTTAAAGTTACTGTTGAATAAACCTTCGAAAGTGACTTTTGGAATTAGAATATTAGGATTAGTGATGTAAAGAAATCAGAAGTAGAAAAGACGTGAGTTTAAGTGTAACGCAAAACTAAAGCAAAGGTGACTGGACCTGTCTGTACTGATGCCAAATGTTTTGAAAGAGTACAGGAGTCATTTATGAGTAATTGGAAAACCTCTTTTGAACGGGGGAAGTAGACAGCAACCCCATTTGCACCTGGAGTCTGGAGAGTTTCTGGCTGTTAGGAAACCACTAATCATGACAAAGAAGAACCAGGTTAAACTGAACAACGTTCTCTAAATGCAGCTAAGTACTGGTTTGCTAACAGACCCTCGTCATGTGAGTTTCATGTGGAAAATGCCCACAGATGTTCCTAATAAATGCACCATATCTCCCCATCAATCATTTAGAACAGAAAAAGTCTTAAAACAACAACACAGTGTTGTTTTAGATATACCACGACCTGGATGACTAAACATTTCCAGACACTTTATTCTAGGCATATATTTTGTTGCAGTAGTTGCTATGCTTTGCTTCACTTAAAGTCCCTCTGTGCAGGTTTGTACCATTCGCAGTGCTATGGAACTCCATGATAACGGTATAAAAGGAAAGTGTATGAGAGTGAAGATGCCCTGCAGCATGAATTCTGACTCTGAGGTACAGATCTAAAGGGGAAATGACGCAACACAACCAGTAGGAAGCTGCAACGCTTGGTATGTGGGAAAGAATAAGAGGAACATTCATCTGGAAAACAACCCCTGCCGCTTTGTTTGCAATAAAAAAAAAAAGAGAAAGAAATCACTAAAAGCACAATGCACAAGGTGGTGAGTCTGGAGAACATTTCTCATGTGTACATGGACCCAACTAGTCAGACAGGCACAAAACATAATCTGAAAATTATGCCGGGCAATAGTGGTTTAAACCCTGATTATAGAAGAAATCCTCCCCTCGTTTCTAAACATATTTTTTCTGCTTATTATTGCTGTGTTACACAATAAGTGTTCTCAAAATACCTGTGGTTCAGGCAAAATATATCCTACAATAATACTTTATTATTACCCAGGCTCAGTAGAGACAGTGGATCATGAACTGGAGGTTAGCAGTTAGCTCCCCAATACATGGACCACATTCCTTCAGCAAGATATTAAAACTCCCAGTCGCTCCCAGGCCGTGTGGAAGTGTGTGTGCTCTTATGCAAGCGAGTGGATAGATGTGGCACTTTGACTGTAAAGCACTTTGCAAACAAACAGGTAGGAGATTGCTTTATAAAAAGAACGCTGGCCGCGGTCATAGATAGCATTTACTTACCAAACCAGGCTTTCACCCCCTCAGAGGCATTTGACACTTTAGGAGAAATATACATTATATACACTGATTATCTCTTCACCGTGGGACCCGTTAGTGGGCGGCATATTATAGGCAGTAAGTGACTTGTCAAGTTGATGTGTTAGAAGCAGGGAAAATAGCCTGGCTAGAAGACTGGGTCAGAGCATCTTCAAAACGGCAGTTCTTGTGGGATGTTTCTGGTCAGTATCTATCAAGAGTGGTCCAAGGAAGGAACAGTGGTGACCTGGGAAAAGGGCCCTGGACGGCCAAGGCCCATTGATGCATGTGGACTGATGGTTGTGGCTTCTCCTAGCAGGATACTACACCCTGACACTAAGCAAATATGGTTCAGGAATGGTTTGAGGAGCCCATCAGTGATCCGCTGCTAACATATTGGTGCTAGATAGCACAGCACACCTTCAGGGGTCTAGTGGAGTCCATGCCTCGACTGGTCAGGGCATGGACTCGGTAGCAAACGCGGGGATCAACTTAATATTAGGAAGGTGGTCATAATCTTATGCCTGATCGGTGTATGATATTACCATATACATTTTAGGATTGGACTATGATGGTGATGTCAACACTTTTCACTAATAAAATGCAGGTAATATGGGTTTCTTCTTAGAAACGATGTCCTTATGTTGCTCTTTCAATAGAGGATATTCCAACTCGTCGCGCTCCACAGTAACAGCCCACGGCAGAGTGGAGCACTTCTGAATAACCGACAGCGCATCTGTTTCACCAGCACATGACATGATTTGCCTAGTTTTTAACATGAACAATAACTCAAGAAGTTTCCCATTTCTCATGACGTACCTCGTTGTGTCTGTCACACTTGACTGATGCGTTCGCAAGCTAAAAGGAAAGTGAGGTAGCAGTAGCATTATAGTACCTCAGTTAATTAGCATAAAGCGTAGCCACCGCTGTGCATAAACCGTTGTGGGCTAAATTTATTTTCAGCAGTCCACAAGGACCCCTTTTAACTTATGGTGGTGAAGAGGAAAAAAGAGTTTCTGGTCAAAGTTAATATTTATCATGTTTTTGATTTATTTTATGTTCACACTGTTCATGTGCTGCTTGTTCTTCACAAGTTCTGATAATAAAAGTATTTGAAAATAGTCAAATGTTCTCCCTTCAAAATATCTTTGTAACAAGTGCTTGAAACTCTATTTAAGCCATCAAAGCAGGTATTTCATTATTTTATTTTTATTACTTTTTTTTTTTTTAAATTGAAAAATGTAAAAAAAAATCCAAACTGTAGGTGTATCAGTTATCAGAATTTTTTTATGCCTCAATATCAGAATAGGTTCCAAGAAAATCCATATCGGTCGGGCTCTACTGTGTATGGAGCATTGATGTTGAGCAAAAGATACCTACTATGTGGAGCGTAAGGATGAACGTTGACGCTATCGATGCTACAGACAAAACCAGCTAACTGGATGAAATTGTGCAATTAGCTTTTACCTGATAGTAAAACCATTTCCTTCTCAACTTTTGTCACTCGGTGAACTACATGATACAGAGGCAACAACACATGCTACGTACACCACATTTCTTCACTGATAATTACCGCGTTGTATGTGACAAAGAAAAGGAGGGGATTAAGATACATGTATCTGCTGGCATGCTGTCAAAATGAACAGAAGGTACGAAATGATGAGGAGAAGAACCTGAGATGAAGCAAACGATATGCTTCTTATTCATGTCAGTCAGTGTGGCATATGTGGTCGAAATGAGCGTTTAGCTATTACACCAGTATGTGCACATGCACACAGTTACACACACTGCATTTGACAGCCAAGAAATGACATGTTAATTGCAGCCGCTGGTTAAAAGGCCTAACAGCCATTCAGAGTAAATGGGAGAACTCAACAATGGATGATGGGAATTTGTCTTTCTGCCAGAGCTGTCGAGCTAGACAAGGAGACTCATCAGCCGCACTCTGTTTCAATGGATATTTACATTAGTGGAGCTAATGTTTTTAGGTTGGCTTTCAAGATGGAAAAATATGAGTCGAATCCTACAGAGTGGGGATTCTGACAGTTTTATAATAGCATGTATTCTTAATTTATGTAACAGAGACTTAGCACCGTGATGTGTTCTTTTTTTTTTTTAGTTTTTTTTCAAATCCTGAACATTATCTATCAAATGAATAACAATCGTTATGTTTTGATCCAATGTCTTTACCGTCCATACTGCTCTAAACAGATGGCATCATCTGATTTGACTGGTCATTGTCGAAGCCCTCCATAACACACAGAGTACACACGATGTAGTCTGACAAATAATCATCCCATTTCAGAGAGTTTTCTTTTTTGTGTATCAGTCTCAGAAATGCAAATAGTTGTTTGTCACACTCACGTCTCATCCCCCACAAGCTGGCTTTACTTTGTATTTGTGCGGAGATTTGGTTTAAAGGCCAGTCTCCGTCATGCGCGAACACATATTTCCAACATTTTGGGTGTTCGAATGTAGAAGTTTTTACGGCTACAATATTTTCACAATACTTTAAACTAAGTGCAGATTTGAACTGAAGAAACTGGCATAGTGTTCTATTAATGTATTTCTTTTTCATATGGAAGTGTGTAGGTGTCTTTGAATGTGTGAAATGCCAGATGTAGGAGAAATATCCTACTGCAAAAGAATGATACACTGAACATACAACACACACCTATAGCCATGGGAACTGTGTAGGACAAGGACGGTGACATCTGTGCTCTAAAAATACTTAAGTACTGGATGGAGTTGCAATCTGGCGACAATTATTTGTTCTCAATTTTAATAAAAGGCAGCAACATAAAATCAATGTTTTTTATCATTTAATTGCATTACTTTGAAACTAGAATTTTTTAATAACCTTACTCATCCATGAAATCTCTTTTGCCACCCTTTTTCTTTTTTGCAGAGGTCATGATCTGAGGGACTGAAACTTTTTTTCAGTTTTTAGTAGGAAGAAGAGAATGTTCTCTGTAAAAATCAGGATGTAGGTTTTAATAAGTGGAATCAGAGGTGCTTTGTCTCGTTTTAAATGAAAGCATGTCATTAGAGAAAATGGAATTAATGGCACTTTCCACAATGCCACAAACTATTTACAATTTACCAACTACACATTTAATGTTTTTATATTTGCATTATATCTAAGTTTTTATGTCATGAAAACTCATTAAACCATTTGTATTATGTTCAAGTAATAATTCATGCCACAGAGGTTAGAAAAAAAAATTCTGACAATGTTTAGCCAGTTAGTGACTACAATTGCTAAATCAGGTGGCATGAAGGGGTTGTCTGAGCCTTATTATCACGTCTTCATGTTTGGATCTTGTATAATTACATCAGACATGTTGCTCTGTTTAATCTCATTAGAAGCCCCTCACTTATTGCTACAAGTTTGACCCACCCACTAGTAATTATTACACTGTGCTCAGATCTCACAATGATGACATCATCTGACAGAAGCAATGTGTTCTGAAGCAGGTCAGGCCGGTAACCAGGGCAACGGCTGTGTTGATTAACGCTGGCCATTTTAGATTAATTGCAGAGTGGAGCGGTGATGGCAAGGGATGTCTCCGGGCACTATGATGGGGTCCAGCTGACTTAACCAATTTATACAGTGGGTGAATGGTAGCTTACGTCCATGCCTGTACTTGTCTCCTATATTAGAGCTGGATGGGCAAGGGGTGATCGGGGAAGATGGTGTTATTAGAGTTGATGCCCAAGGGTCTGGAGGTCTCTCTGCGCAGACAAAACTGAGGGCAGAGGGCATCAGAACAGTAAAGAAAAATGAGTGGTGGATATGATGAAGATGGAGGGAATGGGCGCAGGAGGCAGGTTTAAAGGAGCAGAGGACTCAATATGGCACGATGGTAAGAAGACGCACAAAAAGAGAAGAGAACAAAATTAAAAGCAAGGCAGCTGCTTCATTTTACTAAGACTGACATGCAGTTGATGAACTGTGTTAACGTTTCCTATTCATGTGTTAACATTTCCCACACACAGGATGAGATGTTACAATCCCTCGTGTCAAGACCTGATGCAAAACACACTCAGAAGCCCAGTCCAAGTGAAAAACCGACCAGCAGGCTAGCCGTCAGCTACCAACTAGCAACCAACAAGAAGACACCAGCTAACTAGTCTAGCCAACAGCAGGAGGCAGTAGTGGGCACCTCCCTTCACAGATGTTTCATTAAGTTAGGCCCACGACACCTCAAGAGGTTTAATAGTTAGTGCGTTTACATGCAGAGCTTCTTCGAGCTATGCTCAAAATTCGACTTTCTGACTACAGTCGTCCCAGTTTACATGCAGCACAAGCAAATTGAATAACTGTTCTCCTCTTCCACACTAGGTGGCGATACGTGTCTGTTCAGTGGGTTAATACCAAGTTAATACGGCCCGATTTCCGGTTGACCCATTACTTGAAATAATGGACAAGAGTTGATAATGCGGCGGACCGGCATTTCAAACAACAACCAGACGGATAATAGTAGATTTTTTTAATCTCGTACGTTATGTTCGCACTACTTCTGGTGCAGGTAAGATCCGGGTTCCCCTCAGACGGTACTTCAAGCAGCTCCGTTCCTCTTCTTCTTCTACGACTGGCTTTCTTGGACATTTTTGTTCTGGGGTCACACGCCAGCGCAGTGGTTGTGGAGCATGCACATCCGATTTTGATCGGAGTAACGTGTTTACATGCACTTAAGTTCTCCTGTCATAGTCCGATTCACGTGCATGTAAACGCACTGAGTGAGTTCCAGTGTCCTGGATTCCCCTCCACGCAGCCACATCACGCAACCGTGTGACTTTTAACCAAGAGATTAGTTTAGCCCTACTACTAACTACTAAAACTACTCAGACAGCCTTACCTTTAGCACGCTCCCCAGCTGGTGTGTTTGATCCTTAGCCACAGCCACTCACTCGCTCGCTCCGCTACCAGGCACATGTCGTTTACTGCGACCCTCTGTTCTCTCCAGCGAATGCCATTTAGTTTAAATGATATTTGCGATTGAAAATGTGGAAGAATTCATTAAAAGTCACAACAACTGCGTGAGCCGGTGGCTCAGTGGAGCAATACGGCATGTGCCATATTCGAAGGACTTTATTTTGTTACAGAGCTTTTAAAAGACAACAAATTGGGCTCAGTATGCGTGTGTGGCTGCATGGTGCGTGAAAAACAATGAGTAAATGTGGTTTGAGGAAAAAGAATCTGACAGACAATGCCGCGCATTCTAATGAATATTGTCTAGAATGCACAAATTCAACGTGTGGCATACGGATGTGCTGTGAATCCTCAGCGCTACATGTTCTGATTTAGACCTCTGAGCAGCAGTGCTTATCTCACTTTTATATGCAAACCCCACAGTGTTAACTTCCAGAGTTTGTAGCTTTGTACTTGAAATGATAACCAGAAAGTATTACTATCTTCACTATAAACCAAGTGAACTGTGACTAAGATATATGTTATTTTAGTTATGCATAACATTTCCATTAATTATCCAACAGTATGCTGCAGTATGCTATCTGCATGCATCACATCAGGTATGACTGCTGACTAAGACTCAAAAGTGTTCGGGGAGCAAGCGAAGCAAAATTTTCAACTTTGCGTTATTCATACAAAGTAACGCATAGAGCAGTAATTTCCTAGAGCTGAAATATTTTCTATTTCTAACACGTCTTCAGTTCTGTAGATGCTTGCCCAAGCAGTTTCACATCTAACCATGCCCTCCCCTCCCATTAACCTAGCATGCATGTATCGGTGTCGCCACCTTAAAACCTTCTAAACTGGTTTCTAAATTGAGCGAAACATGAACATCCATCAATATTATATTCAGAAACCATGCTAAAAAACAATTATTTTACATGTATTTTTATGTTTTAGTTTGGCCCAAGTCCCATCTACTAACAAGAGGAAGGTGGAGCTTACGATATATACTGCAGCTAGTCACCAGGGGGAGCTCTGCTTCCTTTGGCTTCACTTTTGAGGAGGAGTTCCGTCTTTATACTGTCTACACCACAAACCACAAATCACTGACATAATAATAGATATTAAGCACAATTGGTAATATAAAAAAAATAATTAATTAACTGATGATGAAGTCAGACCACAAGTTAAGGGTCATAGAAGTTGATGTTTGACCAGAAACTCTAACCTCCCGGTAGGTGAAGTCAACTTCTGTGAACAGAAAACCATTTAACTGTGCACCTAATTGATGGATTCAGCGACTGTCAGACAGACTCATTTTACTGTGATAAAATCTAATTAAAAGAGACACAATGATCAAGTTTCATAGAGAGAGCGTTCCAAGAGATGAATAACTGGGCCAAAATAAATTAACTGTACATTGATTGTACACACACAGATAAGGCAGAGATCACTTAAAAAAAAAAAAAAAATCCAGAGAACACCAGAATTACCCAGGAACTATACTGTTTACTCCAGATAACTTGACCTTTCCATCCTCCCTACAGCTGCTTCATTAGATGGGCTGTCTGGAGCTTCTGCCGAAAACGTCTTCTGTCTTTTTCTTTTTTGTTTTACACTTACATAGGCACTGGCTAAGTTAGTGGCCTCGCCGTCAACTGCTCAAAATGTCCTCAACAACGGCTGTGTTTCTTAGCTTTATTAAAAAATCTTCCCTTGCAAACGCTGAAGGCTGACTGTGAGCGGTCTGTCAATTCTATGTCACAATGCAGGAGGGTGTTCACGTATAGTATGTAATTCTGCTACTCCCCAGACATAGCCTTTAATGCATGATTGACGTGTTCATTCATTAGCTAGCTAGATTTGACAGAACGATGACTTGCCAAGAGTGCTGAAGTGTAGAGGGGAGAAGTATTTTGTTCAGTGGCATATGAGATTGTCTGTTGGAATGAATGGAGTGGAGCAGTGACGCTCCCAAATTCTACATTTTCACTATCAAATGATCAACCCCTGTAGCATTTAAAGGAGGATGAAAATACTTTATTTCTTTAGAGCTAACTGCGGGCGGCTTGAATTCATGTTGGTTCCGACTGATTCAAATATACACAAGTTCTGAACAGGAAAAAGTGTGAGAACAGAGGGAACATTTCAAACCACGCGTGCATCATAATCCACTTCTCTGCTCTCCATCTTTCATCGCTATGATCCCGAAAGCCCTCATCTCACCAAACCATGTTCAAATACACTAGTATTACATCAACCTCCTCAAAACCACCAGAGCTCCAGCAGAATCGCACATGCATTTTGTGTGTTTTCTAGCTAGCTTCCAAGTCTACACTGTGTTAGTGGCAGCTTCCCAAGATTCTTTCTGAATGGGCCAAAAAAACATGCACTTATTTGTGACACTTCAGTCCTGTCTCAAGTTGTCTGAAGTTGTCTTTTGTGGAAAAGCTTACAGTCGAGCAGAGGAGGTGTTTAGGGGATGCTGTAACACAACTAGAGAGTTACATTACCTTTGTCTATTGTGGGCCAATGTCAAAAGGTCAGATTTCATCAAAAACCTCAAAATGACAGCTGCATGGACCCTAGTGACTGACTTCTTAGTGTTGGAACTATGACTGAGCAAAAAATGAAGCCAGGGGTGAAATAATGGGTCAAAGAAGTGTGATATTGGTCTCAGCCAGCTATTAGCTCCTACTAACTATACACTGACTGGACAAAAGAAAGTAGGCACCTGAATTTAACTAAGCAAATAGATACAAGCCTCCTATTGGATAATTATTACATGGGCAAATATCTTTAAGCTGGAAACAAGTTATTTAATCCCAACTGATGCAATGAGAAGAGATGTTAGTCTGTTTGAGAAGGGTCAAAACATGGATCAAGGAGAGAAAACATATGAGGAGACTGAAGCAGAAACTAATACAACTGGGTTAAGAATTGTCCAACGCATTATTAAAAACTGGAGGAATAGTGGAGAACCATGGCGATGGGGCATCAGGGTAAGAAGAGAGTCATATGAAGTGATGCATCCATCATGCCTAGTGTCTACTGTACCAGTCTGTGGGGACAGTACTATGATCTGGGGTTGCTGCAGTTGCTCAGGTGTAGGGTCAGCAGCATTATGTTCCCAAAAAATGAGGTCAGCTGACTACCAGAATATACTGAATGACCAGGTTATTCCATCAAGCGATTGCTTTCTGGACACGGCTTTGTGCAGTGGTCAGACTCATCATCAATGCCCATCATAAATACAAGATTTTGGTGAAAAAATAAATCAACACTGGGTGGAAATAAATCTGAGACATTGCAGAAGCTTATCCAAACAATGCCTCAGCTAATACTGCTGTAATCAACACTAGACAATTACGCCCCCACTCCATCAGGGTTCCCCCCAACGCTCCAAGGCTGCTATCAGCATGGTGGGTGGTAAGAACCAAAGTCACGGGGGGTGTTTCTCTGGTCTAAATGTTTGGGGTAATCTGTGTTTGTGTCCTTTATCAATCAACTATGTAATTTGCTCCTATTGGTCGTCGCCTCAGTCCCATCGCCTCAAAGTCCAGACTACTTGATCAACTTGACACCCGCCCACTTAGTGTCACCAAAAGTTTTTCTGCCTGTCTTCACTTCAACTCCTCGAATTTCATTAATATTCCATCGTCTCGTGCCACTACCATGCTGCTGGTCCTTTGTGTATGCCATCCAAGGTGTGAATGCTCGGCAGGATGTTTGGATTGCCTTACTGCAAATAGTTGGTGTTATTTTGGTAGCTCAGATTAGTTACTTATTTTATGCAATAAATTTGATATTGGTTTTCCTTTCCTTCTTTTAATTTAATAATAATAAGCAAAAAGAACACGAAAGATGTTTCTATTACAGTTATGTTCAAATGATATTACTTCTATAGACACATTAGTAGTATTTCAACTACTGTCCAGGACCAGTAGTTCTTAATGAAACTGCATTAGAGCTTTGGAAATAAAGCATTTGTAAATAAAAACTGTTGTGGAGTTTGCCATATTCCATGTCTCAAATCGATATGGCCTAAAAGCTATGACCTCATTGTATATTGAATTATGTAGATGAAAATACAATGTACGAGAATCACTACAATAATCAATACCTACGATACTTTTATACAGCAGTGTCCAGTTTCCTCATCAACACCATATAAAACATCAAACAAAACGTGTGTAAAGGAACCGACGATTAAGTGAAAAGAAGTGAAGGAGAGACGAGGGAAGAGAGGGTAGGACAGGAAAAAAACAGGGAGGCATTATTGTCGAACAAAGTGGAGCTGCATGGTCACTGACCCCGATGGTTTGAAGTGTCAGTGTGAGCAGATAGATACAGTGATACGATATGAGGACTCAGAAACAGAAAACAGAAAACCAAACAGTGTGGGCTTTGGGGGGCAAGACATAAGAGACACAGATAGGTTAACCAAGTGTGCGTTAAAAACGAGAGAAGCCGTCGAATCAAGACTTTGTGAGAGAATCACCATGAAGATCCGTTTTTTCTTTTGATGTCTGTTCCATCAGAGTTCACAGTTGTGCCGTCTTATATCAAGAAATTAACACATTATATATAGTCTTTAGTTCAGTTGGTTCTCTCGGTTCCTCAGAAAAGCAACGATTGGAAGTTTTGGAACTTCAATTACTTTTTGAGCAAAACAATTTTTTTTTCTTTTTTACGAATCCCTGAGTTTAAAACAGGACATGTTTTTTTTTTCTACTCTCAAATTAACAGCCCCACAGATTTTGAAAACGGCTATGAATACAGCCAAACCCACAATTCCCCCACTTGAGAGCCGATAATGCATCATCAAGTGCAGCACCAGTGTACTTCACTCAGTATTACTTGATGCTAAAAGCAAGCCGTAATGGGTTTGAGTTATGAATTTTTCCACACATAACTCTCCCTCCCTGAAAACAACTTTGGCAGCGATGAAAAATCCTAACCGGAAACCGTATTACTCAAATGCAGATTCATGGCTGGTTCCCCCTCACCTCTCCTATTTGCAAAATAACAGTGCCACCGCGGCCCCGAACTGAAAACGCAAGATGCAAGCTTCCATCAAAAGCCACTGCTAACAAATCAGGGAGCTTCACAGCCGAGGGAAATTTACATGTTGAAAGGCCATAATTTAAGTGCAGTTTCTTGGAAATGCCGCTGAACTTGAGCTCGCGTTTGCCTCTTTTCTTAGACTGCTCTTGGTGCACAATCATTAACCTCCCAACAGAACATGAATAAATTACCACCCGCCAACACTTAAATCATTTTCCGAGTTCCTCTGTTGAATGCAGCTGGAGAGAGAAAGAAGGCAGGCCGGAGAGAGAGAGAGAGAGAGAGAGAGAGAGAGAGAGAGAGAGAGAGAGAGAGAGAGAGAGAGAGAGAGAGAGAGAGAGAGAGAGAGAGAGAGAGAGAGAGAGAGAGAGGCAGATGAACCACGGTAACTAATAGCAAATTAGATACTTCCAAAATGGTTGAGATATTCCCTCGAGAAATCTAGTCCACTTAAGGAGAACTGACTCCTTAAAACTTTATCGGGGGAATCCGACATTAAAAGCAGAGTGCGATGAAATAAATAAATAACCGTTAAAATTTGGGTCAGGGTTCTCCAAGCTGTCATTTGACAGTCATGTAAACTGAGCATCTTCCCCAAAATCATATATTCAGTCAGGTTTCAGGTGCTCCTTGCTTTTAATTGCTTTTAAGTTGCCAGGCAACAGCTAAAGAGGCTTGTGTGAGTAATATGTGCGCTGTGCACACAATATTTGTGTGTGACATGGATTTCGGCAGAAGGCAGACACTGCTGTGTGCACACATGGCACGTGAAGAGGTAACGCTGGACATGACCTGAGGAAGTGGGTCGGTAAATCCATCTAACTGCTTGGTTGTCACCTGTGTGTCTATTATCTGTTGCACAACAATCACACGACAACTCTGACCTGTCCCATCATTCCTCCGTCTTCTAAAATCACATCCTTTTCCAAGCTCCCCTGCCAGGATTTGCTCCCTCTCCATTCACCCCCCCTCCTCCCCCCGTCTCATCTTGCTGTTAGCTTTTCGCTCATTCCACTAACCTGCCTCCACTTTCACCCACTCATCCTCTAAATCAGTCTTCTATCCCCTTCTCGTCTTCCTCACTCCCATTTCATGTCTCAAATTCTCCTTTCTCCCTCGCCCTTTACCCATCCTCTGCTCCTTCCTGCCTTTTGCCTCTCTTGACCTGTGCCTACCCTCGGCCTTTCCTCCGTCTTTCAGCCACTCTCCCTGCCCCCTTTATCGCTCTACTTTCCCCTCTAGCCGGCTTTGTTTTCATCTCCTCCTCCCCGTCTTGGTCTATCACCTTTTTCCGCTCCTTCCTTTACTTGGCCTCCTCTGTTTATTCCCTCCTCTCTTGCTCCGTCCTCACCTCTGTGTTCCAGGCTCACTGTTTGTTCTCAGTTCTCTCTGAAACAGTAGCGGAGGCTGTCCGAGGCTCTTACCAACCACAGTAGAAGACGGCATTAATATTGCATGCCACTGTCTTATCGACCACAGCAATGCCAGGAATACAGAGCTGGCTACAAGACAAGTTAGTGGCTAGAGTGGCTGCTCGCACACACAGATGCAAGCAGATACACACACGCATATATATATATATATGTGTGTGTGTGTGTGTGTGTGTGGAACTATGGTAGGTGCTTCAAAGCTGAATCTCTGCACTGGGTTAGGGTTCCGTGGTGCACTGAACCGAAACTGGGTGCATAGATGAGATTTCCTCACCATAGCCAGGATCTGAACCTTGAAAGAAAGTCATATTTCAAAGGAGGAATGGAAATAACCTTCAACACCAGGATTGAAAGCTGTGTGGAGCGAAAATGGACTCAAATCTCATTTAACTTAAGTCTGAGTCTTGCTCTAAATCTTAAAAAAAAAAGAAAGAAAGAAAGAAAAAAGCAAAGCCCTAACAAGAAAGCATAGTTTTCTGTAAAAAAAAAAAAAAAAAAAAAAATGTTCCCGATTTCTCCACAATGCGAACTCACACACACAGCATGTGCCCGTGCGCACGCCGGCAGCCTGCCTGGCTATTTCCATCAGCTGGACCTATCACAGCTTATTATCAGCTCCTTTGAACCGTGGGCTCAGAGCATGATTGCACTCTCAATTAATGCCTGTATGATCTACTTTGACGGAGCGAGTAATGACAAGTGCTTCGCCTGCGTGTACATGTGCACATGTGCTTCGCAGCACACGCGCACATAAATATATATATTTTTCTTTAATATATATATTTTTTTTGTCTGTACATTCAGCCCTGACCGTATCCTTGTGCGCCTCTCCTTTACACTTGACGGGCGTGTGGGTGTGTGCGGCGTCTTGTCAGGGGGTAGCGGACCAGTCGAGGCTAAATTGGGAGAGACATATGTGACTCTGCATAGAATGTCTTTTCAAAGGGCCCCTTTTATCTTTGGCCTCCGATGGAATGCGCACGCAGAGCGGCTGTAGAAGGTTTTGATTATTTCACCGTGCTGTCATCTCTGATGGGCCTAAAGATTAAACCTAGCACCTCTCAAGTTGCTCCATTTATACCAGTCAGAGGAAGAAAACATTTGGAAAAGTTTCAGGGTTTGGATATTAGGTTAGGCATACAGACATAAAAGCTTTTCTTGCCGTGTGTTTGTGGGCATGCTTGCCCACTAAAAAGATTTTTCTTTTTTTCTTTTTTTTTTTCTTTTTAACAAAATAAAATAAAAAACACAGGCTAAAGTTTAAGAAGATGAAAGCCCCCCAGTGCCTGGAGAAAGCAGACGGCTCCGTCATTGTGCTCGTCTGTGAGCATGTTCTTCTAGAAACACAAATACAGATGAAAGGTGTTAAGTGGCGAGCCTGCACCGGCTGCAGATGTATGATGAGAGCTTTTTCACCATCCCTTTGACCTCCAACAAACTCTCATTTTTCTCCGACGTCTAACAACGGTGACCCCAATTACAAAGAACTGTTATTTCAAATCGCATTTCTCCCCGTCCTTTGCATTTACGCTTTGTGCCGTATTATAGCACAGAATGTACATTTAAACCTTTTTAAAGTTGCCTGAAAATCGTCACATTGTCTCAACCAGTCATTCAGTGTATAGTCTTGAACCAAAAATAAGACCTGAAATGATGGAACTTAAAACGCTTTTATAACCTTTGCATTATTCGCCTCAAAGATTTTACTTCAGTTGTTTTACTCAAATATAGCAAATTAGTGGACATGGTTACATTTTATCTGAATGTTTTTTCTTGAGCATTTTATATTCTCTATTTGCATTTGACAACTGTACAGAGACGATAGAAAGTAAGGGGAAAAGAGGCGGTAATGACATAAGACAACAAAGACCTGGACAGGCCGGGACACCCACCAGGAGCTTTGCTGTTTGCAGCTGATCCCCTACGTGATACCACTACCCCATGGAGACCCAGTTAGACAAGAAGGCAGGACAAAATTTAATTTATCTCATTAAACTTCATTTTTAAGAACGTTTTGGTCAGAGCGAGGACTGTAGAGTTTGCGCCATCTCTTAAATTGATATCAAGACAGGAAGAAATCTATACGTGTACATGAGTAAACTGGGCTGATCCAGATCGGGGCTGAATGGTGATCTATGCACCATGGTCATGGAATAACCTTAAACAAAGTCTCAGATTAAACACTCATTTCCTTTAATGATTTGAAGGGTATCATAAAGAATGTCACTGTGTCTCTTGAGAGGCCACTGTTCCTGAACAGCTGTCACTCTATTTTATACATTTAATGTTGTACTGTTTTATTGCTCATTTATGTATCAGGTACCTGTTTTATGTCTTTTTTGACTTTGTTTGGCTGCTGCCTTGGTCAGGTCTCTTAGAAAAGAGATTTCTAATCTCAGTGGGACTTCCTGGTTAAATAAATGTTAAATAACACAAAATTGAAAAAAAAAAACATATACCAATAATTAATTCAGTGTCAAACTGAAACAAAGAAACATTCTTTGTGCCTCAGACCCTCTCGGTTCCTCTAAACCACGCTGCCGTTCACGACATGACGCCACACTCTTTGACTGTGAAGCGCTTTAACAAGGAATCATGGACAGGAAGAAGCGATTTAAGGCTTGGCTGCATTACTCCAAATGAGATGAAAATGATGTCATTTGAAATCAGTGGAAGGCTGTGATTTCATGCAAGAACTGTTTCACATTAATTGCCTAGACTAGAATCCAGCCCAGACTAAGACTGTGCCACAGTGTCGGAATCAGTCGGAAATAGTTTTACGTGTCTCAGTTAACCCGGATAGTGGTGAAAGTGAAAAAGTTACCTTTTTGTGTGTGTCTGAGTTGGAAGTGTTCTAGACAATGCTGCTGCTGCTGCTGCTGCTGCTGCTGCTGCCTCCACTGTGCTGAAGCAGTGCAGGGCTACTTTGCTGCGTAGAGAACTCTGATCAGGAGTTGATAAGGGAAACAAAAAAAAAGAAATAAAGAATTGGACTGAAAAGCAGAACCGACAGTGGCATAGTGACAAAATCTAATCAATTCCCTTATCTACACTCATTAGTAGGGCTGGGTGGTATACAGGTATTTTTTTTCGTTATTCGGTATTTTTAATATACCGGTGTATTTGATTACACAGCGTTCAGAACACAGCCCCGTGAGACACTGTTTCCGACCGCACCTTTTTCAGTGTAACACTTCTAAACACGCATGGTGTGACTGCGTCACTGTGAGACCTGGTGAAGAAGTAAATTTATACTATACTACTACTATACACGGAAGAACCTGTACCATAAAAAGGTGCCCTGCCAGTTATGTGGGTTTTTTAGGGTGACTAGAAGTCGACCATTTTCTGGGGAGAGTGCAATTCTTATCAATGAGAAAGAAAATGCTGTGCACTGACTACAGTGATAGTTATTGTCACTATCATCATAGATAGTCGTGCTGCATGCATACATACATAGCAGTTTAAATGTGTTTAAGCAGGACTCAAAAGTCTCGCGCAGCGTGAGACATGCGTATTTCAATAAGTTCAGCCGCTCTCATGCCACATAAAACATTTCTCACGCAGAAGAATGATGAAACTCACTGCCCACAGACTGCAAAAGACATTAGTAATCTATGAGTAGATGAGGTGAGGGCAGGCTTCTCTGCTTCACCATCGACCAATCAGAAAATATCCTCGACCAATCAACCAATCAGAAAATAGTATTTGTCGTTGCCAGGTGAAATAGAAGCGCCCTAACCACGCCTTATACAAATGTGCTCGTCAAAGAAGAATCTGGTAAATACATCATCACTTAATTTATTAATAATATTTGTATGGTAGGTTATCTTTAAACAGACCCCTCCCACCCCCAGTAAAAAAAAAAAAAAACTCACTCTAAACTAAATACAAAACTTGAGAGCCCAAGTTTAAATATGAATGTGAACTTGTAATTATTCAAGAAAATACCGTGATACCGTCAGAATTTTGAAAAATACCGTGATATAGATTTGTGCTCATACCGCCCAGCTCTACTCATGAGACAGTTCGTTAGGTACGCTAGTAAAAACCTCTACATGCTAATATAGCAGTAATATAACACACTGCATTAAATCCTCCTTCATGACTTTTGTAATGTTCAGTTGAGGCTGAAACAGCATCAGAAAGATGATGATTCATCCGGATGATCATTTTGGAGGATGGAGTTTGTGGTTTGCTGTTAAACTGGGGAACGTGGCCCCTAGGGGGTCCGCAGAGGCACTGCAGAGGGGTCGCAAAATCTTTGGTTGATTAGAAAGTTTTTATTTTTATTTATTTTATTTTATTTTTTAAATTTCCTCCACAAATTGAAATGTCTTTCAATGCACATTAACACGAATCCAACATATTTCAGATGAGAGATATCTTAATATTAAATATGAAATGATAATAAATAGCACTAGGCTGAGTTAATATAGAACACATATAGTAGGTAAGGGGTCCCTACTTAATCTCTCCATCAGTTCAGGGGTCCTTGGTCTGAAAAAAGTCAAGGCCCCTGCACTAAAGTGTTTCTGTTCTTTAGCCTTGCACACGGAGTAAAATAGGGTTGTCACAATAATAGAAACATGTGTCCATCCTATAACATTATAATTTAATAGCACTATAAAATGAAAACAGTGGAATCCACAGCTCTCTGGGTTATTTGAAAGCCATAACCTTCACGAGGCTGAGTGAAGATTTAGTGCAGGGCTGTTAATTTAGAGCGTTTTCACTAGTGTACCTAATGAACTGACAAGCGAGTAAGTAAATTATAATTACGTTTATTCCTCATTTAATCTAATAACTATGAGCTATGAAATGGAAAGGCTCGCTCCATCTGTACTTCTTTAAAAAAGGAAAAATGCATTTAATCTCTTGTTCATATTTTTCATTTATTTTATGAAGGACTCTAAACAATGACAACCAAATGCTTGTGTCTGTGGTCTCAGGCTCTGGATAGAGAGTCTCGAGACAGATTGCATCGTTATTGATGCTGTACAAATAACAAATAAACTGAATCAAACTGACCTGAATCAAAAAAAAAAAAACTAAACAATCTGGACCCGAAATCATCTCATAAGAAATCTCCTGTGAGTGTGGTGTGGTCTGACCCGGGCCCTGCCTGGTCACTGGAGGGTTAAAAGATAAACCCTTGTGTGCTGTGTGTTGTGTGTGCTGGGGTATTGCCAGGCTTTCTGCCACCTTGTGTCTGCCTTCAGTAATACAGTTGAGTGTAATCCACTGTGGATTACCACTGGGGTAATGCTCCCACGATTAAAAAGGATTTTCTCTCTGGGGTCTTAATGAGAATCTCAGCAGTGTTTGTAGGGTTAACTGGCCTTTGCTCTCTCTGTCAAACCTGCTGCTTCTGCATGTGTGTCAAGTCTGTCCGCGTGTTTGTGTGTGTACTGATGTGCATTGCTCTCCTGGCATGCCCCCTTGTCTTTCTATTCTCTTAGTTCCTTTATCGACTCATTATAATCTAGACTTAGGGTGAACATTTGAATGGAAATGACTGTGTGCAGGAAACAAATAAATAATCAAACTGATTCAAAACTTCTCTCTGTGTAATTGGATAATACTCGAATTTAAAGCAAATCACATGAAAGTTATGGAAATGTTTTCAGTTGGATCATTTCGTGTGTTTTTGAAATGGTGATGTTTTTTCTTTCCTTTTTATATAAATAATTCGTCCAAAGCCTGATGCTAAATTAAATGTGCTAAGTTCCAGTGATTGTAAAATGCATTTTATTTGTGCTGGCTGGAAATGGAAAAAAAAAAAAAGGTGATTTGTGCTGAAAAACGAATGCACATTACTGGAGAATTTCTGATTTATCGTTCTCATTATGTCACACGGACGTGGGAAGTAGAGGTAGAGAGCGCACTACGAGATTAGGCATTATAAAAACCATTACTTTACATTAAAACACATTATGCAGGGCTGTGGTGGCCAAGAAAAAGCTGGTGAAATCTACCTTACCTCTGCCCTCGAGAGCTGTGAACATGGAAAGATGGAAGCAACAAGTCTTTACCTCTAAAATGTGCCACAGTATGCTCACGCTTCCTATCAGCATGTGCGGTATTAGCTAGAGGAGTGAATCTTCACTGGTCTCATGACTCAACTGGATTCTGATTAGCTTGTTAGCGTCCGATATCTCGATGCATCACACGGTTTCGTCCATAATTTTCTATATTAATGTGCATGACTGTCTTTTCATCAATGAATGCAATCAATCTGAGCTGCCTTTTACTTTCTGAATACAGCAGAAAGAGGAGCATCCAGCTGTATAGTTTATATAGTGCACCGACTTTCTATAGTGCACCGACGTTAACTTGTCTGGAATATCAAAACAGGCAGCCAACATTCCTCTACGACCCGGGACAGTCTGGGCCGCGACTGAAGTTCAGGAATCACACCATGTTGCTTCTCCGCTACCTTGGCTCATTGGTGCCATTATCTGGGCTTTGGTTTTGTGGTAGAAAGTGGCCAGAACCTTCACTGAGAAGTAACTGTGGGACAGGAGCATAGATCACGGTCGATATGGCAATATATCGCGATACTATTTCTTTCGATACAATATCTATTTTGAAAGTCTTGATATCGATTTCAAAAGTAAAAGAAAAAGTCATGTTTTGGGAAAGTATTGCATTATCATAATATCGCAATAATGTATCGTATTGTGACTCAAGTATTGTGATATGTATCGTATCGTGAAGTCCTTGCCAATTCCCACCCCTAGTTATATCCCATAAAATCTTGGGGGTGGGGGCATAACTAAGTAACTAATGTTTTTATAAGGACTTCCTCATACCTTACGGATGCTCATCTTACTCCCCTTACCCCAATCATTTTTTCTCTTTTTTTGCCCCAAGTATTTGGTGAGTATAGAATTGCCAGCAAGAACCTTGAAACACAGTTCTTTGAGGCTTTGGACCAGCACACTCCTCCTGTTCTTGAACGAACTCTTCAAGACGAAAAAAGGAGCCATGGGGCAGAAATTGTCAGACCTAATGCAGGACACAGACTTGGTTGTAAATAATTACATTTTTTAACCTATAGGTACTATGTCAAAGTCCTATGTGGACCCTCTCAACCACGAAGTGTTCTTCTCTGTCTCTGACTTAGTCAGCGCTTCATTGCCCTCAAAGGACTTCCGACTGCAGTCAATGATAACCCCACTGAATTCTTCAGGAGATGCCACGGTTGTAGCAGTACCAGAATTGTAATCTTAGAAACACTGCTTGTATTTAATATTACAATTCATGTACAAAACAAAAACAAAACATGTAATAAAAGTTGAAAACAACTTTATAATCCCTTTAGAACCCCATGAATTTGAGCTTTAACTGTTTGAGGAGCAGTGTCATCACTGTTTCCATATTGATTAATGCTGAGTGTTAGGCTGGATACCAGTGTTTGTACCAGTGTACCATGATTTTTTCATTTACACTTGTAAATTTTTCCACCAAACAAGCATGGCACAAAAAAGCGACATTTAGAACCTGCAACTGATGTTATCTTGCTCATCTTGCTTATTTTCGGTTATTAAGTTTCCCTGGGTGTTTACGAACTTTCCTCTGGAGGCTAAAAATACTATGACATGCGCAGTCATTCCTGCATTTGTCGAGCGGCTTATATATAACAGCCACACATAGTGTAACTACACCATGGTTCACAACAGTCACACAGTGGCGCACACACACAAGCTGTCTCATTTCATTGTCTGTGTCCTCTGTAAACCGCACACAGCAGAAAAAGTGTTGTTTCACCATCTAACCAACGGAGGGTTCCCCACTGCATCACTAGCTTTTCCCGCCCCTATCCAAAACGTCGCACCTGTTATCTGGCAAGAGCAGTATCATTATCATTATAATAATAGCTAAAGAGTAACCGGACATATTACTGTAGTATACCTTTAAATCAGTACAACTTACGATTGACAGAGTGATTCATAAAAAAAAAAAAAAAAAAAAAAAAAAGGTTGGGTACCGTGAAACTGGTATCATTTTGAAAAACACAGATTTTTGACCGTATAGCTGAGCACTAGTATTGATATAAACCTGAAAACAGACTTGACTTTTCAGTGCAGTATTCTGTATCAAATGTGACTTGCTGGACATCAGTGTATATTTTGTATTCACATACATAGACACTTGAGTGTACCTAATATTAAAACTGTTAAACATTTTGTGCAGGACAGGACTCAACAGATGCTGGCATCAGTGTGGTCGCTGGGGAGGATTTGCAGCCCATCTGAACTGCCATCACTCTTGAAGGACATGTCATCATGGGTAACACTGAAGATTTACCATATATGGTTTGTCTCATTTTTGGTTTGACTCATGACAAAATCCACAACAAACACGTTCAACTTCATTCAAAGAGCGATGCTTTGGTTGGAGACCAGTTCACTTTCTCAAAAACGTAATGCTCTTAAAAACTGTCTACAGTGAGTCCGAATCATCCTGTTTGAATGAGACACTTGTGGACATGTTGTGAAAAAACTGCTTGAAAGGTTGAAAGGAACTGTCCATCTTTCGGCTACTCTTGGAAAAAAGATAAATAAAAGTTTGGGTGCAACTAAATCGGACGCTGCGGATCCATGCAGCCCATACATCGACCCTGTACCACTTTGCCCTACAGAAACCAATATCAGTCGACCTGTAGTCACCAATTTTGTGACATGTAACTGTGCAATAACTGTATAAAATGTTGGAAATGTGGAATACAGCCAAATAAAGTTATTCAAAACCATCCTCTGTCAAACCTGCTGCATACCATACCACATAATTAAAGTGGTATGATAAACAATGAAAAAACACCAAAAATGTATAATGTAAAAGAGCGTGTTCATTAAAATGAATGTGCGTTGTAGGTTTCAACTTAGATTAAAGGATTCTTAGGATGTATCAAATTACGCTTAAAGTATCCATAAATTATCTGACCTCCACTCAAAAATGTGTTTGGGTTAATGAACGTCACTGTAAAGTACAACTGCTGAAAGGAGGGACATGCTTGGAGTTGGTGTCCCACTCTGGCTGCCGTTGCTTAACGACGATCCCCTCCTAGATTTGTCCTTGAAAAAGAGATGCATTTTATGGGCTGGTATCGCTGCAGCCAAGAAAATGTTGGCTTTCAGATGGCAACCACCACACTCGCTGACTTGGCGGCAATGGGCCAACTCTCTTCTTGAAATGGTTCTGATGGATTGGTCCAGGGCCCGACTGAACGGAGCTAGGCACAAAACCCTTCGGGTGAGGGATGAGGCTCTTTGACCAGTTACAGAAGGGCCAGTGTAATCACTTTGGAGTTGCTTTATTTACCACTGAGAGATGTGGAGTGGGGGTACAGATCTGTGGGGGTACAACCAAATTTGATGTTGTCTGTGTTATGTATGTCGGCTGTTACTAATCAAACCTTAAACACCAACTCAAATCTGAGTGTACTGTGAAGGTTTGTGGCATTAGAACTACTGTCCAAGGGAACTGCGGTTCAATAGACAGATTCCACAAACGTAGTGTGAGATTGATGCACACACTGACATTGGTCTTTTAAAGAAGTAGACATGAGGCATTTTGTAACCAGCTGGTGAACTCGCATATTCAGACTATTCTGGCTTCATCACCGAGGAAGGTGGCAAACATGTCATTTTTAAGAATTTCTAAACAGGTATTTGAACTGCTTTTTTTTTTTTTTTTTTTTTTTTTTTTAAAAAAAAGGAAAACTATTTTTAAATCTCTCAAAATGCCTGGAGGGGATCTGCCCTGTGAGAGTTTGTAGCCTACGCATCTCTCCATCTACTGACATCTGCTTCAGAATCGCTTCATCTTTCCTCTAACTCTTGAATCGTTTGTGCCTTCTCTTTTCTCATTTCTTCGTAGCAGACTGGTCTAGTGTTAATTAAAATAGCTGTGGATGGGCAACTTAAGGAGGCAGGTATGCATGTAATGAGCTGCTGAATTACTTTCCAGCTAACTTGAACTATAGAGCAGCAACAAGGGTTCACTCATTTATTATCGTCTTTGTGGTTCTTTTTTTTTTTTTGACAGATTACTATTTTTGATCACGAAGTCACATTCCCCACTGTAGTTTTCTCTTTCATCACAGGAATATATTGTACATGAGTAGTCCAACAACAGAGTGAGTGGAATTGCTGTTGGCAAGTTGTAGAGTTTCCAGTTGGTTGAAAATACCCACAGACACAGAGGACCTTAGAGATACCTCCCTCAACAGAGCACAATGGCACTTTGCTACTTCTTATGCGATTTGTTCTTGATTATCAGACAGATCTGGTAACAACAGTTTGCTCCTGAACCCGGACGTTTGGCGGATGATTCATTCAATAATGTTTAAATGTCATCTAATTGACGCTCTGAAGAGACAGCAGTGGAGGGGAGACATGAAACAGAAACATCGTTTGATCCCCTCACACAATGTAAATCTCCAACTCTCTGGTGACGAGCCCCCGCTGCAGACTGGACTCAATCAATGCAATTTCACAAACCATGATAACCTCGTCATGGGCCATATGTTTTTCACGCTTGAGTCGTCTACATGCGCCCCTGTGTGTCGCTACTAAGGCTGCTGCATGATGTCATGTAATATAACTGGCATTAAATGGAGATGATCATTGAAATAAACTCAGAAACTACAGAAGCAGTGTTAGCATTTAGCGTGACATTACACAGCAGTCATGTCAAACCCGCTCCATATGAAGCCCCCGTTCTCAAACACCATTGCTTCTTATTAATTCAATGCCAAATAAAATCAGATTTGCTACAACAATTTTCAATTGATTAATCTTTTCTTAGTTAATGTATGATTTATTTTCAGAGTAGGCCATTAATTATAACAGACCCATCAATAAATTGATCCAGTTTACTGTATTCTGCAGAGCTGAGTATCGTTACTGATTTCCTCAATTGATTTCACATTCACAGGCTCCAGATTTGATTAGAAACGTCTCGCAACACTGACATGTGGAACAATCTTGTGAGGCTGCAGCGAGATTTCAAGGATGCAGGAAATAGGATGTATTTAAAACAAAAATCTTTTCAATGCAGATAGATTTGAATTGGAAAATTGCTAAGCAAAAAAAAAAAAAAGGATGGATGAACATACTCCACGATGATGTATTTTCATTATGCAGACCACTTTAGAGCAACCCTGTTTTAATAATAAAGTTATCACATTTCAACAATACCAATTAAAAAATGGACAGAGAGGTCAAAATCCATCAAATCTGAGTCACCAGTCAGCGGCTTCCAGCACCTGTGGAGGTCATTAATTCTGATGTCTAATGCAAATAAATGTTAATACATCTGCCTCAAACTAACAAAAAAAAAAAAAAAATGCTAGAAATGTCACCAGTGTGGTAACATGTAATAAACTACAGGCTATATACGAACATATGAATAAATATTAAGAAAAACATTTTTAGTTTGGAAGGGCTCAGATGACAACGCAGTGCAGATATAAGTCCAAGCGGAGCTGCAGACTGCTGTTGCTCTCTGGCACAGAGCCTGATGGCTGGATGTATTCTCACAGCTCTGCTCAAGTGACTTACAAATTCATTACTTTGTGACTGGCATGGAACACGTGGCTATAATAGCTGTGTTTAGTCATTACCATTTCTGGTGCTATTCTGATTGTTACTTCAAAAGTAACCCAGCTGTCCCCCTCCCCCAACCCCCCACCCAATTTCAGTCTTCGTTGTGTGAGAGAGTGCCATGTGTTGGCCGCCTGCCTGCCTGCCTGCCTGCCTGCCTTCTCTTCCCGTGGCTTTAGGTTGTGCGGCACTCGTACTTTCACATTGTTTCGCCCTTGACACATTGTCGCTCTCTATGTCAGTGTGCATAAACAGGCCTCATTGTGCGCGTCTGCATCTGTGCAGTGTGTGTGTACAGTTTTATGTAGTTTACTCTGAGCATGCATGAATTTGTGGCGCTAGTGGCGGTGGGTTTTAGTAGTAGTATACATGCCTGTGTGTGTGTGTGTGTGTGTGTGTGTGTGTGTGTGCGTGTGCGTGTGCGTGTGCCAGACTGCCCCCAGGGTCCCGAGCCATCACGCTTTATGAGGTATGGCAAGGTGAGAGCAAAACATCTGCTAGCCCAAAGAAAAGCCCTGGTCTGGGACTCATACGGGGTTTGGGCCGTAGCGCGCACACAAACACAAGTGCACACACTAAACACACTCGCATACGTGGATTTGCTCTCAGAATACTTGTCTTGATCTTTGGTACACTACCTACAAACACACACACGACACAAAGAAACCTGGATGCCTGTGAAAGCTGATTTTCAAATCCGCATATACATAAATATAAGAAAAGAAAAACAAATGCTACTTCATGGAGACACACACACACACACACACATCCTCCTCCTGTGGCTTTCTTCTCCCCGATATCCCACCTTCTTGGTTTCCTATTTTTCTCTCTCATTCCGTCGTTTCCCTCACGTCAAGGGCATTGGAACAATCCCCTAGTACCTGCCATCGCCCCCTCCCCCCCCCCCTCCTCCTCCCCCATCCCTCCGCTCCTCTCTTCCTGCCGCCCATCCTGTCTTCTCAGAACACCCCGGAGAGGAGAACTGCCATGTAAGGTCTAGTGGAGAGAGGATAGACACAGAGAGCGTTCAGACCGCCTCTGACATCAGAATCACTGAACCTGCCCACATCTATTCTCTCCAACCTCGTCTGTCAGGCTGCCTGTCTCTGTGCTGTATGTGTGTGCATGTGTGTACGCAGCTCTGCTTCTTCTTCTTCGTCTTTTTTTTTTTTTTTTTTTTTTTTTTTAACCCCTTTTGTATGCAGGCGAAGTTGGCTGACAAAGTAACTTTTCTTTTCTGTCTCGGGGAAGCTGTGGGGGAAGATATGCGCTTTCCTCCTGGTTAGGCATTTTTGCAGCAACCGAGTAAATTTGCTCGAGCAGGTTGAGGGTTGCTCCGTGCACATCGGCGGCGCCCGCAGCCTGAAGCGGAGACAATTTTTCTCTTTTATGATATTCATTCCGAGCTCTGGCCACCTTTGACTTGACCGCGTCGTCCCTTTAATTAATACTTCCGAAGCAAATCAGAAATTAAAACAAAATGATCCAAACGAAGCCAATTCTGAAATTCCATCCCGACTGAAGTGAAGCCGTCTCTTCGGAAGTGGAGCGGCCAAAACGATGGCGTCATTGTTTTGCTTTCCAAAAAGCAGTCGCCTTGTTTAATATGCCTTGTCAAGTACCCCTGAAGAGGTTTGGCTAAATTACAGTCATTGGTTGAATACCGCTTGATATTTTCCATTTTAACTGCAGCGAGTACAATTCCTTTCTGTCTTCCACTTGGCCTGCCTCCCCGTCAACATCATTTGTCTGCTCCGTCTGGCTTGTAATTGTGAAACACTTCAAACAGTCTGAAAGGGTATAAACAAATGGAAATAATGCCCTTTTTCTGACTTAAATAAAGATAAGCAATTCCACCTTATACATGCAGAGTTTCAGTCAGGGGGAAATTTCAAATGAGAACAGACATTCCATCAACACCATAGGTTGAGTCAGCGTCTATTGGGAATATCGCGGCGCTATATCAAAGGGTTGGTGTAATTCTCAGGGATAACTCCAGCCTTTAATATTCTTGGTTTGGATGTAATGTCTTTAATTTATAACATGACTGTTCACTTGTTGCTATCTGTGAACAACGTAAGTCTGATGAGATGAGAAATCGTCAGCCACCAGACGTGAACAAGCTAAACACATTTAAACTGATTATCTAAACCACCCATTTACAAGTGACCCCAAAAGTGAATATAATAATCCCCCAGTGCAGAAGATGGGTCCCACACAACTGTGGAAAATACATGTGACAAACAGAAAGTGTGCCGTTGAATTTTAATGGATGTTTACAAGGAACGATGTGAGTAATAATATTTCAATTTTCTTTGCTTTCCCTTTTGAATAAGTTTGGCCAGCTTGGGGGTTTTAATTAAAGGCACCCTATAGATTATTTTTTTTGTTACCAAACACAAGCTTTGTTTACATTTATATTTGTTGACTCATCAGAACCATTTATGTGTATACCCTTGAGGACTATAAGATGCCTTTTCTTCATCTTTTTCCTTCATTTGCAACACGGATTTTTAAATTCTTTGAATTGTCTCTTGCTTGCGTCCATGTTTACTGCTTCCTCCAGCTTTACTGACACATTACTGTGTCATTTCGTTGTTACCGGCACAAACTGCCAATCACTAAAAAGATTTACAATCCGCACCAGAAGTCAACAAAACAGAGATTCTCTCCTAGAAACATTTCCAAAAACGTTAATAGAGTTTAAAGTCTTGAGAGGATCCCATTAAAGTGAGGTTTGGTATGTTAGCATTTAGCTTGGTGAGTATAGTGTCATTACAAACAATGCAACTAAAGAGAAATGTCATGATTTAACGTAAAACAAGGTTTACTGTTGCCAGCTAATGAAACCTTTTCTGTTGTTGATCCCTCACAGAGATTTCCTTTCTCTGCATTCACGTAGCCCCTCAGTCCCCGTTCACCGGGGGCCATGGGGAGACGTGAGGAGTGTGGTGCCCGGCCATCGGTTCAGGGGTCAAGCGCTCACACAAGGCAGTTCAGCCATGGACACAGAGGTGAAGCAAACTTGTGACCTTTGGTCCCAAAGCTGCTTCTCTAACTAATATTCCAGTGCTCCCACAGATGCTCAGACAGGAGCACTAAGTCGTTTTCATCTATCACTTGGTTCGGTTGTGCTTTCAAAATGCAATTTCTAAAGCAACAAACTTTCTAAACAACATCATGGGTTAAAAGGAGCGGCCGTTGATTGTACAATGTAGGAGGGGAAATCCCTCCCTCCCAACTTGGAAAAACAAATGGTTGGTAGAAAGTCAACAGTCAGCAGCGCTGAATACAAACTGCGTATTGCGTTACTTCCTGCATTTGGTCCTGTTATCATGCCAGTGAGCATTCACGCTGCCTACGAACTGCATCAGAGTTCACCTGCAAGCAAACCGAGACCCACGTTTCCAAGTAGAGCAGAGTTCACTTGTTTGGTTCGCACCAGCGTTTGGTTGAGCTTTCACACCTGCTCTAACGAACCTATCGGAGGAAATGAACACTGGTCCGTTTAAAGTCGACCAAACAGCTCAGGTGTGAAAATGACCTTGCTGTCATTGGTGTCCTTTGAAATCGTCTTTGTCTGAACATCTGAATGGCTTATTATTCTGGAAGCAAATGGTTATCCTACTGAAGTGGGTGAAAATGACGTATACGGACTTTGTCTGTCCACAGTATAGTATAGTAGTAAAGTTAAATATGTGATGAAAGTCGAACTGATGTCAACTAGTGGACGACGACACACATAAAAAACACAGTAAAAAGGAAAGCTTTGCAACAATAAAATCTACGCTCTTGACCTGAACACACTTTGTAGTGTTTCACAGAAAAGAAGCTACAGAGGCTTTCCTACAAGGTAACTGAGGCTTGAACACAAACTACTGTCGACGTGGACCACATCAACACAATAAACGCCGGTCTGAAAAGTCTAACATGCGGCTCTCACTCAGCAACAAACAAACTATTAAACAAACAAAGCTCTATGACCACAGTAACACTGTCTAAAAATAGAACACAACGCCGAACACAACCACACGTGTTTATCAATACTGTGTGCTGAAGATATGCATCACCTATATAAATCAGCACCTTCAGTAGCATTCCATGGTACTTCACAGCATAAAACAGGATAATGTAGCCAGGATTAAATAAATAAATAAATAAATAAATAAATAAATAAAAAGACTCTGGAGCCTTCTTTCGTGTATAGCCGATTTAGACAATGACATTTACCATCAAATTGTTGATTTGCAGCTGAGGCTGGAGGAGTTAATGGACCTTTGGCTAAACCCTGCTCCCAAGCGGTCATTGTCAATCAACCATCCTAGCAACCGTTACTATGTAAACAAGGTCCGTCGAGCTGCCGACCCTCCGACGAGCAAAACGGTGAAGGTAACTTAGCTGCCGGGCCGTGGAAGCCCACTCCATGCAGCTCTACACGCACACTATGCAGCTCAGCATCCAGTAGCGAGGAAATGTCGTGACTGGACATGTTGCACAGATGGCATCCTATCACAGCACCACGCTGGAATTCAATGAGCTCCTGAGAGCGACCCATTCTTTCACAAATATTTGTAGAAGCAGTCTGCATGCCTGGGAGCTTGACTTTATCCATCTGTGGCCGTGGAAGTGACTGGGTCACCTGAATTTAGTTACTTGGACGGGTGAGTGAATACTTTTGGTAATATAGTGTAATATAATATGAATGTCCTTGTAGCCATATTCTATTTTATCTCAGGACTGGGTTAGGGCGTGGTGGGGGGGTATGCTTGAGGATTATGCATGTGTGTGTCGTGTGTGTGTCTGAGGTATGGGGTGATTAGGGGCATTTGTTTTTAATGTAAAGCACTTTGTGTTGCATCCTTTATCTATGAAAAGTACAATATATAAATAAAGTTTGATTTGATTTGAACAGTTTGTCACTTGTGAATGTTCCAGTCTCTGGTCTCAGTCTCAGATGCTCGTAGCTTCCTGTGTATATGGCCCTTTAGTGCTAATGTAGAGGATCTTTTTAGGTTTAGAAGATGCTCATTCTTGTTACAACACAGGCTACACATGCACTGATAGGGCATAACATTATGACCACGACCCTAATATTGTGCATGTCTCTCCTCTGTGCCTCCAAAACAGTTGTGAGTCATCAGAGAATAGACATGTGTCTTCTGAGGGTGTCCTGTGGTGTCTGGGAACAGGATGTTGTTAGTGGGGGACTTTTGAGCCTGGTCTGGTCTAGGTGGGTGGTACATGTCTAAGTAACATCCACACAAATGTCAGGTCATGTCATAAAACTTCCCAGCAGAACACTGTATGGTCACAAGATGGTCAGTGCTCCATAATTTTCTTGTCAGAGGTTTTAATGTGATGCCTGATATGTGTTACAGAGACATGTAGTTGCCAATACATTTCTGAGACCCTCTTTGTTGTTTCCAATAATGTTTTTATTCAAGCAGGTTTATGAGCCCAATTTTCCGATACATCATTAATAGTAAAACAAAGGCAATCACAATAACTCGTACAGCTCTTCATTACACTTGGTCCTTATAAAATATAAAAAAAAAGAAAAGGAAAAAGAAGGGAGGGAGAGGGTGGTTTGAGGAACTCTTAGATGAATGCGCACCGTGACTGTGTCACTGCAGAGAGCTGCCAAAGCGAGCGAGTTAAGTGGTAAATGCAGATTTGCTGTAACTAAGTGGCTACTTGTTACAGAAATTATGTAGAGGTGAGTGTGCGTGTGTGTGATGCATATGCAGCAGCCATAATGGAAATCACTCAAAGCAGCATTTTAACTGTCAAAACTTTAACCAACCAGGGGATAAGGGCTTTCACTCTCTCTGCAGTTTCAACAATACTTTCACCTACAATAAACACTGCAGTTATTACAGGACTCTGCTGGTTCCAAGTTTATGCCACTCTATATCAAGTGTCTGTCGTCAGCACGGTTGATCAAAATCGAAGTAGATATCGTGTTTGACATAAGGAATTGGAGACAATAATCGTTTCGGGATTTTCGGGCCGGTGCATTAGATGGAACATGTGCTGCTCAGAGACGTGGAGTGCAAGCCCTGGAGGGAGGGCGCAGGTGTTGGGGTGACTACCAGACAGAGAAAGAACAGGTGATGAGATGTGTAACGAGAAAAGCAATGCAGTTCAGAAATGAGAGAAACGGAGAGTAAGACAGAACAGGACAGGACAGGACAGGTAGTCAATCGGCAGCAGACACGAAGGATCATTTAACCCAAAAGGTGCTAAACCTGCAAGCGTGCCAATGGACCAAATTTTAAGCCCGCATCTTGGCAGACAAGCGAACAAAAGCACACACACGGACACACACTAGTTGGCAGAACATCACATGATGGCACCTAGATTATCCAGCAGGCACCTGGTGAGGCAGCTAACACGATCTAGCAGAGCATGCAGGCTAGGGCCATATGTGCGCATGTGGGTGTACAGTATTTGTGTGTGTGTGTGTGTGTACGTTGATGAGTGGTCCCGCACACGTCTGTGTGTTTGTGTGTCAGGTGTCTGTGCGGACAGCTGTTCACTAAATAGTATTATTGTGTCTAATTGGGGATTACCAAGTCCATGTGTAGTAGGGGAAAGTGTTTTGTTTCGGCAGTTGACGGGGGCGCACGTATGCAGATGTACAGGAGGCAGAGGATAGGGGGGAAATCAGGGCGCACCCTCACACAGCACGTTTCCATCCAAAAGGCGTGATATTGATCAGATATCAAGAAAAAGAAATTGGCAAGAGAAGAGCAAATGAATTATTTTCGTTATCCACGTAAATGTGTGGAGTTGGTTCATGAAGATAAACATCTGGTGCCATTAAACCGACGCAGAACAAGAGGGTGCGATGGAATAACCCACAGTCACATGTCAAACAACTGAAATCCAATGAGTGAGATTTGCCATTCATGTTTATTTCATGCATCAATTTGAAAAAGGTCACGCTCTCGTCATTGCTCCCAAGAAATCAGGTTTTGTCATCTGCCATTCTGTTCCGTCTTTTCAGCCGAGCAGAACTTTCCGTCGGCATGATTTATGTAGGTCGTGATGTATTTGTTTATTACACTTTGCTGCACTTCACTTTAACCAATACATCAAAATTTCTAACCTCAGCAGAAAAGTTCTTGGTTATTCTTTAATCCTCTGTGCACGAAAAAACAGGTGAAAGGAGATGATGAATGCACTTTCTATATCCTTGAAATAGTGTTGAAATGATGGTGATCAAGCTTCTCTGGTTCTGCTGCTCTTGCCTCTAGAAGTTTTCTCAATCTGACTGGGCCTGGGTACATGGACATGTAGTCCAAGCCCTGGCACTGGTTTGGAAAAATCCAGTTGTACTATCGGGGGGGTACTACAAAAGAAGCCAAGATAGTGCTGAATACATTTTTATCAAGATTCTTACAACTGCTGACTACCTGGACAGGAGAGGTAACACAAACACGAGGAGGAAGAAACGATTCTTACTTCAGAGAGATGAAAGAAAAACAGCTTTGTTTTAAAGAATTAAATATGCCTGGCATCAGAGAGGGCAGAATAGCATAAAAGAGGACCTATTCAAGTCAACAGCAATTCAGTGCAGAAAGTCTAGTCAAAGTCAGGAAAGTGAAGTTGTGTTACAAAACAGACATTGCTACGTAAACATGAGCACCACAGCCGTTGCTCTAAACCACCTCAAAAAGTGTTGCTAGCGTTGACGTGTGCAATGAATGCTAAGCCTCCAAACCATGATATGCATAATATGCTCTAATATTAAAACCTATACTGTTTAATGAGGGGCGTCCAATGGGTGTCCATTCAAAATGTGGGTAAATTATATTCATATAGGATAATATAGCCTGTATCACAGCTTTCCAATACAAGCTTTTCTTTTTCATTCATTCAGGTCATTCGAAAACAGCAGCTTCAGTCTACTTCCTAGTCAGGGTGAAAGCCATGCTGGTGGTAAAGGGAAAAAGTGTGTCTTTCAAGTCTGTCACACAAATAAGCCACTGGACTTTTCTAACACCTGAACACTGTGGAATTTATTTTTAACTCGGTCGGACGGTTGGCAGGGCAAGAGTTTGGTGGTTGAAACGCGAAGGACATCACAGAGATGGCTGCTGGTCATACTGGTTCTCAATCTGCCGCTCTGTAATGCTGCGTAGGCAGACGCTCTATGTAGATCTGTAATGTAGAGGGCCATCATAATGTGGAATATGTTACCTGCTACAATCACCAATGTGCCCCTCAAGGCAAGTTTTAGGAAAATGATGATAGACGGTCATAGTAACAACAAGCAACTTCACTAACCATGAGGGACTTTTTCATGGAGGTGTTTTTAATTTGACTGTTGGATCAGTTAACTGATCAGTTAACTGATCCAACTCTATGATAGGTTTTGTTTTTGTCTTGAAAATGTTTCTAATTTCACTTCTTGAATGAGGTAACACGTGTCTATTTCATGTAATGTCATGTTTTTTTAAAACTTTGTAGCATGCAGACCCCGGGAAGAGTTGTCAGCTAATAGGGATCCAAATAAAGAATAAAGTCAGTTGTCGTCAACAGCTGTGAGGTGTCTGTAGGATCCGTGCTCTCATCACATTCAGTCAACAAATCTTCAATTTGCCGCACAACTGTTTCTAGACATGCTTCAATGTTGCTGAATGATTACCTTTATTTAAAATCACCTTTATTTTTGAAGTCACTGTTGTAGAGAGATAACCCGTGCCAGGCAATGACTTTAGCCCTTTTTCTTTTCTACAACAAACTGTTATAAGCTTACAGACTAGCTGCCATTTGCTCAACTATCTGATCTCGTTCGGCACCAGTGTGGGTTTCATCGTGTCGTCGGGTATTATACTCAGCAACAGTTTCATTGCACATCAGACTGACACGCTTCCCTTTGTTTTCTGGGAAGAAATATTAATTTTTCCTCTATGTCAGAAACTTTCTGCCCTCACTTGCTATCTGGCGCTTCTTTGGTTCTGCTGTTTTTGTCGCCTGGGGGCTTTTGTGATCGGGGGCTTCTTTGATTAATCTTGTTTTGTGAAGACTCTGTAGCGTTCAAGATGCTAGCGCCACCTACTGTTATTACTAAATAGCACAATACAGTAAAGTATGCATGGGCCACATTGCATTATATGTTCAGAATTTGCTTCAGAGTCACAGTTGGCCCACGGGCCCTAGTTTGGACACCACTGCTGTATATCTTCAGCATTCTGTTTTCATTCATTGTTGTCATTTGTTTTCTAAGTATAACAGGAGCCTGTTCAAATAGCACACAGCAATACATATGAATGGAATTAAAACTAGGATAAGCCCTGAGGCCGGTGCACATTTAAACACTGATCAATCTACACCTCAGATTCAACATTTCTGCACATGATAAAAAGTGACTAAATATTCAAATATTCACTTAGAATATAAACGTGATGATGAGGATCTGATGTTATTGTTTTAAAGTTTTCTGTTGGGCACATCACTGATCCTGAACAGACAGCTGCAGACAGGGAAGAGGTCACTGAGGAGAGCTGGAAAAAGATCAAGAAGGCCATCCACGTCCAACGGCAAAGACCACAGAGAAATTCCATATTCAGGTTGCGTGAACTCAAAAAAAAAACCCCAAAAAAAAAAACATCTTGATGACAGCAGCCAGAACCTTGACCAAATGTCTGCTGTGAAAAAGGCCTGTTGTGATGTGCTTCAATGTCAGAAAATGTTCCAATGTTTTTGAGTTGAAGTTGAATTCATTAATCATGTGTTTGCGGAATGAAACTTTCTGTTTTATCATTTTTTTTTAAGGATATTTCTACGTATCCTTGGAAATGCACCATATGGTATGCTAATTCTTTAGCAAATATAGTATAGAGTATTTCTTCAGACATCAGTTGATTAGTTCACTGTGCATCACACCATATGTTGCTGAGGTATTCCAGGTTGTCCGATTCAAACAATCATATTCTCCACTGCTACTCCCAAAATGTACTCTCTCTGCATTTTGATTTATGTTCCTATTCCCACGTAGTGCTGCTCTACATCTGTCTAAATTTCTTATTATAATATCATGGGGGGTGAAAACCTTTTCTGAACGTACGTTGCTCTGCCCAGATACACACAGACCTTTTTTTATGCATTGGCAATTTCTAAAAGCATGAGCACACAGAATTCATACAAATGCATATGTGCCCCACACACACACAGCCTTTGATCTTCACGCCGACTAACCACACACCCATTTCCCCAACAACCGCTCAGACAAATCACTGTGGGACCTGCCTCCGCGTCTCCGAGCAGCCAGTCATACACTACCTATCCTTCTAAGCCTTGACACAACGATGTAAAAATACCACAGCTGCACTTAAAAAGGCACCAGGGGGAAAGAACACAAGGCAGCCAAAAGCACTTCTGTTTATTTCTAATAGGACACCCACATAGGATCCGGGGGGAGAAAATGTTTCAATTGACTGCCATGATTGACTCACTGGCCACCAACAATATATATATATAACTATATATTTGAAAAAAAGAAAAGGCTGAATTACCATCCAAACAAAAGCCTAAGATTTGACAAGGTCACAATACCTTAGTGCTGCATGAGGACTCTGAAGACACCATGTTGCAGAATACCAGTATCTGTTTTTATTGACAGCTATTTGTTCTACCCATCATATACAGCCAATCTGATATTAGAAATAATTGCAGGAAACACCTACCATGTAAAGGCAGAGAAATGGAAGCTACTTTATGTTGGCGGTACGCCGCCCGTTGGTCTTTCTGTTCTGTTAGCTTTAGAGTGTGAGAGACAGAATGTAATTGGCCAGTTAGTAAAGTGGATGTTGTAACTGTTGTATCTTTCTCTGTAACAGTTTTAGACATATTTGGTACAAATGGCAACCTCTGGGGCTGAAGCCAACGCAGCAGTGCCAAAAACTGTAGTTCACTTGGGCCTGGCTCCAAAAGCCGGATCCCCTAGACAGAGCTAATTTACACATTTATGAAATTGAATTACATCAAGACTTTAAGTTATGCATAATTTAGCATGTGGCCACTTTGCGTGACAGGTGGGTGTAGCCTCGGGTTGCTACCCGTCTACCCAGGCATCATAGCTCTCTACCTTTTCCCATTTTTGAATTGGCCGTGAGTAAGGAAGAGTCCGGCACTAACAAGATTGCAAGGACCAGAGCCACCCCATATCATGGAGGCTGTGTCCATCTTACTATACAGTCAGTGATTTACCACAATGGAGAAGTTCATTCATCTATGGAAATTCATGCTCTTATTACTTTGACAGGTACTCTTGGGTTGGTTGACCACCATGTATGGTAGGTCTGTATAACTCATCGAACCCCACTTTGAGGAAACAGAATAAACCCTTTAAGGCAGCTGGATGGACTGTAATTACAGTGTATCTACATATACTGTATTTTCTCAAGCCAAAGACAATATTAAGTTGTATGTGAGACTTCTGGAAGTTAAAAACAATGAAATAAAACAATTTGAAATGATAAAATAAAAAGAAGTACTTAAAAACGTACAACCAGTCAGAGAATATATTTTATATACAGCGGGTAAAATAAGTATTGAACACATCACAATTTGTCATAACAAACATATTTCTGAAGGTGCTATTGACATGAAATTTTCACCAGGTGTTGGTAACAACCAAAGTAATCCATACTTAGAGAAAAACCAAAACAAATATGTTCAGAAATTAAGTTATGTGTAATAATGTAAAAAAACAGAGGGAAAAAGTATTGAACACACTTACTGATGTGTATTTAATACTTTGTACAAGCCTTTGTTGGTAGTGACAGCTTCAAGATGCCTCCCTTATGGAGAAACAAACAATCTTTAAATCCTGAAGGTTCTGTGGGCTTCTTCTATGAACTCTGATTTTTAGTTCTTAATGTCCACTCTCGTTTCATCTCCATCATTCTGGTAGATGGCAGCAGATTTTTCTTAAGAATGTCTCGGTACATTTTGAAGTTTGCCAGAACCATATGCAGAAAAACAGCCCCACACCATGATGTTCCCACCTCCAGATTTCACTGTCACTGTGGTGTTTTTGGGGTGATGTGTAGTGCATTTTGTCCTCCAAACATGGTGTGTGTTATGGCATCCAAAGAGAGATGAGCTGCTCTCATCTGACCAGCTGGTGTCTTGTCTTTCCATGGCTTTTTCCACCTCCCTGTCTGTGTATGCTCAATGCTTTTTCCCTCTGTTTCACATTATTACACATAACTTCATTTCTGAACTTATTTGTTTTGGTTTCTTTTAATGTATGGAATACTTGGGTTGTTACCTTTAGAAATATGTGTGTATGTGTGTGTATGCGTATGTGTATGTGTGTGTATGTGTGTGTACACACACACACACACACACACTAATTCTAGTGTTGGTAGTAGTCAACATGAGATTCCAGCATGTCTTTGTCTTGAAGCTTAGTAGCTCCTGACTCCTTCCTTATTAAAAATGCAAATTCAGGTGGCTGCAATTATTACAGCTGCTGTTTCTTATGCTGTGTATGGATGAAGGTTGTCTGACCTGGGACGCAGTGTGTACTGTGTGCGTTTTGACCTACATGTTTGTGTGTGCAGAGTTCAGTTGAAGCAAGGCCATATGGAAGCACGGTGGAGGCTTTTTGCACCTCCTGGTCTTACCACTGTTAATATTGCCGTAGGGAGGAAGGGGAAGGGACGTGGAGGAGAGGACTATACAGAACAAGTTAAGAACTCTAAATGGCTTTCTGAAGCATGCTGTGTGCAAGGACGCTGCAAGGACGTGTGAGATATTGGTGGGTGGGGGGATTCCAAAGCACAGAGGGAAATAAACAAACCTTGATATACAGACCAATACAAAGGCTCACACAGCATATCATTCTTACAAGAGGCTGTTTAAAAGTCATCTCAGCCTTGGTGAATATTCTCTGAAACCCTCGGTAACAAATACTGCACATGGTGTGCTGTGTAAACATCTTTTGTTTCGCACAGTGGATCCAGCATGCTAAACAGCCAGCCGCTAGTGTCTGACAACTTTCTAAATGAAGCTCATTATGTCCTCATTGATTTTTCATATTCCTTCTCACCGGTAAATACCCCCAAGGTGCTCCTCTTACGCTCGGCCCTCCCGCTCGCCGCGCCGCCCCACGTCTCGCGCTCTCTCTCCACGGTACCTGCGCTATCTATCCATCCATCCATCGCTCCTCTGGTTTTTTAGCAGCCACTCCCTGAGCAGCGGCAAACAGCAGAGCACTTAAGGGAGCTGAACGGTTTCCAATTAGCAAAACAAATACCTCCGTTCACTCTCACCCTGTCACATAGTGCCTCGGAGAGCCTGGGCGGCCATTACAGACAATTAGAATTTAATAAGCCCAATATGCTCACTGTACTAATGGAGAGGGAGGAAGGGAGGCGAGGAGGGAGAGCGAGAGATGTGCCCCCATCATCGCTCACTCTCTCCCTCGGTTGCCATATATTTCTTATTGCTCTAAATCCTCGTAGTTGTCCTGGCAGCTTGTTCTTATTTGAATAGTGTCGGGGCTTGCCGGGGTAATCTCCGTCACTACGCAGCGCTCTTTCCCTTTCTCTCACTGTCTCATCAGTGTCATTTTCTCACTCTTTTTTCGCCTCCTCTTCTCCCGCCCTTTTTTTCCACCTCACACCTATTTCTCTCCATTCCGCCCATCTCGCCGCTTCTCTCCATTCAATTATCCCATCACCTCATTCCCTTCCAGTCTTTCCTCGCCCGCCATTTTTTAAACCCTCATTTCTCACCTGTCTGGCTTTGTTGCTCTTGTAGATGTTTTTCTTTTGCCATTTCCTCCAATTGTACCCCCCCCAACCCCCCAACCCCTTCTCTGGTCTCATTTAAGTCTGAAATCTCTTTTTGGTCTGTCCTTTCCTCTCTTCTACCCTCTCACCCCCCTTTGTTTCCCCCATTCTTTCTTTCATCCTCCCTCCCTCCACGCTCAACCTACTATATCTCCGCTCCTCTCTGTGTCTCCCCTCTGTCTTCTCTTCTGTTTCATCTGTGTAGTAAGTCCTTATGAAATGAGGTGATACAAATGGCATTTTATGGGGCTGTGCAGCACAACCAGGCCGAACACGGCAGGCAATCATAAAAGCCATTGTCTGCTACGCATGCCACTTTTAATGTGTTCCATTTGATTTAATGCAAGGGATAGTTGAGGCAAGAGAGGATGGGAAGCCTCGGAGGTGAGGAGAGAAAGGGGGGGGGGGGTAAGAACGGAGATAAAGGGGATAAAGAGACAGGGCTACAGAGGAAAAGAGGGGAAGGAGAGAGTGGAAGAACGAGAGGTGAGAGCAGTATCTAGGTCGTAACTGGAGTCCTCACTTCTGGGCTGAAATAATAAGGGACAGCTGGGCTGATATCTAATTTCTAGGGAAGAAATGCCATTTAGAGTGAGAATGAAAATGGAATGCATGCGGGGAAGAACGCCGGGGAAAAAAAAAAAAGAAGAGACGTACAGACGGGAGAAAGTGAAATATTAAAAAATAAATGCAATATCCAATGCACAAAGTGATTACATAGCCAGGGGGTGGCAGAGGTGTGAGGGTTCTGATGGCTTTTTTTGTGCTTGTAAAGCCGTTCATTTCAAAGAACAGGCCTATTTACATCCAGATGGGGACCATGTAGGTATTACCTAGGCCCTCACCCCCTACCCGCACCCCAATCTCCAAGACACATGCGACAGGAGTAATTGCAGGAATCTGTCGTTAGCGCGCAAGATTGGATGCATGATTCAAAATTTCAGCCACTTTTATTTTTCATAGTCCATTCCCGTCACCGCGCTCGTAGGCGGCGTGAGAGGGTGGGTGGAGAGGCGCTGCCGCTAGCAGCACATTTCAGTGGACCTCAGCAGTTCAATTACACTCACTTGGATGAATAGCCCAAAACCGAGTTCAACTAAACATGCTGTGTATGCCTCCAGCACAAAGGTAAAAATAAGCCTGATCAAACTTGTGCGCTTTATATAGAGCCCTGAACAATGGATTAGACTTATTGTACGAGTCTGAATAAATGGGTTTTGCAAGCCAGGCACACACAACAATAACAGTTCATTTAAGTTTTCTTTTTCTCCTGTTATCGTCACAACCGTGGCTCAAAGTTCTATTTATTTATTTTTTTTAATCTAATATGTCCATACACACATTTTGCTCTGACATTTTAAATAGTTGTGGTGCTCGGCTGGGTGGTACATCCAAATTCACAAGCTCCTCATTCCATCCGACTGATTCAGAGACATTTCAGTTTCAAACCCATTTTGCGCAGCCATGAAAGAGATTTTCACAAAACTAATCACGGCATTGGTTTTGGAGATTTGTTGTTTTTTTGCGTGACATTTTATCTTTTGTTGGCACATCTTGCGCGTGGCTTTGCCTTTGTCCTGCTCTTTTCCGCCATTAAACAGTTTAAGTCCAAAATGCTGCCACACATCAGGCCTGACTGAACGCTGAGAATTACAGCTTCTGTCATGTTTTGTTACGAGCATCACATGTGGACCAACATCGCTGCAGAGCCAGATTTACATTTCCGACCAGACTATAGAGAGAAAATTGGATTTATTAGGATCGGAAAATGGATTCTTTAAACTCAGCCATGTTCAGTTATTCAATTGACAGTCTGATAAAACCATGTAAAATTCATTTTTATAAATGAAAGCCGTTCATTCCAAACACTGATGTATGTAATCGCTATGCGTAAAAACTATTTGCAATCGTTCCTCAACTGCAATAAAATTGTGCATGTAAAAAATGAGTGTGTAACATTCTCTGACAGTTTTATGTGCATCAATATGGAAGTAATGATTTCACCAATGCTGACTGAAGTGGAGCTTTACTGTACTTAAAATACTGATGCATTCGTTTTGTCTTCTTTAAACATTAAATAAAGGTGTTTGATTCTTTTGATGAGACAAAGGTGATATATTTTTAAATACCTGACGTGTTTCGACTGTCGTCTGCTGTCCTCTTCAGAGGCATCATCATGTAGGAGTGACGTGCACTTTTAAAAAGGCGTTTCTCCTGTAGGCCACGCCCCCTGCAGAGAGTTCCACGTGTGGGAGAGCTTGAATGTTCCCTCATCTCGATTCATGGTCCGTCCGCCTCCTGGCCTCGCTGGCCTCTGCAAACCAACACTTGAGTTTGTTATTGCATCCATGTTTACTTTGATTAGTGTGGTTCTCAATCCAATGACATGTGTCACAACACGAGGTTTGATTTAATCTAAAGTTAGTTTTTTTCAAAGTTAGTTTCGTTACATCCTTCTCGAGTTTTCTGAAATAGTTGGAAGAACGTTGGAGAGTTGATTAGCAACTACGTCTTCTATCTGTAGCTGTGGTATAAAAGGAGTAGGGCTGGGCAATACATCAAATTCATTCTGTAAATCTGGGCTTGTGAATTATGTGCCATGTCTTTTGAGTTTCCGTAATGTTTGAGGTTTATCCATTGACCACAGGCTTTAATAATCCTTGCCACAGCCCTTGAAGACGACCAAGTCACACCAAATACTTCACTCCACTGCTGTGGAAGTTGCTCAGTTTGTCGACGTCTGATTGAGGCGGAGGCTGAAACACAAAGCCACAAGGAGCTCAAAAGATTTGTAAAGATGCCGGAAAACGGACGACCTCAAGGATAAACCATCAAGTCGGTTTCATTGTCCCATTTGTAAGACGAACTATGAGAGAAGATCGTGGTGCTGCAAAACCAGCAGAGCTACGCAGTCTAAAAAAATAGATTTTTTATCACCCGACGCCAAACTGCAGAAAACTCTAATGAAACATACTTGGGAGGTGGAATATTCTGCTGCTTTTCAACTATCAGGGGTGCAATTTGTTGACACTTTGATGTCAACGTTGGCCGTTTTTTCCACCGTCACAGCTTTAGTTGAACATAATGGCAAAGCTTAACAGCGGTTTGGAGAAACCGCAGGCTGTGTTCAAACATTTCATTAACGTCTCCGTTCGTCAAGGTCGCCGTTACGTTAATGCGTTCTTGTTCGCTTCCACCTCCCCTTTCTGTTACAGTTAAGACTTACAGTACATCATCAATACTTAAAGAGGCAGATGAATTATGCATACATTTGTCCTGCAATGCTACTTGTCAAACAGCTGTAGGCTAGTGGTTGATCTGGCTTGGCTGGCGTAACCACAGAGATCAGTGCTTTTGGCCAGCCCCCATCTCTCAGCTTAATAGTTATACACACCCTGAGAGCAGTCCTGTGATTGTCAATGAGTACTTTAGCTTCCAAGCACCACAGGATAATTAGCTTGCTTTCTCTGCCTGTCAGACTTGGCAAGACCTCCCTGGTTTCTTTCTCAGTTTTAGTATTTTTTTTTTTTTTTTTTTTTACCCATTCTGTAAGTGTGTGTGTGCGTCTTTGTGTGTCGACAGAAAAAAAGAAAGCCTTTCTAAACAGTTGTCTCAGTCGAAGACGGTACACAAACTGTTGCAATATTACCGATGCACGTGCATTTTGATAGGATGTCTCCATTTCTTGGACCCAAGCGTGCTAGAGGTTAACCCAGGGTTTATGGTTTGGATAATTCCACAATTCACCATCTGCAGCCAATGGCACTGCTCACACAGGAAGGAGCCATTAGTGTTTTAGGAAAAATGCCTGGCGCTGTGAATAAATGACAAAAAAGGCTGATTGCTGATGGCTTCCAAAGCGACAAATGTTTACTTCATAAACTCCATGTATTTACATGTATACCAATCTGCTGCAAAGAAAGCCTTAAGACCAATTAAGTCTGAATTTACTGGAGGACGTTTGAATGGTGGAGTAAGTCAAATGTCGGACCGCCACCGTTTCAAGCATTTGGCTCGTTGTTAATTTATGTTTAGGATTTTGTGTGACTACGGTGGGTGGAAGCATGACATATAAGGTGTGGATCACTTTGATGAGAGTCACCTTTGCCACGTTACTTAGGTTAACTAAGAGAAGGTTTTTTTTGACTATGGTAGTTGGCTGTAAGTAACTGATGATTAGTTTACTTGTCGGAACCTGACCACAGCAGTTAAAAACAAACATAATATACCATTTTACAAACTTCTCAGTGTTCAGCCGCACTTTGAATTTTGTTCATCTGTAAGTTATTGTTATTGTAGTACCATAAGCTTTTTTTTTCATGCACAGGCGGATGTTCAGGTCTTAAAGGGTTAAGGGAGACGTTTACAATGTTAAATGACTGTTACCAGGCTGGCTATTCCAATGTGCTTCCGGCTTCTCCGTGTGTTTCTTGGCCATCATGATGATGATTGAGTTATCTTTCACATGTAGCTGATTATTATTGTAACCCAGATCTGTTTAAACCAGATTTCCACCACTTGTTCAAGTCACTGGAGTAATTATTCAAAAAAGAGCCCTTTAATTAAAAATGGAGGTACTGACATAAAAAATAAATAAATAAATAAACACATAAAGGCATCTATCAGGCTAAGAGGGCGTTAGGATGGTGATGTCAAGTCGTATTGTAGAATATCCAGGATTCCCACGTTTTTTGAGCTACTGACATATTTGTCTTCATTTTTTTAAACCAGGGTCTTCAACGTTTCTCGGGCCAAGGACCCCAAAACTGATGGGGAGACCTACTGTATATGTGTTGTATATTAAACTTAGCCCAGAGCTATTTATAATATCTTCTTGCATTCAAGATTAAGTTACTCAAATAATACACAGGCTCAAATATTATTCATTTTATTATTTCAAACATGCAGAAACATCTCCAGACTCTATTCATCCCTTTACTAAAATATGTTGAATTCATATTAATGTGTATGTGAAGAAATTTGAAGTTGTGAGGGAAAATCAAAAAATCAAAAAAATGTCTTATCAATCACAGACTGCAGTACCTCCGTGAACCCCCTGCTGATCCACCCATTTTTGGTCCATTAAATTTGGATTTCCTACGTTGCAGACAGTGCCGAATAAAGTTGACCAACTCAACCAGCGAGCGGTGAAATCAAACTGTCTGATGAGCTCAACTGTTTGAATTTACAACGTTCACCTCATTTTACCTTTGACGCGTGTTTCACAACACGTCATTAGGGTCACAGAAATGGCCCGGCCAACAAAGAGAAGAATCTGAATGATCTAGACTGTGGGTGAAATAACAGCTCTGCATCCAGAGATCTTCTTAGCTGCTGATGTAAGCTATTTTTCCCTCCCGCGCACCACCCATTTAATCACTGGATGTAAATCAAACAGAGAAAGAAAGCACTAATTTAAACCTGCTTGAACAGTCTGGGTCCCTATGGAGACTTAATAAGGTGGAATGTCTCGCTGTGATGAGAGTGTAAAAGCGGATTAATCTCTTTTTTAAAGGATTGTGACACAAAAACCTAAACTTGCAGGCAGATGATTAATAGAGTAGGAAATAAGGAAGTGCTGTTTATTAGCAATATATGTGCTCTGCGGGCTCTGGAAAAGCACAGAGTGAAGGCAGCACACAAACACTGCACACGCTCCACACACATTTCTGTACTCTGTGCTTCTGTACAGAGACGTGTCCTCACTCAGGTGTTTGTCAACAAGCTGTATGTCTCTGTCACTAGGACTGTAATTTCTGGACGCCTAAATGGATTGATTCACTGACACGCCGCTTTCTAATCCTGCTTACGGCCATATTTTTCATTGCACTTGTGAGTGAAATGAACTTGTCTGGCAACTCTCGAGTGCTCGTAGGCCTATGTTTAGACAGACAGAAATTGCTTTCATACCCTTGTTGTTCTCCAAATGAGGAGAGGGGGGTTTTCAAGGCCATTTGCCGAGTCGATTAATCTACACAACAATGAAAAGTTGTTTTGCTGTTGGATAAATTAATGCATCTTAATCTTCAAGCTCAGCGTAGAGAAGAGATTCTAGCAGACTGAGCATTCATTCAGCCAGTGATGACTCATTCAAGTAAAACTCTCCTCTGCTTTATTGACTTCCTCATTAATTATCAAGCCTTGATTAAAAAGAAAGGATTCTATAAATAGTCATTTGCGATTTTTGTCCATACAGGAAATGTGAAAGATCATGCAGAACTTTAATTTAGTTTAACAAAATTTTACAACAATCCATAGTCTGGACAAAAAATGCCACGCTGCTAGCTGAGGTTGAGGCATTGAAATATTACATTCTCAAACTCACTCACCGGAACCAAAAAATAAAACATGGGAAAGCTTAAAAAGGACGGTGATCTGCAGAGTTATTTTAACTCGCGAATTTTCCAGCACAACTGTAAAAAAAAAAAAAAAAAAAAAAAAAAGACGGCACGGAAACGCATTCCGCGTTGGCGCCGACCCCTAGCTTAGTTTTCATAATGTGTTTCACCAACTTTGTTCTGCACTTCCGTGTGTCTTTCTGTGTGTTCTGTCTCGCAGCTCGGTCACTGCGTATCTGTGTAACTTGCCCCTACAGGCCATCACACAAATGCTGCCATAAGTTTGATGTGTTCTTCTCAGGTTTTCTGTGTTAAAAAAATACACACTGTGTGCACGCACGGCCCTGAGCAGCACAAACAAAAGTTCACAGCTACCTCAACAGAACCTCAGGCTTCGTCCAGAAGTTTTAAAAAATGGACACAGCTTCTGAAGTTTGCACTTTTTATTGTTCCGAGGAACTTGGCTTTAAAAACACACAGTGCATTTTCAGCATTTCATTTATATGGTCACACACTCTTACGCAAGAGTCGGGGTTGAATGAGTCACTAATTTTACGGCTGGATCTTAAAAATAACATTATACAGTGCATTTCCCTACATTCTAATGATTCATTTATATGGAACTTGGAACAATGTGTCAAGTGAATCAGCATCCGTGCCTGTGATCCACAATCGTCAAAAGAAAGGAGGCTGAATAGCTACATCAAAGAGTGATCTCATATGCATGGATTTACACTATTCCTGTTCTTCAAAGCAAGAATATCAACATTATTGAATAATTCGCTATGATCACTGTTTACAAAGCCAGCAGAAGAAGACAGTGGCCTGTGTTCGTGCACGATACGGAGGAAAGAACAGGCAGCGATACGTTGGAATAGAAAAGAGGAGGGGATAAACAAGCTTTTCTTGGAGAGAAAAAAAAAAAGGAATCACAAAAGAGAGGAAAGAAAAGGGAAGCAATCGGAAGAGACAGGGAGGTAACTTTGCCTCACTGCAGAAACGCTGCACAAACGCCAGCACAAGCAGCCTATTCCACGCTCCCTGTAATCATTTTCAACATATTAAATTTGGATTAACAACAATAGCTGAATTACAAAGGTAGCTGGCAAGGAAATTATTTTCACCTCACTAATGAAATTCATGAAATAATGCCTGCCGCGGCTCCCACCTCAAGGTAGATTCGCTCTCTTTCACACTCGAACACAAACACGTGCATGTGAACCCAAAGGGGTTGATTAGGAAGTAATAATGGATGCGCCGCCGCTGTCATTCATCACTGTACAAAAAGCAGAGGTGTTGGCGCTGTTTATCTGCAGCGTCTGTGATTACACGTGGATATATTCACGGCAGTGGCTCCTCCGGTGTGAATCCTTTACATAGAACTACTGGCTACCTATAAGGTTCCAGATGGCAGCGTGAGTGCACGCCTAAGCAGACCACAAGGGAGCAGCCACACTGACACGCTGTTAACAGGAGAGAAACACCAACCGTACGAAGTCAACGGTTGTGTGCGTGTGTGCGAGATGTGTGAGCACCCAGACATCCGCGCAAAGAAAAGTATCAAGAATTCAAATCCTTTCAGTACAAGGCACTCAGGCATAATCCACATTAAATCACATATATTCATACAAATGTAATAAAATTTAATTGAATGAGTCCACAGTGGCGCCTCGCTCCCCCCTTCCCCTCCTCCCCTCCCTCCCTCCCTCCCTCCAGATAAGCCGTCGCTTGGCTACCTCGTGCTGTGATGTGCTGCATTATTTCATGAGTCGCCGGCTTCTTCGCAGAGCGCAGCATCCGCGGTAATGTTGTGAAATGTTAGGACACCTCACCCTGTGCTCTTTTCTCCCCCGGTCTCACCGAGGCCCTGTAACGCCGGCGGGCGTGATCGAATGAGACAGCACGTCCGCGCGCATGTGACCCGCGTGCGTCACGGGATATGCATGTGTGCATATTCATCGGATTACGTTCGCGTTCCTCGCGCCGGGAACGAGCCTGTTTATGTGTAGATGCATGTGCTCGTCTGCTGTGCGACCTTATAAGTTACAAGTGTGTGCGTGTAGTTGTGCAGCTATCTTTCCGAGGGGGTGTGTGTGTGTGTGTGTGTGTGTGTGTGTGTGTGTGCGCACTCGCCAGCCATCTTCAGTCACGGTCGATTGAGAGGGACTCTCTGTGATGCTGGTAGCCCAACAGAGGAAACCTAAATCAGGCTGACATGCTCCTGGCACACCCTGTACCAGCACCAAATTGTTCCTGACAGTATCAAATGCATCCCATTGGGTGTTGGACGCTAGTCCAGTCTCCCTGACCTCTTTCACCGCTGCAAAGTCTTGGCCAGAGATCCAGATGATATTGGTAAGAGAAAGGACTCGTCTTCTGCGAAGTGCGATTATGTTTTACTTCTTCTCCGTCAAAAAATCGATAGCAGTAATTGCCGTTTGACTGGAATCAACAAAAGTGGACGATGTTCTGAGAGCACGAGCATCAAAGAGGATGAAACGGCTGTAAATAGTAAAAGAAACAACTATTTAATAAAGTCAATAGCACAGATTTAAGCACTTACACTTTCCGGGCGCATGTGAGGATGCTGTAGCGCTTTGAGTTGTTTGTCAGAACATTTAAGTAAAGACATCTAACTAAATCAATTTTGAAGGCTTGTTAGAAGTATTTCCGCTTACAGTGGCTCCCCAGGCATTCTGATTCATGTTGTCTGAATTAGCTCAACAGAGGCCTGACCCATTCTGCCTCCATCTTCCCAGAAGGTTATATCTTTGATTCACGGCAAATAGCAACATCAAGAAATTATTAATAATAAATAGACTGTTGGAGTGTGAAACATCGATGGTTTTGGAAGGTGTTTCTGACAATTCGGTCTGCCCTGAAAAAGCGATTACTTAACTCCGGCCAACAGGCAGCGGTGATTCCTGATTGCAAATGAGCAAAAGCCTTGGTGAACAGGAGCCTCTGTAGATTTATTGTTTAGTGGGGCGTGGTCGTACAGTCACTGGCCACTTCATTAGGTACACAGGCGAAAATGAATACATTCTAATATAGGAGTCCTGAACTAAATGCCCCTTTATCTAATGGTCAGTTCATGATGATACGGAGTTAGGAAGGTGGGAACTGAGCTGGAAGAGTGATTAGAGTTTGTTAAAACCTAGCCCACCGAATAAAATGGGGTTGCCAAAATAGTTGATACAACACAATTTAATAGTCCTGCACCAACCGCTGGCATTTAAACTGAAATCATAGTTAGTAGTAATTTTAAGCAATGCTGAATACCTTAAACTTCATGTAGATCCAGTTTTGATAATAGAATGCATTCATTTTCACCAGCGTACCTAATGAACAGGCTGGTGAGCGCATAGACCCACTGGTGCCTCATTATAGCAACACAAACTCAGAAATGTTTGCATATAAAGATAATTATCCGAGAACATTTCTCGTATGTGAAGGTTTTTTATTTGCCGTTTCTCAGCATCATGAACCGACTCCATCCTCAAGCCGAATGCATTCGAGTCAACACGTCTACTTAAGGGAGGGTTGATTAAATACCAGTCACGTCAGTAAAGCAAAAGATGCATGAGCTGACATATGACACACATTTCTCCATTAGCCCACAGTCTGACACAAACCCCTGACCCTCAATTAATATGTACATCATGTGTGGATAAGCAGGTAAATGTCATTGTGGCAAGGAGAAGGTCAGAGATTCAACTCCAGAGCAGACCAGCCAGAATACTGAAACCACTCAGTCATAAACAATCCCTCCAAAATAAATGCTACACGAGACGCATACCCAGCCATACTTCTGTAATGTTTGTTGCATGCTTTAAAGCTCACTGGCTAGAAAATAGCAGTGAAACTCCCATGGGCAAACACAGCTGTTCATTAAAAAGCCTTCAGTGCAGCAGCCTGTGCATTCATCTCAGGCTGTTTGCAAATTGGGTTTGTTATTATAAGTCCAAATTTCAGTTTGATTGTCCCCTTCTTTCTACCCATGCCGCTCTGCTTTCGCACTTGTTTACTTAGGCTGTAATTTGTGGTATGTTTGCACGGAAGCCTAAGTGCAGCTGTTTAACACAGTTGCCAGAGAGGAGATTAATGTCCATTCAGATGAATGGAGAAAGTGGATGCTTGGTCTGAAGGGACATCTACACATGAATACTTGTCTCAACAAATAGTAAACATGTGCTCTTTGACTGGAACTGGTCTCAGAAAACCTCATGCTACATGAGGATCGTTACTTGGTCTGTTAGGAAAAGGCATTCGTTTTACCAAAGGTTTAAGCAAACTATTTTTTCCCCCCCCAGACAGTTTGTATTGAGTTTGGGTTAAAGTGATGCTAATATAATGTATAACTATATCCTATACACTGGAACCAACTATACAATAAATGAGATTTTTTTGGTTGTAATGTGGGCAGATAATCAGCTCTAATACATGAACATGCTGTCCACATATCCAGCATTTACACCTAAGATTTGTTTTAGGAGATATATCCTAAAGCAGGAGTCGGCAACCCGCAGCCGCGGGTTCCTCTGTTGCGGCTCTGTGTGGCGAGCAGTACGGGGCAAGGACACTGAACAAAGCCATTCACTTTTTAGCGGCAACTAGTCACTCATCAGTGAACGAGCGAGAGCTACACAACAACTGAATGACACTGAATGCCACACCACACTCACGGTTCTAACATCAAACAACCAAAAAACACTGAACTCCCACAGTGCATTGCAGCACATTTACTAGTTGCTATCGAGTATTTAATTGAAATGTGTATTTTAGTGCGTTAGTTTTTTAAATATAATTCTAAACTTGAATAGATGGTGATATTTTAACATTAAAATAAAATGTATTTAATTTTTTGTCGCTCAAAATATACGTCACAACCGTTATATTATATTATATTTATTGAACTTTTCGACCCCAGGTAAGCCAACCACGGATAAATCCCTGTTATGTTACATAAATGCAATTTCTTTTTCTCTGTAGCAGTTGTTTCATTTCACAAATGCAACACACTATAGGTCTAGCATAGAGGTAAAAACGATGTATGCAGTGTTATCTTCATTTTAGATGTCAAAGTGGTTTTGTGGCTCCCAGTGTTTTCTTTTCTGTGGGAAACGGATCCAAATGGCTCTTTGAGTGTTGAAGGTTGCCGACCCCTGTCCTAAAGTAATAACTCTTTTTGATGCGTCATATAAATTGTAGATGGACTTTCGAGCACACAGAAAAGTGGAAAAATACCACATTATAAAAAAGTAAATGAAAAAAAAAAAACTATTCAAGGTGATCAGTCTTCTTATGCAACTTCATCTGCATTGTTCTCTGAATACTTTTAACCTAAGTGAAACAAACAGAAGACCAGAGCCATTTAAGAGAACTGTGATTAATATTTTTACGAAAACAATATATTAAATTTAAATGTGAATATGTAAGAAGTGAGTAGAGCTGCCGTAAATGAGCAACCTCGCAGTTTCGGCTAGTCCCAATCACAGAGCATCGTTATTGTTCTTTCAACAAAATATCTGAAAAGACGATGCTGAGTTCCAGTTCAGCGACAATCACTAACTACAACGTCAGACAGGGGAACCGGGGACAGGGGAGTTGGTAGAGACCAAAACAGAGATATAAACTGACCAGATTTTAGTTGTTTTTTTTTTGGCTAATGTTTATACAGCCCCCTAGTGACCAAAATGATGAGTCCTTGTGGATTCAAGAGTTAAACTGCTGCAGTAATGGTGAAAGTATCACATATACAGTGAAAACAAATGCATGCTCACATACCAGTATGAACCGTTCTGATGTTCAGCTCATTTTGAGACAGCGTCAGAAAGAAGGGAATTCAAATTCTGGAGGATGTAGTTTGTGTTGCTAATAAAACGGATTGGCTTAAATATTGAAGTGTTTCTGTTATTTAGCCCAGCTAAAAACTTAAATAGGATCGCCAAAAACTGAGGAACACGTGTCACTGCATGACAATACAACAGCACTACAAACCACAGCATCCGAAACGGAAACAGTCAACAGCTCTCTCGCCTGCATTTATTTCAGCTGATCGTTCTGTGAAAAAGTTTCCGTTCCCCCGTATAAAAACAACTGAATGAAACTTTGCCTTCCACCATTTGAGGTTTGAATGGGAATAGAGGGGAGAATAAGTGCTAGAAATGGTTTCTCTCGGGGCACTAATCTTAGAATGTGATGAGAGTGTGTAGCCCTCCAATACAACGTGACAAGCAAGCCATGAAAGAAATGATGTAAAAGTTTTACAAAGATAATGAAATGTGGAATGAAAACTGTGACAGCCAGGGTGAGGTAGGCCCTTGAGTTCAGTTTTAATTCAGTTATTTGCAGACACAAAGAAAATATTTAAGTTTAACAATGACAAATAAAATGGGACTCAGTCAAGTAGCAGATGAGTAAGAAGACCATATAGTCAATGTGAGTTATCCAGTAGAACTCTTACAGGCAAAAGCAATCTAAATATTTCATACTTTAACACCAGAGTCTTCAAGATTGAAGAGGCTCCTTTTTTTTTTTTTTTTCTTCCAGCCACCATCAGTCTTGCTCTACTAAATCTAGAGCACAAATAAAGACAGATTCTCTTCCCGTCACATATACAGTAAACTAAGCTGGGGGATCTTTACCTTTGGGTCCTCGGCCTAAACTTCAATCCCCGTAGACAAGAAAGTCAAACTTAATTCTCTCCTCCCCCCACAAAATGGTGTGTCCTGAACCAAGCCCTGACATGATTATCTAAAGGTTAGCCTTCTCCTCTCTCTTCCCTCCCTCTATCATCCCCACTTTTTCACCAGTTAGTCCGGCGGAATAAAGAGTGCAGGCCTGCCTGAACACTGACTGAGTGCCTATCACAGCTGCCCGTATCGGCCGTCGGCTTCGCAGAAACATGAGTTCTTGCCCAAGAAATGAAGTATGGATTTCTAATTTAGGGGAATGGTGGGAGATGTGGGTCAAAGTTGCATTTATTTCGAGGCGCCTCAGCCCCATCATGCTTTCGATCACCCTTTAGTTGAGAAATACATATTGGGCCCAGCTTATAATGGATGAGAGGGCCATTGATGGTCGGGTAGATGAGAGGTTTGCATTATGTATTAGCTTTATCCCGTGAATGAGTAGCTGTGAAGATAATCACTGCCTGATGATCATCATTTCTTTTGTTCCCAATATGCCCTCTGAAAATGGTTGTTACATAAACTGTACGTACTCTGTCTTTTTGTGCAGCAGGGAACGGGAACGAGCGAGATGGAGGAGAGACAGATTATCAGCGACAGAGAGGCAGTATGGCGTGAGATTTAGAGAAAATAATGCGTCATTTTAAAAAGCAGAATTCGACGAGAAGCCGCTCTGATTGCAGACGCGGTGTGCTACCTGCCCGTCAAACCAAACCACACTCGCTGAACCTCACATCTGCCCCGCACGCTACAGCTGCAACTGCGGTAGTTATCCTCGGCTGCCAGCCATTTCTCACCGCGGCGCAGCCCGGTCAGACATGTGCGATCTGCCTGAGAGGCGTTCTCACACCTGCCTCATTCAGGAGCGGGAGGTCAACCCCAAAGACCTCGGGTTTTTTTTTTTTTTTTCTGCTTCTAAATTTAGCCGCCCGACATGTGCGAAAGCCTCCGTCACCCTCTCGGTCATGCCAGAGCAGAGTCCAGGCCATCCGACCGCAGCGAAGGACGCTGCTTTTAAGCTGGTTTTTTTCGCGAGGCCGCCGAGAATTACGAGGCCCCGAGTTTACGTCGAGTCTCATCTTAAATCGGAAATTTAACAGGCGTCACAGGAGTCAGGCCCTGTTTGTTCTGCCGCTGTACAACCGGTGTCAGGGTCGGAGACAAACTGTTCGCTGAGTGAGAGGAGCTGTAATGATTATAATAATACATCAGAAACTGCTGAGGTACACTGGCACTAAAAAGGGAAAGAACAAATAAATATGCTGCGGCAGTCCGTGAATTGACAGGTTAATAATTATTAGAGGTTCCAATAAGGCGGCATTACTACTGCTTGATAAAGTGCCTACTGAAAAAACTATCCGAATGTTCTTTTTAATATTATTATTTCTTTTAATAGGTAGCTAATGAGGACAAACATCCATCAACAAGAATGGGTTCTTGTGATATTAAAGACATTTCGTAGCGAGTGCGTGCGTTGCCTTTGTGCAATATTTTCAGCAATGTACATATTATAGCATTTTTTTCTCACCCATATAAATTTTATACCCATAACAGAGGCGAACGGTGAGGGCATAAAGACGAGGGAGGACTCTCTGCTGTCACAACCACACACACCTCCAAATGCACAGAGGGAGACATTATCTTGAGGCGATGGATCATTTAAATGGCATTTTGTCTACATTATGAGAATGTGGAAGATGTTTTTCTGCATGACTGAGGCGCTTATCAAGTGGGACTGTCTGTACCACCAACTCAATATATTTCATCTTCAGAGATGAGGACGGGAGGCTGGAGAGGGCGAATATTTCTGTATGTTTGTCTCTGTGTGAGCTGTGGGCTACATGTGCGACGTGGGAAATAAAATAACTTTTTCCAACATAATATGCCTCTAAGCAAAAGCACAATACGGACCTCCAGCAAAGTCTGGCTTGCGAGGACTTAGAAAGGACTGGAAAATGGCACTTAATTATCAGTCTGGAAATGAAAATAACACAATATTGAAACGGGCAAAGCTTCCACTGCAACCCCAGACGCTGCCTCCTCCCCCTCCTCCTCAAAGGACGCGTCTGGCATGCTCAGAAAATCACTCAAGTGCTCCTTCCACCAGCGGACAATGTCTCCAGTCCAGGTCAGCAGTTCTCCTCCACGCTGACGACGGCTCGGGTCAGGCCTGCCTCCTTTAGCCGAGGGTCAGTTTGCCTCCTTAGGGCCGAGCAAGTCTTTCTCCGTGATCTCAAAATTCATCCCGGGACTGAGATTTTGCTTCTCTTCAACCAGGAGTAACCCCGGCCTACTAAAAAAAGTAGTCTGAAGCCTCCTCCTCCGGCAGGTTCTTGGTAGCTGATGGCCCTTTGACCCCAGCTCCAGCAGGTTGTTGAGCATGGACACCAGCTAACTCCCGTTTTCTTCCTTCCAGACCACACAGCCCTCCCAGCACAACACATGTTTAAATGTGGGTGTTTTCTACAATGTTTTCTTCATGGCCACAAAATGTTAATGGGGGAAGCTTGGATTCACTTTGTTGGGAACTGCCTATGCTCTGGTTAAGATCAATCACATTGTTTTTTTATGCAGTGAAGGACGCAAGAGTTAACAATGACATAGTCGTGCAAGTCATCTGTGCAGCACTCAGTTGAATACGTTTACAACAAAATGCCGATTGGTTTTATTTCTGTCTTTCTACTATTATTATAAGTTCCATAATGAAATCTAAACGGTGTGCCACGAGACTCTTATCCCTAAGTGCCTTAGTGCTTGCTGTGGGTGTTTGTGGCCAGGTTCTGTAAAGTGCCTTGAGACAATTTGTACTGTCATTGAAGTCAATCAAGAACACTGAATTAAATTTAATTAGGTCAGGGTGAACCAGGCTAACAAAGAAAACCTTTTTTTTTTTTTTTTAGTGTATTATTACATTTTAGAAACGAAACCATAAACCATTCAAGGGTTCAGTTGAAGTCAGCCGTGAGTGGCAGCCTAATTAATGTTTACTACCTTAAGCTAGCACCTGAACATGGGGAGAGCTTTTGAAATTCTTACAATAAAAAGTGAAAAAGTTCAATACTTATTATTGTATTAAGGATTCTAAATGCTGAAACTAATATCTGGTCACAGGTAACAAAAGCCTGCAGAGAGCACGCAGCAAATTTCAAGTCTCATCTTGGCCTCAGGTCAAGTTATCAGGAATAACCATCTGAGTTACCATCTCCAGATCCTAAAGGACTCAACAAACTGACTGTTTACAGTTCAGCCCTCATCGGTCCCAGTGTATGTAGCATAACGGTAGCTCAGTATCAGTCCTTAATTACACCGCTAATTAAACGAGGCCACTTCCAAACAGGTAAAAGGCAGAAAGAACAAAGATGTCTTTTTTCCCGTCTCCATTTTGATTCCTTCGTGCTGCCACCTTAGGCCTAAATAAAGTATCTGTCTACCTGTCTGTCTATCTATCCATCCGTTTGAATGCACGTCTGTTGAGTAAAGTCTTCTTAATGAAGTCACTTCTTCTTTTCAGACAGCATTATGTGCACACTTAATAATAATAATTCTCTCAGCAATGACCACTAATGTTATCCTCCATTAGCAGGTGACAGTTAAAATAGGTTATTATATATCGTAAATGTAATCAGACTCATTTGTGCGTTTTTTTTTTTTTTTTTTTCCTTTAAACCAATACTGAAACATCTTTCTCCACATTATTTCCACATCTTCCCACCATCTGCACCTCAGTCCAGTCATTTAGTCTCATCTGGTGTCTATTTATGCTTGTAAAAATGCAATAATGAGACTTGATTGTGAACATCTGCAGTCACCAAAAACCTTCCTCCATCAGATTAAAATGGAATTAGCATCAGATTTGTAGCTTCGCCGCGTGCAGTGGCCAATGTCTATAGTTATTACAATGTCCTGAAAGCGAGCTGAGCGCTACATTATTAAATCAGCCCGACCCGTCCCAGCCTAAGAGGTATGATTAATGGAATACGAATTCTCACATATGAGTGACTCTTATCCATCAAATGGCGTAGTTACGGTTAAAGCAGGGATCTATCTCCGCTGACAGTTGTCTAATTTACAGAGAGGACAAATGGTAGGGTATCGCGCTAGATGATTTTTGCACGAGCTGTTGGCGCAGGGGTGGAGCTGTCACTGTTGAGATGCAGGATAAGAATCAGCCTTGTTAAAAAAAAAAAAAAAAAAAAAAAAAAAGTGCTGGTTTGACAGTTCTGCAGTGTCGCGCACAAGAAAGTGAGAGATGGAGAGAAGCATCTGTGGCTGTTAGGGCAGGGCGGGGGCGGCTAAGCCGATGACATGGAGTGTAAGCAATGAGAGGTGAGAAAAGGTTGACAGAAGGCGATAAGATGAAAATAGGTGTCATATGTCAAACTTTAAGATAGAGGTAAAAATAATAACATCAGTGTGAAACACTATTTTGTTTACAAAAACAACTAGAATAGCTCTTTTGTACGATATAGCACCTTAGTAACGGACACTTAACAGAATTGGGTGCAGTAATTGAAGCTTCTCACACACACACACACACACACACACACACAGGAGACACATCTTCCCCCAAAATGAAATTCATGTAGACCTACAAACTAACAATTTTACCGTCATAATTAGATAGCAGTTATACTGAAAATGACCCCCCCCCCCAAAAAAAAAAAAAGCTGGAACCTCAACATCAAAAGCGTGAGAAGGCTTTAAACAAGACCCAATGAATTGCACAGACTGAAAATAAAACTGACACCCGCTGTAGCACAGCTGCTATGTGTGAGCACAAGACGCCATTCTGCCTCACCCCCTGCAAACTTTGGACCAATCACGATTGACTTGCATTTGCCGCCTCTCTTTAACGTTCACAAGAGTAAAATCAGTTCTTCCATATTAAGGACTCTCATGTTCAGTGCATTCACAAATGAGTGAGAAACTAATAATCATCTACTAATCTACTATCAAATACCGTCCCAACGATGTTCATCCTTCAGTGTGTTTCCATTTTAAAGCCAAAGTAGCTCAGTTTGTAGCATGTCAGACTGAAGAAACAGCTGTTTTAGCTGACGGATCAATGAAGGAGTAATTTGATTCTTTCACCAATAATAGCAAAACTAATGAGTCACATGCTTCGGTTATTGTGTGCCAACATTCACAGTTAACTTAATCACTGTTCTAAGATTGTCAACTCATTGAATTATGTGTGCTGCTAATCGTAATGATTTTTTTTTTAATTCTAATATTAGCTTATGTCTAGAATGTAAATTACAGAGAGCACAGCAACAGATAGATGCCACAAGGTCTGAATCCTAACTTGACACGGTCAGACGTCCAGGTCTTTAAAGTCAACCACATACGGACGTCTGACACCAATTCTGATGCAGGGACTTGCTTCTCATTCCTTAAACAGTGTTGAAAGACACATCCGTCGGTCATGGAAAAGATCTGTCTGTTTGAGAAGGGTCAAATCATTGGCATGCATCAAACACAGAAAACATCTAAGGAGATAAAAGCAGAAACTACCAAAATTGGTTTAAAGAAATGCATTATTAAAAAGTGGAAGGATGGTGGGGAACCATCGTGATGAGGCATCAAGGTGAGATGCCAGGTTAATCTATCAATGGATTTTTTCTTCGCTGAAAACGTGGGCATATTCAAAGACGACAATGTGAGGATTCATCAGGCTCAAATAGTAAAAGAGTGTTCAGGGAGCATGAGACATCATCTTCACACGTGGATTGTCCACCACAGAGTCCAGACGTGAACCCCATTGAGAATCTTCACGATGCTGGAGAAGGCTTTGCACAGTGGTCAGACTCTCCCATCATCAACACAAGATCTTGGTGAAAAATGAATGAAACACTGTCTGGAAATACATTTTGTACGATTGCAGAAGCTTATTGAAACAATGCCACAGTGAATGCTGCTGCAATCAAAGCTAAAGGCGGACCAACAAAATATTAAGAGCCTGTGACCTTTTTTTTTTTTTGGCCGGGCAGTGTATATTCATCAAGGTGAGCAATGTCGAGGTTGGTCGGGTCTCTGGTTACCAAAATAGAAAAAAAAATAATTTGGCCCCATCCACGCGCACCTGTGCCTCGAGCTTGAACACGCATTTCTCTTGTGCCAAGATTTATAATATGCTGGATGCTAAATGAAAACCATGTGGCAGCGCACAATTATTTTAGCCTTGAAAATAATTTGTGCATGTTGGTGGACATCGCCCTCATACTTCGGAGATGATGCAGTCAGGGTGACTAATTGTTGGGGACCGGGACTGCACGCTACACACCTGGGTCTTAGTGACATAGTGATCCTGTACGAGAAACAATTCTTAAAGCCAATTCGCACAGGATTAGTTTTACCTGGGGACATCATGTGATTTAAAAATGGCCCCCATATGTCTGAGTTATGCGCGACTCAAATTTACTATTCATAGTTATGACGCGTCTCCTACTTTTCACCTCAGAGGACGTTTTATACTTTACTATTTATTTATTAATAATAAAAGATGTATTGTTTTTACATAAAACATCATGTGATGGGACTAATTTACTTACTAACTGGCAGTATAACACGTTCATGTTTGACTGAATAAAATTCAACACATCTAATTATGCTGCCAAGCACATGACTGATCTCATCGTCCTCCGCAATTTTGTTGGTCGGATGGTTTTCAGCTTGTTTTTATGCTGTGAACGAGTCAGCGACATCTCGACTTTGCACCCATGAGCTGTCCAAACTTTGATTCATAACACATGATTCTTGAGTGAAAAGAGGCAGAAAAAAGCAGCGAATCAAACAAAACTCTAATCACAGACATGCCGGTTCGCTCTGTATTAGTTTTATCACAGGAATTCAGCATTAGGAGAAATATGGGAGGTAATTTGCCGTGTCATTTTTATTTTCGAAATTCCGTACATGGACGATTTGCACAGGATTAAGATCACAGGCGACCTTCGCAATTAAATTAGTAGAGGTCCCCAGGTAAAACGAGTTCCGTGCAAATAGGACTTCTGACACAAATTTTTAGTGAGTGCGGTCGTGTTGTTGACATGTTCTAGACTGTACAACAGAACATCAGTGCATCTGTTGACAATTAGAAGTGACCTCTGGGTGACAGACTTCCATCAGCAGTTATACTCTGATTGTATCATTAGTGTTTTGAGTGCAGGGTCAGTTGTTTTTTGTTGTTTTGTTTTGTTTTTTTCATTCAGGCTAAATCCAGATAAGAAGAGGAGCGGTGTGGACCGTGGCTTTTTAATCGGGGCCTCCTCCACAGGACGCAGGGATTCATCTGGCTGAACTGTCCGAATATTTACAGACACAAAAAGCAGCCAAGTCACCCTTCATTCTGGGACTTAAACTGTTTTTGCGTGATACAAAAGCACTGCAGTGTCAAATTACGGAATTATGGTTGAAGAAACTGATCCAAGTTGTCCAACAAACTGAGAAAAGAATTTATATACATCTTCAAATGGCCAGCACTTTCTCTTCTTCTCCCCCCCAACCGATTCTGAGCTACCCATGTGTATTTTTGAAAGTGGGATGTCAGAAAGAGGGTCATCTAGATTTCATACAGATTCATTATTTTGATTGATGCCAAGGGATTGCACCACTCAATGCAGATATAAGAGGATTCAGCTACATGCTTTATGGTTTATAAAAACCTCAAAGGAAACCTTAAGTCCCTTTATAGATCTCCCCGGTGCTTCCTCTTGTCTTTCAACTTGATCTTGACAAATAGACCAGAATATTTTCCCCTGCAAATAAAGTTAGTGGGAGGGCTTTCTGGAATACGTTCTCTTTTGTTGTTGTTGTTGTTTTATTGGCAGTGCTCTTCTCCAAGGCATGATCGATATGATCAATATTGCAATGGGGATATATTTGGTGCTTTAATCCCCAGATGGAGAAGCCTGACTGGAATATCCGTCTCACACAGGCAGAGTTAAGGTAAGTCTTGCTCAGAGACTAGAGGAATTGTTTGCGTTTGGGTAAAGATATTGCTATATGTGGTAATCGAGCTGTCATTGAAACAGACATAGGGTTGCAAAAAGGGGAAAAAAGCAATCAGAATAAGGATTGAATTTGTCAGCTTTGTTTTCTTGCAGCGATTTACATTCATAAATCTTAACAGTTTTACCTTTGGTAATGCTTTATATGCAGAGAATTTAATAACAACATAGCCTATTTGCTTTGCTAAGGCTCTCTGAGCAATACCATTCTATTGCAAAAACAATTCAGAATTAATGAAATGGCTTACTGTGAGTATTATGCATATTGTTCAGGGGCAGAATAACAGAGTGAGAGTAGTTTTTCACTTGGGAACTATAACAGCGTAACCCTTAGGGCTGACAGTGAGCCATAAGACTTCCTGAGTTACATATCATCAGCAGGATATTCCGGACACCTGAAAAGGAAAAGAAGTTGAGAAAGAGCACCCTACACAAAATCATCTCTCATTTGCCATCATTTTTCTCCAGCTGTTCAATTTTCTAGTACAAATTCAGGACAAGAGTGCACAGGGGCTGATTAGAACCTCAGACGATAATTTATACTTCAGCTGGAAACATTACTATTTCCTCTTCCTGGGGAAAAATGGACTCGCCCATTACCAAGGCCACTTTCCACAAGACAGATGGAATGCAGGAAATTCCCTCCACCATGAGTGCAATTCTGGGTGCTGTTAAATTATTATTCGATAACCTGAACATTACATTAAATGATCAGTCCCGAGATATTTTTCCTCAAGCTGGTAGAGACCAACACATGAGCTAGAAGGAAGCCATGTCACTGGAAACACAACTCCTTAGGAATGTGAATGTCGGGTGGTGATGTAAAAAGGGAAACTCTTGTCTTCCATGTTTGCACCATGTCACTGGTTTATTTGATGTTCATTGTTGTTTCTGTCTGATTAACATCGCTATAATAAAGCAAACACTATTTCTTTGTAGGTCACAGTAAATCCCTAAAACAAAGCTGAAACAAAGACAGCTGGAGTTGTTGAGTTTCTTTAAGACATTTCCTCAGCCATCCAGGTCCTTTCTTCAGTTCAAAGAGAACGGTGGCGAGTTGGGTTTTGCCCACCCACAAGGACAGGGGGACAACAAACACATCAGCATCACACATCAGAAAAACACTCAGAACGTGTGAATATCCTATCTGGACTTTTGTTAAAAGATTTCCCAGAAAGAACAGAGAACAACAAAAAGAGAAACACCGTCATCCCTTGTGTGACAGGAGTATCAGAGAAACACTGAAAAATTTCCAGGAAAATCTGCATCCCCTTGTACTTCAAGCCCAGAAACCCATAGACACAGAAACTCCAAAGACAAAACTTTACAAAAGCATCCACCGTTTTCCAAAACATGGACTTTTTCTAGTCTTGGACTCCATTTTAAGGCTTATTGAATCTTGACTGCAAACCTCAAAGTTAACTGGACTTCAAAGGGGAAAAGAAGCACTCAATCAATTAAACCGCATTTTATAGACAGAGTTCTGCTCTTAACAACAATATAACAGTATTGACAAATGTCAGCATATAAGGAGAAAATTTGGCCGCTGACATCTTGACATCTTACGTACTGTGGCCCGTGACGTCATGGGGTGGGTTTTCCTGTAAAATCTCTCATATACATTCTGCATGAAACCGTTGTCTTCAGCAGTAGAAGAAGACAATGGTTTCATGCAGAATGACGACATTACGTTAGCTTAAACTTAGTAAAGGCCTGGGTTTAGCTAACAATTAGTGCCGCTGGAGCAAACAGGCATCGTGTACACAAAAACTTTACCTAAAAACGTTAACAATGATACGCGATACAGGGATTGGTCCAGCAGATGGACTCGGCCTCCAAACCACCGGTTGCACCACTTGGTCCATTGTTAGTGGAACCACTGCTTGGTTTGCAAGATGTATCAGTTCAAAAGCAGATCCAACAGTATTTATACCGGGCCCAAGATCTCTTTCCATTTCATGCTCATCCATTTCCAATGGCGTTCTGAGGAATCTAACCGACCCTCTGATGTATTTGGTTATGTCACTTCAAAATTTCGACTCCCTAGCAGGCAAGCCAGGTGGAAGTGACAAAAAAACTCTTAAATTCTTTTTCTTAAATCTTTTTAATATTTGACTTTAGCAAAGGTTTTATTTCAGATATAGTTCACAGTACAAGGGCCAATACAGTTTCATTTCCCCTTTAATTTAGCCCGACATGAATGCAACATCTAGGACATATTGGTTTCCCATCACTGGCATGGCAGTGTGGTATGGTACAGTGTGACCTATACAAGGGGGACCCACAAAAACCAGCAGTGCAGAGTATTCCTGTAAATGAGTCTTCAAGGAGCTAACCACAGTCAAGCTTCTCAGTCAGAGCAGCCCGGGCACACAAACACATTTACAGTTTGACATGATTCACATTGCCTGGTAGTACTGTGGCTCCACAAAAACCTACTTGACTCTGCATGAGACAAAAATATGGCATTGTGTTATGATGCGTGATTAAATACAACAAGAACAAAAACACTCTTGCTTTTGTTGAGACACTACCGCCAGTGGCAAAGTGGCGTCCTCTACATGAAACAAGTACACAGCTGCAGTTACAGCAACTTTTTTCTGCCTGAATATACTCACAGCAGTAGGCTCTGATAAATGATTCATAAAATTGTCACTCTTTCCATGTGCTATTGGGCTTGGTTATAAAACCAGCGCCTTTGTACATTAGACTCCCAAATGGTCAGCAGCATGGGATGCATGAGGGGAAAAAAAGCAATTCTCAATAAATAAATAAATAAAAATACGATTGTTATTGTTCTTCAAAAAAGGCAAGCGTTTGGGGACATTTAGGACTTAATTAGCAATGCAAAACAAAGGTGAAGCGTTATTGTGAATGCTTCGTATCCCATCATCGTCAGACTAACCACTTTTGGTGGAGCGGAGAAAATGACTTGGTACATGTTCTGTTTGTTTCAAAAGCCCAACACCTGACCACTGTCTTAAATGAAGGTGACTTTTACAGAGTAGCAATAAAACCGTGGATATGCTGTTCTTCACTGTTGGGAGACATAACACAATGAAACTTTTTAACCCATTTACTCCTGAATTACACGGAAATCTCTATGGTAATAAAGACATCAACATTACTGGTTCAATGTTTTAAGTGAATACAGAAGTTAAAGAACTATAACGTACAACTCTATAAAGTGCATGTTCACACACATCTTTTTCTTGAAGTTGATATGTGGGAAAAACATGTGTAAGGATGGTCCATGTACGCAGTAGTTAGTGTGTACATAAAGAAGTCTGAGGAAAGATGACCTGTGAACTGACAACAAAGGTCACGGGCTCGTTAATGTGAGTGGAGATTGGTCCAACAGGCTGGACAGTGTGGTCACTCTCCAAAGACACAAATGGTGGCCATGATAGATGGCTGTCGTGGCTGTTGACCTCTTTCCCCTGACAAAAGCTCCCATAATGGGCATGTGAGGTAGAGAACTAGCCCCTGGAGCAATGAAAGAAGGCGACCTGGTCTAATGAATCACCTTTGCTTTCACATCATATACTGTCAGGTGGCCTGTGTGTCGTTCACTTATAGAAGGCAACTGGTGGAGACTGAGTGATGCTTCAGACAAAAGTCACAACTAGGGTCCTGGTATTGATGTGTACTTTGATATTCACCACCCACCTAAACATTGTGTACAAGTTTAAGGTGTTGACTTGGCTTGCAGATTACACAGGTACAGATTTGAGCTTGGGTAGGGTTAGCTACAAAAATATGTCTGGTCCATGAGATCCTGCATCCTATCAGCCACAACAATAAAACTACTGATAGGTGAAGTTAATAACATTGACCATTTTGTGACAATACAATGTTATGCTGGGAAACGTTTGGATCTGGCAAGACAAGGAAAAGGGTTTAGGAACAACTAAAACAAACAAAAAAAACAAGGTGTTGATCTGCCCTCCAAATCCACTAGATCCTAAACTGATCAAGTATCTGTGGGATGATCCACAGAGGCCCCTCCCCTCAACCCATAGGACCCAAAGTCCCCCCTAACAACATTCTGTTCCCAGACACCACAGGACACATACCTACACAAAATTAGGAAGGTGGTCATAATCACATCACCACATCACATCTTCAGTGTTCTTTCAGAATCAGTACATCCACTGGGTAGAGCCGTTCAAGCACAATGAGTGTGGTGCACATGATATTAGGTTTTAATATTGTGGCAGATCATGCTCACAAAAATAACACACATGCATGTGCAGACACTCATACAAATAAATCTTTTTTCTGAGAGCAAACAGCACATTGCAAAAAATCTTTGGGTAAGAGACAGCGTGATTCCCATTGCTTTAAGCCAAGCTGCAGGTGACTTCATTCTGCTAAATCATATGACTGACTCCCATCACATGCCCTAAAACACAACCATACACATATCCAAACAGGCACTCGCACAGACGCCGCACACACATACCTCCAATGTCACAAGTGCAGAGCTGGGCGCCCCAGGCACTAACAGGGGGAGCTTGGGGCCCTTGATGAGCAACAGAGCGCAACGGACAGAGAAAGAGAGCGAGGGTGAAGTGAGTAAGAGAGGAGGAAGCAGAAAGAGAGAGGGAAAGAGAGAGGAAGAGAGAGGGGCTGCGCTCTGAGCCACTGCGTAGTCACAAGCAGCAAGTGATGAGAGAGGACAAGGTCACAGATCACAGACAAGAGGGATACGGGCAGTCATGTATGGCAACATACCTCCTCGCCCCGACTCCCCCAGCAAATCACAGAAAATACAACACGGAACTCCATGACACTCACCTGTGCACATTCACAACCCTTTATGTACAAAACGTTGATACTCAGAAGACAACCCACACACACACAAAAAAAAAAAAACTTTATCCATGTCTGCTCAGGGCACAAAAATCCTTGTTGATATAACATGTTAATTTATGCGTGTAAATATTCAAACTATTCCAGCTTTTGTTAGCTTACCGCCTTGCTAAGAGCTCAGAGAGTGCTGATTTCAGATCTGTTTTCCTTAACCTCGTCGGTGCCCCCGAAAGTCAATAGTGATGCACGAGAGCTGACCTGAGCTCGGCGCCTGTAGGCAGTTTGTTAAGCTCGCTCCCCGGTGAGTGCTTTGCAGACGGGTGTTGCCCAGAGTTGAAGTCTATTAGTTCGAGTTTATTTACAGCCAAATGCCCAGAGACCCGCCTCTGTAATGTTGTTTGGGGGAAAATAAGAGCTGAAATTGAATGAAAAGCATCACACCGCATGCATAATTCATGGCTATCATTATCAAGCGCACGCAGACGCACAGACGAGTGAACACATATTCGCGGAAAAAAACAATAAATAAAATAAAATAATAAAAAAAAAAAAAAAAAAACGTGTACACAGGCCATTATGTGTGGTTATTATAAGGCCTTTTTTCCATCATTTATCCTGTTGCTGAACTCAGGCCAATTTTCTCAGCATGGGTCCTATTTAGGCATAATAGCACAACAACATCACAGCCAGACTTGAGGACTACTCAGACCACGCAAGGAAGGGGGAACAATGAAGGTGGATATTCGGAAAATCAAAACTAGCATCGTTTGAGCAAATTGTCTCGTCGTCATTTTCCCCAGAGAAGCTCCTGATGCATTTATATGGGTGTTCTTACTGGGAACCTTTGATGAAGAAGAGTGTGTGTGCGTGCGCGTCTGCGCGCATGTATGTGCAAAGAAAAGAGGCAAATGAAGTTCAGTGACTCATGAAGAAGGTTAATGAGAAAGGCAAGATGAAGGAAGGAAAATTAAGAAGTGTGAAAGATGCAGTGGAATGTTTGAAGGAAAAATAAAGAGCTAGTGGTGAATTAGTGATTTTTCTCTCTATAGTTCTGAGAATCCGACTTCTCTCCCTCTCCTGGCCCTTTTGACCTTAAACTCTTTGATGTACTTCCACCAACCTAAATTCCTCACAAAGCTGAAGTTCCTGCATGAACACACACACGCGCGCACAGACTAAAAGACACGAGAAAGGCCAGGGTGAAGTTTTAGAACAAATTTACTTTAATACTCTCATACATGCGTGCGCACGTTTGCGCAAGCGTGCCACACACATTGTTGGGTTACCATTAAGAGTGCTTACTGAAGCAGTACCCCGGTGGAGAGAGAATTCAGCAGGATTCTCCAGTGAATAGTGAGAGATTCTGGTCTCATTCAGCAGACAAATGAAGCGTGAGGAGTCTGAAGGGCACACACACACACACACACACACACACACTCATTCCTACGCTGAGCGAATACAGACACACACACATACTTCTTGCGAAGCTGGATACACACACAGTGCTCAGTATACTGTGACACCCGGCGAAGGAATGGAGCTGCAGAAATCTTCTTAATGGATATGAGGCAGCCAGCTGTGTTAGCCAGGGCAAGAGAGGTAAAAAGACAACGCAAGAGTGTAGGGCCAACATGATCCGACATGTACGCACACACACACACACACACACACACAGAGCACCTGTGTGCGTCTTGACGGCATGCTGCGGCCGTTAAGTCTTTCAAACTCTGCCCGTAACCGTTCACTGATTGATTGGGAATATACTTCACACTCTGAGCGGGTGAAATAACAGCCGAGGGAGTGAGAGTAGAAGGAGAAAACTCCAGAAAGGAGGACGTATTAAAAAGAGATGAGAGATGAAAGTGAATGGAGACAGCTCTCTAATGCTTTTCCTGCATCCCTCCCGAGATCTGTGAGCGTTTGTGAGTGTGCGTGTGCTTCTGTGAGCGCGTAGAGAGTGTAGAAAACTCTGTGAAAGATAAAGAGCATTGTTTTAGACGGGCTCTTGTTATGCCGCGTGCCGTATTCGCAGACTTCTCGCGCCTGCTCAAACTCCCACTGCTCTTTCAACCTAATTAAAGCCGGCGCGCTAAGGTGCTGTGATGTGATCAAAAGGTAAAGCGCGGGGTGGAAGGATGATGTGTAATCTTCAAATCGATCCAATATTGTGTTATTTCATATCTTGACAATTTCAGTGTCAAAGATTCTAGGAAGTGTATGAGAAAGGGGCAATAAATAAGACATCTAATGTGGCTGGCAGGGATCTTTTATACTTTTGATGAATCAGTCTTTGGATAATGCACTTTGGAACAGATTATAGCATGTAAATATCCTTTTATTTCCCATTACAAGAGCACTCTCCACCAGACCCTTCGCCAACTTTACATTAAGTTCCAACAAAGCTCTACTGTTCTACCCTAATTTCAATTGCAAACACTTAAGAGTTTAAACCTTTATTGCATGCTGTCTTGGTGGACACTTCCAAATCAATGTGCAGAGATATTAAAAAAGGTCTCACCCTGCCTTGAACTCACAAGCCTGCGTCGCAGCAGTTGCAGGTAAAAGCTCAATCAGCTCGAGTAAGAGAAAGAGACAGAGAGGTAAAGTGAGAGAGACAGAGAGTGAGAATCCCCCTCGGCTCCAACAAACCTTTATCCTTCATGCTTTATCCTCAAATACTGCCTTTTCTCAAAGTTCAAACAGCTGGCAGTGATTCTTAGGTTCTGATTTATTCCTCTTCTGTAGTCCTCCCTCAGTCTCAGCCTCTGTCTTCTTTCCATCCTTCCTACTAACTCATCAACTTCTCCTTTCTCCAAACAGCTGAAAAAAGGCAACTGGACTAAATCACCACTCATCCAAGTAGCCTCTTCGGTTGTAAATGACTAGTGGGTACTTGGAGTTTTATTAGAGTCATCTAGGAGCAGTGCCAACCTGAAACTCAAACGGTCTGCCACGAATGATACTCATCTGAAACTGGAGAAATCTGTTTTGATCCTGTTTTCTTCTCCCAATAATTGGCACTTTAACAGCCCAATTCCCTTTCATGTGAAATTCAGGTGTACGCCACCCACAGATGTTCCTGATAAACTCCCACCAGTCATTTAGAAGTGATGAAGACACCTGGATGAGCGGTGAAGCTCCACACTTAGCTTCCTTTCTTTTTTCCCTTCCCTATTGTTGCCTTTGTTCACTTCTCTTATTCATTTCTCTTTTAAACCGCTGGCATCTCTCTTTTTCCTTCACTTCTCCTCCCTTTTAGGAAACCCAACATTGTCATATCAACTCCCGAATCCAGTCAAGATCTAGGAGCTCAACCCTCTGTCTCGCTCGCCTTTCTCATCTAAAGTTAGAAGCTGCTAATCAAGCTGAAGCAGGTTGAGTGGGGAGACCAGGGCACAACCGTACACACAAACGCGTGCAAGAAAACACCCAGACCTGCCGCTTGCGCGCGCCCACACACACACACTTGCAAACACAAACAGGAGATAAAGGAGCGAGAGGCAGAGCCTAGGGGTTGCCTGGAGCTGTTTCCAAATCAACGCCACTGGGGAGAACAAGAGAGACCTTCAGTGTCTACACTGAGAAGTCTGAGTGGGCTTCAGACAACACACTCTCACACACACACCCCTCTGCCTCTACAAATAGACTCTTCTTCTGTAGAACACTTTTAAAACGTATGACATCTGAGGGCGTCTGTGATCAAACAGGTGACGGCGGTCTGTTGTGACTCATGCACATTCATACGCACGCAGCAGCCTCTATATTCCCATTTGAAACATACAGATTTGCATTACACACACAGAACAATGAGGCTTTGAAGTCAAACAACTAATTGTATTTTCAAATGATTATGTTCTCACGCACGCCGTCTCTTAATATGAAAGGAATGCAAAATGTGAAACAAAGGAAAGGACGTCACTGAAGAGAGGAGGGATGAGAGTTATTAGAAATGCAAAATATGCGTTTCACCTTCATCATCTGTCTGTGCAGATTCTTGGTTTAGGGATTTTTTTCTTAGATGAGATATGTTGTGTTTTAAGTTGGACAATATAATATAATATAATATATGTAGTGAAACAAAACGCTTAAAACTTCTAAACAACTAAAGGCCAAAATTAATGTTCATGAGTCAACCATCAGAACAATGAACATACTGCATTTAAAAGAAAAAGCTAGGATGCTATTCCACCTATTAAAAATGATTTATACAGTATATGAAATGCCAAATGTCTGCACATAGAGGAAGCTCAGACATTTTTATCAGTTCGCCTTTAAATTACTGTAATAACGCAGATATGGGATTTAGTGGCAAACAGCAGCAGCCTGTACAGTTCATGTACAGGAATACTAAACATAAGCTGTTGAGACGTGGCATTCTATGGGCAAATTTATGGAAGATTAAATAAAGTGTCAGCGAAAAAAAAAAATGAATTTATAGCTCACAGATGACTTCCAATTTACCTTTGAAAGTTTTTATATGTATATGTTGTTATAAAGACAAGCTAGTTCACGTTACGTTTGAAATCTTTTCCTCCGTGTTTTGATCAGCTCTCTGTCAGTAATTGTAAATCTTCTAAAACAATCAAGAGCACAGGCATGGGGTTTTAAAAGTGGACGATAACGTCAATTTTCATCAGTGATCGACACATAGCTTCACATGCTACGTGAGTCTTTTGCGTCAGGTTAAATTACAGAGCAGGTGAGCAGCTGGTGCGTGTGGTGGGGGGTTTTGGGGGCGACGGCTTTGGGGAAATAAGGAAGGGAGGGATGCTTTCAGGAAAAACACAATGTTGTATGAAACGTGGTGAAATATTTTCAATTCATCATAAGCCCCAGGCTTAGTAAATGAGACCCTAGTGGGCCAGTGTAGTATTAACACTGTATGAGAAACCCTGGAATTATCCTAATACAAAATACATGATCGGGACATGTCTGGTCTCCCAAATGTATTTTGGCCCCTTGTGCATTGTGTATTTCTTATTCACATTGTGTTTTATCCAAATAATTAAGTATTCTATAAATTATAAATATACTAAAATCTGAAAACAGCTCTAGCCTTCTAAATTTGGAACATTTTTTTATGACCTACTTAATGAATGTAGTAAAGAGCCTGATTCCAACTCTTAAACTGACAAATTACTGAAGTTATATCACTAGTTATACCTGCCTGGATCTGACAAACAGACGCTAGTTATACCTGCTTAGTTCAGACAAACAGACGCCAGTTATAACTGGATTAGATAAACAGATGCTTGTTATAGCTGCTTGGATTACAAGCAGAAAGACTGTGATAAACGGAGGAGATCTAAGACGACTGTGACCCTCCACAGCAGTGGTCGTCCAACAAGGATCAAAGATCAATCAATGTGTCACTGTGGCTGTAACGAGCTCTGAGTACCAATAGGTAGAAAAGCGGTTTGTAATTACAAGCCATTTACCATTTACAAAAGACGGTGGGAGAAACACATCTAGTATTTAACGGTGCATGAACCTAGATACGCCGCCGCACGGTAGAGATTATTCAGCATTACTCATTACAGGCATCCAAGCAGCATGTAATACAGTATTGTTGCAGCTGCAGGGGCAGATGGCGAGTGTGTAGGGGTTCACTGTAGCATTGCCCCATGAGGTAGTTACACTGAGTAGGATCAGATGGAAAAATAAATCATGAGCATTAAAGAGCATGGACTAAATCCCCAAGGTGAAAGTGGTGTAGTATTCAAACGCATGTTTTGCAGACGAAGCAAACAATCCCACTTCATAATGAAAGAGCGGGATAAACTCTGAGTTAGTGGTGCAGTGTAGCAGTTTATTGTGTTAGGGAAATACGACAGGGGTAATGAGGACTTCAGGGACTGTGTGCATGTCAGGAGTGGGAGATGTGGCAGCAACCTTTAGGCAAAGAAAATGGACACGGAAGACATACTGTCTAGTTTAACCTGGATCTAATCTGCTGGACATGATATACAGGTGGTATAACAGGCTGTCCCAAGACAAATGCGCCTCATGCTCCCTGTCAAAGCATATCTGGTATAAAGCGGTGAAACTTGTTGTTTTTATGTCATTTTCTCTCAAACAGTGACAAGGTACACCCATAGCCACATAAAATGTGTAGAAGTGCTGTCAAACAACAATTTGTCATAAAAATCCAATTCCTTTAAATTTAAAGATGACTGCATAAAAAATACTCACTGGTGGTTTCAACACATATTGTCTCCTCCTCCTGACACTGAGACTAATTACACTAACAAAGTCATTCATATGACATATAGACTGCATATGGTCTCTCAGTCCTTATGTCAGTGTTCTCCAATGGGTCTCAGCACTGTTTGTCCCACTGTTAACTGTTAATCTTTCTCTCAACACCATGTTAGTGTTTTCTTGTTCAAGGTTCTATTCATTCTTCTTAACCACCAGTGAAAATCATTCTGTTGGGAACTGTTCATACTCCAACAAACAAATGGTTTAGGAGGGTTCTTTGCAGTAAAGAACAGAGGAGTAACAGTGACACAGTCATACTCACACATGTCATCTGAGCAACGTGGAGTTTCGTTATGTGGGTTACATGGAGCCAAATATTCCAATTACAATCGGTTTCGAAGCCCAAGTCGAATGAAAATGCTGCGTTCACATACCTGAATCAGAATAAACAGGCTCAAACCGAATGATCGAAAGTCATGTAAATGGTGAATCAGAACGAAGTCAGGCTCTGTTCTGTCTGCGCATGGTCTGTCTTGACATAAATGACGTTTGAGTGACGGTTTCTCAACTGGTCTGTGGTGCCGCAGAGAGCTTGTTTTTAATAACAACTCTGGAAGAACATTATCGCACGCTTAGACAGCGGAAAAATAGAAATACTGAACTGTTTAAAAAATCCATCAAAAATTCAGTGAAGCCCAGATAGACTGAAGTGTGGAACAAATTCAGAACCACTGGAAAATCTTGAAGACTGGCTACTGTAAGGCTAAACAACACGATGGAAAAGTGGATGTGACCCCTCGTACTTTCCGAATCAAGCCGTTTCTTTAAGAATAGAAGTGTAGAAACAATAGGAACTACTATACTGATTAGAGAGAGACCTCCATCTTTGATCAGTCATGTGATGTTTTCATTGATCTGCACGTGTCACACATCTGTAAAAGGGATCATAAACATCAGATCGTAATAGATCACAACTGACCTGTTATTTCAATCGAAATGAGAAAAAAGTCTCCATGTAAACCCGGCTACTGTTTACAATAGAATGGCTCTGATTGGTTGGAGGACGGGACCAGCTGCATGCAGTGGTTCTTTGCTGTTTGTCCTGCCGGGTTAAAACCAACTCCCATAATGAAATCCAAATGCTACCACACCAGGCTAAAACACATGGCTACTGTTACAGGAATATCAGCACATACTACTCGAAAAAGAAGAAAACACTAAGAAAGTAAAAGGCTCCACTTCAGTCGAGACTGCAAGACAGACAGATTTGAAGTCGTAGCCAGAGGAAATCCAGATGTAACATTATGTTAATCTCCCTCTGAGAACAGAGAGAGGCTCGATTCAAAAAAATGCATTTGTTCATTTTCTTCTTTGCCACAGATTCAACTGTAAAAGAGGCTTTTTCTGCAATTCAAATAATGGCATCTCAAAGCACAAATGGATGAACTATGGGCAGGAGACAACACAAATTCCTGATTATGGATTTTGCCGATAGGATGATCTGAAGTGTGTGCACAGCACAGCTCTAGTATACTGTGAAACACAGCTATTTATCTGGTGCTCATTATCTTTTCAGCCTTGTTTAAAAGGGTTTGAATGTAATGGAGGACCATTTATATGTGCCAGTCCCGCATTATAGCTTTAAAAGAAAGTTTACTAGTTTTACATCAAAACCTCTCTGTCCGTCTCAAGGAGCACTTTTGCAAATGTGAAAATGTTGTATGAAGCCTTCTGTGGATCCGGCGGGAGCTATGTGATAAATTTCCACAAGTGATGTCACCTGAGTTAGCACCAGGTTTAAAAAAATATATATTAAAAAAAGAAAAAAAGAACTTTCAGAAAGGCGTGAGCTCACTTGACCTTTGTGGCAGGTTCCTCATCTGGTTTAAAGCTTCCAGCAAAAATCTGAACCACACTCTACTAGCATGAAAAACTAATCTCAAATATTACATTCTGTTCCACTTGAGATTTAAAATGTTACGTGCACTGCTAAAACAAAGGAAGGCTCTGTAAAGGCCAAGTTCAGTACCTTATTAGTGACAAGTACAAAGTGCATTATGCATTCAGAAAAAGGGCACATTTGTTTTACGTTATGCCAAAGCTGAGTCAAAAGTTTTCATTTAATGCAGCAGTTTTACCACTACCAGGTTCCTCAGTATTGTAGCCACGAGCCGCAGCAGCTTCTACCCATTCCGAGTTTGAAAATGTGACCTTTATATACAGATTAGGTCAATCGATACCATTTTTCAAACGTCAGATGAGCATACGAAGACGCATCACTCTCGCAAGTTTCGTCAAAATTAGACCAGAGTGAGATATCTCCTGAGACGTCACATATAACAGATGGGTGTTCCACACGAAATGTCCTTCCACTGAGAGAAAGCTATTTTAACCTTTCAAATCATATGCATTATATAAAATATCTTAGATCTTCGATGCATGAAGGGAAACTAAGTTGACCTAAAAGAAAAAGCACCTGTTAATACCTAAGTGCTGTGAGGTTTTGGACAAAATGTTTAATTCATGTGTTGACTTCGCCATTTCACTTCCCTGTACTCCACTGTGTTACTTTACCTGCAACCTGGGATATGGATTTTCAGCAGGTTGGTGCCTTTTTCACGTCAGACTGCATTTCTTTCTGAAGCAGGGCACTAGGGACTGTGTCACTACAGCGGTGGAAATTATAATTCACCTTTGCGTTTTGCAGGGCAAATGCACAACACACAAACATGCAGCCATGATCTAAATGTGCAAGTTGCCCGTCTCTGACCTCTGATGAGCCCTTTTGTTTGCTGATCTTACAATCCCACTACAGTTGACAATTTAGAAAAATGAGCAGCTAAGAAAGCAAAAGGCTTCACTTCAGTGGGAACTGCAGGACAGATTTGAAGTCTAAGCCAGTGAATATCCAGATGTGGCATTATGTTAATCTCCCTCTGAGAACAGAGAGAGGCTGGAGCCAAACAAAAATGCGTTTGTTCATTTCTCTTTTCTTTTTTTTTTTGAGTTTTAAAAGCGATGACATACTGACTATACAGGAAGATTTCGCTGCAATTCGAGTAATGGCAACTCAAAGGGTCAATACACAAAAGTGGATGAACTTTAGGCAGGAGACAATACAAACTGTGATTATGGATTTTGGAGATAGGATGATCTCCTGTAAAAAGTCATAAAGTTCTGATAGAGAGCCTTTGAAGCCGCGTTCTGCAAAGGCAAAAGTATTCACAGCACTCTTTCTCTCTAAGCTTCAATTGATTCCGGCTGCTTGGAGAGTTTTCAGACGGATCTGTTCAGCGTGTAGGCGTCCATGTCACAGTACAGACTGATAGCATGTTGGAAGACTTGTACTTTGTGCTGCATCTGCTCTTCTCTCATGCTAAGGTATTGAGAGCAAGCCACACACAGCTGTCAAGAGAGCGCCACGGATTTTCACGATGACAACAGGTGCTTTAAATATCAGTTCATGTATCTTTCTCAAACAGTTGCACTGCCACTTGTCATAACTACGGTACTGTCTGTTCACTTGAATCCACTCGGAACCATTCAGGCTGTTATTGTTAATATTAGGAACACTGAAGCACACAATGCCTCCTTGTCTTTTACGATAAAGGCCATCATTATTATTGTGCCCACTTGCAACCTCAATTAAATTTAGAGGCCGTTTTGTCCTGGCTTTAAAGAGCCTCTCACTTCCTCCAGGGGCTTAATCCCATAAACCACTATGACCCACTGACATCATAACTTTAAGCCGCCAGCAAGGCGATGTCAGACTATCCTCCAGAGGAGTTAAAATGGATGCAGGTCTTGTTGAATATGTGTGTGCCAATTGTATAAAGCCATCATCATTGCTTGATAGTGAGGCATAATTATAATGACACGATTGCATTATTTTCTAACTAACAAAGGCCAAACCAAGATTTATATTTACTGTTGGCTTTTATAGACCCTTTTACATCCGATATAACGACTAGGTCACTGGGGTTAGCTGAAAGCAAAACAACCAAAAACTGGAGGCAAGTACTAATCACCACAGAGTAGAATACGAGGCTACCGCTCACGTAACGCTATCAAAATGTCATGTTGCTGTGTTGTTAGGAGCAGTAAGGTTAATAGCTTCCAAGCAGAAACTTTAAGCATATTGGCACATTCATTAGCCTTAAAAACAATCACATATATAACACATATGTTGTTCACTTTATGGTTAACAAATATCTAACAATCCATGCAAGTGCACTTTGCTGTCGAAACAAAGCAGTTGGTTTGGTTCATAATAAGCCTGATGCATGTTTGTTCTTAACTTAATCTTAACTCTTGTACATGGCCTCAATTATTCTTTAGTGTACGTGCAGATCTTGTCCCTTCAACTCACATCAATTGAAGTAATACTCGTGGTGCCGGAGGGTGACTGGTCCTACATATTCAGATGAAGTCTGTTTTGTTCCACCATTGTCAAAAACAAACCTACACAAACTGCCAGCCAGAGTTAACCAACGTATTGCTGTGGACTGCTTTCGTTCCAGATACGCCCACCCACTAAAAAAAGACATCATGTTTACTAGGAGAAAAGTCGTCTTTTAGGCGTATGGCATTGGATAAAAGCAGCAGAATCTCCAAAGACAGTTGATCACTATAAGCCCCATCGTTATTCGACTGTACGGAGTGGGAGCAGCACTGTACTGCTACTTTTTTATTTCTTTTTTATCCTGTGTACAAACGTCCCAATGGGTCTGACCACGCAATCTAGACATATGTTGACTCATCACAGATGTAAAGTATAGATGTGTTATTGATTGGTGGTTCAACAAAAACTTCTTCTACTAACCAGTCAAAGTGTCAGCTGTGACAAACAAACAAAAAAGCATCTTTCTCTCAACTTAACCAAGTTGTGACTTAGCAAAAACCTATTCAGACATTAGCCACAGCAGGAAAATGTTGTCTTCAAGACAGTGTACTAACCACTAATAAACCCAAGGTAGGTGGTGCCAGACAGTTCATCACAAAGGGTATATGCAATGTTTTTTGGGCAGCTGCAGCCATGTTTGCCTTCATTGTTTTGATGCCATGGTCCTCCTTTTGCTCTGTAGACCACAGGACCCCACTTTCCTGGTGTCAACTTCTAAAATGGTACTAACATCTGTGTTCAGAATGAAATATGCCTAGAGGCTGCTTCTATACGACAATAAGTAGGTCTGAATGTGCTTATATCAGCTTTTAGAGTGGACAAGTAACTAAATATAAGTAGTTGGCTCACTAACCACATTGTGTTGCCAGACACCACAGGAGACCCTCAGAAGATCCATGTCCATTCTCTGATGAGTGAACTGTTTTGAAGGCACAAGGAAGACCTACACAATATTAGGAATAGGGCTGGGCAATTTTATCGATCCTGCGATATATATATCGATATTTTGTTTTCCCAGAAAGTATCGATTATTCAGCCATGAGTATCGATACATTAAGTATCAATCAAATCCCCCATGTTCCACCTGGCACTCTGCTTGCTGCCCATTTCCCCCCCGTTCGCTTTGAGGGAAGAGCGATTAGGTCATCCAGCCGCTAGTGCCACTGTAGAGCATTTCAGGAACAGGAGAACGGGGCTCCATCGCATTCACCATGCGTCTAAAGCCCATAGATATATACACTAGACGCTGCCTCCGTCATCTCTGTCCATTGGAATGATGGGTCACTTTATAATAAACCTAACGGATTGAAAATTGGTTGAAAATAGAGTAAGTATTCACTAAGTGAACGGAGGCAGAGGTCTATCAACGATAAAAATCATCAGAACTCACTGTATTTTCAGCCCGTTTGGTTTATTATAAATGTCAGACATATATTTATGATACAATATAGAGTGGTTAAATTAAAAATGCAGGTAATGTGCAACACCATTGAAAGGCTTGTAGGTATTTGTCAAAACAGATATAAAAACAGATTGATATTAACAATAAAAACAGCGATAATGATATATTTAATAATAATAACACAATTGTCTCACCACATCTTTGATTCATTTTGTCCTCTGTCCAGTCACAGCCATATATTGTGTAATTGATGCTTTCAGTTTTCAGTTCAATTGATTCAATCCAAGACAATGGAACACTCACAAGATGTCACCAAAATAACACTGTCCCTTTAAAATCTTTCTGAAAATGATGTACGTCTATCGAATCGAATCGTATCGAATGAATCGCATCGAATCGTATCGTTGGCTGAATATCTTGTATCGTATTGTGAGATTAGTGCATCGCTACAGCCCTAATTAGGAAGGTGGTCATAATGTTATGCCTAATCAGTGTGTAACGGGGGAAAATGGTAAATGTGTGTTATATGATATACAGGTACATCTCAAAAAATTAGAATGTCATGAAAAAGTTCAATATTTTTTGTCACTAATTTCAGAATGTGAAACCCATATATTATATAGATTCATTACACATAGAGTGAAACATTTCAAACATTTATTTCTTGAAATTTTGATGATTGTGGCTTATAGATGATGAAAATCCAAAATGCAGTGTCTCAGAAAATTAGAATATTACACAAGACCAATGAAAAAAAGGATATTTTAAACGGAAATGTTAGGCTTCTGAAAAGTATGTTCATTTCCCTGCACTCAATACTTGGTTGGGCATCCTTTTGCATGAATTACTGCATCAATGTGGCGTTGCATGGGAGCGATCAGCGTGTGGCACTGCTCAGGTGTTGCTTTGATAGCAGCCTTCAGGTCATCTGCATTGTTAGGTCTGGTGTCTCTCATCTTCCTCTTGACAATACCCAACAGATTCTCTATGGGGTTCAGATCAGGTGAGTTTGCTGCCAGTCAAGCACAGTAACACCATGGTCATTGAACCAGCTTTTGGTACCTCTGGCAGTGTGGGCAGGTGCCAAGTCCTGCTGGAAAATGAAATAGGCACCTCCATAAAGCTTGTCAGCAGAAGGAAGCATGAAGGGATGTAAAATTTCCTTGTAGATGGCTGTGTTGACTGTGCACTTCAGAAAACACAGTGGACCAACACCAGCAGATGACATGGCTCCCAAATCATCACTGACTGTGGAAACTTCACACTGGACTTCAAGCAACATGGATTCTGTGCCACTCCACTCTTCCTCCAGACCCTGGGACCTTGATTTCCAAATGAAATGCAAAATTTGCTTTCATCTGAAAAGAGGACTTTGGACCACTGAGCAACAGTCCAGTCCTTTTTCTCCTTAACCCAGGTAAGACACTTCTGACGTTGTCTCTGGTTCAGGAGTGGCTTGACACGAGGAATGCGACATTTGTAGCCCATGTCTAGGATGCGTCTGTGCGTAGTGGCTCTTGATGCGCTAACTCCAGTTTCAGTCCACTCCTTGTGAAGCTCCCCCAAATTCTTGAATGGATGTTGCTTGACAGTCCTCTCAAGGCTGCGGTTACCCCTTTTGCTGGTGCACCTTTTCCTACCACACTTCATCCTTCCACTCAACTTTCCATTAATATGCTTGGATACAGCACTCTGTGAACAACTTCTTAAGCAATGACCTTTTGTGGCTGCCAAGTCAGCAGTCTTCCCCATGATTGTGTAGCCATCTGACCCGGACTGAGAGACCATTTAAAGGCTCAAGACACCTTTGCAGGTGTTTTGAGTTAATTAGTTGATTAGGGTGTGACACCATGACTTTCCAAGATCAAACTTTTTCACAGTATTCTAATTTTCTGAGACACTGCATTTTGGGTTTTCATTATCTATAAGTCACAAATATCAAAATTTCAAGGAATAAGTGTTTGAAATGTTTCACTCTATGTGTAATGAATCTATGTAATATATGGGTTTCACATTCTGAAATGAGTAACAAAAAATAATGAACTTTTTCATGATATTCTAATTTTTTGAGATGTACCTGTACTATCTGGCCTTTTACTATAATCCAGCTGTTGTTTAAGGTGAAATGGGATTAGACTGGGAACTAAGGTATTTAAGTATCAAGTAATCACTTCCAAAAATCACTTTTTACTTGTATAATACACTACCAGCCAAACGTTTGGACAGTTTTGACTGGTAGTGTATATATTTATATAATTCATAAAGAGATTACAAAGACCATCAATTTCAATAGTTCATAAATCTCTTAATGGAAACCGTGACATTACCATTCATTGTTGTAGGTGACCTATTTGGCATGTCAGGTCAGGAATTTTCTCATGCGTCTCCTGTGGCTTGTGTAATGTATAGGCTGTACCAAAGCAGACCTGAGGGCCAGCAAGCCAGGGATTAGCCCCGGGAACAAAAGACAAAAACACCAACGTGTTTCTGTGATGTTCACAACAAGGGATTAGAAGGTTCCCTCTGACAGGATTAAAACAATACCTACTGTTTCCCCTGTTTTCCTGCTCTAACCCATTGCTTGTTATATTAGGAGATAATGTTTTTTTATTTGCTCTCTCTCTCTGTTTGGAGCTTTTCTCTGCTCTTTTTATCCTGATCCTGCTGTTTAATGTTTAACCTGGGTTTTGGCCTTTTCCCTCCTCTGACAGGATTATGTCAATCCTACCAAATCCTGAAATTCCATCTTAATTCTATGTCGCTCAATAGCATTGTATCATATATGAAGAAGATCAAGAAGTAACTTCACATGCACAATATAATAAATTCCCACAAATCTAGCTCTTATAATGCAGGAAGTTCCCGCACACGAATACCGCTATGTAATACTGTTAAGTGAACGTTTGCATCGGAGTTAAATGCAGGACATCAGATTGGACTTTCACTGATCACCTTAGTTGGCGCCAGTGCACCTGTTATTGTCTGTCATGAAGCCAAAGGAAAGAAGACGTCTCTGGCGTGATATTCCCCACTCTCTCTACTTCTACTTCCACAGCATCGCACTCTCTAGAAAAACCAAACGCTGCCAGATCAATCTCTGGAAATTGGTTAAAATGCAAACCAACCCTCAGATCATCTGATGGGAACCCACTCCTTAAAATACACGTGTGCTGTTGGCGGTGCCACTGCCAGTGATGTTGGTAATGACCCCAAACCCCTGAATCCTCAAATAGGCACCGCCGGTGACCGTGGCTTCAGTATAACAGTAGGAAAATGAGCTGCTCCATTTGTTTAATGTATGGTACTGTGACTTTTACAAGCCAATGTCTCAAATTCACCTACTTTATAGCACAAAACATACTGGCCAATGCCAGTAGCCAAAGTAATAGCATGTGGCACATTATCTATGTAAGATACGTAGATGTCCAAGTCCTGAACTAAAAAGCCCAGCACCCCAGCGAGAAAACGTGATGAAATTAAAAACCAAAATGATGGATGTCATTTTTTTTTCCTCATTTGGTTTCTGAGCGACAACGTAGAATATGTTAAGGGCTTTGTCTGACAAAAGCAATATAATCAACTGAAATCGCCAGCCACACTGAGCCTAATTGAGTCAATCAAAACCGATTACCTATCAACCTGGCACACCAAAGAAATGGTCAGAGAAAATTGGGTCATTACTGTTAGGGCGGCACTCATACTAAAAGTAATACGAAAAAGAAAAATGGTTTGGTATTAAAGGCCTGTTCTGAATTTGTCATCATTCAGCTGCAATGACGACGGGCTCATTGGAACTCTATGAATGATGAACTTCCTTCCCAATTTGTGACATGGATTATGGGATTTAAACAATATGCTGTGAGCACTCCTTAATGGGAAAAATGAAGTCTAGACAAGAGTCGGGGTTATTATTTTTTTTTCTCACAGTTGGATCCAAATGTAATTAACGACTAAAAAGATTGAGTGATAGAGTTACAATCAGTGTGACAGCCAGAGATGATAGCGGATGTTGACACAGCTGATATGTGGAGATGAAACGACTGGGCTGTGACCACACTGATTGGTCTGCTGTAATTGGAATGTTGACAAAAATAAACACCGGTTCTGGAGGGCACAAATTACTCTAAACGCTAGCCCGCTAGGCAAAAGCAATCACACCCGGACAAACCTCAGAGCTATCAATAATCACTCCCCACACCAACAATCCACCCTACAACCGGGGGAGAAAAAACTCCAAATAGAGATGTTTACACATAGATAAGGCCCCATGACAAACCCCTGCCAAAAACAAAAACAAGGTCTTTATGCAAGGCTGCGATTGCAGGAAAAAGCAAACTGCTAGAGTAATCAGACAAAGATTAACCTCCAAGGCAGGAGTAATCAAACACAGAATGCCTGGTGGGAAACAACGACAATAATCAGACGCATACTACCATCTGAGCCTGTTCACCGTTGGGCCAGTAGGATAAATTCACGATGAAGAGATTTCTCCATTCAGGAGCTTTCGCACAGCAGAGCGGACACAACCACGCCTTGAGGGTGGCTCAGGGTTACCTTCTGATTGTAGAATAAGAAAGCAGATATAGACGGAAACCGAAAGATTAAGCTCAAGATATCAAACTAAAGTTAAGACCTGCCAGTTAGATTCATTAAAAGAAATCTCGCTCTTTAACAAAACTTGCCTTATGCTCAGTATTAAACTTATTATCCATTGCATCTGCTCAACAAACTGTCATTCATGTGCCTATTTTTTGACCTTCAAATCTATCATTCGCCCCATCTGACACACAGCATCTCCAGATTGACACTTCTGATGAGCCGTGGGGGGCGTCCACTGCTGTCAGACAGACTCTTTCTGACAACTCAGCACCAGTGGGCATGTCCCATCTCTAAGACCCGTGGAAGGACAATGTCAATACAGAAGAAAACTGGGTGCTGAAACGCTCTCTCTTCATTATCGTTCTGTTGTGATTCACTTTGTGCTTCATATAACACAGATTTTTCATTTTTACAACCATCTGCCTGCATCTTGGTGCACATTATAGTGTGTGTGTGTTTTGTGAACTGCACCATCACTCTCCTATCATCCCCATCAGCTACTCATGTCTTGCTCTTCTCCCAAATCTTCTTGACCTTCCTCAAATAAACCTATCAGCTGTAATCAAGAGCTATCTCATCCTTTCTCCTACATTCACTTTGACATATACACACACAGACTCCTAGACGCACACACACACATACACGCACCAGTGTCAACTTTTCATGCAGGTCTTTTTCTCTCCCTTGTGGACTTTAAGGAGGAGGCAGTTTGTGCCAAAGTGCTCTGTAGACGTCCAGACCCCTGTCACATACTGGGCTGCCCACCAAAACCCATATGTATTCACCTCTATTAGAGAGACAAGGTATTTTTGTCGCCCATCGTCTACTGAGAGAGCCTACAAAAACTAGCACAAGCATTGTAATGTACAAAACGCGTAAAATGTTTAAGATCGAAAGGTGAGACATTTTCAGCAATCTCTGCGTTTGCAATCTAATGCGATAAATACCAGGTGTATATTTAAATCGTCTCCTCGCCGCCTCTTGCAGGCACACGCACACTCTCACACACACTCACACGGACCGACGCTCCCCCTCAGTCCCAAGGCTAGATTATCATAGACAAAAAGAGAGACAGAGAGAGAGCAAGCAGGGGAGAGAGAGCAGAAGGAGCTCGGTTTTTGTCAGTGGGTCACACGGTGGTGGCATGGTTAACTAGCTAATATGATTAAATTTAGCAGAGGCACAAGTCACATTGTCAGCCCACATCAAAGTCTACCCGCTACTGCGAGAGCAAAATGAGCCCGCTGTGAAAACCAAGAGACGAGCAGACCAGGAAAAGCATGATGTTTTAAACATAAAACAGACAGTGAGCGTAACTAAAGATGAGGCAATAATGAGGCAAGGGAGAAGGAAGGAGAGTTAGTTTAACCCATCAAGTGAACTGTGTGACCGGAAAAGTAGCAGTTAGCTGCAAATACCAGCCTGTTTTCTATGTACAAATGAAGGGCCATTGACAAATACTTATGGTGTCAAGTATGAAACCAGCTTGCTGACCTTGCGGTTTGATTATCTGCCTTGAGACTGAGAGTTTGAGAGCTCACTTCTCAGATGGTTTATTGCGTGGCATGAAACATCTAAATTGCTTTTCGAGTCGACTGAACCAATTGACCTGTGGTCAGCCTCAGAAGTACACATGGCATTAAATACACATGGAGTACTAAAAGAAAAATAGATACAGAAAGGAAAAATGTAAAGCGCCAGAATAATAGCCGTTTGTCATTTAGCCTATTGAACATATTGCTATGCACTTCGGCCTTTCTACAACACACCCGTTTGTGTGCCTTTACTGGAGGTGGTGTAATGTAGCGAAGGTGAACCACCACATAGAAAAGATTATAGATGATTTTCAGTACTGCACTTAAACAGAGACAATACTAACGTATTGTAGTGAATGATTAAAAACTGCCAGATTTCAGTCTTGATATTAGCAAGATATTAGATATGGGTCGATCAATCATAATTCTTTTTCTTATTTCTTTTTTCGCAATTAACATTTATCCGGTTGTTTTCTGTCATAAGGCCCAACATCTCACACTTCAACAACTTTATTAACCATTTGTGCACAGATATACCAGGTACAATGGGATTTTCTGTGTTCCACAGGAGTCAGTCTACAAACAGTTAAGAAGTTTAAAAGAAATGATTTGAAGGAGTCAGCACAAAATACATATAACAGCATAACATCGGTAAATAAAACAGTATAAATAGATGAATAAAATTACAGATTTTGTTTAAATACGTATGTAGATGTCATTAAAGTGCGGAGTGGCTATGATGTCAGTCGTCTGGCAGTTGGATTTATTTTCTAGTTGCCATGAGTCTCACTGTGACTGTTACAGTAGTGTGTAGAGTGTTAATACTAATGTTGGTGTTACCATGAGATAAACATACCGAGACATTCTGCCATTACCGACATGAGTGAAGGCCTGAGCAGTTCATCTGCTGCTGCGTGAAATTTACCAACGCTTCTTGAAGTGGCAGATTTGTGATGGAGTACCATGAGCATAATTCAAAAAGAAACTTGGAAATCGCACGGGCAATAACAGATTTCGTTATGGTACCTCTCAGCATGGTGACCAGTGTTCAAAACTGTTCAGCAGTTCAATAAAAATATTTATTTCCAAGTCATACATCTTTCAGTTTAATTCCAATCAATAGGCCCAGCCTATGGGAAAGAAGATTTTATGCTACATATAATATTATCCTATTATATTTTGTAATCATTTATTACATTTTGTTGGGAAAGAGGATAAAGTAAGTAGTAAAGGAGGGGGCTACCCTGTTTCTGTGAGTACACAATGTCCATGGAGGGAGGTTTAGTCCCACTGGTTGTCTCTGCAGTCTTAGTGACTCTTTGGAGAGCTTTTCTCTCTGCTTGTGGTGTTGCCACAGCATACGGTGATGCCTGCAGTGAGTTTGCTCTCTATCAGTCCTCGGTAGACTCGGCTGAGAGGACACCAGCTCAGCCCAGCCCACTCAAGCAGTGTGATGGAGTGCATCCGTTCCTGGGCTTTCTTCACTGTGTCAGCAGTGTGTGTTGTCCAGTTCAGGCTTGATGTTACTTGCATTCCCAGAAACTTGTGGCTGTCAGCCCTCTACACCTTTGTCCCTTTGATGAAAAGTGGCTGCAGAGAGGGAGGTTTCTTCCAGAAGTCTATCAGGATCTCCCTTGTTTCGTCCACTTTTAGGATGAGCTCGTTCTCGTCACCATAGATAATGATGTTGTCCACCTGATTCCTGTAACCACACTTATCTCTTAACCCATAAGCCCTAAACATCTGCCCGCAGATAAAATAAATAAATAAAAATACCGTAACTCACCAATGGAATAAAGTGTGGCTGAACACTGGGAAGTTTCAGCTTTCTGGAAAAAAAAAAAAAGGAAGGAAGGAAAAAAAAGTTGCTATTACAGTAATAATGACGCACCCAGGAAGAGAGACTTGTTTGGTTGATTGTGAGTTCCGCTGAGACGCAGCCCCCACATCCTCACCACCTGTGGTCTTTCAATCAGAAAGTCTACTATCCAAATACAGCTGGGAGTTGGGAGACCAAAGTCTGTCAGTTTTTCCATAAGCTTGGCCAGACCATGTGTGGAGAACCAGGGTCACGGCATCATCCACTGATCTGTCAGGGCGACAGGCCAACTGGAACGGGTCAGAGGTGTCCAGAACCACAGAGTTTATGTGAGAAAGTAGCAGCTTTTCAAGGCACTCCATAGTTACGGATGTTGGTGCTTCTGGCCTGTAGTCATTGAGGGTGAATACGTCAGTTTTTTGGGGACTGGTATGATTATACCACAGCTAGTGAAAGTGACATGTTGAAAATGTCTGCGCACACCTGCTGGCTGTTCAGCACAGACCCTCGGCACTCTTGGAGGAACGCCATCAGGTCCCGCTGCCTTGTTGGGTTTACCTTTGTCAGAGACTTTAAGACCTGTGTGTGCGTCACCTGAAAAGCTGTGTCCTCAGAGTCATGGGAAGAGTTTGAGGGGATGTTGGTGTTCTGCTTGTCAAACCTTGCGCAGCAACTGTTAAGATGGTCTGGAAGGTTGGTGTACCGAGTGTCCATGCTGGTTGTGTTTTTCCTTGTAGTTTGTGACAGTCTGGATCCCCTGCCACATACAGCGTGAGTTATTATTGAGGTAGAGACTTTCAAGTTTCTGTCAGTGTGCCCTTTATGCTGCTTTGATGGGCTTTTGTAGCTCACTCAGTTATTTTTGTAAATTTGTTCATAACGATTATTCTGTACATATTTTGCTTACACCATTTTCTACTTTATTTTACTTGTGTTTTTAAAGAACCCTTGAGGATCATTAAAGTCCAAGTCTAAGACTAAAAAGAAACTTGGCTCCATGAATGATAGTTTCGTGTACGGTTGGTTAAACTGAAAGAAATCTCAAAAACAGAACGCCATAGACAACATGTCCATTAACATTTGCTCACAACTGCCTATGATATTTGTGATCAGACTTTTTATTTTGTGTTATTAAGAGGTGACATTTTCCATTATGCAGATAAATGTTTGTCATCATACACTATGTGCTGATGTCAGCTCAACTACTGAATGTTTATACATGTTTTACTAGAGAATAGAATATAGCACAAAGGAGGATGTCCCTTTTCATGGTGTTGTATGTCAATAACTACTCAGAATTAAAAATTACAACTATGTAAGAATTGTAAGAGTTGTTTTTAGTGCAAAGAAAGAACTATTTGTTTAAATTATGTTGTTAATGTGTTTTCTGCTATACAGTGGTGTCAATTCTCTGATTGTGTGCGATGATAAGACCGAATCATAATTATCACTGCTTCATGAATACTGCAAACGTTTGCAGCTTTGAACACAACTGGAGTCCATCCAACGTGCTATTATACTAGAGCATTTCATACCACTCCAAAATGTCAAAGCAATTGAAAGCGAGCCGAAGAAGAATCGTCAACATAAATGAGAAAGATTAGCAGAAAACCGAGACAAAGGATTAGAAGAGAGCAAGACTAAGTTTCAGAAACAGCCACAAACTGGACTAAAGCCAGTAAGTGATGCATTTGTTTGTTTTTCCTAATTTAAAATGACAGCATATTTACAGTTTTTGTGAACCGTCTGCAAGGTTCTCTTCCAACATTACTTCAGTTAGAGTGGCTGTTTGTTCATGGCTCATTATCACACCCCTGAGATTGCCAGCTATTGACATTGATAATATTTAAAACTGGCGGCGAGCTCCTTGTCTGGAGATATTTTTCAATTCTGGAGCTACAGTGTGTCACTGGTGAATTGTACCTTGACTAAAATGTTTGCAGTGACAGTGAGCCGAGCAGTCCGCACTGGACATGCATTTTCATGCTCTCATTAGTTTAACAGGGTGTTTGCTGTGGGGCTCATTTGTTGCTGTTTTGTGTTGCTGAGCCCATTTAGGCTGCGGAGAAACAAATGCATACTAAGTCACTAATTGATATTCAAAACATTGTTTTACATTAGAGCCAAACAGCACAACTTGTTAACAGTCTCTGCACATGTCTTATGTCTGCAACTCTACAAAATTCTGACCTCAAGTGTATGATTCAGATCGAGGCCTGCGTATATCAACATTCATGCAGTTACAAGGTAGAGATCCTCATTACGGAAAATAAATAAAGCAGTTTGTCTCAACTCAGCATCAAAAAAGTTTGGCTCCATCCAAATGTAAAGACAGAAAAAAGTCTAATCACATTTAAAGCTCTCTGATTAGCACCCGAAACACAGATCAGCTAGAAGATGGTATAGGAAAAAACACTGAGCATGCCGTGACCAGTGTTTCCAACAACATTTCATGAGACCCAGACGTTTTTGTTATTGGACCAGACGCCCCCCACCCCATAGTAATGAAACTCTGACACAGACGCACAAACCAAAACAAAAAGAATCACGAGGAACAGCACCTCCAAATCCACTAGATCCCAATCTGATCAAGTATCTGCGGGATGATCCACAGAGACCCCTCCCCTCAACCCACAGGACTCAAAGGGTCCCAACGTTGCCACGGGACACCCTCAGAAAGCCCATGTTCATTCTCTGATGAGTCACAACAGTTTTAGAGGCACAAGGGAGACGAACACAGTATTAGGCAGGCGTTCAGAATGTTATGCCTGATCGCTGTATGCTGTAATTTGTTAAAATCTCAAGTGTAAAAACACACCAGACAAAGTCTTTGTGCTAGCAGTTGCTCCCATACAGCTGTGACTGTGCCTGTACAGTATGTCACATGTAGCATAACTCTCTACAAGAGTCACTTCCTCCTTAGCCAGTGATTTTGCTGGGCTAAGCTTCCAATTTAACTCTTCCAGCTTTTAGTTTTTCTTGCATCTTTTCCTTCATCTATGATCACACGGCCTACTAAAGCAAACACTGGTCTCTTTTGTACAATCAACGGCACAGACAAAATTCCTCCCTCTCTCCTCGTGTACATTTGTTCCCCTCTCCTCTCTGAGAGCAGAGTGAAGGGCACAGAGGACTGCCAGTCTGCTCCTCATTATAACAATATGTGCGATACCTTTTACAGTTGTCAGCGTGAGGGGGTAAATCTGGCCACATTGCCCCCTCCGGCAGGATCCCTGTCACATCAGTGACCAGCGCTTCGTTCTGATTTGCTGTCGCCCATGGTTACAGATTGATTCTAATCTGTGCCCGAGCCTCTCTGCACTGAGATAATTAAAAACACCCCTTTCACAAGTACCAGCAGTTGCTTTGGAAAGTTTATTTCCTAGATGTTTTTTTTTTTCTTTTTTTTTCGCTTGCTTGACAGGTATCACAGTCTTGACGTGTATCCACCTTGGAATGAGACATAATGATGTTTGTGAGAGCAGAGAGTGCAGAGATAAGTGACAGTCTTTTCTTAAAGTCTTTGGAGATAATTACAGTGTTTACCAGTAAATTGTCAAATCATATACCTGACATTTAGGGGCTTAGTCAGCTGAGGGACTTTTAACAGTTGGGAAATCTTATTATTGTTTGCTGTAAGCCTCGCTGATTATGAAATCACAGAGGATTATAGAAAAGTGTTCATTAGAATGTCAGTAAATGTTAATTGCATCCAGTGGGAAGAGATATATTGGACGGAGATGAAAATACTATGAATGCAGTCCATAAAACAATGACATACACCTCCTGACAGAGCTCATAACCAACACTGTATATCAATTTATTGATCCATCGATAGCCCAATCCACATGCCACTTCAATTTACTGGATTGTACATCACTCTCACGCACAGGAGATATCAGTCAGGTTCACAGGCGCAAATACACACACACACGCTTCATGTGTCTCTCATGCACACGCACACACATCGACCAACTGAGCAGCATATTTCACCAGGAGAGAGGAAAAATGCTCTATAACAAAAATGTCAAGGTGTTTTAAGGAAGAAATATGCTTTGGCACACAACAGCAATTGATGAAATGTGACCTTGAGTTCTTCTTTTTCCATTTTTGTTGCATCAGAATAATGAATGGTGCTGGGTCAGGAGAAAAAGAGGAAAGGGGGGAAAAGAGGCAAATCGAGGAACCACGGGGAGCCATTTTTATGGTTATTAAAATCAGTTGTCAGGAGCAAGGAATATAAAATGAGTTTAAAAAGTGGAGGTGTACGCATGAGTCACTGCCTAACACCGAGACGCATCCAACAACCAACACAGATCATTCTCTGTTTATAATAACTCTTACTAATTACTTTTCAGGATCAATAAAACCTGGGAATTGAATGGAAGTGTTCACTTAGCACAATTTATAGGACAGAAAAGTGTGCTTTTGCGTTCGTGTCTGTGTGTGTGTGCAGTGGCCCTGGTGGTGGGAGGAGTTAATTGAGTTGAGGAAAGAGAGCACGTTTGATCATTTGGCGCACAGCAATTGACCTATCGTAGGAAGTTTCAGAGAGGGAAATGAGGGTTAGTGGGGAAAATAAAAGACGCAAAAATTGAGTTAATTAGGTGCTGAGCCTTTCGGGAACATTTTACCTTCAGATGTTTCTTTTTCATTATATAAGCAGTATTTCTGCATGTGCTTTGTTAACCAAAGGGTCAAATGTGAATCCAACTGACTGTGCAGGGATGCTTAAAAAACGTTTGACATCTGGCCAACGAGGTATTACATACTGTATAACGCCACACGGTGAGTGCAACATAAAGATTCCCCTTAAGCTGCAATCTTGTACTCCCCATGCTGAGGCAAATATACTCAGGTAGACATTTTTACAACAGCAGATGACCTGATTAAGCTCAAGAAAACCCTCCTATCAGTCTCAAATGTGCTGCAAAACCATCATTATCCATGTGCATCATTTAGAGTTGGGCAATTTTGACGACAACGTCTCCTACAAATTATGTTTGTGTTTGAACCATTTAATACCTTTAATACACCAAATACAATGCTGTTAATGTCTATATGCTCAAACAATAAAATTAATATATACGTTTTAGGCAGGTTTGGAGAAAATGCTGTAAACTAAGAATGCTTGAATGACTTTAGTGATGAGTTTATTTTTTATCAATTTACAATATGCACAGTGAGCGAACAAAAGAAAAATCTAAGTCGCATCAATATTTGGTGTTACAACTCTTCTGTGGTTGGTTCTTCAAGATGTTTGAAACAACCTACCAGCTGAGTTCCTTCAAATACTGTGTGCAAACAGTGGTCACACCAAATACTGATCTGATTTCGATTTCCCTTCTGTTCATTCACTGCATTTTGTTAATTGATGAAAATAAACTATTAACACTTCCATTTTTGAAAGCATTCTTAGTTTACAGCCTATTGTCACACCTTCCTAAAACTTCTTTGATCTTTTCTTGATCTCATATATACACACATGCATATATACATACATATTTACCCACATACATACATTATCGATGGATCAATTGGATCCTTTTATTAAATACATCATCTCCTACATCCTCAAGTTAGAAATGCATGACTAATCTGCATGTGACAGAGATCCAGAACATGGCTCTGAGAGCACTGCCAGGCTTGAAAGCCAATTGGATTAAAAAAGTATGATGACAAAGAAGAGCTGTGCCGACGCAATGTGCCAACTAGAGGAAAACCTTTGTGGCAATACAACAAATGTCTGGAACACAAACATTATTTTTAAGTAATTGTTTCAAAACTGATGTGTTTCTAAATGAAATGATATTTAATCAGACTGAGATGGAATTTATTCAGGTTTTGCCTAAAATACACTGTTACAATACTGCCAGTGAGCGCAACATTGTTTTTTTATAGATAAGTCATGAGTACTTTTACTTTTAGTACTTTTTGTATAATACTCGGACTCAAGTCAAGGTTTGACAGGATGTACAAGTATTTTGTACCTGAAAAATTACAGTTAATTTGACTGATTAAAAAAAATGCAAGTAAAATCCTGTCAATGAGATACTTTTAAAAAAAAAAAGTCCAGCGTTGATCACACCAACTGCACATATCAAAATGAAAACTGCTACTTAAAAACAACATAGCAGACCAACTGTTCATGGGACTACCCAGGACCCTTGGTAGTGTCTTGTAGCGCAGCGCTGTACGGAAACTGTGCTACTTTCTTGGTGCTTTTACACAGTATCAGTATTCTTCTTGGCCCCTTCCTTTACCATCCTCCTTCTCTATTTTACTGTCTGATAATATCTCCACTATCAGTTACACTGACATATGACCCGTCTCATCTACCAATCCATTTTGTCTGACCTCTATTTCTCACTTTGTTGCCAGTCTGCTGTCTGTCACTTATCTCAGGTTTTGAGTCCTCCCTGTATACCTCTCGCCCAATAACTCCATTACATGCCCTCCATATTGCCCTTTCTCTATGATTTCTCTGTCCCACAATTGGCTCCCTCCCCCCTGACCCATATACCTGTTCGCCCGAGGTCCCCCCTTTTCTTCCTCATCCCTCTGCATCCAACCCTCCACTCTTTTCCCTCCAATCTTCTTTTTCCCATGGGAGCAGGGCCTACCTCATGAAAGAGTCATCAGCGGAGCATAGCTCTTAATAACAGCTAATCTGTTTAAGCAGCCGCTAAAAAGGTCATGGCATCGGCTAGCGAGGAACAGAGGGAGGGAGAATGAATGGTGTGGGCCAGAGGATTTAGCACTAAGAATAAGAAGACAGGAGAACAGACACACGGGGAAGGACGTGCAGCTGTAAAGAGTAAATTTTCATTATAGTGGAAATAGCCTGCAGTACTTTCTAATATAAAGTTACAGAACAAGACATCATGGATGTAAAACTGCACATAATTGTCCAAAAGAACAGCATGTTTTTAGAGTGCTACTCTCTGATACAAGATCTCGACTGAATTCTCATGAATCCAGCATCGGTTCAATGAGAAAGTGATTTGTGAACACTCACAGCCATCAGATCCTATTATAGCCCCTGGAAATTCTCTCATAATGACTGTAAGGAGACGTGCAATGGCAAAATCAATCACAGATCTATGCACTTATTGAGAAGCCATCAGAGGCGGAGAGGAAAGTGAGGAGAGAGGATCAATATGATACGGCAACAGTGAAACACACATTGTACGGGAAGACAGAGGGTTCAGAGGGCTGCTGGGTAGGTCTGTTGAATGAATAAAGCTAGAGAAGACGAGCAGTGCAGCTAATGATGACACGGACATTTACTATGACAACAGGCTTGCTCAATTTTACCAAAATAAAATGAATGTGTGTGTTTGTTTGTCTGTGCATGTTGTCATGTATGTATCATGCCACTGATGTCCAGGTAAAAGGTCCACCACTTATACTAGTGATTTACACAGATCTATGATAACTGGTTAATAATCTCATAACTTAAAATGCATTACATAGGTACTGAAATAAAAAGTACTGTGGCTTCAGTGGGTTATGGGGTTGTGTCACATGGTCCATTTGTTCATTTAACTTCTTGAATGAGTGTGTCTATTGAACAAAACACAAAATTCCACATGTGGGAACCACACTGACTAGAAAAAAAAGTTGCCACCAAAGAAAAAGCCAAAAAAACAAAACAAAAAAAACACAGCACTACACAATTTGAGCCTGATGAATCCTTGCATTGTCATATTGGAATACGACTGTGTCGTCAGAGAAGAAAAAATACATTGATGTAGTAACCTGGTCATTCAGCATATTCAGGTAGTCAACTGATAATGTTGATGAACCTACACCTGAGCAACTGCAGCAGCCCCAGATCATATCACTGCCCCCACAGGCTGGTACAGTAGATAATACGTATGATGGGAGCATCACTTCATCTGCCTCTCTTCTTACCCTGATGCGACTCAGCAGTCCACCTCCACCTGAAGGACAAAGGACACTCCTTTGAGGATAACAACGTCAAAGTCCTGGCCAGAGAGGACAGATGGTTTGAGAGAGGAGTTAAGGAAGCCATCTATGTCAAAATGGAGAAACCTTCTCTAAACAGAGGAGGTGGACTGAGATTTAATTTACCAACTATTTATAATTCAGTTTTGACTTCTGTCCCCAAGAAGTTTCAACAACATTCACACACTGAGCCTCCAGGTTCCCATGGACAATAGCCTCGTTAGAGCTCTATTCATAGGGTAAGTTAGCCTAGGCACACAGTTCCCCCCATTCAAGGACAGGTAAGTACCAGCCATTATGGTAATTAGTGACCCCAGTTTCTGGTCAAGCAAGTTTCTGGTGGGTGTTACCCACAGAGTTTATTCCTATTTAAACCTCAATTTCCCACTAGTTTATCAGAACTGAAGAAGCTACTCGGATGAGTGGTGAAACGTCTTCAAGAAATTCTACAAGTCCAGCTGACCTTATTCAACGCTTTTTGGATTACCATGACCTGGATGACTGAGAACCTTCACAGACATACTTACCCTGAAGCCCCATCACTCTGGAACAGAGTAAATCTGGACTCATCAGACCACATGACCTTCCTCCATTGCCCCAGAGTCCAGTCTTTATGCTCCCTAGCAAATTGAAGCCTTTTTTACTGATTAGTGGTTTTCTTAAGGCTACACAGCTGTTCAGTCCCAGTCCCCTGAGTTCCCTTCACACTGGACATGTGGAAATGCTCTTACTTTCACTATTAAACACAGCCCTGAGTTCAGCTGTTGTTTTTCTTCGATTTCATTTCACCAAACATTTAATCAGGCTATTTTTCTGACCACATTTCTTCCTTGGAGACGATGGTTCCCCACTGTCCTTCCAGTTTTTAATAAGGTCTTGGACAGTTCTTAACCCAATTCTAGTATTTCCTGCTTCAATCTCCTCAGATGTTTTCTCTCCTTGATGCATGCCGATGATTTGACTCTTTTCAAACAGACTAAAATCTTTTCCACGACCACCGGACGTGTCTTTCCACATGGTTGTTTAAGAAATGTTAAGCTATTTATGGCATCAGTTGGTGTTAAATAACTTTTTGCCATCTGAAAGATAATCACCCATGCAGTAATTATCCAATAGGAGGCTAGTACCTATCTGCTTAGTTAAATCCTGGTGATGACTTTTTTTTTCGGCCCGGCAGTGTACTTACGAGTAAGTTTGTCATAGTCCACACAAATAGCCTATACCACTGTAAGCAACTAAAATTGTGCGTTGGTCTGTAGTGTGATTTCTGTCCAGTTGTATCCAGTGTCTTTGTGTACTTGATGTTGGCAGGCAGTGAGCAGGTCACGTTGGAGTTGGAGCTACTACATGCTGACCGAGCTACGTTTACTAGAACCACTGCAACGCAAGAAAGAGAGAAGCCACCTAGGGGCAGGTGGTTTGTGCAAACATCGACAAGGAAATGCATTTTTAACCATTCATAGTTTTTGTGGTCTGCATAAATTTATTCCAAATACTGCCCCGTAAATGATACATGCTTAGTTCAAATAAATTAACACAATAAAAACGATCTCAGTTTGAAATGATCTGTCAAAAGTTTTCAGTTCTTTAGAATTTATGGGGAAAACAGCAGAAAAAGAAGCAAGAGAAAGAAACTTATAAAAGCCAAGGGAAGCTCTTAAATTCTTCAGTTTGTCCAAAACGATCTGTGTTGGCCGAGTAACAAAATGGAGACACTATGTATAACAACATCCACGAACTAAAAGGAACAGTAAATAAAACATGAAATAGGTTCAACTGATTTATACATTAGCAAATTTTATCGAAAACAAAAACAAAAAGAAAACGCAATGTCTTGTTGCAGCTGCTGATATGACTTCCTGTGATATACCAACCATCTGTTTCAACATTTCCCAGCCTGTTGTTCATTGACAGCTGGGACAGGCTCCAAGGTCATCAACTATTGTAAAAGGATAAGCTGCTACGGCTGATAGTTCATTTATTGCTCAAAATCTATTTAGTTATTTTGCAGTTTAAAAGTTATTATTTTGTCGCATTTCTTTTTAATACTTTACTAGCTTAACTGTTAAGAGGTCCAATAATCCATCACATCCCTCATTTCTCTCAAAATTGTATTAAGAAGCCCATATTAAAAGTTTAGTATAACTGACTATTCATAAATGAGATACATTAACAGGTGTGTTACTTAAAAGAACGAACACATCCTGCTACAATAACAATGTTGTCTGCTCAAAGAAACATCTGCCATCTGTTATTAAAAAGTAATTGCTTTTCTTTCCTGTCTACTTTTGACCCATAATAAATCGCCATATACTATTCCTCTGCGATATTCAAAAATTAAGTTCAGGTAAACCCAACTGATATTTCTTCTCTTGTTCTCATAGAAATTTAAAGTTTTACCCTTGAAAATAAGTATATTTTCCCCGGATCAACTTTCCCACCTCCGAGATGTCCACTCAACTACCTTTTTGAAATTCTTCGGAGCAGGTGGACTTCCCACTTCCCAACACAAAACTAGAAAGACAAAAAGCCACTTCAGAACTCAACGACTTCTAGCCCCCCATGGGATTTAGCGGATTAGTCAGGAGTGAGGGAGCGAGAAGAGAGAAAGACTCAAGAGTGAAAGACATAAAGAGGGAAGTAAGAGGGAGAGAGAGAGATTGGCTTCCCCTTTCTATTCCCATTGTGGACCATGGGCCGTGCCGTCTGAATAGCTATGCTAATAGGCAGCTGAAAGTACGAAGAGATAACACAAAACCCACTTGACTTCCTGACACCTACTTGAGTGGGGCCACAGCGTTTTCCATGGCTAGTTGTTATTCATGGGACCTGAAAGTAGCCTGTCTGTCAGCCTTTGGGTGGACGCTTATTTCGTCTTTAGAGTAAAATAGTCAAGCACAGACCAAGTTCTCATTACAAATGGAGGCTTTAGTATTAATTATCATTTAAATGCTTGTAGGAATGGAGAGGGTCCTTTTGAAGGAGGGAGTGCAGATTAAGGTCCTGATGTGGGCATGGAGATTTAGCCTGATCTCTGGCAACAGGTCAGCAAATGGTGAGATTTAATCATCTGCAGCAGCTGCTGGATCGTGACAAATAGTTGAATTAACATAAGAGTACCTGTCTACACGTTGCCAACCACACAGTCATGAGCCCCTTTCACATTGAGAGAAAACCATTTCGATATGAAAAGGTCAACCTGGCAATCGACCCGGGATTTTATCGGCTCGGCTCGACGCAGCTTTGATGTAAACAGGAATGCCGCGTCAACCCGGGTTTTGATGTATTGCTTGTTACATTCTGATTTTGCCACTCACGGCCTGACAGACTGTATCCATGTAGAAGCTTCAGCTAAAAAAGAAGTCTTGGTTTACTCCCATAAAGACCAATCTCTGAAGGGCAGAGATTTTTGTTCATTTTTTTCAATCAAACAAGTCAAATATGTTGTTACATGATCGTTAATGGAAGTGCACAGATGAATTAGCGCATAGGGAAATTGAGCCGATTGGGGAATACACGTGCGACTGTGTTTACATGCAGTTTGTATAGCGACATCCCACACCTTTTTAACGATCATGGGAGCGCTCTGCATCCAAGGCGAAGAGGAGATTCGGTGGCAGATATCAGGCTCTGTGCAGGACACAGTGATTTATTCTAATAACAGCAGCCTTTTGAAAGTGCAGGGGTTTGACCGGTCCATTCTTCAGGTCATCAACAAATTGTTTACCTGCAATGTACGCAATGACATTGATGACACATGAGGGAGGAAAAAACAGGTATGCGGCTCTCACAGCGAGAGGCCCAACCCGGGACTTCTGGTGATGTGAAAGCACCAAAGACAAGTTGATCCAGGTCTGAAAATGCCAGGTTGACCGGGATTTCCGATGTGAAAGCGGTAATGGACAATGGAAACCACGATGAGCGCGAACAGCATTTGCTTTGTTGTTTTTTTAATTTCCGACCACGTAGCTTCCCCACACTTGGAGAAACAAAAAGAACCTTGGTTGTGCTCATAATGCAGACTCTGAAACATGGATGTGAAAGCCGCTGGAAAATGACACTTTCATATACACCCCATTAATATAAGCCTTCAAAAAAAAAGTTTGAAAACCGGCCCCACAAGACACAAATTTACACACAAGACAAACACATCTTAATGCACTGCAGGGTGTTACCATGGTGAAAGACTTTCAGTGACATTTTGAAGGGACAATATGTGATTCTCAGTCTATTCATGGTGACTAATTTATCCCTTTCCCACTTGAAACTCATTCGTTCCCATTTGATTACTTTACAATCATAGTGGTATCAAAAACCTCTTCCGTATTTCTTTGCTGTGACTTAATTACACCATTTAGGAGGTCATATTGTTATGTTTTTTTTTTCATACTGCTCCAGCACTGGCATTGTGCGCGACATCCAAATTTAAATAAACGTATTACAGGTTAAAAGCCTCCTTTAAACGATGTCAGTTAAAAGACCAAAGTCTCTTCCTTATTTTTAATAAGGAAGAGGTTTGATATAAAAGAGGTAATCCTCATGTGTACATTGCGCGCAGACAGTAAAAAGAGTGACATGGCGTGGGGATGTGATGGTTTCTGATTAAAGGGTAAGTTTTGTCCCATATCTTTTGGGCTATGACAGCTTAAGATGGCAGCTCACTGCCATAGAGGGGAAACTCACACCCGTCAAAGGGAGCAGTAATGAGAGCAGCCCTTTCCTTGGTACCGATTGAGGCTTGCGGAAATATATTTCTTCTCCCTTTCCAAGTCATAGAGTACAGTTGTGTTTGATCAACATTCAAACAGCTTCCTCCTTCTTCGCATATTAGGCTTAAATCAATGATTGGTGTCACACAGCTTTTTTAGTGTGCAGAAAGGAGAAAAAGAAAATCGCAAGTGTTTTAAATTCCATGTGGCCAAGTTTGAGATCTTTTATTTGGCACAGAGTCACTATAATTTTATTTGAGTTTTGTTTTGCAATGACAGTATTTCATTGCTTCTGGGCATCTTGTTCAAAAGACCCCTGCCAATGAAAGAAATTGCATCAGCCAAAGCATGAGATCTCTCCACTAAAGCAGAGTCACTTAAATGCTACTGCACTTCAACTCACAGTCTGTGTTGTCATTTTGCCCTCAATCATACAATTACTTTGACGGCAGTCTTCTTGTTGACAAGTCACTTAAAGACCAAAAAAAAAAAAAAAAAAAAGATTTACAGACAACTCCGTGAAACAGTCCACATTTTAAATTCCTTCATTTCATTCAGTTTCCAAATCACTATTTTGTTCCATGTTCATGTGTAAATTGTGCTGATAATTACTGGGCTGAAATCTGTGTCTGGGAGCACAAAGCTAGCTCATTGTATAATGGAAGCAATTTGCATCCGCTTTCACTAAGGCTGCTGTGGAAAGCCCATGAGAATCAAAGGTTGATGAATGCATCCAACCACAATTTATTAGCAGCTGCTCAGGTAGCTTTTGATAGTGTGTGAGTGTGTACGTGACAGACAGAGAGACTGACGGTGTTAAGCCCTGTTCACACTTAGCTTCGCCACGTGTGCAGTGTGGTGTGAACTTAAGCGCACCGGCGACTTCCCACATTTTGATTTGCTTATACCCAACTTGAACTAGTTTTAAAAGGTCACACACACGAACAGCTGAGATGAAGCCTGAAGGAACAGGCAACAAAAGCTGTTCTTCCCTGTTCAACACTGATATAATGAGCTGATTGGAAATGAAAACATTTATATTTTAGATTAATCAAACACACTTATAAAACATTTTCCATTCCCATGGATCTTTTCTAATATAAAAAGGACAAACTTCAGTGTTGTAATGCTACTGTTTCACTCCATCTTTCTACAGTCGACTCCTCGACATTCACGTATTTTAAGCTTTTCAGCTTTTCAAAAGACTCCCCCAACCTTTATGCTGTGATGCTATTTAATAGCTTTATATGTTCAGATACCAATGACTTACAACATGTAAATAATAGGTAGCCATTAGCACCGCAATTAGCATTTGACTCCCCCCTCAACTCTGGCCACCAACCAACAATATGTCTAAATTCACTGTAAGAGCCCAGATATTCAGTTTCAGTTTTGAGCTTCCGGCTCTATTAACACCTTCCCCAGAATAAACATCAATTTCAGAGACGGCCTCCATTTGATGGATGCCCTCACTTTTAATGATTTGAATAGGACCTTTTCAGTAATCATTGTAACGCATCAACGGATTCCATGCAAATCAACATAATTTCACTGTCATCATCAATGATATCAGACAGTCCCTAGTTCCAATTTCCTCAAGGAGACAACCACTGACCAAGCACCCCAAACTGACATCAAAGAACAATAAAAGAAGTCTTGTGTCTGGGCCTCAAAGCTGGTTCTGAACACAGAAGAAACAACAGTTTGTCTTTGTACCTACAGGTGGCAGTAGTCCGTATTCTTACTCAAAATGAGAAACGGTAAGAGCTAGGAACCAGGTGACAACACACATCTGTTAAGATGGGCTCAGTATCTGTGATGTGTTTACTTTAGTAGTCACTGCAAAAAACAACTAGAATGGAGGTTTGTGTCAAATATGTGCATAAGAAGGCTACCCTTGTCACCATTAATGATATTCATCTCATTTTCAGTCTGTAGCTGCTGGCTGTAGTTATTAATCGAGCTGCCACTCAAAACATTCAAAGTGTATCTGTATCCTCAGCCAACAAACAGTGACAAACTATTTTTTAGGTGTAGTTACTTTTTTAATTTACTTCTTTGCGTAGGTTGTAAACTAGAAATAACAGCCACCCAAAGTTGATTTAATGTATGAATTCATAAATTAATACGGCGACATAATCCTGTACACAAGGCCCCAAAAGACACAGATTTAAGCAATAAGGAGTATCTTCACTGCTACTACTGGACAGCAGAAACCATTAAATCAAACCAAAAACAGATTGTTGTTTTATTTTAACAGTGACTTTAAAGTAAGAGGAAGCTTACTGCAATCAACAATGAAAAACAAAGAACCTAATACTTTTCTTATTTATTGTAAATGAACATAAAAGAAATAAAACTAAAACACTTTTAACATCAAATGGTCAGAGTGGCCCCGGTTTTAAATAGCTTGTAATAAACAAACTCCCTGCATCAAATTTTCATTCTCTATGCCAAAGTTGCACACAATTTTCTTCAGAAAAAAGATGCAACTATGAAAATCTTTTTCATTACCATAAATTTCAATTCAACTCATTTTGTTTGTGCACAGGTCTAATGTGACACAGCAGATGCTGACTTCGTCCAGCTTGACCATCTATCACATAATATCTGACACGAAGGGTAAATCAATCAAAAGAATGGCTGGGAAAGAACCAGCGTGCTCGATACGCAACCTTGCTTTCATGCCAAATGCCATTTTCAAAAAGCTGGAATATCTTGTACAGAAAATACATATCTTCACCTGATGACCCATAGTGCAAGCGAGATGCATGGTGCCAGAGAAATGGAGGTAGGAATGGAGCACGGGAGGAGAGGTGGGAGAGGAGGAGCGATAAAATGGAAACGTCGCAAAGGCACAATGGAACTATATAAATCTAAGCGAGTGCATTTGATCATGAGCTTTTGACAGAAACGGGGATGGAAGAATGTGTTCCAGGGAGGGGGATGCAGAGGCGAGGAAGTGTAATACCATGAGGTGACTAGCTACGGACGTTTTGTGATTTTGTGCACGTCCGGAACGCTGGCTCTTTGTCATGCCAAAGTACAGCAGTGGCAAGGGTATAGCGCTGTGATATTTCCAGCCCGCTGCGGTGACACATGTAGTGGCTTCGGGCCATGCAGGTTTAGTTAGAGTCTGACTCATGGTCATGATGTAGTGTCTTATACAGTGATAGCTTTGAGACATATGAGCTGGTATTTCCAGTGCCAGACGCAGGCCGCCATTTCCTCGGCTGGATTAAAAGCCATTCCCAAAGGAGAGCCGTGGATTGATTGTGTTCTTAGGTTTAGGAGCAGGTCTAAGCCAACGCTGTCACGCCAATAACAAACGCGGGGTGTCACAAAGAATTCAACCTGGAGACCATAAAAAATGAACTGCTCTCATTAGATTTATTGATGAAGCTCTGGCCTGTGTGATGAATCAATGGACTGCCAGGGTTTAAACGTAACATAGTCTGATAGCAACAGAGAAAAAAAAAAGTGAACTGCAAATGTGAAAGCAGAGCCAGCTGGGTGCACTGAGTTGACTTTGAAGTATTTTTTAATGCCTACAAACTTTACACTCTGCTGCATCCACAACTGTATTTCCCTCACCATTTTTTGATTTGTGTTTTAGCAGTCCTGCAAATTAAGGGAAACACAATCTCAAAATGTCTCAAATGTCCCATTAAAATCCAAAGTTAAGAAATAAAGATTCTGCTTACGACCTCCCAAATGTTTAGCACTTGAGATCAAGCTAGAAATTACTATCCTTTATAGTTTTCATCCAGTGTATAGTTATTCAGACAAACCTAAATTAGTTATTACATATGGTTTCAAACAGCCAACAACCCACAGTATATATCTAAGTGTCTAAAACATGATTAAGCTATAGCAACAACAATACGTACACTATTTCCTCTGCTCTACCAGTACAGTGAGTCTGGCAGTATGGAGAGTGTCAAACTTAAGGCCGAGTTAAAATGACTACAACTGAAAGCAAATTTCACGTTGAGGTTCAGCTTCAATTATCCATTTTGTGTCCAAAGATGATTAACTGTGTTTAGCTGATGGCATCATGAATCTCTCATTCAGTCCACTGTCTGATAAACATGAATAAAAATTAACAAGCTAACGAGATGACACAAATCACACGTCATTCAATCTCGGTGGACTACAGTGATCTGTCAGAGATGAAAAGCAGTTCAAACAGATGAAGATAATCAGGGTTAAAGGATTTGTACTAATGTATAAGTGAGAAAACCTAAAAACATAACACAATAAACATTTAGTCCTCTGTGCATGTTGACAAGGCTTTGCTGCTTAAACTGCACTGTGTCCACACTAGGGATGGGATTCATTAGCGTTCAGTGTTACCGTTTCCCCATATCGATTCTTTTCGTGACGATTCTCTGCGTCGAAGCACGTCATTCACATCACATGGCGCTCACGTGGCAACAAGGAAGTGTTGGGAGAGAGACTGAAATGGTCGAAACCGTGGCTTCACTTCACTAGAAAGGACTGTAACAATGTAACATGCAACTTATGCAGCACTGGAAGGAATTGATAAGGGAATGGATAAAGAAGTGTATTGATAAACAGAATGGATAGTGGCACTGGTATCAATAAAATCTTATCAATGCCCATCCCTAGTCCACACACATGTACAATCTCAATTTTTAATCAATCGTCATTTTAACTTCTTTTGTAATGGGGGAAACATCTGAATCTTGGAACAAACTACATTAGCCCCTTTTTGCAAACATCTAAACTCAAATTATCTGCATGATAGCTTGCTGACTTGTCCAGTTGGCGAATCACAGCTGAGTTAAGATCCAGCCCCTTCACGACCCTCTACAGATGAGTGGTTTAAGACAATAATGAATGGAAAATATCTACCCATTTCTTGAGAACGATCTTGATCACTGCTCAAAGAATTCAACACTCTTCCTTTATAGTTTGGAAACATATCGTACTTAATCTTTGATGTAAAACACTGTTAACTGAACGACACAGATATTCTGAATGGGATTACCTTGAAGGGACTGAATAGCTGAATAACTTACAAATACATATAGTATGTCTGGAAAATGTAATGTGTTGAGAATGTCAGTGTTGGCATTTGTGTGAACAACCTGTACAGTTAAAGAATTTCCTATGAATCATCTCAGGCTTCATCTCAGGTATTTTGCAATAGCTGGAAAAACCCTTTCAGCTTGTCATTGCCTCTTCATAGGGAAAGCACCGAATACACGAAGGAAGTCACAAGAACTGATAATTTGGTACCAAACTGAAGGTAAAGTTCAGAAAACATTACTGTTTTTCTATGTTTCTGTATATTTTGTGGGAACAACATAAGGACCGACAGACAGGTGTAGTACCAGATTCTTAGGTTATGGAAAACCAATAACCAGAATATTAATGGTATGGCTGAACATTTTTAGCGAGGGCTGTCAAAGTTAAGATACTAATGTGTTGATACAAACTAATGCAAGCATTGTGTTACTATGACTCAGTCCAAACATGTTTGAGATACTGATAACAGTAACACAAATCTCAAAAAAAATATTGCGTCCAGCTAAATTTAAAACAATAAAACTTAATTAAAGAATTAATTATTTTAATCTATTGACAGCCCTGTTTTGGACGAAAGGACGAAACACCTGAAACTCATCTGGGCACTTAAAATACAGACTTCCAACTCTGTAAAATTCAAAGTGAGGTAGTTTAAGTTGTAACCTTACTATTTATAACATGTCAACAAAATAATCATATGCATTACGCTTATTTTGAAAGCTGCCATCTGTTGTAGCAAAGGTTCAGTCAGCTAATGCTATCTTTATCAAAATAGCAATAGCTCCTAACCTGAGCTTGTTGCTGCTAGTAACGCTAGCTGGTGACTGACATAAAGGGGAGAAATGGCACCAGTTCTCGGGGCAGCACAGGTGGTGAAAATGAGGTGGGCTTCTGGCATCGCTGTCTGAGTAGGAGCTTGTCTCAAATTACATTGTTGCAGTGAAGCAAACAAACAGCGACATGCACACCCACACTTCTATGCACCTATGTGCATGCCAATTCAGATATAATGCACGGATGTCCTCTACGTTTCATCATCAAAGCCCTATCAGGCGGTGCAGGGTCTGAAGGGGAGAATATGAACCGGATAAAACAAATCGTTTGATGTGTGAAAGACAGACACTCCAGCTCCAAAGTACTTAAGCTTCTCCTCCCAGTGGACTGACAAGGGAGGAGGGTGGAAGTGAGGAATGAGTGCTCCTCTCTTTTATGGCCCTCCCCTCTTCCGTTCATCACGAGGAGTTTCCAAAGCGTTGCATCATTGTTTATGCAAGGTCCCAATGTCAGCACGAGCGATGTCAATTAAATAAATAAAGTCAATATTGACAGACATTTCAAAGACAGCGGTGGAGCTCTGAGAGAGAGAAACAGAGGAGACGGAGCAGGAGACAGTGGGTGAATGAGGACCGGCGCGAACATGAAATCTGATGAGCGAGTAAGTACATTTGAGCATGTGCGTATGTGTCGAACCATGACGGGATGAGGAGCCAATTGTGCGATGCGTTTCATCTTCGCCGCTGCTTTGATATCGACTCGACATCACAATATGTGCCTTATTTTTTATTTTCCCTCCTTTTTTCAAGTCACTTTTGTAAATCTTTTGATACGCTCAGGCACATTATCTGCTGTGAAAATCACCCATTGGAACCGAAATCATCCTGTTGTTGAAATATGGATTTTCACGGCCATTATTCACTATCTTGTAAAGTGAAACAGATGGCAGACCCAGCTTCTTTGTAGATATTAAAATATTCACCAAGCTGCCATTAATTCTTTGATTGTCTGGCTTGACAAAGGCCTTTTAACTCTGGTTAATTTCCCTTCAAAGGAGTGGGAGAGTCTCACTGAGTTATGACCATGAATATGGCTCTTTTCCTAAGTCTTTAAAGATGAAAGGAGCCCTCTGCTCCAGTGTCAAACATGAAGCACACCTGACCCTTTTAAAGTGCAGAAAGGGTTTTTAATATTAAATTGAATTGTTCTTGTAGATGATCTGATTGAAGATATTCAGATGCAAAAGCTTTAAACACATTCATGTGATGATCGCAGAAATGTTTTAAAAAGCCTTCCCCCACCAACATGCTAAAATAATTCATCTTACATTTAGCTATATAATTACTGCGCTCAGTCAGAGCTCCCAGCCTCCAATCCGTAAAAGCCACACAGAAATTTCATTATAGGCCCTCAATGAAATTCACAAGCACAATGACCATATTGGCAAACACTTGCTAATGATGACCATAGGAGCGGAAAGATGAAGTGAGGAGATGAGCTTTGTTGGTAGTTATGAGCATGTTGACCAGATGCCAAGCCACCTGCTACTGGACTTCAGCAAGAAAACAAGCCACTACCACGGCAACAGACAGGAGGAGGAAAACTCGGCGGTCTGTTCTTACTAAAGATAAACAAAATACTGTAACAGATTCACCAAGAATCTATGTTAGAATATTCCTATTTTTGACTCATAGGTTTCATTTCAGTAGTCGCACTATCGCACCTGTTAATTAGACATACGCCAGTCTGTGCTAGGAGGCAGGGAGCCTTCATCAAGCAGGATTAGCAAATGACTCTGATGTCAGAGACATTAATGATGACAAGGTTTCGCCACCTGCCTATAACCGGCTTCTTCTTTTTACCACCCTCTCTCACTTACACCTCAGGTAACAACAAGTAATGTGATCAGGATAAAAATATACTATTGCGTGCCTTTTTATTTACACTTGGGTAATATTCCAAATAACCTTTTCTCGGATTGTGATCGGATGCCTTCATGTACCGTAGGAAGGCAGAGGCGGTGGACCTGTCAACCAACGTGGTGGATCCCAGGTGAAAATGAAGTGATTTTCTCAAGGGGCAGCTATGACATACGAGGTAAAAGGACAGTGCCAGTGGGGATGCTTGTTATTACTGGTGCTATCATTTATGCTGTCAGTCACATGTAGAGCTACTACAAACAATATTATTATTTTTTTTCATTCTATTACTTTTACAATCATTTCCCATGGGAAAGGAAATGATTAAACAATCCTTTGGTTAACTTACCACTAATAAACATAACTCCCACCACAAATCTTTTATTCAAACATTTCTCAAGATAAAACGTTTTACACGAAATGACTGAACATTGCAAAAGACTGAATTAGAAAATATGTTATTTACAATATAATGCCATTCATTAGAAAAGACAGTAGTGAGTATGGACGTTCTACAACGGGCTGACACTAACAGAAATGATGAGTCTGTAACTCCTGCCTGTCTGCAGACAGATGCTGGTTTTCACATTGAGACTGTAATTTACATACTCCGCTGCGGTGTAAGTGAGAGAATGAAAGTGGTTGTCCAAAAGCGTCCGCTTGTCTACCAATCCGTTTCTCATACGATTTTTGCAGGTGAGAGTGGTACGTATTTTGCTGTTGTACGATGAAGGAATTCAACTGAGCTCGACTGATAATCAACACTGTGCGTCCAAAGGACACTTACATGGAGGTCAACTTTATGATATTATACACTATTTCAGGCGGTCGAATGAAGTCTGATGTTGATGGAGTGAAATTTTCTTTGCTGTTAGTAATGTTGCTTCTAGCTCACCTTTGTCAGGGCAGTAAATCTAGTTAATTAGTTCATGGTTAAGAGGTTGGCAGGGACATTTTGAAATTGTACACAACAGTGGTCAAGAACGGAATTTTTTTTTTTTTTTTTTTACATCTAATGCATTCACAGGCTCCCCATTCTTCATCAGATCTCCCATATGCTGATGACCCAGGTCGCCTCATTTATCCTATTCAGGAAGCAGGAGATTGATTGTGCCTTTGCCATTGCTGTAATTATACTGTCATCACTTAATCAACCTTATTGGATTCCTCAAGCGGTCGCAGTCCCTGAGGCTTGAGCTGGAGGGAAGATTGACTTTTTTGGACAGAAAGAGATTGAGAGAGAGAGGGTGAGAAAGAAAAGGACAGAGTGAGAGAGAGAAGAGGAGAGACCAAATTAAGCATGAGAGTTAATTGAGAGACGAAGCAATGGTGTAATAAGGACACAGAGAGGCGTCAAATAAGAGGACAATGGTGGTAAAGTAGTGCTACAGTCAAGAGGATGTCAAAGATGAGCGTGTGAGCATGAGGAAGTGGATCCGAAAGGACAGCGTAGGGGATCAGGTGGGAGGGTACGGGTGAGGACTCAGGGCGATCGTTTCCTGAAGTCTGCATCTGCCCCGCCAGAGAGGAGGTAACAAATGGTTTGGGTGTCACCTGGAAAAGCAGTTTAATAATTCATTTGTCTATGGGGCTGGGCAGAAAGGGCTGCTTTGAAGAGCAGGGCACAGATGGTCATCAGAGTGAAAGAGAGGCAGACACACACACACACACGCACACAAAAAAAAGGCTCATCACCTGGGTGTATACCATATGCCACGGTGGCTGACAACCTGCTCTCGAGGTCCATGCTGAGAAATGCACACAAACACAGGCACGTCTGCGCGCACACAAATCTCGCCTATTTTATAACTGTTCCACTTCCCCACAACAAAGACCCATTCGTGCATACTGATGTGCAATTGTGTTTATGTGGGCTGCGGAGATAAGAATTTACCAGCTGATAGATATGCCTGGCTGAGTGTCTTCACCTACACTCTGAGCCACCTCGGCGCACACATATCCTAAATCACAAACGGGAAACACAAACAGCCGAGCATCCCCACAGTGAGGTCGGCACACTCAAGAAGATGTGGCGAGGGACGTGAACTGTGCTTTCTGTCAATCCATCACGGTGTGAAATTACCCGCGTAACGACAGCATTCCTTCTTTTGCCATTTCACATGTGACTAAGCACAATCCAATCACTGGGTCTGCCCTTAACAGCTAATGATGCAACGCCTACTGTAACAACCAAAAGGAGTTCTGCCATCATCCACCAACTTGTTCGGATGCATACCTGTGCTGCAGCTAATAAAACAGCAGCCCACCTTTCATTCAATTACTGTACTGACTTAAATGGTTATGAGTTCTCTTTTTGTGCCTGGCGTGCTTTATTTCTCTCCCTGTGTGGCTTGCGGGTGATTACTTCAAGGCAGTAAAGGTCTCATTTCGGGTTCTGCAGTTTCCAGACATAGTGTAGATTCTTTGTTTGATGTGATATCCCTGGGGATAAGCATGCAGAGTCCTCTCAAAACCAAGATTCCCAACCAATGTGGTGCACAGTGGGCTGTTTTCTGTTTAGTATTTAGATATCAATAAAGCTTAGAGGCAGTATGGTAGCGACCGCTAAAAAGCGACTGAAAGAGGTCAACTTTGACAAATGTGTTTGGCTGCAGACAATATGGTGAGTTAATAGGGATGGCGGACGGACTTTTGTTGAGAGGGTGAGGCTGAGTGGATGGACGAGTAGCGGCTGGGAGTGTACGCCCAGGATGACCCACCCAGTCCAGACAGAGAAGCCACATATTGATGGAACAGACTCGAGACGACAAGCACCATTACCCTGTGTATCGCAGCAGCTAAAGAGAGGGCACAGAGGAGCAGGGGGGAGGAGAGGGGTTAGAGGAGAGAAGCTGAAGAGCAGAGAGGTGAAGGAGGGGAAAATGTGGTGAAATTAAACCCAACAGAGGGAGAAGAGGGACAAAAAGACGACACAACACACCCATGTTCAGTGGTAACCTTTGTGATGTCATTTCTAATTTGCAATTAATTGCCTCAGACATAACATAACAAATCATTAAGAGAAGAGTTAATCATTTAGGGAATTCACAAAATATATGCCGTCTCTGGCTTCTCAAAATTTAGACATGTTGGTTTTCTAGCTCTTTAGATTGAATATATTTGGCGATTGTCTGTTTCACAGACAAAAACTACTTGAAGACATCCATTTGGACTCTTGAGTGACATCCAACATGCAACATGTTTACATGCACGTGAATAAACAGATTATTGCCTTAATCCGACTCTGACTGAACAATTTAAGCGCATGTGAACATGTTACTACAACTAATATCAGAGTTCTCCTCATCCAACTAAGACATCCAGTCATTGCGACTGGAAATCAATTTTCACCGGCATGTGTATACCTTAATTAAAGTTAAACTAGAGAGCTACAGAGCCGGTAGAGGAACCCCCTGAGGGATAGCGTACGTCTTATCTGAACCAGAGGTAGTTCGCCCATCACCTACAAGAATAATAAGCTGTACTATTATCCATCTGGTTGTTGTAAAATGGTGGGCTGCCACATGAACAACTAGTTGTTTATTATAAGACGTAATAGGTCAACCGGAAAGGGGGTCACAAGACACATATCACCACCTAGTGTTGAGGAGGAGGACATGTTTCCGTTAGTTATTTGATTTTCTGATGCAAACTGGAACAGGGGAAATCGAATTTTAATCATAGCTCAATTAAGCTGTGCACGTAAACGCACTGATTATTATGTCTCCAGTTTGAGAAAATCAATCATTGAGGAAGAGCAACAACTACAAGTTTTTTAATCTATTAATTAATTTACAAAAGTTGAATCTGTAAAAAGTTCAAAGTATTGACAACAGTTTTGTTGGTTCAATGGTTTAATAAACAGTACAGTGAGAAGCAGCAAAATTTGACATCTGGGAGGACCTGCACCTGGAGAGCTTTGTTCTGATTTCGACTTGCAGCACTTTTACCTGAACACCAGCTAGACCCACGCAATTATTGTAGAGGAAAGCTGGTCTGAGGTCCCCCCGCTGGGAACCGATTAGTGCCGAGCGAAACCCTACCAGGCCAATCAAATTGGTGGGATGGGCTTAATGCAGTGATGGACATATGAACAACAGTGATATAATCATCCACATCATCTAAGTTCCATGGAGTTGAATTTGACAAATTGGTCTTGTATTTTTATTCTAATGCATGTACAAAAAAATAATACAAGATCATCTGAATGGTTCCGATTGGTTATAGGACAATCCGACAGCATGCAGAGGTACTGTGTCCTACATGTTACCAAACTCATATTCTGATAACAGTTTGACTATGAAAGACTACTCCTCATTTATTTTCTATACTTGGTTTAAGCGTCTTCCATAAAGGACCCACATGACATAGCTATTGACAACAAGCTATCATCTGCAGGTGCCTTTCAAAACTGCTACACCTTACTGCGGCAAAACTATATTTATGACAATATTATGGTTAGCTCTGTCAAGTTTGGGAATAGACTGGAATTTGATTAAAATATGTGCTTAATTCAGCTTAAAACTAGTGGTTAAAGGATCGGGGTGGTCAGCACTTTAATTCGGAATGAAGGTGTTGTTGTTGTTGTAGCCATCAAATACGAAAGGTTTTACTATGTTTCTCAATCGCTAGTAATGTAAAGCAACCCGTGTCCTACATTCAGCTCATTTTTTTAGGAATCTTCTCCGTCTCTCTCTCCCTCTCCACCAATCTCCACCTTCAAAACAGCTAAACAACTTACTTCCCAAAATAAACCCTCTCTTGCAGCTGCTCTCCACAAGTGTATTTCATTGATTCAGGAGAAAGTGACTGTTTCCGATACCTGCCTGGTTGTCCTTGATTATTCCTTCCCTTTGCTCACTTTCTTATGTGGCATCAATTGTCATGAAAATGCAACCCTGTCTCATACCTCTTTCAGCTGCACTAAAGCTGTGACATGACTTGCACAAGCAGACTGGATCTCCATGGTGACAAAGTGAAATTATAGGCATGGGGTAGGTGAGAAGACAGCAGGGTTGAGAGAGGTGTCAAAGTCATACAATCAGCAGTGACAAGCAATCACTTGGGAGTTTTAAAAAAGCAAGACGCAAGTGTGGAGGAGACAAAGCAGAAGAGTGATAGATGAGTCGGGTGAAGTATGGTGGATGGGAAAGAACGCATGGATGATATGATTACAGAAGGATGAAGCTTGATGAGCCTTAATGGGATGTAATACAAAAGCAGGAGAAGAGGATGGGGTTTGAAATTGACTGAAGAGGAAGCGGAGTGTGCGGGAAAAGAAGAAGGCAGGTGGTGGTTAGAAGCAGAGAAAGGGCTACGCGAGTGTACAAGATTGATTGGTGATTGCTGTTGGATTTTGTGGCAGAGTGTGGAAGCAATAAAGAGAGCTCAAGAGAGAGAGAGAGAGTTGTAAAGAAGAGGGAATATAAACTCCCAGATGCCAGGTATTTTTCCTACCGGGAGGTGAGACGACAGGAGCCTAATGAGTTCCCTCATAGCCGGGTGGGTTTCATCTTATGAATCACACAAGCGTTCCCTCTCTCATTCGCACACACACACACAAACACAAACACGCACTCATGAACGTTCACATAGCTGTAATGAATTACAGAGCTTTCAGCCAAAAACCTTGGCCCTGTACATCGTCGCATGATGCACGCATACATCATTTTGTGCATCAGATCGATCCCCCTACAACCATTTGACACAAATAAACATGGAACTGAACGCTACGTGACATATTCAATCACCTACTGTACCCTTGAATCCATACCAACATCCCCCAGTGATTCGCGCCCACAATGGTCATCAATATATTGACGCAGTCTAAGCACAACCAGGAACTCCTGCTTTGTCTTTCTAAAGCTTTCCAGTTGATTGTTGTGATCAGACCATGAAAGATAAATTAAGAGCTTAGAGGTTTTTTCTGACCTCAAACTGAGGTTTACATTCCCTACACCTGCCATCCTCACTTCACAGCACTCACACAACGCTTAATTTACCAAACTTCCAGCGATCTCTCCTTGCACAAGAGCGACTCAGAGCATCACCTCACTTATACTATTGCAACTTAGCAGCCCATTCACACCAATTCAAATCTGTTAAATGAGCTTTTCCTTCAATCTATGCAGCACATCTCTCTGTGATTTTTTTTTTATTATTTTCCTATTCGGCATGGCCTATCACACATTCCAAGTGTTATGTCTCTCCTCTCTCTGTCAGTAGAACAGAAAATAAGCCATTACAAAGGCGAACAGAGTCGGCAGAAGTCAGTGTTACCACAAAGACACAATGAGAGCAATAATGCACCATCCTGTTGTCTGACAAGTGCCATTTAACTGAAAGTGGAAAAAGAAGAAAAGGCCTGTGGTTTAAGTTATTTTCAGATTTGTTGTCGGTGGCATTTGAGTGTGGCATACAGACTTACAGAGGATGTTCATGAAAAGTAGTGTGGAGATTAGATTTTCATGTGCAAGGTCCGGGCTAAACAGAAATGTTGTGTTTACCTTCATGTACAAAATATAAATTAAAAAAATCTATAATCTACCCCAGTGTTTCCCCTACCGTTACATTAGGGAGCACACTGCCTGACTGTTAAGTCACTTTTACTTACTATACAGCACCAGATCACAAGTCATTGGAGGATGCATTTCCTATAGAACAGGTCTATACCTTGTTCTTTAAATAAAGAACCTTGTGTTATTCATCTTATTTACACAACGTCATTTCTGTCTTCACATGGTGATTTTTTTCTGACCCACACTGGCACCATGATTTTAACTCCCAGTCGAGGTCCATTAATCAAGGCAGATTTGTTAGTAATCACAAATGTATCGTCTTTAATTGGACAAAATTATGCATGTTGTCAGTTTTGAAGGCATTTCAGTGTTCGTTTTAAAAGCCACTCAGAGTCTGAAAACTTCCAAGAGACCACTTGGCCAATTTAGCTTCAAGTTATGAAACAGCTCTGCTCTCTCACATGCTTTCACAAATGTAACAAACTGAAGGGATGAGCAATTGCACAGTCCTGGATCAGTGCAGCCAAAATCCTGACCTTTTAAGACATCAGTGTTATGAACTTAAACTGCAGATAAAGTCCTAGCTTGCGTTATCTGTCCAGAAAGAAAGAGAAAGACAGAATTACAGCAACACTGTTGTTTTTTTAAAAACATCAAGATAAGAGTACATTCAAAGGTTTAACATTTGAAGGTAACATTGACCATCTTGTGACAATGCAATGTTGTGCTTGGAAACTTTTGGACCTGGTATTCATGTGAATGTTATTAAGACATGTACCACCCACCTAGACCAGACCAGGCCAGACACCCCCACCCCATAGTAATGACACTCCTTGATGGCAGCAGTCATCCCCAGCAGGATGCAGCCTGACACAGACACACACACAAAAATGGTTTAGGAACAACTCAAAAAAAAACATGAAGCCTCCTGTCACCCACAGGACCCAAAGGCCTCCACTAATATGTGTATGTGTATGTGTGTGTGTGTGTGTGTGTGCGTGTCCTGATTTGGGCCGAACCTTTCTGTTTAAAGAGAAGTGGGCTTGTGTGTAACCTGTGTGTGACATAAGTGACAGTGCAGTGCAATATTGAAAACCATTAGCTGCATTTATTGTTTTTTTATAAAATAGTGCCGCTGTCAGGCAATGTACAGAAAAACATTTAAAAAAAGTGCAGCTAGTTCTATAATAAGGAGCAGAATATTATCATCATAAGAACAGCATCTCTTACAGTCCTCATCAGTAAAACGAGCAGTCAGACTCGTGTCAAGCTGCATGGTCCTGCTAGGCCACAGATCTGTTGTTGGTGAGTAAAACAAAGCCTCATCGAGCTGCAACAAAATCTTCCCCTGTTCTGTTGTACAACCGGGATAATGTTAACAAAATATTTGCAGATCGACACTGGTTCACACTTGCAATCAATTACTTTTGATATCTTTTACAAACCCAGGCTTTTCAACCGTGTAAATCAGTACCATGTCTTTCCCAATATGAAATGTAATTTCCTTCCATCAGTGCCTCGTCTTGTTATACGGGGTGACACTGGAAAATGAGACCACCAAAGACAGTTGCTTTTCAGTTTAAGGGTCTTTCGAGCTGGGTCGGGTACTAGCATCAGAATAATAGAGACATGCTGCTGGTTTTATTTCAGGTGCTGCTACAGGTTTGTCATGTTACTATTATTAGCTTTGATGACCTTTTTACAAACACACACAACGGCCTGTTCCATGCCAGACATTGTAAAAGTGAACCCGATCTATACAAGTAAAGTATCTTCTTTTGTCTGGCAACATTTCATCGTCTTCAGTGGCTGTCGTGACTCCAGCTTGTTGTGTACTAGTAACTTAAACGTATCAGTGTACCAGGGTCATGTGTGTGAAGAAAAAAAAAATATATTCATTTTGCAATTTAGGATTTTTCATATTGTTCAAAAACAAAACTCTACTTTAAAAAATGTATTATTTTCATCACCTAGCTCTCAAAGGAATTAGGGCTACATTTAAAAAAAAAATAATAATAATCATGATTTGAAAGAACTGACATTGTTTGATAAAGTCCTTAAATACAGGTCACCTCCTGTATCCTCCATGTTAAAAATGCAGGACAAATCTTACAAGAGTGCATAACAAGATAAGAGCACATGTGGGAAAGATCCAAAAGAGGCTACAGTACATTGTCGGTGAGGAAAGCTTACTGGATTTATAAAGTATGACAAAATCGAAGCCATATGCAAGATGTGCCAATTAGAAATAAAATACTGGAGAAATACCGCAATTCTCTGAAGCCAAAGACGGCCTTAGTGCAGTGAAATCTTTTTCATTAAAATGTCAATTGTTCTGAAACTAAAAATCTCTGGAAATGGTAACAATTGGTCCACACTGGGAACAGACAAATTAAAAGTCCTATTAATTAAAAAATAAATAAATAAATACTTGCTCTAAACTTTCAGTTAAGCTGAGAGTGAAAGCAACATCAGCCATGTCACATTTAGAACACTAGGAGAGTCCTTGAAATGATTCACACTGAAGTCATTGAAATAATTTTTTTAACTAAGTGGCAGCCCTCCAGGAACAATGTCACACAGAGAAAAGATGAAAAGCAATCAAAATCGAGTCATTAAGCAGTCCAAAAATAATCCAAAGTACGGTGCTTTCTGAAATGGTAGCAACTTGCCCAAGGTTGGATACACAGATTCCAATTGCCTCCAAAAACTGCAGCACCACCTTCTTCTGTTCAGCACTGCTGCAAGCTGTATGCCTAAAGGTGTATGTGATGGGTTGTACAACAGCTCCTGAATATTTTATCTGTCTTGTTTATCCTTTCCTTCCATGCAAATTCAATTATGGCAGAAGCTCAACGCTGGCGTCTTCCCCGCTCAGAGGGGAAGTAACGTTCTGTGTCACAAGCGTGCCCTCTGTTGTTCCCAGCTCCACACCTGCAGTGTTGCTTCTTCACAGCCACGCTTAGACGCATCTAACACATACACCTGCAAACATGTCTGCCACATGTCTGAACAACGGCGGAGAGCTATTATTTCACATCGTAGGACAAAATATTGATTTCAGAAAGGAGCTAGGGGCGGGACTGGAGCCAGGGATATTTCTGTATTAATCACAAAGCAAAGTGGCATAAAGTGTAAAGAAACCAAACCCAACACACTCCAGACTAACCACAAATGCCAATTACGCTCAAGGCCCCGACTGCAGCACTTAACTGTTGTCAAACATATACATTACAGATGGCTTTGCAGACATTACGCTCACGTCCGTTAATTACTAGACACTAGAGCAATTAGAGGTGGGGAAAACTGGTAATACGGAGACAGCAGATGTAATGTATCTCATCATTTCTCAGCTTAAACTGTGCCTGCAGGGTGTTGTGGGGAGTGTACAGTAAATTCTGCTGCTACTTCTATTTCTGCCTTCCTGCTGAGTGGTACTGCCCCACCTCCCTGTCACTGCATCAGGCTGACCGTAGCCCACTAATAAAATAAGGAGAGATGCTCCCCGTGTGATGCCAGCACTAAATCAATGTGGGCCCTCGCACCACGCTGACAACCCCAGCCTTCTCCCTCTCTTTACTATGACACCACAAATATTAAATTATGTCACCGCAGGGGCCACAAGCACAGACAGAGAGAGAGAGAGCGAGAGCCTGACAAGGGGAAAGGAGTGGAGACTGTAGCACGGTTTGTATTAAAATTTAACCATTTTTTTTTTTTTGTCAAGTAAAACAATTCAGTGACGGGTAAAGAGAGGAAGATAAAGAAAGGAAGCAAAGAGATAGGAAGGTGCAAATAGGATGATCAGTAATATATAGCCAGAGGGGAAAGATCCGAGTGAAAGCTGTGCTTATGGGATCATGTGGAGTGGAAGTGTGTAAAGAGTGAGGGACGCAGATTAAGAGATAGGCAGAGCACATCTGAGCCTGATTACCATAAATGAGGAAAGAAAGCAAAAAAAAGCGATGGGAAGGGATGAAAGTTTTAAATTCGGAAAGGAGGAGAGGGCCTGTCGGTGAACGTATATGACAGCTGCGAGGTTGAATTCAGAGACCTGCGGGGGCTCTGAGAGATGACAGACAGCCAACCTTAAGCCAGAGATCACACAACCGCTATTACTCTTGAATTACTGATATCGGGACCCTCTGGTGAACGTTTACGGCAATGTCTTTATTTATCTCCATTCACAGAGGGCTTCTCTGACTGCGGGGTGGTTGGGATATCTGGAGGGACAAGCTGGATTGGACCAGCCTGGAGGCCAGTCCTAACCTCCACTAACCACAAACTTTTTTTTTTTGTGAATGTGCTCCAGCAAAGATCTGCTGGGGCGACGCAAACCATTCAGCCGGGCTTTGGATAGAAAAAGAGAATAACAGCGACATATAGTCATACTCATCATCTGAGCGTTATGGAGTTGGATGTGTTCACAACAAAAAGGCTCTATTGGTTGTAGGATTATCCAGTTGCATCCCCAGCTATTTTTCCTCAGTATCGGTTGAAACGTGCCCTATATAGCAAAACACATTCACAACCTGATAAGAATCGAGCCTGGCTAAACCAAGCTAGAAATGTACAGCAGCAGCAACATACATGCCCTTAATGCAGTAAATAAACACATACTTTTCTTTATGTGTTGTAAAAGACAACATTTAAAATACCAGATGTACACGCCTGATGCAAGGGGCAATGACAACAAAAGAAAATCATTAAAAAAAAATAAATAAATAAATGATCACTTTTGACTCACAGTAAGTATATTTGTATGTACGTCATAGCAAGGGGTATCGTGAATCCCCCGAACAAAAATAAACCTGTGAAATCATAAACACCTTATCTGTCCCCATATTTCAGTGCAGCCATGCTGCAGTCACAAAACTTTACGAAGACCACTTTTAAGCCAACATTGGCACAAGAGGGGGAAACCCTTAAGCCAAAGACACCACCACACACTCCAAAAACAGATAAACGCAAAACAAGAGTCGTGGTTGGGATTAGTTGAACAAAATCCGCAGCATTCAAGGAGACCGCAATTTCTTCTTCAAAGGCCAGCGGCTGACCATAACATCTGCAGGTGGCCACATCTACTAAACATGCTCTGTAAAGATTCTATATTTTTATTATACAAAACATTCACGTACAGTCTATGGCGTGAACTCAACCACCTCTGTGGTGCTAGCGGCCTCCTGCGGTTCACGCGACGACCACACGCCACCGCTTTAGCAGTTAGCAGTTAGCATAGAAATAGCAAACCGTGGCAGTGTACAGCAATAAACAGCAGCTATCTTACCTTGGGCGACGTGTTGCTTTTTTAAAAACGTTTTCCAATGCGCAGAAGTTTCCTCCGTGGTCTTGAGCCTTAACAATTCTCCGTCCTTAGTTTACCTTCAGGTCCATTCTGGTAAACATGAAGGTCGTGCTAGCAGGTGGCGTTCCTACCATCTCACGTGACCACTTAAGCTTACAATTATTTATTTATTCGTGTATTTATTATTTAGTTTATTATTTACAGTATAAATGTTTTGCTCTGCTCCCCCTTTTCAGACAAACCCAAAACTGATTAACCCGCCACCGCACACCTGACTTAATCAGTAGGGATGATCGATACTGAAATATGGATACTTCCGATACCATGTCTTTATCCTGTAAAATCGACTCTCAAATCAAAATATCGATACTTTCGATACTTCAGTTATTCGAGTAATGCGATAACACAGTGGAACATAACTAAACTACCGAGTTGTGGCAACACAGCAAACTTTGTGAAATACCTCAGGTTAAACCACAGCACAGAATACAAGGACTTTTTTAGTATTTGAAATAGCATTTTCACATATTTTCTATCCTTTGTTTGGTTTTTCTGTTGTTATATCTCAACTATGATACATGAGGCCACTACCTCAATATACGTTTAAAGAGTTTAAAATAAATAAATAAATGACTCTGATGTTTTGTTCTTAATGACGCCATGATGTGAAACACTACTTTTTTTATGTATAGCAGACACGTTAGACTGTATTTACACAAACTATCATATTGGATCGGTATCGCTGATACCAGCTGGAATTTTACTCAGTATAAAGCACTATTAAAGAGGTTTTAGCAATTAACCACACCCCCATTCTGCTTGGCACATCAACTTGACATGAAGTCAGACAAAAGCCAGCCTCTTAATAAACATGCATGTTAGCCTGCTGATATAATTCTTTTTTTATTTTTTATTTTTTCTCACTCATTCTTTAGAGGGTCGCACCAGGTAAGAGGACTGGCCACGTAATACGTCAGTCGACCCTCCGCCCACTCACACGGCCCTGGTGGATTTCTCCCACTGAGTTCAGTTCAGTTCTCACCCAATGACAACTGTCGTCATTGGGTGAGAACTGAGAGGCAGGATAGTGGACAGGTCACTAGTCTATTGGCAGGGCTAACCCAAAAAGACGGGCAGCCATTCACACTCATTACAGCCAATTAGGAATCACCAATTAACCTAAGGAGCATGTCTTTGGAGGGTGGGAGGAAGCCGGTGCACCTGGAGAGAACCCATGCAGGCACAGGGAGAACATGCAAATTCCACCCAGAAAGGTCCTAGTGGGCCTCGACTCGAACCCAGACATTCTTACTGTGAAGCATCAGTTCAGTTCAATTCAATTCAATATAGCATAAGTGCTAGATGCTTTCTTTGCATTTAACCCATTAATTGGTTGACATAGCAGTGTTAAAAGCAGGTTCTCTACCATGCTGAAAGTAAAACTTTCTAAATAGTAGTTAAATATTCGACCAGGCCTTTCTGGTGAAGTATATATATTTTCCCTGTGTCTGTGTGGCTTTTCTCCTGGTACTCCAGTTTCCTCCCACCATCCAAAGACGTTAGGTTCCTTGGTGATTTTGAAGCGACCTGTCCAGGGTGTACCCCTCCTCTTGCCCAGTGACAGCTGGGACAGGCTCCAGCAACCTGCACGACCCTATAGTGATGATAAGCGGTAGTAGAACATGAGATGAGATGAATATGCACCAGAAAAAATTAAATTCTGCGAAAATGTATGTATTTATTTAGGTATGGGTTATAGTTCGAGTTATAATGTAAGGTGTCTTTAAAAAAGGCTATTTGTGTATGTTTACATACCAGAGAGATTAAAATCATGCTAAGGTGCTACTCGTGTTGAAGTTCGGCAATTCTCAGAAGAAAAGAACACACGTGATTTTGTGTAATCGGTGTTGTTAAATATTCCAAAGTCCTCCACGTTCATGAGGAAGGTTTCGGGTTTCCTAATGTATCTGGGGTAGCTTGAGGTTTCTGCCTGTACGAGCTATTTTGACAGTTTGTGTGGGAAGGAGCTAGTATTACCAAATAATAATCCACTTTGGTTTCAGAAATATCAACCGGCAAAAACCAGTCAAATATTTTTATGTCTCACAGCATGTCTGTAGAGGAGTGGAGGTCTTTAATTTAAAACCGTGACATATTAAAGTAGTTGTAGAATTATTTTCATCATCTGAACCTCTGTATCTAAAGCGTCTTGGCAAACGCCATAAGTTTAAGTGGCCAACTTAGTAATTGTGTCTATTTTTAAGTCAAATCAAGTAAGGGCTTAATACAAGGACGAACAGCGTCACAGTCTGGCAGCGCATCAGAGAGGAGGTGAGCAAAAGGCCTTGGCAAGTCTTTTAATGAGGGAGCTTATCGGCTAGCTGAATGAAACAATGAATACCTTTCTGGATCCAACATATAGATGACAACGCTTTCAGTTTTCCATCAGCGATAGCTATCATTTTCATGTTATGTTAAACAGTTGCATCATAAAAGTATAACAAATGCTGTGAGACTTCCCTTTTCTCGCTGGAAGGACGGCGACTCATCCATCGTCTCTGCATCTCTCAAGTACAGCAAAGGATACTTGACCCACTGCAGCTACTGACATTGCCAAAGTGTAAGGTCACTTCATTATATACTGACACATTTGTATCTATACAGTATCTGCAATTACATCAAAACAGGAAAACTCTTTATTCTTCCTGTCTGTCATCCTTGCACTCAGCTCGCCCAATCACTGGCTTCATCAAAGGTCGCAATACTTGAACTGTTTCATTTTTAGTATTTCAGGAGGGAAAAAAAGAGATACTTAGCCTAACGGAAATTATTGCTGGCACGGAAATAAAGTTCACCGTTGAGTAATGTTAAGCAGTGGATGTGATGTTGCCTTTCATTTAATTTTGAAAGTGCAGATGCAGTGCAGTGAAAGAAAAAATAGCTTTGTGCTCTTCAGTGGCATGTGAGAGTGGCTTTCTGAATAAACATACCTGTATGTACTACAAGGCGCTTTCAGTGCCTGAGCATTTTGCCATCTGTAGAAATGCAAGAAATGTGACATCAAAATTCTTTACACCAATCAGGCATAACATTATGACCACCAACAGGAGAAGTAAATAACACTGACTGTCAAACTTTTGTACCTGCCATTCGTGTGGATGTTACCTCGACATGTAGCACCCACCTAGACCAGACCAGACACCCCCACCCCATAGCAATGACACTCCTTGATGGCAGCAGCCATCCCCAGCAGGATGCAGCCTGACATAAGACTCAAAAACACTCGAAAAACATGAAAAACAGGTGTTAACCTGACCTCCGCATTCACTAGATCCTAAACTGTAACTACAATACTATGTTACGCCCGATCAGTGCACATTAAATCCATCACACTAAATACTTTTAAATTCAGTTTTCAGTGGGCTGCTGCTATAAAGTGTTTGATGCTCAATTATGCTCAAAGGTCAGTTTCAGTTTTATTTTAGAAAGTGATGAAAAACTTTGTGTAAGAGCTAATTAATGATAAAGCAACAACCTGGTTGGAGACACGCTGGCGCTGGCAACACTGGCACAGTTGCTATTAAGCTGATTAATGTGAAACGTCCTTTTAAAAATAAATATAATGAAAAGAAATGAAAAACAACAAGGTAGGCTCATGGTTTTTTTCCCCCCACTTTATGGGAAGGGTACAATGTGTAAACATAACACTGGTTTACTTACATAAAGAAGGCTCTGAGCAACATTGATGAGTACTACCTGATGAGTCCATTCATTCTGTTTGGCTCCATTTGGTGTGTTCTCTAAATAGTCAGCAGCTTTGAATCTTTATAGTTTGGTGCTGGAAAACACATATTGGTTTATCAGAAATGTTAATAAGATGATACAGTATAATATAAATGGACCGCTCAGAAGGACGTTTCAGTCCCTTAAACAATTGCAATGGGCGGTGTGAACCTTTCATAATCCATTCAGTAGGAAAAATACTATCGCCTAATATCCATGGCGATGCTTTATCTGATCAGTTCTCCCTGGTTGGAATGAACACATTTCTGCGCATGTTTGCCCCACATGGGGTGAAACATCAGGTGCCGTGATGCATTTACAGGAGGGACGCAAGTATGGAGGGAAGAACTGAAAAGGAGAATGAATCTGGAATTGACGCCGACAGTCGTCGTTGAAAGGGTGGCTTCATCTTGGTCATCATCTTCTGTTGAGTCATTTCCCTGCTGTCAGCTCTTCCATTATTTTCTGACACATTCAACACTCAAACATGCCAAAAAAGTTGTATATGATGGATGTTTTGGAGCATTTAAACACATGTTTCTTATCGGATCGTTACATTCAACATCCTCATGAACAGTGAAGCTGGAATCTCTGATCAGAAATACGACAGTCGGGTTGAAGAAATATTGTCCACGTAAACCAAAATGCCAGAACACAATGGCTAAAACATTTCCTTAGGAAGGAAGAACCTTCTGCGGTGCCTCATGCAGAAATGCAGCAATAAAACATGCAGAATTCCCACTCGTTGACCTTGTCTCGTTCTGTTTTATTCCACTTGTGATCACTCATCTGTAACCTGAAGCCAGCTTCTGATATAAAGAGGCCACTGAGATGTTCAGAAATATGATGCACAGTAAAATTCCTTCTAATAGAACATAAACATTGATGCTGCCAAGATGGGTTTCTGGGATGAGCAGCTCTGAAACAACAGCCTCATAAGAAAGTTGATGTTCTGTATGTCTGCTCTACGCGTCCGCGTTTAAAGCGCGCCTGTGCGTGGTGCTTTAGGCGTCGCATCTCTGAGGTATCACAACAAGGCCTGTTGTAGAGGAGTGTTCAGACAGCCGGGTGGAGGAGAGGGGAGGAGGGTGGATGGGGTGGGTGAAGACAGTGACGCAGCAGGAGAGAGCTGGCGTGCTTGACAAAGACGAGTATTGCATTTGTTGTGTCTCAGCAAACAACTGAATGCATCCTGTCTCTTTGTATTCCAGTCTGTCATTTACGCACCTGTGTCTCCTCCTCATTTGTGTGCGTTGCCCGTGAGGTTATTGTCACAGCCTCTCCTAATCTGTCTCCCATGTTCCCACTTTGCTTGCCGCTAATGTGACTGTGACTGGTATGGGGGCAGAAATTGTGAAGTGACTCGCAAACATTTGTCTCGAACAATTTCCGGCTCGGGTGGCAGGCCCCGCCGATATGTCAGCGCTCCTGATGGGCACGCGTCATTTATACGGACACTGTCTCGCTGGTTCGCCACCAGCATTGTCCCCCGCGCTGTGTGTGCCCGTGTGTGCGTTCTGTCCATTTCCTACTGAAGGGGGGTCCCAGAGGTCTCCCTCTCCAAGTAAGAAATGACAGAGAAGACAGCCGAATCTCTGCTGTACCCCCCCCCCTCCACTCTTCCCCAGTCCCTCACTCCCTCCCCCGTCCACCCACTGACAGGTCCGCGGCTACAGTGCCACGCACACAGTGAATCTCAATGATCCAGGACGCATCAGAAACCATTACCTGCTCTTCACAAATGTACACTGTGAATATGAATCACCTGCAGTGGGTGTCGCTGACCACTGGAAACACACATGAAGTGTGAATGCTAAATACCTCCCCCGGTGCCCCAGCCCTCTGTCAGTCTCCGGCAGAACGGGGGAGATCCATGCACAATGAAGCTCATGAATTATCAGCTGAGCATGAATGTCAACTACGGTGCCCACATGTGTATCCATCATCCTCGCGCTCCGATACGTCAAAAGTTCAGGCCTCGCTCGGCGGGGGCCGCGTGCCCGTGAGTGATATGAGCGCCGAGCCCCTTGTCATTTGCACATTCAATCAATTATCCAAATAACAAACAAAAATAAAAAATGTGGAATGCACGTACGCACAACAGGCGCCCGGAGGCGAGCGCGGCGTCCCTGTGGAACCGGATGCGCCGTATATCTATCTGTCACGCTGACGGCAGGCATCATCACCTATTCCACGGAGTCACGTTTGATTGGATAAACCCAGGCCAATAAATTTCATTTAAATGTCAGGGCGACAAACAGGCATCATTCATGGGCACTTACACGTGTGGCTGTTTCTCCAGTCCTGCGGGCTCATGCTTTAGATGCTATTTGTTTGCCGCAGCAACTACTACCTCCCACCACTACACTGTAATGTCCATAGGCAGGGGAGCAATATCCCATAATGCATGTCTAGAGACTGATAGAAGCTAAGTCTACGACTAAAAAGCCTCCGCACTGCCTGTTTACACATTTTGCCTGCATGCACATGCTCCTTACACAAGAATCGGTAGCTATGAATGAATAAATAAATGAATTCATTTTCAGTTCGACAAAGAACGGTGCACACTGCCCACACTTGACCTTGAATTCTTTGACACAGTGGTTGAAAAGTGTTGTCAAACCGTAATAATAATGATAATCATTTTATTCCAAGAGCCATCGATCTATAATAAGACTTTTCAGCAGAAGCAAGTTTAAAAAAAGCGCGTTTCCAAATAAATTTCAGATGTAGATGTGCCGCTGAGCCGTAACAGATTTATAAGTTTATATATGCATAGCGTGGTGCGTGTAGTGGAAAAAAAAAAAGGGGGGTGGGGGGTGGAACTGGGACGGCGGAGTTTAGATTTACAGCATGCAGATATGGATCGGTTTTTGGAATGATACATATTCATACGGGGGAAGGGATTGGGGTCGGCGAGTTCTTTGGATTGTTTTTGGTGCCCGCTTGCAGACGCGCACCAGATACAAAAGGGCCGTCAAGCGCGTGCGCGCAGACACACACAATCGAAGCGCGCGGATCCGCGGCGAAAGCACACCGAGGACGCATTGTGGCGTCGACAGAGTTATATAATTGTCTGTTTGGGGGTCTTGCTTAATCCAAATGCAACACGTCTCCAAAAATTTTTTCCCATCACCCTAATCTGTAAAGCATCGCTCTCCCTGATCACAGTGGTGTTAGAAACAGTCTGCAGTGTCTGGCCTAATGCTAATCCCTTCTCATGTGAAAACTCTCTTTTCCGCTTCTCCATTTTTCCCCCCCTTCTCTCTCTCTCTCTCTTACTCTCTCGCGCGCGCTGCTAACAGTTAGCCCTCTTCCAACCTCCAAGAACCCATCACCTCCGGTTACGAGCAGGTGTAAATTGAATGCTGTGAATCAGGGCTGGCTGTTACTGCATGTGACTGGAGGGAAGCGTTGAGGAGAAAGGAGAGAAGAGGACTGCATGTCCCCGCAGCTTTATGGCCCGGTGTCTCACCGAGATATATCACCGCCTGGCTAGATAATACCATCATGTACATAACTACCCAGCGTGCGCGCATGTGTGTGTGTGCGTCCACGTCAGTGTCTGCCGTGTACTTAACTACCGGGTGACCTGCTGCTCGGCTCCTAATAAGGGGCATCTGCTGCTGTTTTTACAGTATGGAATAGCGGAGGGAAGGGAGGAAGGAAGGAAGGAAGGAAGGAAGGGAATAAAATGTAACATTTAAGACTGCATCCGTGGACAGGGAGCGGGTAGAATGAGAATACAGAAGCGGAAAATGGGTTGCTAGAGTGTGTGACAGAAAATGAGCGCATGGAGGGAAAATGAGATATAGAGAGAGATGCCGAAAAATGCGCACACAAACACGGGGGAGGAGGCAGGGGGGGAGAGAGAGAGAGAGGGAGAGAGAGAGAGAGAGAGAGAGAGAGAGAGAGAGAGAGAGAGAGAGAGAGAGAGAGAGAGAGAGGGAGAGAGGGAGGGAGGTAGCAGTGGAGAGCCAGAGAGAGCCCAGATGAGGGAGTTGAGATGATGGGCTGGCAGTTTCCAAGCACCAGGCTGTTTTTCAGGGCTGTCAAGCACATTGTGAGGCATTGTTTGAAATGCCCAAGCTGATGGCTGACATATTCCCCATGAATCTAGCATGCCAGGCCGCTGTCCACCGCACTACACTCAGACACACACACGCGCAGGCTGATGTGCCTCTTTTTTTTGTGTGTGTGTGTGTGTGTGTGTGTGTGTGTGTGTGTGTGTGTGTGTGTGTGTGTGCTGGTCAGTGAAGGGTAATTGGCCGACCTTGGCCCATCAGGGTGGCTGCGATGAGGGAGGTTGAGGGAGACGGGGGTGGGGGGGGGTGGAGGTGGCGCAGTGGGGGCAGTTGTAAATTTTGTTTCGCCTCAATGTGTGTCAGTGGCACTCCACTCTGCCGGTTAACTATCACCCCAGGAAGATTCACACAGGCCGGCCCGTGAGCAACCCGCGAGCAGGCACGCGTTCACATATGTATGCACTTAATCCGCGCGCAAGCGGGAGGCACGTTTACTGCACACAAATCAATAAACTCGCTCGGGTGCAATCGGTGGTCACGCGCGCCGGGTGAGTTAGTGTGTAATCTCCTCGCCGGCACTGATCAGGAGCCTCTCATAGGAGGACGCATCCAATCCATAGACGGAGACATGTGTGGAATGGGAAAAATATGTTTCCTCTTTTTCCTCTTTTTCCTGTTTTTTTTTTTTTTTTTTTTCCCCACTTAATCTCTTCCTTCATCCTCACTGTCTCCCACAATCTTGCTCTCTCTCTTGCATCACTTTATTTCTCACTCTTGGCTCATTTTCTTTAATCTGCCCTTTCTCCTCTTTCTGTGTCTTCCCCTTCCGTCGCTCATCTGCAGGCCTTTCCCCGCACTTCTCCCCGTCCTTCCTCTCCTCTCCTCTCCTCTCCTCTCCTCTCCTCTCCTCTCCTCTCCTCTCCTCTCCTCTCCTCTCCTCTGCCATCTGGATGTTTGCAGGCCCGTTTCTGTTTCTTCAGTTCTTTTCTTTTGTCCCATGCTGCTAGTTTTATTTGTTTCTTATTTTTTTTTGTCCTCGGCCCTATCTTCTGCCTCCCCTCTCCTCGCCTTCTTCATTCCCCCCAGCAGCCATAGGGGGACAGCTGCTGGAGACAGACCCGCAGAAATAACTGTGTTACTCCTCTAATCGATACAGCCAGGCACCAGTGGCTACAGCCCAGTCCCGGCCAGTGTGCGTTTGTGTGTCTTGCGCGTGTGTGTCTGCGCGCAGCGGTGACTCTGTGTGCTTTCGGTCCTCCGCCAGGAGGCAGAAACAGCAGATAACCGGAGACATATCTGCCTCTGCCATCAGCGGAGAAGGATAGGATTTAATACATGTGTATACCTTCTTCACGCCGTCCTTCCTTCTCCGGCTCCGGCTATCCAGCCCCCTCCGCCCTCCTCAATCCCTGTTTCCTCATTCCCACCTTCTCACTGTAAATTGAGTAAAAGTGAATTGAAATAACAGAGTCCAAATAAGGCATTTGGTAATGAAACACTGCCTCCTCTGTTTATCTTGGATCCTGCTTCTCATATAGACACACCAGCACGCACGTGTGTGAGTAACCACTTTTTTGAAGACGATCCTGCAGAATCACCAGACTTTCTTTTTGATTTATATATATATATATATATATATATAAATCCAAATGATTACGTTTTTTGTCATTATACTTTCATATGGTGGTAAATGTGTCCACAGTCTCTTTTGAAACATACAGAGCAGCACTCGGAGCATTCCAAGAAGTTTAAAGTGACAAACGCTTATTTCTCTTCCGCTTTCCAGCAGCCACATCGCCCAGTGCCAAAGAGTTGGTCCATCTGTCTACATCTCCTCCTCAGCTTCCCCCCTTTGTCCATTTCTCCTTAATGGATAATGAGGATGTTGTCTACCCGGAGCCACGCTTCCCCCCTTGCAGTTCCTTCCAGTGGCGGTGGATGAAGACGCACTATTTTTTTTTCAAAGTGCTGCTTAATGGCGGATGACAGTTTTAAGAGGGGTAGGGGAGAATGAAGGGACCGACCGCCTCGCAGTGTAGACTGACTGAGGTTTCACTTGTTGAGCTCACTTGGTGAACTAAGAAAATAAGAGCGAGGGGAATGATGATTCAAAAATAAACCGGAGACTGATAAATATAGCGTTGATGGCCCTTATGGGAATATAGTTCAGTTATGGGACATATGGGAGCCGCGTTCGCTGAAGTAGAATAGATAAAATAAATAAATAAATACATAAAGCAGCAGACAGGCAAATGGGGAGAGCAGATTAAAGGGGAAAGTAGTGAAACAAGTATAGACAAAGAAGGCACTTTGGGCTAATGGCCTACTGCCTTGACTGGCAAAGAATATTCAGTAATCTGTTGGTTTTATGGGATTAACTGTTCAATAGCACTTCTTTGGCTTTTACAGCTCTACACAGGCTCTATTTATAAAGCAGCTTTAGAGGAGAGGGGCATGTGATCATGGCTCACATCAGCGTTTCTAATCATTTTAAAAGACAGGGAAAGGCTTTAAGTGACGAGAATTCTGGCTCCAAGGGGCTTCATATGCAGTCCACTGGGGCCACCCCCACCCCACCCACACCCCCACACACACAAAAAAAGAGGAAGATATGTAGAAATTTAGGCTGTTTGTATTATTGACAAATCCATGCAATTATGCTCAAAGCGAGGCTTAGCATTAGAATAAGGCCACAGAATCTAACCTATTTTCATTCATGTAACTTCTCTTTATTTTACCATAGTGGCACGTAGTGCAAGAATCACGCAATAGTTGATCTTGCACAAGTAGACAATTTTCTTTTTTAGCCCATTTCGGATAATTTCGCAAGCACTGAACACCTACAGCTCCCTCCACGCAGCTCGTGGAGAGAGGTGCTCCCGCAGCATTTCAAATCGTGGCTAAAACAATGACTGCGTGTGTCAAACAGCAGCCGCAGTTAGTGCTAATGAATCACAAGTGCACAAGCAAAACACACACCGCATGTAGTAGCGCGCGGCGTAATGCCTCGCAGGGCCACATCCCGCCATGTACACACATCTACGCTACACACAGCGCTTTTCACTAGAGTGCAGTGTGGGTGTTGTAGTTTCTTCATCAACAGTTTTATCCAAAAGATGAGTACAAGCCTGAAATGTATATACAGTACGACTCTGTTCCTGTGTGTGCGTGTGTGTGTGGGAGCATTTTTAGTGTGTGATTGCTTTTTCCTACTGTGAGCTGTTGCTATGGTGACAATATTAAACATGTGCTGTTTGTCTACCTCCAGAATTACATTTCGCACAACCCCGACGTCGTGTTTTTCCAGCTTCTTGGTGGAACTGCGAGAGAGGGAGAAGAGAATTAAAACAGAGATGTTTGCTCTCACATTTCCTGGCATCTGGCATCCACCACCACTACTTCAACACCTCCGATAACCCACGACGAGGCGTTTTTACCTGCTCTCGTTCATTATAGCTCCATTATTATTTCTGTTCTAATCGTTTTTGTGAGTTTGATCCGGTGGAAGGGTAAAACCTCTGTTTTTAAAGAGGAGAAAAGACAGGAGATGTGAAAGAGAGGACATATGAAATAGGGGAGGGATGTGGAAGAGAAGACAGGAGGAGTGGTACATATAAGAGAAGCACATGAGATAAGACGAAAAAAAAGAAAAGAGCAGTGATACAAAAGAGGAGAGAGGAGATATGAATGAGAGGAAAAAAGAGAGGTATGAAAGGGGAGCACAGCGATACGAAAGAAAAGAGGAGTGAAATGCAGGTGGAGAAGAGGAGAGGAGACATATGAAAGTATATAGATGTGAAAAAATAGAGGAGCGACATAAATGAGAAGAAAAATGGGAGATATGGATGGGAAGCACAGTGATAGTGAAAAGTAAAGGAGGAGTGAAAGACAAGAGGAGTGAAATGAAAGAGAGAAGAGAAGAGGAGAGACATGAAAGAGACGCCCAGAGATATGAAATTAAAAACTTATAGAAGAGAAGGGAAGAGATATGCAGGAACAGAGGTGTGAAAAAGAAGAGGAGCGACATATATGAGAGGAAAAAAGAAGAGATATGAAAGAAGCACAGTGATACGAAAGAAAAGAGGAGTGAAATGAAACAGGGGAGGAGAGAAGAGGAGACATATGAAAGAGATGTGATGGATGCGAAATAAAAGAGATATGAAAGACAAGAAAGGAGATGATAACATAAAAAAGAGGAGAAAAATGAAAGAAAGGCCAGGAGAAATGAAATAGAAGAGATATGAAAGAGGGCATGTATGAAAAACAAGATAAGTGATGAGAAATAAGAGTCGCAGAGGAAGGGGTGAAAGTAACGGAGGGAAAAATAGATGTAAAATAAAATAGAAAAGAAGAGGAGAGGGGAACACACCTTCTGTTTCTGTTCGTTCCTCTATTTTGATGCTTCACTTGTGTCTGAAAGACGAAAGCTGAGCTGCACAGCTGGCTCCGTGAGGAAAGGCTTTACTGCCATCTGCTGACAGGACAAGGAACCGGTCATTAAGAATGCAACGTATTGCTCTCAGATGATCAAGTACAAATGGAATATGTATTGACCTATTGCAAAGCGTGGACCCGCACAAGGAGAGCAGAGGGACAGCTGACACACATACACCCCCAGGCTCTGAAAGGAAACCGATTTGCGAATTCAAATGCACTTTTGAGCCCATCAACCTTCTCACATGGGTGCAGGAGATTTTCTTTTTTAAATGGACGGCGGCTTCTTCCAAACGCTTTAATGATCATTTGTCCTCTGGAAACTATACATTAGCGGATGGTCTTCAGTCTCCACACGCACATACACACACTATTACTGCATACCGTGGGCATGCAAAAATCAATTTTTAATTTTGTTTGGGAAAAATGAAGCACAGTGAGCTATGTAAAATCATTGCAGCCCTGTCTTCTAAACTGTGCATCCTTGCTGATGAGCACGCGCATATGTATGGACATAAACACACGTGCACGCAACAAGCACAACATGTCCCTTTGTAACGAATACACAGCTGCTTATTGATTCTGTCCTATTTGGTATTCATTATCGGCACCCTTTACTGACCTGATCACCTCACTCTCGGTCTATTGCCTATTTCTAACATGTTGTAGGCTATTATTCCCCCCCGTGCTCCAAGGATGACCAGAAACGCTGTTCATTACAGCCAGGATGCTATTAGACTTGCAAATGCCTGACTCGCCTTACTCTCTGTTTCTCTGTCTCTCTCTCCCTCTGCTCTAAAAGTGCAGTCATTAATACAGGCCCTTCTTAACCCTGCAATTTGCCTTCTTATCCAGACAAAGGGTGGATGAGATCTCTCCTGCTATGGCTTGAGCTCTGGATATTGCTTGGCATGCTGTGGTTAACGCATCCCCTCAGTATCACAAGGATTTTAGGAACAGGGCGTTTGTTGTTCCACATGATAGCGAATAAATGTGCTCCGTCTGCATGGGAAGGCTGATGCTCACACTCGGCCTGATGGTAAAAATATCAGAGTTTCAAATATTTATTTATTATACATGTGCACCAACAGATGCCCCTTTTATGGAACTTAAAAAAATAAAAAGGACACTTATTCATATTTGGACTTTCAGGTTATTGCCACTGTGATGATGTGAGAAAGTGACGTATCAGTAAATTACAAGAGGCACCCTAGCTCTAGCCCTAACCCTATGTCTGACTCTAGCCCTAGCCCTAACCCTAACCCTGCATTTTTAATAAAGCTGCAGCTTTTTAAAATTAACGGTGAGTTATTTAATAATTTATCTTAAAAAATATGAGAAATTAAAAAAAGAAAATGCCTTATTTTGAACAGTCTCAAGGCACAACTGACACACCGAGCAGATGGTGGGCCCGTGGTTGGTGTCAGGCCGTTGGGGACGTTTGGGACGAGTCTTCAGCTGATTCAACAGGTTTGAGCTGGCTGTGTAACGGCTCTATCCTAAAGACTGGCTGTCCAACTTATCTGGCTGCGAGAAGAGAAACAGAACTGTTGGAAACAACCAAGCAAAACAACCAGTTTCAAATGGCACACACAGACTCTTCTTGTTTTTCATCTCCATCTCATCTGAACAGCCAAATACTCTAATAGAATAGAAAATTAGAATAAGCTGTAGACCAACTGAGTCCAGGGGCTTTTTTCGGTATGCATCCTCGTCTGCACTTGTGTTCCTCTAACACCTAAGTGGCTGTCTAAATCCTGCTCCACATCAAAGAAACTGGAAAAAAAAAACAGAAAAAGAAAAGAAGGGTCTAAATGAACAAATGTGTCCTTTGTCCTGCCTGTTTTACTTTAAGATGCATCAGGAAGTAACTTGTGGGGGCTTGCTACAGCCAATTATCGCAGAATTCATTTTGCCAGAATGCATCATCAACTAGGCTATTATAGTTCCAGTTATAGAATAACCGTTTTTTGTCCACCCGTCCTCCAAAGTTGTGAAGTTGTGAAATGTCCAAATTTCACTTGCATTGCATTGGTAAATTCCCAAGTTCTTCCTAGCCACACAGCTAATAGCAGCGCTCTGAATGGCAAATACAAAACTCTTGCCATCTACTGTTACAGGGAGTTGTTCCTCTGCTACAAGCACATAATAAATGTGCAACTTTTTGACCCAGTCAGTCGGCTTTCGCTGACGGTAGTTTTTAATGTCACTTGTGGTGTGTTGTGGATAAAAACATGCGAACAGCAAGACGTCCTCAACAGGAACAGAATATGAAAAGCATTTCAGCTCCTCTGCTTAAGAAACTTGCAAAGTGAAACTAACAAAAAAAAAAAAATGCAGCACAGGGCTTTTTGTAAGCTTCAGAATGTGCGCTCTTTCTAGGTGATCACACTATTTTGACCATTTATTTCATTTAATCGTTTGTAAGGATTATATTTGTAAACCAAAGAGCAGCACAAACACTCCTGTACAAAAAAAGCAGAAGCCTCTTGTCCATTCAGGTAGCTTATTTGTGTGAGTGTGACATGAGCTTAAAAGGGATGTAAAGATCAACTGCTAGTAAGGTGCAAAGTCTGCAGTAAATGCCAGGCCTGTATTGGCTTGTGGTGGTAAATAAAGAGCTTGATCCACAAAGCAGAGCTTTCAATATATATCTACTCAGTGTTAGGTCTCCCTGTCAAACCTCACTTACGGTCGCCACTGACTGCAAGAAGGCGAGACATCCTGAAATCCAAGAGGACCAGTGAGCTGGGCTGCTTCTCTGCACCGGGCGTAGCCGGTCGAACCTGGCGAGGATGATGCACAAGCGTCTCCTGTCGAAAAGGCTGATTGGAAGCACATCCGGGAAAAGACCCAAGGAACACTGATAGAATTACACCTATCTGGTGGCTCATAAGTGATGTACGGGAGCAGTTGGATTATGCTGCCTGGGAAGATATATGGTTTGTGTTATGACTATTATGTATAAGAGTGACAAAAAAATAATGGATCCATGGGCTGACAGTCAATAACTGTGGCAAATATAGAGACTGGGCCATTTTTTCACAACCACGACTGAAGGTCCTATAAAATGGTTTCCCACCTCCAAAGACTTGCATGTGAGGTTAATTGGTGATTCTAAAATTAACTGTAGGTGTGAGTGTGGATGGTTGTTTGTCTCTGTAGTAGTCCTGTGATGCACTGGCGACCTGTCCAGGGTGTACCCCGTCTCTTGCCTGATGACAGCTGGGATAGGCTCCAGCAACCCCTGCAACCCTAGTGAGGATAAGTGATAGTAGAAGATGAGATGAGGTATTTGTATGTTCTTTAGTTCTTTTCTGTACAATGTCTTTAGGTTACTTTAAAGGCTATTCCTAAATAAAATGTATTGTTTTTATTATTAACATGAAAACCACATTAAACCATTATGGAAGCTGTTACACTGCTCCTAACATTACAGACCACCTTATGCCTCCAAAACAGTTGATGTCTGCTGCCATCAAGGAGAGTCATCACTATGGGGTGAGGGTGTCTAGTCTGAGTGTCAGGTCCAAAAGTTTCCCAGCAGAACAATGAATTGTCACAAGACGCTCAATGTTATTGACTTGGTGGTTTTAATGTTGAAGCTGATCGCTGCATATGACCACGCAATGACGCTACATTATTTTGGTGAGCATTGCTGTGGTGAGGAAGACTCACATTGGGTGTATCTTGCTGTCAGTCCAAACTCTCAGACTCCTGACCTGGGTGAAACAGAAAAGAAAAACAGAAGCATCCATCATAGACTGAAGCTTTACTCTTTAAAATGCTCAGTCATCTGCATACTTTATTTAAACCTGCACTAATCAATGTTCATATCAATAGTATCAAATTCATAATTCATTAAATTAATATATACAGGAAAATATTTCTGCTCATCTCTTACCTCTCACCTCTTATCCTCACTATAGGGTCGTGGGGGTTGCTGAAGCCTATCCCAGTTGTCATCGGGTGAGAGGCGGGGTACACCCTGGACAGGTCGACAGCCCATTGCAGGCATAGGAAAATATCATTATGATTATTATTAGTCACTTTAGAGGAAGGACCTGTTTACAGAGGGGACTGGAGGAGATAAACAAAAGGTGTGTGTGCTTTAGCTGTTAGTCCTACAATAAGTTCAAAAGTTAATCCAAAAAACAAAACAAAAAAAGCTAGTTGGGTGATGATTCACAGGTGGACCTACTGAGAGAGGAGGACATGGAATAATGAAACAAGGTGAAAGCTATCACACAATCACATGACTTTACAGGAAGTAAAGCAAAACACAGAAAAACATTTTTCCAGATTGAAACAAGAAACAGTACAAATGATCAAATCTAAAAGTACACACGTATCTCAATACCACAGTAGTAAACTATCCACCAACGATAAAATAACTCTGAAGTTACCAACTGATTATTTTAAATAAAGTTCAGCATATATAAGTTATTTATTTATTTATTATTATTATTATTATTATTATTATTGCTGGTATTTCACTCATACATTAAAGCTCTCCTTCTGGCAATGAGAGTAATTGATCAAACGTCCAAGAACCAGCTAATACCAGCCTGAGTGTCCTTGAGCAACCCACTGAAGCCCAGGTTGCTCCCAGTTCTTGGCACTAATGTGAGCTTGTACGTGTTTGTGTAAACTCGTGGGTAGATGTTTCAGGGTGACTGTAAGTGCTCTGAGTTCCGGCAGATAGAAAAGGACTATGTACAGTTAATGCAAGACCATTTACCATGTACCTACAGCCCCTTCTTTTTGTTCAGCGCACTCTGTTTTGTGTTTGTGTTGCTCGGAAGAGATGGCCTTTCCTGAATGGACGTCGGCCCTTTCTTCTTTAGACAGCAATCTTTTTCTTTGAAAGCTGAGCCTCTTTTTCTTATCTGAAAGCAACTTTTCTTGGGTCCTTCCCAGATTTTCACTCATTTATCATGACTGCCAGAGACGATACATTCATAGAACCCGAGTTACGTCAGGTCACGTCACTTCAGGTACTCTATCTCCTTCACCGTGGCTCGTCACTCCTCAGAAATAACCTATGCAGGCAGATGTAAAATGCACAATGTGAAATAAAGAGCTATCTGGGGTGGATTAGCTTAATTATCACAGAGTGAACCTGCCAGTGGTTTATATGTAACCGAGGTTCCACTCTAGCACTACACCCTTTTCAGCTACAGTACTGTATTAAGCCTGAATGAGTATGTGTCAGGTTTGCAAGAAGAGGTAAGGTTCAAATACTAGACACAAGGAGGAGTAAGGTAGGATGAGGACGGAATAAAACTTGAAATTGAAAATGTACCATAATGACAACAAAAGGTGCTGCGGTGATGGGTAGTTAATCCTAATAGGGGAACAAAAGTGGAGGTACGTGGAATCAGGAAATACAGTGAACAGAAAAGGTGGATCAGGCATAACATTATGATCACCTTCCTAATATTGTGCAGGTCTCCCTTGTGCCTCCTACGTTGTTAGTGAGGAGGGGGCTGTGGGTCCTATCGGTTGAGGATCAGGTAAAAATAATAAACAGGAAGCACAAAGAAAATCAAACTAAAGAACATAAAACTTAATATCATTACAGTATGTGCGTACTTTCTTTCATCACGATGGCCAAGAACATTCAGCTCTGTTCCTGCTGGATGTATAAACTGGCACTTAGACGACTGCCATGGCAAATTAACAGAGTGCTAAACATTGTGTTTTTAGCTCACCCACCATGTAGCTGAAACATTTCTTAAGGCCACTTCAAGCAGTGCGGTCTAGAAAATTAGTACTCACTTGTTAACAGCAAATGCATATATATGAAAAAAGGCCCATCTTATTAAATTATTATTAGTATTGAACTCTACACAGGTGGCACGGTGAATTAAATTACTTGACACATTGGTGACTATTTAGAAGGCCATGTTCTTCAAGGCATCTAATGGTATAGTATTATCTATGTTGAAAAGGTGACAGAGAGCTTAAACCTCAAATAAACGTAAAGTTTCTCAAAAGTGGAATGAAGTAGAATAAAATGAAAAAAGGTAAAGTAGTTAAATGCTCAGGTGCGTCTCTCGTGAGTCGTACATTTACATTCTCTCCCTGTTTGCTTCGCTGTTGAAAGCCCGCCCGAGTGGAATCCACACAATATTGCGCACATGGAACTGAAACGTCGCCAAACCAATCATTATATCATGCGGAGTAAGAGTGTATTCAATGCACGGCCTTGGATATACAGACGAGGATGCTGAGACATAACCTTAAGCCTGCGTACACACAAAAATGGCATCGTCCTTAGAATATTACACATTTGAATACGCTGGCATCAGACTGGCATCTCACATGCGATGCAACTATACACTCACTTGTGGGACGTACCAAAGTCATTAAGACTCCTCGGGCTCGGGGCCACAATTAAGACTATAGTGGCTCTTGCAATCATTCTCAAAATGCTAGTGTCTGATTGGAGCAGACATATCCAATCCTGCGGGCAGATTCTGTTCATAAAGAGGGCCAAGACCTCTGCTCAGTTATTATTGCTGAGAGCACCTACTGTATGTATGTTTGTGTGTGTCCGTGTGTGTGCGGGACGGCGCGCGAGAGGGTCGCTGGGAAACTTGGTACGTCTCATAATAACCCGAGGACACGCGTCCTTCCAGAACAAATTATTTCTGAACCGAGTAGAGGACGTTCAACTATGTGTCGAACCACAGCCGCGCCAGAGTCTCCCGCGTGTGATCGTGTTGTGCATTTCCACACAATATCCCGTGGTGGTGGAGGCAACAACTAAAAAGAAGAGGAAAAAAAAAAGAAACTGGCAGCAGGAACGAGCACTGGCACAATGGCTACATCTGAATAATTAACCCAAATATCCACAAAATTAACTTGTTGGCACGCCGTCGCAAAACACAAAATTGCTAATGATGAAAGTTTGGCAGCAGGAAAAAGCATCCTTTCAAATCAAACCCATTGATTTTCACAAAAGGTTCCATCCCCTGCAGCCCGCAACTACAGCAAAGCAGAGGTGTAATTTCCTAATAAGCGCACGCTATTAAATGAAATTACAGAGATTTTCAAAGACCCCCCCTCCCGCCCCCACCCCCCACCCGCACCCTCACCCGGCTCTCTACCGCCGAAGCCTCTTGCCCAATAAAAGTGCTGCCTGGTCATTTTGGCTGCATTACCTGTCCGCTCTCGTATAATAATGTAATTATCCAGTGACCAGCGTGATAATCTTGCTGAATTACATCGTGACCTGTGTGTGCGTGGCGTGCTTTTCACAGCTCGCCACTCTGTGGGGTAATGGGGAAAGACTGAACCCAAATGATCTATGTCTGATGAAGCCGTGAGTGCAAGCATGCACATAATGGATGCAAACATGGCCAAGGACAATGAGGACACACGAAGTAAGAGGCGCACGGATGTGCAGCTCCATGCGCAAAAGTGGGGAAGTTACTCGGGGAAAAAAAAATTAAAAGTGATTTGTCAGTGATCATTTTCCTATTACCTTGCAATCACGGCTCACTTCCTCCTTGCTCTCGGCCTCGGCTCTGATTCTATCTTTTAAATTAAATTTTCTTTCCCCCGGTTTTTCAGGTCCAACGTCAAAAAACCTGACACTGTTGCTCCTCAAAGATAGAGAGTAATATGGTATTTAAGAAAATAAGACAGAGGAGAAAGCAATACGTCTCAGGGGAATCATGAGACGGAATAGATAACGCGCCTTGATGGGGAATGCAGAATATCTCCACTTGACCACAGCTGGTTCCACCTTATGTGTAACTCTACACTCCAGCCTGAGCACGGCCAGTTACTGGGTCAGCATCTGCCTTTGATACGTCTGTTTTGCAGCTTTGATCTGTCTGTTCTTTTTCCTTCGCACTTGATGTATTATGAAGGAAGGTGCCAGATTAATTCCAAACATCCACATGTATGTGTAACGTAAATGGGCGTGCGATATCGAGCGATAATTCGGTGAGTATGCAGGACATATTTAATAAAAGACGTGTTCGGTGGATTGTGTTTTCAAAAAGGTTATTTATACAGCGGCTTGACATTTAAAGCGTTAAATAAGAAATGGGAAAGACAAAAACAACGTGGAGGGAGACGCTCAGACGCACATTAAAGGTTAGGGCCTCAAATAAAAAGCTTTCTCACTACCAACAAATCCCATGAAAAGATCAAACAACAATATATTGATCCCAGTAACAAATTCTGTGTGTGGTTTATTTCATATTTTTTTGTCATCGTGCCCCAAAAACTGAATCACTGAGTCACACCACTGCACAGGGTGACATGTTCCTTCATTTAGATGTCAGTGGTACCACAGTGCAGGATGTGTGTTAATCCGCGGCTTAAAATAGCCCCCAACAAACGCACTATTGGCTCTTTGTTGAGTGAACTGTGCAACAGATTACAAAAAAACAAAGCAAAACAAAAAAATCTGAATATCAGTGCCACCTCATAAAAAATATCAAAACGTATCAGCGGAGCATCACCTCAGGCTTCCTCATTCCTTCTGACCAGATGAGATGTATTTTCTCTTTAAATGCACGTTTTCACTCTGTAATGTTCAGTTTGTGGGGAGCCCTGATCCGCCAGCGAAGCACTGACATCGTTTCACACGTTGCGCAGCCAAGAGGCAGATGGAAAAGAAACAAAAAAGTCTGGGAAATGGATAAATTTGCAATGTCAAAGGATGGTGGGGGGGGGGCAAAATAAAAAAAGAATATGCATCATAAGAATGCTGATTGCAGCCCCGAAGAGAGCCCTCGATCAAAAACAAAAATCACTTCCCCACCTCTTCAGGCTGCATTGTATAATTTAGATAACAATATCAGACTGGAAAAACAACACAAAAAGGGAAAAGATTATTATTACTTAGTTGTTGTGTTTGATTAAATGAGTTTCAGGTGTTATTGTGATTTGTTTGAAATGATTTGGATTTTCAGTTCAAATGCATCCTTGAAGTCAAGGACCATAGCCACAGACAGAAAGCACAGAAACCTGCGTTTGGCTTTGGTGTTTAGCTTTCTTGACTTTTTGACTCGGACCAGTGATGTTACCTTCAGCCTTTAGCCTGATCTCATGAACGTAGCCATGAAGAGAGTGTTTACATCTACAAAAAACAAAAAAGAAACAAAACAAGGAAAAGTCTTTTCCAATCGGTAGGTCTGACGTGGCACCTTCAGATCAGAATAACATAACGGAGAAAAACATGAGAAAGAACTCATTATTATGGAGAAACTGAGATACTGAGATTACACTGGACTTAAAACACGTACACAGACAGAGTAGCGAGACCAGGTAGTATACAAATATGGCGTTAAATATACGTTATGTGTCATTTCAGACACATTTTGATTGATACATTTTTAGATTTTAAGAGTTGGAGCCAGTGAATGGAGTGTGAGCTTACTGAGCTTGTTGATAAAATGGGAGTGCCCCTGTTACTAGTGGTATTTTTACATTCAGATAGTCTCCAAATGTGCCAAAATAGCCAATTTTGGGAGCTGATATTAACAGGCCCCTGGTAAAACGTCTCTGGAATCTTTTAGCATTAGTCTTGGCACAGGTAATGGTAATGTGTTGTAATATGCTGCACTGTGGTTTTCTGGAGGTTTTGGGCAGCCACGGCATAATTATCATCCGTTTTATTTGGTGGAAATGAAACTGTGATCACGACCGCTTTCCTCCGATTCTACATTCAGATTCTTACATCGTCTACAATGTGTTACCGTGACCTGATATACGGCTGCATCGGGGAGCATCAGACTCGAGAAGCAGCTTTGGGGCCAAAAGATCCCAGGTTCGCATTGCACACCTGCCAATAAACAGTGTTTGAAGGAATAGATGAGTCAAACGCAGAGAGAAAGGATCTCCGCTGAGGGATTAATAGAAGAAGTCTGGGAAAGAGGCCTATGGTTAAAGATGTTAGTTTCACAATATGTAGGGAGTACTTTTTAATAAATGATCAAAGCCAGGCGGCATAAATTTTCAATGACTAGGCCTAAGCAAACGTACACTGATCAGTGATAATGTTCACATTCACAAAAATGGTTTAGGAAAAAAAAAACTAAAAAGAAAAAGCACATGAAGAACAGCACAAGATGTTGACCTGGCCTCTAAATTCACTAGATCCCAAACTGATCAAGTATCTGTGTGATGATCCACAGAGGCTCCTGCCCTCAACCCAAAGGCCCACCATTAACAACATCCTGCTGCCAGACACCACAGTCCATTCAACAGTTCTGGTTGCACAAGAGAGACCTACACAATATTAGGAAGGTGGTCATAATGTTATGCCTGATCGCTACACAAGCTGATGATCTTGCCGCATCTCTGTCGGTTGTTTTTTAATTTTTGCGGAACTGTTCACACATCCCTTTAAAAGCCTCTTGATTAAATTAAACGGATTATGTAAAGTGGCTTAATTAAGCCCTCTCCTATCTTCAAGCCAAAGGTAAAGTCTTCAGGTTGCTTCAGGCTCTATTTTAAAACAACATTATAAGTGTAACTCCCCCTTAAATGATTTAGGTGTTCGGCGTGAACGCAGACTGAGTAGGCAGATCAGAAAATATTGAAATCTGGCAACATATTGTGGGTTTTTGTCTTTACGCAATCTTTATGAAGTATAAACAAACTCCAAGAATAAAACCGCTCTCATCCTCAAACCAAGTTAACAACTTGAAAAAAAAAAGAAAAAAAAAACACAAATAGCAGGCTGCGCCTTTTACCTTCCATCCACATTTCACACCCGCAGCTTACAAAAGAAAATCAAACAAAAAGAAGAAGAAGAAGACGTATTCGTGCCGGCCTAGGCCAAAGACAAAAAAAGAAAGCAACATATAAAAGAGATATGCATCAGAATAGACGACCCGGAGAAGTACGCTGGAAGAAAATGCGCAGCGACGGCAGGAGAAAATAAGACACTGAGAGAGGGGAAGAAAGAGATTAAGAACGCTGAGAGGCGAGTAGCTCCCAGTGCCCCCGTTGCCTCAACACACCAAAAGGGAGGGCGAGAAAAAGAGAGGGGGAGAGAGAAGAAGAAAGGGGAGATGACAAGACAACTAGACACCAGCATCAAAGCGGGTCAGAGGAAACCAGGCTTGGAAGCAATATCAAAGCGCTCAACAAGGGGCACCAGAGGAGAAGACAAGTGGCAACAAAGATGCACATGTGTGCCTTAAGGAAATATGTCTAAACAAAGCTGTCTAATATTCGTGTCTTTGAGCATCTGCATACGCGCCGTTGTGTTGCGTGCGTACAGTGTGTTGGCGTGCGAGCGCAAACGAAAACAATTCTGTCGAGTGTCGACGGAGCGAACACATCGCTGCACTCCTCCATCTTCAATGTGCAGACGAGCCCTTGGCAGCTCAACTTGTCCGAGCGTCAGAAAGCGAGGCTAGCAGCACAGATGGTCAAAAGCGGAGATGCTGGAAAACAAAACGGTTTGCGGAGCAGCAGTGGCAGTCGGCCAAGACGCCAACAAAGCCGAGACCAAGAGGTCCCACCAACAATATGTTTAGTTAGATACGAGGATATTAAATGGTCTGACGGCAAGACTTCCCCAACCAGGGAATGCTTTTCCTTCGCTTGCGTCTGGCTGGGTAGATTGACTCAGATGTTTGTGGGCATGCAGCCTTCGCCTCTGTTGGTGGGGAAAGTATATATTGGGAGTTCTCTTTTGCTTTTTTGTACAATTTTCTGTATTGAATTTACAGCTATTGAACTGAAATGCCATTGTGAAGCGGTGGAGATCGCGCACGCACACACACACACTCGCGCACACACTGGATGGAAGCATCTTTCCATTGTACACGGCTTAACTGGCAAATAACCAGATGGCGGGTGAATGTAAAGACTGATACAATAAATCCCTCCTCTCTGTTTTAATCTCTCAGACAGTTTCCTGCCCACACCTCAGCATGGATGAAATTGCTTCACCTCTCCTGTATATAGCTGAACAGACTTAAAGATCAAGACCTTGGAGACTCAGCGGTAGCAGTGAGCAAAACTCCCTGCCTCTGCCTCTCTAGCCTCATCTGTTTCTCACGCACTCAAGTCCTGAAAGCTCTGTAACTCAGAGGCATTCATCATGTTAAAGCAGGGCTTCGCTTTCCCCGTGTGCAGTCTGCAGCATATAGATTTTGCACTAATCAGTAATATAATTGGGTTACTTGTATTTGCAATCTGTAAGTACAACACAATATCCAAGTGAATAGCCAAAGTCACGACCACAACAACAGCATCACTATGAGGGGATTAAACTCAGCGTTCATCAGCTTAACCCCTTGAAATTCCTAGAGTTTTTGCCTTAAACGCCTAAAATTGCGCACTCAAAGTGCATTTAAAGCTATTCTTGAACTGCTTGGAGTACAGACACGGTTTTGGCCTCTTTTGAAATAGCGCTGGTGGCACTATCACTGAGTATCAGGAGTTTGAATACACTGAGAAAGATTTTCTGTACACCCTATTTTTTCCCCCCTAAATAACATTTGCCTTCAACATACTGTAGCTTGGTGGTATGGACTGGAAAACACAATGGGACCACAGCTTGAAGTCTTTACTTCGTCCCATTTCAGATTTGACAAAAAACTACACAACATGACTGATTTATACACAGTCTTTCTTAGGAGAGCACCAGGCGTGCCGAGTGTGTGCCACAGACCTGGTAAACAGTCTGTCGGGTTAAGTGAGGCGTGTGTCTGTGAAGGTTCTCAGTCATCCAGGTGAGGTTAAGTGAGGTGCGAGGTGTCGATCAAAGGTTCAGAGTTCAGAGCTGCGTTTGATGTGGATCGATGTGGAAAATGTGTGCTTCTAGTACAAATTGTAAAAATTTGCTGCAGCAGATATTGTAACTTTATAGATTAATGACTCGTGCGGACTAACCATTTTTACTGGACCCCTGGCGATGCAGCGGGACCATTTTTATTGGAGCTTTATCTGCCCTTGGAATACTAAGAGGCTCAATAGATGAGTATTTTACGTTTTTGTGGTTGTGATGAACCATTCAGATCTCGGGAAATCAAGCTTTCCAGCAGTGTGTAACACGTGCTGGCAGATAGACGGGGGGGAGTTAATACTGGTGAAAATTAGCTGTGAAAATAGCAGATGGGCCTGTAGAACGTCAACGGGTTAAACGTAACCTCTAACTGAAATGGTTTTGTGGGTAACTGGGCAACCTTTGTCAAACACATAGTGAGTTTCCCTCCGGAAAGCCCTTTCTTCTCTAAAGCTTGGTTTGCACTCTCACAAATGGCTCCATGCAGATCATACGCTGTAGCAGGTTACGTTATTGTGGGTTGGTTCTGGCATTTATGGCATTTACAGTATACTGTGTATCTCACTGTAATTGCGCCGCTAAAACACCAGTTTCAGTCTAGTCGAGATTCTCTTAGTACTTCAAACAGTGACAACTGAAACCAGCTGGTTCATGCTGGAGGTGGAGCTAGTTAGACAACTGTTGCTTTTATGGAAATCACTGCAACAGAAGAAAAATGCCTTCTGAGTAGATGGTGTGTAGCAGATGGAAAGAGGGTGAATTTCCTCTTCTCATCCAGCCAATTAGAGATGTGAATGGGGAAATTCATTTCGGACAGGCTGTTGTGGCTGTATTAAAAGTGATGTATCTAAACAAACGAACATGGCTAAACATTCTAAACGTATTATGAATAACTACTGTTTTATTCAGCAGTTGAAAAAAAAAATGCAGTTCCATTAAGTGATCAGGATTCTGACTGGAACAAGTGGTTTTAGCTTCAGTCTTTTAGGGCGATATTTTGCACATAGCCAAGTGTGTACACTGAAGACGTTTTCAAGGACCTCGCTTCACTTGATATCTAGAAATTGTTAAGTAGTGCTTAGTGCTTAGTAGTGGTTAGGGCTGAGGAGAGAGATGGGCTGTCCACCATGGAGACTATACAGCACGAAACCAAAAAGACACATGAGTTAGTGACGTGTGGATCGATACTGAAATATCGATACCGGGTCTTATGCTCTAAAAATGATTCTCAAATCAAAATATCGATACTTTCTATACGATTGTCATGTAGGTGATGTAGCAACACAGTTGAATATAACTAAACTATTGAGTTGCGGCAACACAACAAACCTTGTGAAGCACCTCAGGTTAAACCACAGCACAGAATACGAGGTATTTATGGTGAGGAGGAGGGTAGAAGAGGAGAACACAGTGTCAGGATTAAGATGCAAGTTTTCATTTTATAGTAGTTCTTAATAGTTAAAGAATGATTTATTTTAATGGTCTTATTATACTTTTTTTTTTTTTTTTAATAGTTTGAAACAACATTTTCACATAGTTTGTATGATTGTGTCCTGTTTGGTTTTTCTCTTGTATTAGCTCAGCTATATAGTAAATGAGGCCACTACCTCAATGTACTTATGAGTTTAAAATAAATAAATAATAGACTCTGATACATGAAGCTACAATTTGAAATACACTGTGTTTTTAGGTTTACCAGACACATTACGTGTATTTACACACAGCATCGTATCGGTCGATATCGCCAATATCACCAGTCTGAATTTTACTGAGTATCGGATCAGAAAGGAAATCGCTGGTATTGAACATCACTACGATGGATGAAACGTACTGATATCACATGACATGCCTCGGCGTGGCGTTCAGACCAGGCTGGCTTTTGCAAAGGAATCAGTCGACTAGAAACATTAAAATCTAATTCAGACACCAAATGTTCCACCAAGAGGTAATGTGATTAACCATAGCTGATAAACCCTGAGAAAACAGGCAGCATCAGACGTCATCATCTTGGCTGTGCCTGACTCTGTCTTACTCACGGCTAATTCAAACGCCTCATAGGCAAGGAGGCGCGGATGGAGTCGAGGTGGGTGATGTCCCGGCAGACGGCTGTTAAACTGCGACGGCAAATCAGCCGTGCCCTCACTTTGTGCGCCTTTAAAACCGTGTGCAGTTTTATATGAGGCTGTGAATATTTTTATTTCTGCCGGCAGTTTACGAGGACTGTCTTGCTTTTGGAGCCAGCCTCAAGTGGACATGTGAGGAAGTGCATCTTTCGGCGCTGACGCTTCTTTATAGCCCATCCACTACAATACTTTTTCCAATGAAAAAACAAGAAACAACACTATGTTCACATCCACTGTTATACTGTATACATACCATCACCTGCTTTACATTTCTCACTAGATTCAACCTGCCCATGTGATCAAAGCACATGCTATATCTTGAGCATTTATTGTTAATGTGCTTATGTAGTATGTCCATGATCATTCTGGGCAGCCGCTTTCACATGCATAAAAGAATAAACTGCACCGCAAATGCAGCTCTTAGCGCTCTTGACATCGAGAGCTTATTTTTCCCATTAATGGGAGGGCCTATGTGGATAGGAGGGCTCTATATATTGGAGTGTGTGTATGGAATGGAGGTGACATTAGAATCATTGCGGGACAATGGAAAGGTAGATGGTTGTATACTGGAAATGACAAAGGAGCAACACAGAGTTAGGCAGAGGGACGAAAAGCAAACTAGACTATAGGTAAGTGAGGGAGAGTGTACAAATTGAATGGGAGGAAGAAAAGGGGAAAGAGATACTGGAAGAGACAGATAGGGTAGTGGTAAAGACGGAGGCACTTAAGGATGAGAGTGAAAGAGCGAGAGGGACAGACAGTGAAAAAGGGAGAGTAAATTGACTGCCGCGTGTCACATGGAAACAGTCCCTAATTGGCCAATCAGCCGACCCCAGATTGAGCCTGCCGTTCTCTCTGACACTGCAAGAGCACCTGTACCTCTGACACACACACACACACACACACACACACACACACACACACACACACACACATCTCCAAACACCTGCCACCATTACCACCTCTTCATCTTCCCCATCCATTTCTGACATGTCCTTTTAAGAAAGATCTGTGACAGTGGGGAGTCGACAAAGAGGGAGGAGAAACGGATGATGGAGGGACAATAAGTGAAAGAGTGGAAAAGAGAATATCTTTTATTATTTTTCTCAAGAACAGGCAGTAATAAGTCATCGGCTTCACTCTTCAGCTTCTCCCAACAATCACAGATATTGTGATTTAAAAAAAAAAAAATTTTGCCAGTTGTTTAGTCAGGACAGTTAAACTTAAATGCAAATGTTTCCACAGTTAACAGTGTTATAGTAATAATCTCTAACGCTGCCTTAATAGATTTTTTTCCCCCCAGCTGTGGTTAAAAACGAGGTTGTAAAATCAATTTTGATGCTGAATTCTGCAGATAGTTGCCTGTTAAATAATCCAGCACACATGGCAATCAGATGGATGTGGCAATATTAGTCTAAAAACACTACTATGTCTTTAAGCCTATTTTGGATTTTGTTAACTCAACCCAGTTCAGCCAAAGATATATTTTGGCTAGTGAATGCAAAAGGGCAACAGGGTGAGTTACAGAATTGTCCTCGGGAGATGGAGGAGACAAAAGCAGAGTAAAAAGGAGAATACACAATGATGTGATCTACAGCAGGCTACGTTTTATACTCTAAATACAAGCATTGCTTGTAAACGGGAAACCCATCTGGAGTTTTAAATCCAGATTTACATCCGCCACATATCGTGGAAGGTGATGACTGGGGCTCAGCTGCTTCAAGGTAAACACTTGGTGGTGCTCACTCTCCAGTGTGGCGCCATTTAACCATCACAGGGGAAGAGGGTGCTACAGCGTGACGGCGCACCGTAAAGAATGAATGCACTCACTGTTACTGGCGCCGTCTGCCCTCCCCACGTGGCGTCACTCAAACGATGCGTCCACATGCAAGAGACTGACAAGAAACAGGTCAGCGGCAACACGCCTTCCGCTGCCGGAGCCAACGTCAAGGTTGGGAGAGCTCGGCTGTTCTCCTCTGACCCCTGTCAGCGGCGGAGCGCGCACACGCTGGGCGGTTTTTGTTTTGCGTGCCATTCTGAGTGAACTCCACATCCACAAGATCAGCAGTTTTAACAGCACTCAAACCGCACATCATGCCACGGTCAAAGTCACTGAGATCATGCAAACTGCTGCCATCCTGCTCCCTCATGTGACCGTTTTACATGCTGCTCTGATTAGCTGTTTGATTATGAGTAAGCATGCACGCAGATGTTCCTATTAGCGACTCTGTGTACGGGGCAGGAATATTTGCACGCCACATTTGTTTTTATCTCTTATTACGGCGGAGAGGCTAATACAAATGTTTGCCTTTATGTTTGTCGGTATATTTGTCTCTCCCCCGTAGTCGAGGCTAGACTAGCAGTATTCAGTTTATACTATCAATATTCATTAAGTGCTTCACTGTCTTGCTGTTTTTTTTTTTTCCTCTTCTCTTTTGTTTTTTCACTCCTACACATCGCTCCTTGACTAATACATAGAGGCAACTTAAGGAAGTCTGTTTACTGTCATTGACTGTCATTGCCACTGCTGAAGTTTAAAGTTTGTCAGCCCTGGTTCGCCCCCTACTGGCCTAAAGCTTTCCACATTTATATGTAGCTCAGTGCTGATGCTTGAGAACTCGAATGTGAAGTCATTTTAAGCTCCACTACTCCCGTTCAAAATAGGGCACGACATTATTTCGTACAGATTTAAATAATTCCACGGTCTGTATCTGTATCTGGAAAAGGCGCCACAGAAACGCGCGCCGTTGTCTTCGAACCGCACAAAAAACATGTCCAAAATAGGTTTAGTTGTTTACTCGAGTAATAAATGACACCCTGCTGTAGCTCTAGGAGAACATGAAGGATGCTCAACTAAACAAGAGCGAAGCATTGTAGTGGGCTTGTTTGATTCTGCGCTAGTGGGAACACACACACATGCACACACACAGACCAAGGGTTGCTGTGATCTCTGGATAAATGGCCTCTGGTATCACTTTAGTCTTCTGAACACACACGCTCATACAAACAGACAGACAGACAGACGGAGAGACACACAAGAACATGCGCAATCTCCACAGTGCCACAAAGGCCAACGAATAATTCGAAAATACAAGGCATAAGCACGGATGCACGCTCCCTCCTGCCCACACACGAGCGCGCACAAACACACACAAATGCACACACGCACACACTCTCTAAAGGGAGATGAATTACTGAGTGGATGGGATCTGACGTAACCCGTGGTGGAAGTAGGTCACATGGGGGAAGACAGGTCATCAGGGAAATAACACTGCAGTTGCACTACCTGTCTCTGTCTGTATCCCCCTTTAAGAATCATTGTGCTTTTGGGCTTTGCCATTCTGGAACATAATGCATATATGGATGTCGCCATATGCCGCATGTGTGGTAACTCTGCAATATTTTATCAGGATTGCAAACAGAAGGGTGGAAAACTACAGTTGGGACTCAAAAATGTATAAACCTGCAACAGCTGATCCGAGCAGAACCTCCCTCTTCTCAGAAAAGATCCTGCGTTTTTGGTACCGAGAGAGATTCTTTCTTCTTCTTCAGAAATGAATCTGGGTTTGAAACAAGAAAACCTCACACGCAACGTTTTTTTTTTTTTTTCTCAGTTTTTGTGCAGCAAATAAAAGTGTGGTTCCACAGATTTGCTAGCAGCTGTCTGAAGGTTAGGCACAATACTGACAGCATGCTGATGTTTATCTTTAATGCTGACTGTGTTCCTAAGTTGAGCCTGCGAGCATACAAATGAGTTTTTTATGTTTTAGGTTATAAATCTAATCAAAATTAAAATTAATATTGGCTTGGATAACGTTAGCCTTAAAGCCAGTCTGAATTTCAACAACTGACTCTCTGGCAACAACAAACATCTGTTCAACTTTTATAGATTTACTTTCAGTAATTATTGAAATGCTACAGCTCAGGCCAAAGTGGTGCACTGATATGCTGATCAGTGTAGATATTCTTACGGCCACGCTGCTAGCGCCTAATTATTTAACAGATACGAAGAAAGAATACATTTATAAACCCTTATTCACTTAAAAATTCTGATTGACGAGGAACCTCAAGGTGGTGGTAACACTCCAAACTGCCCCCAGCTGCAGCCTGAAAGCAATTATTGCAGGAGGCCCAGTCATAATTGCCAATATAACTAAAAATACGTCAATGAGTAGGAATAATTCCGCTCTCTGTAGAGGCCAGCAGGTTCAAGATTTGGCAGCGTTTTAGCTTTTAGACATGCGTGACTTCTATCTCTCCGCTGCCCTCTCTTTCTCTCCTTGAGGCATTTTCTCTCAGAACTGAAACCAACCCGAAAGGTACGACCATGAACCTGCATCGCCCCCCGCATTTGACCTCGTTATTCTTTCTCTCTGATACATTATAACATTTGCATAATTTACATTCAAGCCCGTCTCAAGTCCCAACCGACAACAAAACTGACTTCTCCAATTCCAACTGAGTCACACACATGCACTCGTACGCCAGTGCGACTGTCTATACCCGTGCAGTAATTAAGCCATCTGGATATCAAAGTGGCTAGCTTAGCCTCGGGGTAGAATGACAGCAGTGGTGAGGTTTGTGTGCGAGTGTGTCTGTGTGCATGTGGCGCTCATGTGTATGCGCGTGTGTGCCTATATGACGATGTGGCGTAAGGCCAAGCTACTGGCTGCAGCAGTGAGATTCTGTCTTTAGTCTCTATCACTCTGCACTAATCCAATTGTGCAAAGAGAGTGAGGGAGAGGGAGGAAGAGACCAGTTGAGAGAGAGAGAGAGAGAGAGAGGGAGAGAGAGAGAGAGAGAGAGAGCGCGCATACAACTGGCTGCACTCCAATTCTAAATGGCACGCTGGATGGTGATGTCTATTAGCGGGTGAGAGCACAGAAAACACACCCAGCCAGCCCCCTGGACGCACAGACACATGCAAACGCGCGCACACGCAAGGCACCGCACTAACACGCCCACTTGCTTCCCGTCGCCACATAAAGAAGCACTTACTCACACTCACAGTTATTGCCACAAAGATGAGAGCAAGTGCACGTTCCCTCTCAAAGAAATTAACATCTCGTGGCTGCACAAAATCAAAGGGGACCCAAACTGCAGATGTATAAACCAATATGCAATTAGAGTGACAAAATGACTCAGCCGCAGCTCTTCAGCAGGTCGTGTTGAATGCGTGGCGGTATCTCGAGGTCTGAGTGCTGTGAGTGCGCGCGTCCCCTTCACGGTGGAAGATAGGTCCCGCAGTGCCATCTGCTGGACAAAGCCTCCCTCGTGTTTTCACATCATGGAAAAACAACACGTGTAATTGAGCTCGGCGAGTCACTGATTTGAGGATGTGCGTGCATAATCGGGATTTTCCATAGCTTTTAAAAGTAAAGAAAGCATATGCTCCGAACAAATAGTTTTGAATACCCTTTCATTTTTATAGGAAATAATGAAATGCCATCCTGTAAGTGTGCTGTTTATACACCTGTTAATTAATATGTGCAGTGAACCTCGGGATTCACATGGCAGGTGCTAAAATATAAAGCTGGAAGTCAGCAGCATTTGATGGGATTTAGATATAAGAGCACATTCAGTTTACAGAAAGCACTTAACTCAGCGGTTACCCACCTGAAGAACTCTGCAAACCTCTTCAAATGTGGCCGTCTCAGAGGAAAGAGCAAACTCCGGTTGAACTCGAACACACAACCAAGACCGTGACCTGTTAAGAGACATCACAAGCCAAAGGGGTCAACACAAAGAGGATACAGTCAGATAAGTGATATTTTTTGGCATCTGGGTCAAACATTGTAAATAGAGCCGCAGTGTCAGAGAGAATTGAACTCGGAAATCATGACCGCAGCTCTGCAGATAACAACATGACATGTAGATTATAAGATGGGAAAGAAAAATTAAAAATAAACAGTGATGGATCAAGCAAACATTTCTGCCAAGTCCTGATGACAAAAATGGCCATCTTTCTCATGAGTGTACCAGTAATCCAGCAAGACAGATTTGTGTCTTCTGATTTTTAGGATGTGAAATTTATCCATCTTTCTTTTTAACCTGTCTGCGAAAAAAAATAGTGTCGTGGTCAAGCTACCAGCCAAAACTGGGACTTTCGTGCCCCGAGTCTTGTCTCTCAGCCTGCACTCACCTTCAAAGAGCATATAATTATCCATCAAACAACAGTTAAGGTAAGGGTAAAATACAAAAACAGCTTTAAATTCCTTAAATAATAATGCATACAGCACATGAAGCCTTCCATCACGCCTGTATCGCCGTGACCAGTTTACTCTGTTTATATTACGGGCTTGCCAATATCCTGTTTTCCTGACACTAGTGCGGCGTGTGTGCGGTGTGGGTCACTGGGGTTTTTCTGACTTGGGATGAGAACTGATTTCATGTCGGCAGGCCCCGCGTATCACAAGCCCTCACCTCCTTCATTTCCTGTGATAATAACAGTAATAGATTTTGGAGGCTTTTTTCCCCCTTCCTTTTACTCGTCTAAATATGCAAGACGTGAGTTAATACTTTTGTCACAATGGTGAGAAGCAAACAATTAGCAAAAATAATGATTGGGGATGAATCAGGCGGTGACAAGATGAGATGAAGCAGAGAAGAGCATTACAAATTCTAATGTCTGTGGGGAGCCGGGGCTGTGATATGAGCTGAGAATGCTGCTGGGATTTGAATGTGTGCGTGTGTCTGTTTATGTGTGAAAGAGAATATTTATGGGTGTGTGTGCATGTGAGTCTCAAACAGACAGATAAACAGACAGAAATAGCCAGAAGATGAGAGCGAGATATGAAGGTATGCAGGGGGGAGAGGGAGAGGGAGAAGATGGAAGAGAGAGGGTCTCAAAATGAAAGTGAGTGAAAGGCAACTGAGACTGACAAACAATTTAATGCTGGATTTACTTTGACGTTAACAACCTCGAGTTCATATTTCAACAATGTATCAGTGCCACTACTGTTGTTTGTTTAAAATTAATTAAGTGAGTGGTAATAAATAAAAACTTCTTTCATCCAGTGTGTGTTTGTGTTTTTATTCATTACACACACCATTACCTTATGCCAAAGAAATTTCTTATTGCTAAAGATCCATTGTGTATTGCCAATTTAATTTTGAAATGACACACAGTGAAATCCTTGTGTCCATGCTTTATTAAATAGTCTGTATAAAAACTCCTAAAATGTTTTATACTTTTGCTTGTTTTTGGTCATTTTCACTTCCTTTTACACAGTTTGCACTCAAAACATGAAGTTGCAGCCGATGCTAGTCAGCTTATGATAACATAAAGACCAGAAACAATAGGATAGAGCTGGTGCTAAGTAGCTTGTCCTAGCATAGATACCAGAAACAAGTGGGTTGAGCCTGTTAGTACCCAGGATGTAGGATGCTAATTAGTGCTCTTTAGAGGTAATTCATTCCCACAGCCAGTTCTAGTTAACTTGTCAAAGCATGAATCCCAGAAACAGCAGGGCAGAGTCAGGTAGCACACAAGACTTAAGATGTCAAGTAACGTTCCACAGAGGTTCTGTCAGCCACTAATGGAGATGGAGCCACCTAGCCCGCGAGGTGGTTTTAATGTTATGCCAGATCAGGGTAGGCCGAGGTGCTGCTAAATGAGAACCTACAACCAGAGCTAGCTAACTTGTCAAAGCATAAACAACAGAATAGACAGAATTAATTCAGGTGGCACACAAAATGTGTATGTCAAGTGTTCAATAGTGTCCTATCAAATATGAACCTACAACCACTGTGAGGTTTCTTATCATAGCAAATGTGTCAAAAACAAGAGGATCGAGCTAGCAAGTCTCCATGATACAGCATGCTAAGTACTCTTTTAAGGTGCAACTCAGTGTAGCAGCTACATCTGGGGCTAACTAGCTTGTCATAGCATGAAAACCAGACATACAACTAGAGTCAGCTAGCACACAAGTAACACACACTGACCAGTACGTTTTGGAAGTGCTTCTAAATGTGCTAGCTAGCTTGTCTTGGTGAAAGACCAGAAACAAGGGGATAGAGTCAGGTAGCACCCAACATTTAGCATATCAGGTAGACATGGGGTGGGTCAAATATGAAAAGAAATATGAATTTATCACAGCATACAAACCAGAAACATAGGACCAGATACAGCTAGCACACAAGAGATAGCATGTTAATTAGTGTGCAACATAGTTGTTGCTTAAAAAAAGAACTCACAGCCAGGGCTAGTTGCATGGAGGTCAGGGACACGGGGGTGGAGCCTGTCATCACACCCCATATATGCTGACATTAAAATGGAACCTGTGGGTTGTGGTTACAAAATTGGAAGTTTGGAAGGATACACAGCTTGTAGTACATCAAATTGTGATTTGATGTACTACAATGGTAAGAACACAATAAACAGCCTGTTTGAAAGCAGTACTGCTGTTGTTTAGAAGTGTTGCTAAACATCAACCTACAATCAGTGCTAGCTTGCTTAATAAAGCAGAAAGGCTGGCGACATTTTTACGCCAGCAGTCACACAAAATGCAACATGTTTGTTTATGTTCTGGAGTAACTAAACATGAGGCTGGAGCCAGTATTAGTTGGTTTATCAGAGCTTTCAAGAGCCACACTAGTTATACTGATTTAAGTCTGCTATCTGCTTAGTTTGGTCACTTGTTATTGTTATGACCAGTCTCCTGGCTAAAGCAATGAAAATGTTGATTTTAGACGTTTCGCATAGATATGTTTTTAATTGATTTTAGCATTTTATGAATGACAAAAAAAAATGTTGCGCATAGACTAGAACATTACGGTAGCCAGGTAGGAAGCACCACTGAACATGTTGTGCCCAGACTACAATAATTACAGTAGCCTATTGCACTGCTATTGACATTACAGACATGCCAGTTTAAATATGTCAAAATGTTTCTTCATTTCGTCTTGGTAAGATCCAATTCTATTTTCATTCTTTCTTTCCTTTATTTATTTATTTTTTTAATCTATTTCATTTCAAAAATCTGATTACTTTAACTTGGAATATATGCACTGAAATGTTAAACTAGGCTGTGCATTGTAATTGGACTGTTAAGCTCCTCTCATGCTCAATAGCACTAACTGCATTACGAGTATTAGTTCACTGCTGCTTTGCAGTTAGATATGAAGAATGTTTACCTTTGTGGGAGGCTAAGCTAATTTAGCAACTAGCATGATTTAGTTTCCCTCACTGACATGCAGCCAGTTCTTGTTGCTTATTGAGGCTTGAACTCTTTAATGATGAAGACAAATGAGCTCATTATTAGGTGTTTTCATGCGTGTGTGTTTTGTGTGTGTGTGTTTTCAGCGTACATGAATTTCCGGGTCTGCTGTATATTTTCACCAAGTGTGTGTGGTTTTGGAGGTGGGTTTGTTCACGCTTGTGTCAACCTCGTAGTTGTGTGAGCGTACGCATGCAAATTCTAACCTTTACCTTGTTAAAGCTCTGCCTCATGAGGTTAATTGCTTCTTTTAGACTGACTTGTTGAATTTTCACTCTTAAATGCGTCTCAGTGTTGTATTTTCTTAAGCGCATGTGTGTGTGTGTTGTGTAACACGTGTGTTCTTACTCACAAGTGCATCAACCAACAACAGAAAACTTCACAATCACGAGCAGAGAGTGCGAAGGGAGGGGGGATGCTCACTTCCTCTTAATTGTGTTAGGAGTCCATATGGCTGTGTTGAAGAATATCATGCCTCTGATTTCTCATCATGTGCCACTATTATCAGACGCTGTTCATTTGCTAAGCATATTTACCATAAGCCTGTTGCTTTCACAGATGAGATAGACGGTGAGATGGAGAATCCCTACTCTGAAACTAAATTAATGCCTAAATGCATTCTAATCTAAAGAGATCGTTTGGGAATAAATTCATGGCTAATGGAGTGTTTATTAGCAGAGCCGTGTGTGTGAATTGTGGTATAATGAGCCCTGCGAAAGGTTTGCCTAGAAAGCACAGTAGATTGTCTGTGCATGCAGATGGTGCTGCAGTCCCGACTTTGAGCATTAGGGGGTGCTAAGAGACAGGAGGGGCAAATGGAGCACCCCTTTAGGAAAACACGAAAAATGAAACGGGAATTAAATAAAAGAAATAGCAGAACCATCAAAAAAAATGGCAAGAATAATTTTCAGACTTAACCCCCTTATGAATCCCTCCACTTTATTTATCACCCACTGGTCACAACGTTACCTTACAAAACTCACATCCAACATAGAACTGCATTGGAATGTGATTCTTTTTTAATATGCACACACGCACATTCAATAACAAAATTAAATACGGTTGTTTTATAAAATAAACTAGGCAGAGGAAAGGAGACACATTAAGTGATATTAAGACATGCAGTGACAAATATAAAAAATAGACATTTGTTTTCTTTTTCTGTACAAACATACATTGACACATATAAATATATAGAAGTAAAAAAGAGTGTATTTTTAAAATACAAAGGTCAAATTGTACAGTTACATTCCAGAATAACAAAACAGGAGACATAGCACAATATTCAAGTGAGTTTGCCTTTTTTCCACAGACACTGTACAATATTGTTCACTGTAGAAGCAGAAATTAGACCACACAACTGTTGGTTTCTCCCCGTGGAGTCTGTTCACGCTGCTGTAAACATTACAAATAAAGGAAGGGTACAGTTTTTGTTGGTAGATTTCCGTTTGAAATCGCTCATTCGAGCACCTTTCCGGGGGACTGTAATATTAGCTGAGCAATGTGTTCTTTGTATGCTCGCTTTGATGCCTTTGAGTCACCTCGATCACATCTTCAGTGCCGTGTTTTGCTCTTCTCCGCGCGACTCTCAGGAGTGAGAGGCAAAGAGGAAATTTGGTAAATTGAACAAGACAAGCATTACAGTGGACAACGAAACTGCCATCATAAAGTTTTTATAAGCGGGCACACAGAACAAGCATCTATCAGAATGTGGTGAAATGTTCCCTCCCCCATCCCACGGTTAAAATCATCGCCCTCTCTAGTTCTGCCTGACATCTTGCAGCAGTTTGTTGATCTCGTGGACCAGCTCGCTAGCGTCCATGCCGGCTTCATGGCGACTCTCGCTACGCTTGCCACTCTGGTGACCCTGATGAAAGACGCCATCAAAATCATCTTCCTCATAGTTCTCTGGGATTTCCTCCATGGCTGGCAGCCATTTGAGGTGTGGCGGCTGTCCACTGGTGGGGTTGGAGGTCGAGGTTGAAGATGAAGAAGATGAAGACACATGGTTGCTTGCCGCAGCTCCACTTCCTGGGTTTAGATAGTGGGTATTGGCCGCCCACGCAGCCACACCTGGGGGGTAAGCGGGACCCTTGCCACCTGGCAGCAACCCTCTCCGGTTGTCCTGAGGAACGGCATTGTTACTATGGTTGCCACCACTGTTGCCACTCCGTCCGCTTCCTCTTTCAGTGTTTGATGAGGATGAAGGTGGGCTTGTTTCAGTGCACTCAGCATAGGAGTCCATATTTGGGGGTAAGAGCCGCTGGAACACAGAGTTCATCTCTGTGAGGAGAGAACCAGCCCCTCCTCCAGCTGCACATGCATCAACTCCTCCTCCGGGGACAACTCCTCCGGCCCCCACCTCTTCATTCTCGGGCTCCTTGCCAAAAGTGGAGAAGCTTTTGCGGCACTCCGAGTCAACAGAGGACTGGTCATCGTCAAGCTGAGGCTGCTGGGAGGACTCCTCCCCGGGGATGTACATGTTGTTGCGGTAGTCAGCAGAGGAAGCAGGTGAGGAGAGGGGGGGCATCCAGCACTGGTCAGAGTGTCCCAGGATGCGACATTCATCCGTGCACAGTCTCATGGCTAGAGCAAAAAGAAACAAAGAAAATAAAGATGCAGAAAGAGTCAAATGAATGTCCCTATATAGAGATATTAACAAATGCAGTAAATACATGAAAACCAGCCTTTCAGATTTTGAAAGACAGAAGTGGAGTTGCGTTGAAAATGTGTGTTCATACGATAAAGAAAATGTCAATACACTTGAATAAAATAAGCTCTGAACCTTGAGACCGGAACAAAGGAGGGCAAGGAAGTGTTAAATTTGAAGAGCTGTAAAGTTCAGCAAAAGGACAAGGTGCTTGTGTTTTTGTATGAAAATAAGGCCATGGTTGGGGTTTGATTTATTCTTTTAGAATGATCCGTGTACACTACCCATTTAATATTTCATGCAGCTCTGCTTCAGTCTTTCACTAATGTCAAGATCATGGCTTGTTTTTTTTCACTCTTTTTCTCCTAATCTCTCTAAATTCCCGCTTGAAGGACCAGCTTGGCAGTATTCACAGCTTACACCGTGATTATCCAGGTAGTGCTAGGTACGAGAACTATGACAAAAACTGAATAAACAGATAAACAATTGGCAGATTCCATCCAAATTGAATTACAGACAGATGTTAATGTAATATTTGGCCGCTCTGCCAAGTATGTCCAAGTCTCCTAAATACAAGGCTGAGGCAGGGATTTGCTTGTTTGGTTCTTTTTTATCACATTCAGCATGACATGAATAGCCACATTTTCCCATCTAAATAGAAAAATCTAAACAAATTAAATCTATTGAAGAGAAACAGTGGTAATCCTCCCTCTCGGCCCATTATCTCCTTGCCCTCCCTCCTTTTCCCACATATTAGCATAAAAGATAATGGAAGCGAAGGGAAGGGAGGAGACCTGAAACACCTCCAAGTCTGGCTGAAAGGAAGAAAAAAAAAGAAGGAGATACGGAAAGACTGTCCATGTCCACCACCCATCCCTTTATCTGTCTCAATAAAGATGGAGAATAGAAGAGAGGGAGATGCAGAGGAGCTCACAGGCATGTAGTTGAGGCGAGAAAGGGACAGACTCAGTGAGAGAGAGGGAGGGAGGGAGGGAGAATAACATCATTCTAAAAGCAATTACTATGAATTCTCCTCAGTTCAGACATGAAAGCACACCACTGTCACTCACCGCGGGAAAAAAAAGGGAGAGAAAAGAAAAAAGGAGGGAGGAAAGAAAAACAGCACCCTGAGACGCATACCGATGAGTGACAGGCGACTCATCTCCGCTCCAGGGAGGATTTTACAGACACGACTCTATCTTAGGGGCAGATAACGCACGCACACACACACACACACACACACACACACGCACAGTAGTACAAACAGCCAGACACACTGTAACCTCTCTCAGTGTGATAACGAGCGTGGAAATGAGGACTGTGTGGAAGAATGGGGCCGAGCACAATAGGGATTGTGTTGGCAACCGGGTGAATGGAGTGGCTGTAAAGGCAGGTGTACAGACAAATAATGGGCTTAGGGCCTGACGCTGTCCGTGGTGCTGAAATTTGTCAGGTAGACAGCGCACTGAAGGGCTGGGTGTGGTCTGGAGGAGGACAGCCCGTGTCAATTAAGGTACATTTAAGGACAAGAAGCGGGAATCAGTGTTTTACAGTCATCTCAGCCGGCTCAGAGCGGATGAGAACAAGGCAAGATGGATTTGAAAAGCACAAAACGACAAGTTTCTGCAAATGAGATGAGGTGCAATTATCTTCTGAAAGCTGAGGTGATAGCTGAGTGTGAGCTGCCGCGGCAGAGTGTTGAGGATGTGAATCAGATGACTGCAGCCAAGTCAAATTGAGGAAGGTGCCAAACAGGAAGAAATGTGGTGATGGTGGTGGCAGTGGTGCTGTGAAGCCACTTAGGATCAGGCTCTGAGAAAAGCTGCGCATCACCAGTAACTCACCTGGGTGGAGTCGATGGTGCATCTCAAGGTGCATCAGATCAGAAAAGCCCTCCCCCAGCAGCAGCCTGTCCACGGGGGATTCCCGCCCCATGTCACAGTCACTGTCCCCCGCCTCGCTGTCCCCACGGCCACTGTCCTTTAGGCTGAACTTGTCCATGTCTTGTAATGCATACCTGCGAGTGTTCATTTAAAAAAAAATAAAAATAAAAAAAATGCAAACTTAGATTTTTGCGCATTTAAAGCTGAATGTGTTCTCTTCTGCAGACTTGGCTGAATCAGCCCATCTTTAGAAATAAATCCATCATAGCTGACTTAAGGCTGCGCCTGGAATCTCAGGGCTCAGCCCATAAATTCTACATGCAGGTGGATCACATCAATAAATCTATCACAGTAGCCACAAGAGGGATCAGTAAATTTGCTGCCGAAAGATCATAAGATGACATTTTATGATGATAGTAATGATGGATGCAGACTTTACAACCTGGTTCCTTTTTTCTTTTTTTTTTAAATTACCAACAAAATTGTTGCGACATTCAGACAAATGAGTTGCGTACTTTTGAACTGAATGATCTTGGTGTGATAACAACTGGAAAATGAAATAAACACATTTACACGCCGAACCATGATCTACACATATCAACTGACAGGCAAAACTTGTTGAAACATGTAATACACAATGAGAAACAAGTGGTTTGAAAAGTAAACAAAAAAAATATCTTTCGGGGAAGAGGTGGTGGGTAAAGGGGTATGGGGGGCTGAGGGATAGGGGTAAATTACCTGTAGCTGCGGGAGTATTTGTTGCCACGGAAACTGGGTCTGGGCTGGTACTGGCCCTGATGGAGCATGGACAGAAGCTGTGAGACTTGCTACATCCAAAAATGACAAAACAAAAAAACAAAACAAAAAAAGAAACAGAAAAGGGAGGATGAATAACAGATGGGAAATCAAGATAGGGGAGAAAAAAGAGAGACAACACAAAAGACAAAATAATGGATGAGTAAACACAAAATGGATGATGGAGAGGCTGCTAAAAATGGATGAGACAAAATGGATGACATTAAAACAAAAACAGAGGGAGGGGGAGTTGATGTGGGGGTAAGGGTGAGTCTAGATGAATATGGAGACATATGACTGAGGGGTGAGTCATGGTTACGATGGAGGTAATGGTGACAGGGTGTAAACAAGGTAAAGACAAAGACACATCTATAATCATCAACAGTTTTAATGAGAGTCAGTCTGAACTACAGGGCAGTGTTGATTAAGTCACTGTCACACATGGAGATGAGTTCATTTGCTCAAACGGAGACAGCTGTGTGAGGATGAGAAGGCTGGTGTGTGTGTGTGTGTGTGTGCGTGTGCATGCATGCGCGAGTGTACGTCTGAGTGAGCGAGAAGTGCTGCGAGAGAAAATTTGGGAAGGGGCTGAGGGACCACATTTGAAATTTCTGAGAGTCATTTTCTTCAGTGTGTGCGTGAGAGTGTGTGCATGTGTGCTCACCTCCACTGGTGGAGTTGCATGCGCCAATTCCAGGGCAAAGCTCTCTGGAATATGATTGGACGAGATGGTCACTAGGCTGTTCAAGGATTGACGGCTGTGGTGATTCTGCCGGCTCCCCATCTGGGCTCGTTCCATGGGAGGCGTGGCTGAAGGTGAGCGGTGGTGAGCCCTGATTGGGAGGGTGCCGTTCACTGTGGGAACCAAGGTGATATCACCTTTGTGGATTTGGCGCGAGGGCTTCTTTGGGTGGTGCTGGTGGGTGGATTCTGCGACGCGGCAGTTGTATGAGTGCCTGGTGTCCTTCGTCTCCCGGTTGCAGCGAGCAGCGAACACCACCATGATGACGAGGAGCACGCCGCAGATGGCCCCCAGGAAGATGATGATAATCCGGGAAATGTCGAGGGAAGACTCCACCGGATCAAGCAGCTGCCCCTGGTTCTCCATGTTCTCATAGAGGGTGATTTTCAGGACGGCTTTAGCGCTGAGGCTTTCACTTCCCTGATCTCTGACCACAACTGTAAGCTCAACGTGCTCGTGGGGGAAGTTCTCCAGACTGGCATTGGCATGTATCTCACATGTTCTGGGGTCAATGACAAAGTATCCTTCGTCGTTGCCGCTGACGATGGAGCAGATGAGCTCAGCATTGACCCCTGTGTCACGATCGGTTGCCCTGACCACAGTTACTAAATGTCCAGTCTCTGTGAACTTTGATGCGGGAACATCTGCAGTGAAATTCCACAGCTGGGGGACCACAATGACTGGAGGGTTATCATTTTCATCCAGGATGTTGAGAATTACTGTGGCGTTGCTCAGCAGTGGGGGTTTTCCTGCATCTTTGGCTTGCACAACAAATGAGATGCGACTCACGTCCTCACGATCAAATGTTCGCAGCGCATAGATGGCGCCGTTTGAGGGGTCGACAGTGACGTAGGTGGAGATGGAGCTCCCATGAACAAAGTTCTCCAAGATAGAATAGCTCACCTGTCCATTCACATCCAGGTCGGGGTCAGTGGCCAAGATGGAGGTCAGATAAGCTCCAGGAGCATTGTTCTCTGATTTAAAGACCTCATATCGGCCCTTCTCAAAGCGTGGGGGGTTGTCATTTTCATCTGTTACATGCACAGTGAAGTGTTTAACAGTAGAGAGACTGGGAGTCCCGTGGTCTTCTGCAACTACAGTCAGGCTGAACTCTGACCTCTTCTCTCTGTCCAGAGATACGTTAGTCAGGATCATGTAGTTGTTCTCATACGTTTTCTGCAGTTTGAAATAACCTTGACCATGAAGCTTACACTCTACCTCTCCATTCAGGCCAGAGTCCAGGTCCTCCACCCTCACCAAAGCTACAAACGTGTCCAAAGGAGAAGCCTCGGATATATATGCTGCGTCCCCGTTCCCTTGAGCGGACATGAGGCTGATGCTGATGTCTGGTTTGTTGTCATTCACATCTACCACTTTCACCAGGATCTTGCAGTGAGCGGGCATGGAGTTTGGACCCATGTCCTGCGCTTGCACATCAATGTCGTACGAGTTAACGGTCTCATAGTCCACGTGTCTTATGAGCGTCAGATGACCACTGTCGGGGTTAATTTTGAATGTCTCCATTATTTTGGGAGACACGTGACTGCTAAATGAGTAAACTATTTTTGCGTTGGTGCCGTCGTCCGCGTCTGTGGCGTTTAAGTCGATGAGCAGCGTGCCAACAGGTGAGTTTTCTGGCAGATTTATCACATATGAGGACTTGTCAAAGACTGGGCTGTTATCATTTGAGTCAGCGACACTGATTTTGAGGAGGGTCGAACCCGTTCTCGGGGGAACGCCCCTGTCAGAGGCCGTGTAGTGAAGTTCGTACCCGGAGCGCACCTCCCGATCCAACTCCCTGAGCACCACCAGCTCGGCGTATTTCACCCCGTCAGTCCGAGACTGGATGTCAATGTTGAAGAAGTTGTTGGGCTCTAAGGCATACGTGTACAGTGAATTCTCCCCGACATCGGGGTCTGTTGCGCTGTCCAGAGGAATGCGCGCTCCCACGGACGCGCTCTCGGAGATCTCGATGGGTATGACGGCTCGGGCGAACTGGGGTGCGTTGTCGTTGATGTCCAGCACTTCCACCTCGACGTGAAAAAGCTGGAGGTGCTCCGTGGGGAGCGTCAGCACGTCGAATTGAATGGAACAGTTGAGATTCTTTTCGCAGAGTTTCTCGCGGTCGATTTTGGTCCTGATGCTGATCTCTCCGTCCAGCTCGCGCACAGTAAGGAAAGACGAGCTCCCTCGTTGCATAGCCCTGAAGCGGAGCGAGACTGAGCTAGGAAGTTTAGCCAGAACATCCGCGACGTCGTCTTTCAAACGCGCAATAACCGTGCCAATCTTCTGCTCCTCATAAATCTGATATTTCAGCGTCTTACCAGAAACGTGGTGTGCTGCCAGCGCCAAAACAGCCAGAACTCTCCACATTCTCGTCAAAAGGAGTCCCTTCATGTTTCCCTGTTGCATTTCAGAGCAATACAGAAGCAGACTCTCCAAAAATGGCTGGAAAATGTAGTGCAGGTCAGTTTCAGTTGTAACTTACTAAATGCTGTGTTCGCTCAATCAGCAGCTGCATTGCTTTCCCCGCAAAGCGAGTAGAAAAGCATTCGATTCTTAACTGCAAGCTCGTTCAAGTTGCAGTAATTTCCACAAAAAAGCATCCAAATTTCTTCTTTCTGTGCTTCCCTGTCATACAGATGAGTTGCGCGTATCCAGTGTGGGAGAGAACGAGCAGAATGCCACTGAAATCTGTGCGTCTTTCTCCCTCTCCGCCCTGCGTCTGGACTGTGCGCGCCGTGCGCTCTCTTTCGCTCCCTCTCTCCGTTTGAGGTGCCTGTGCACACAGACTTGCCCAAAATAATCCGCCTCAAACCAACTGGTTGTACATCAGCCACTGCCCCCTTTTCACATGCCGGGAAAGACAAACGCTTCTTAAATCAAACGCTGGCTGGTGGCCACTCAAACTCCAAAAGAGAGGAGAAGGAGGCGCAAGAGGGGAGGAAAAAGTGGGGGGTAAGAAAAAAAAAATAGAAACCCCGCCCTGTGGGGGCTCACTGTCACCACTTCTCAGAGTAACGACTATGCATCCACAAGGCACGGGGGAAAATCAACTCAAGAAGAAAACATCCATTCAGGGGACTGACCATATCGTTTTTCACTGTTGTAAACGCCACGGGAAGGTTTACGACTTTCTCGCTTCAGGTCTGTTCTCTCCAGACAGCATGGAGACACACAGACTCTCAATTCTCATTAATCGAGACAAATGTATAGTCTCCTCATCCATGGGTTTTGTTTAAAGCCTTGATGGACACACTTTTCTTATAACCCAATTCAGGTACACCCAACTGCCACCACTCACTCATAATATATGACTGACGCGCTGGATGTCTTGGCATTAGTGTAAATGCATGCCACTGGCTTAAACTGTATCTGGTCTCTCTCTCTCTCTCTCTCTCTTTTTTTTTTTTTTTTTTACTCTTTCAAGTGGCAGCTGACTACAGACTTCTCTGGGCACTTTGTAGTAGATGTGTGCAATATTATTTTCACATGCGCTTCATCTGTGACCGACTATGGGTGAGAGTAAGCCGGGTAAGCTGTGTGGCGAATTGCGTTGAAAGGGAGCCGGACTCTAATGAATGCCTTTAAAGAGTTGGTCACGCCGAGGAACAGCTACGTCCCCGTGCACAAATCTGTTCAGCATCACCCGAGACTCCCCACAGGAGGGGGGGGGGGGGGGGGGGGGGGGGGGGGGTCATAACGAACGCAACTCACTAGTTCGGGAATCAATTTTAGTTCACTAGAAGAAGAAAATACATCATATGTGCGGGCATGTACACAGACAGAGAATTGGCCAGAAACGTTGAAAATAAAAGAAAGAAAGGTTTAACGAATGTGCACAACTGGGACCGTGCATTCTGGAGACCATCTGGCGCAGTTTGTTTGGCACCAGGACCAGGAGATTATGGGCGAACGAACAAGACTCCAGCGGCGCCCCGAACCTCACACAACCGCGAGGAAATGAGTTGTCATGGGGGACTGTAGAGTTGGGTGCCAAAGAGCCCTCTCCACACACATTCCAATTTTATTACGCGTGTGCGTGCGTCGCGCTTCCCTGTGTGTTGAACCTATACCAGCCAACCAGCTAATGAAGGCTTTAATTATTAAAAATATGAAATTCAAGGGCAATACTACAGCTCAGGCTGGAGACAAAGCAGCTGATCATCTGATGAAGAACTTCCCCCTAAAGTGAACCAAACTCATAGCTGTCCGGTTAAGCCCGAGTGATCCTGTCTTTGCCTAATGCTGTTTCTCATTCAACACTGTCAAGACCATTTTGTCGAAGATCACAATTAACCCTCAAAATAAATAGATACGGAATGTGCAAAAACATGAATTATTTACCACCAGCTGCTATACCGACTGTCTACATGTGAAATGCGATATCTCTGGACTTAATGTTAACCGTTTCAACCAGGTTATTCAGTGTGGGCTGGTCTTTTAACGCCACAGCATCTGCACAACTTTTTTCCCCCCGCTTCTCTGAAAACAATAGCTTAAATATTCCAAACGTGCATGGACACCAACCAGAAGCTCCCCTTTTGAACCCGCAGCCTGAAATTGTCGGAAAACCTTTATTCCCTCTTTCAGTGTCTATTCATCGCCTGAACCATGTCTGCAAAATGTTTGTATTCACTCCTCTTGGCCACATCTTTCACTATAGTTCGCTTGGTATTTAAACAGGTTTGATACGGGCGCCCAACATTTCCATAGCTCCAAATGCTCACAATGCAGTAATGCAATTACTCCCTGCGTCCCCGAGAAGCTAATCACATTTGGAGAACAAAGTCAGCTCCGGAGCTATGGAAGAAGGGAGCGAAAGAAAGCGACGGAGAGTTGGAGGGGGTACGGGGGTCTTAAACACTGCGCAGAATAAAACAATTAATGTATAGAGGGGGTATAATCTAAGTAAAAAGCAGATGGGGGCCTAATACATTTAGCCACGCTACATAACCAGAGGACCCGAACAAAGATGATCTATTTAGTGCTTAACAAGACCAGTAATCGAGCTCAAAATATTCATCCTCTCCAGCAGGTGCAAAGATGCCACGTCGTCTGGACTTAGTAAGTTTCTTTTTTGGTTTGGTTAACTTCTCCTGCTTTCAGCTCCCAAAAGATGCGTTTATTGATCCAAATGCGGCTCTGAAGGCCAGACTGGTCTCCACAAATGCATCCAATCAGCAAACAAACAAACAAACAAACAAACAAACAGCCCCAGTGCCTTGGTGCTGCTCTCTTCATTATGCAGTGCCTAACAATTGGCTGCATGTGTCCGGGCCTTGTAGTCATAAAGTAATAGTGTGAATTAAACGTCTGTCGCTAACATTCATGACGGTCTTCCCATCACGAAGTCCCCCAAGTCAACAGGCGCAGCAGGTGGAGCGGCCATAGAAATGCGCCTCAGATTGGAGTCAAGAGGAATGTTTGCGCCTTTGCGCGTGCACGTTTTGTGTGTGTGTGTGGTTTGGTTGTAAAGGCACGCGAGCATCTGTCGCCTCGTCTGCCCGCTCATTGTCACTTATTCAATTAGCAGCGATTTCGTGGATTCCATTCCAGAGGGGAGGAGTAGGACCACGGAGACGTGGGGAGTTCGCTTTCACTGTTGCTGATGGAGGGAGAAGTTGATACCCCGCCCCCCGTGCGTATGCACGAACGCACGCACACAAACACACGCACGCACGCACATCAGAGCAGTGATTGTTATTCATCCGAGTCTCTTCTTATTCTTCCCCCTCGTCCTCTCTTTTTTTCCACTTTCATTAGGGTTCCACGGAGCTTTATTACTTTATGACCGCCATTGTGTGCGTGTGTGTGCGCACACAAGAGAGAGTGCACCCGCCTTGTTCTTGTTCACAGTCCGTGTGGTGATCACAGCCTGAGCGCAGCATATTGCAAGCGATGTCAACAGTTGGGCGACAAATTTATAGCCCAGGCAGAACTACAAGGCAAAGAAAGAATGTGGCTGGTCACCTTTAAAATGGACGGATTGCTGCGGCGCTCTGTCAGCCCCTCAGCCCGGCCCAATGAAAGGAACAGACTGTTATTACTTTTTTTTTTACAGACTTTACTGACTTATGTGTTAGGAGAGGTGTATAAAATATTCATACTTTTCCTCTACAGGACCAGTACAAAGTGTCCTTTTAAGTCTGGCATGGTTATAGTGTATGGTTGACCAATGCATTTTCTATTCTGCTCCATTCTAGTCTTGAAGCGCGTGGAAGTTTGTGAACTGTCGGTGCTTTGCTTTGAGTTTTGCAGTTAATTTTCCACATAAGTCCTGCTTTCTTCTGTGCAAAATAACCAACTCATATTCTATTCTATTCTATTCTATTCTATTCTATTCTATTCTATTCTATTCTATTCTATTCTACTGGGAAAGGGGACACTTGTGTTTTTTGCAGTTTGAGCAGTTTGAGTGTGTAACCATCAAGTCATTCTTTCCTTGGCCTCATTCTCTCTCGCTGATTCATACCTAGCTCACTTTCTCTGTACACACACAACCACACACACACACACACACACACACACACACACACACACACACACACACACACACAGACACAGGCGTGCATCCGCACACACAAACTTTCTCTGACTGACTGGCACTGACAGCGAGGTGCTTTGGCCCACCAAGACATGGCGCAGAGAGACACAAAGGCTTCACAAGCAATCAGCACCACAGCCCTCTTTCTATCTGTCTTTACATAAGCAAGGTTCAACCTTACATGTAATGGAAAAACATTACCAAATTGCCCTGCTGGGGTCGAGATAATTACAAGCGACACTTGTCTATACAATAAATAGTTCGGCGTAATTACTTTTATGCAGCCAACATTTCAGCCATCCCTTAAGCTGAAAAGGATCATTCCGGTTCATTACAATTTAGACACTATTTCTGTCTCTGCTGGTTATTAAAACACTCAACCAGGCAGAGTGATGCTGACATCTACAAACATGGTGACTTTCCAGAAGCAAATGAGACAAAACACCCCAAATGTGTTTACTGAAACCGCGCTAACAATCGCTCTTTGTAGAGGAAGGCTGTTTGTTTCCACATCTAAGGCCACTGGAGTTTTTGAGTTGTGAAGCAGCTGCGCCAAATTTCAATGGGTGCTGCCTGAAACCTGTTTGCTTACCTCTTGCTTGGTTATGTTTGTGTTCAATGCTTCATCTTGCATACTGTTTTAACCTGGTGAATGAAATTCCATTATGTGGGACACCCACAGACTGAGCAAGTAGTCTGACATTTTGGGGAATAAACATATTTGCATTTTTCCATTACTTAGCTGAGAAGAGTACTCTGTCATATCTCTCCATGAACTGTGAAGCGGCTTGGATTCATTTAGAATGAAATATGGAAGCGGGGGAAACAGCAAACCTGGCCAAAGGTGAAAAGCCTCGCTGTAGTTGGTTTAATCTGAAATGTCATGATAAAAATGTTGATTTTAGAACAAATTAAAGGAACAGTTTTGGAAAGCTAATTGCTATAAAGCTAGAAATGTATGCTCCCAACGGTCTTCTCATCTGACTGACTGCAAGAAGGCATTCAAGTTCTTCTTAAAACCAATCGGCCCTTTGCTTCACCTTTACAGTGTGTATCTGCCAATATCTTAACCCTGTGTCACGGATCCATTGTCATCCTGACCTCACCACGAGTTCTTCTGCTTGAAGTGGAAAATTTAAAATTCATTTAATATTGATTCAATGTCATTAAGCTCCAAAAACCTATCACGCCCCCTGTCTAATATCAGCCGACACAAGTGTCAAGTCTGGACGCAGAAACATCTTCTCGACTCTTAAGCGGTTTCTTTTCAGAGATAAGGCAGCCTTTATGAAATTATATTGCAATTTAGTGAGGCGATATAAATTGCAAATGTATATTAATTAGGAGGGCACTTCAGAGCCCTCAGCTGCATATCCTTTCTCTAATGCCTTGCAGGAGTCACCTTGAATTAATGGAGAAAACAGAGTTAGGGCCTATTAGTGTGAGGAGAAAATGCAGTGGCATGTATGACACATTCTACAAAAAATGTACGTGTGTGTGTGTTAGTTCACGCACGTGCCTGCCTGCAAGTGTGCACCCTCTTGTGTCGATGGCTCTGAGAATATGTTTGTGCGTGCGTGTGTGTGTGATTGACGTGTTGTTGATTTGTTGGGGGCTGCCTTCTCCCTGATACGATGTCTGTGTACGGCTGATGACTGACAGCTAATTTGTGGTCCAGAGATTAGTGTTTTAGAAAAGGAACTCGCTCGGAGACGTGGCCCATCCGAACGGAATTGGCCCCATTTGGTGCTGTTTCTTTGAGAGAACATGCATGTCAGGCCGTAATGAGGACAGGCCAAGCTTTCTCTCATGAAGGCGACCATCGCGCTTGATGTGTCCATTCCGGACGCACGGTGACAGCTGCCTTTTTGAACATGTCAGCGAACATGTGTGAACAGTATCAGAACATTAGCATTAGTGCTGCTTAAGACCACGGGCAACCAACTTTTGATTGATGCTCAGACAAAGTTGCTTTACAGCAGGGTGGTTTTGATTAACAACTGGTAATGAGGCCGAGGTCACGAGCCGGTATGGTGCTGTCATGAACCAAAAATACATGTATAAAATTAAAAGCACTTTGTGGCTTTTCTCATCATGTTTGAATTAGGAAATGTTAGCTTGCAAGTAACAGTGCATTAAAGGAATAGAACAAATAGCGACATCAGCTGCAGAGCACACAGCCTAACTCAAACCAGAGATCCCTGGAGCACACACACACATACGGGCACACACACTATGAACACAACATAACTAGCTCCAGACACGTGGGACTGACGGTTGTGGGTTCATGTAGGAACAGTGCAGCACCACTGTTTGACACAAAGCCCCTCTTGTTTCTCCCGAACACCAATCCTAACAACCTGGGCTGATTGGAAATAAGAACATGAGTTGTAATAACACAGGCCTATACATAGGCTGCTCTGTTTCAAGCCCAGACATCCATTAAACCTGTCTGTGTTGTGCGCGCTGAAGTGTGCGTGTTTGTGTATGCGTGAACGCATGAGGCGATTTTCTGGCAGGGGTTAAACCCTCACTGGAGTGGTACATGTTTAAGTGTCCCCCGGTGACCCACTTCCTGGGGCTGCACCAGATTTACGGTTCTTGAGGTTCTGAGAGCTGACAGCTGCGGAATGGGGGAATGGATGGGGGGCCATGATAAACAGGAGTGGAAAGGGGTTGAAGGAGCGAGGGAAAGGAGCAGGAGAGGGACGGTGATGAAGTGACGGGAGCGTGGAAAGGTGGAGGCAGAAGTTGAAATATGTTGGGACTCGATAAAAGCCTGCATGAAAGGAGGAAGACGAGGGGAGGAGAGAGGAAGGGTCGAGGGGTGCTGGAGTGTGGAAAGTTTCCGCTCAAAGAGAGGGTGGAGTCAGAGGTAGGAACGGAGTAGAGGAGGTTAGGATGGAGCGTGGAATTTGACGTAGGGGGGAAACAAAGAGGGAATTGAAGGCATCAAGAGAAAAGGAATGAAGAGACGCGTGGGAGGGAGAGGTGTGGGAGTGCAGTAACTAAGGGAGAAAAAAAAAACAGAGACGGAGACTTCTCCAGCGTAGCCTCTGGCCCCTCAGATGTTCATGATTAAAACCTCTTTCCTCTCTCATTCGCACACACCACTTCTCACCTTTGCATAATGAAAACACAGCTCTGGATTGATTTGTGACAACCTTGAGAGAGTGGGGGAGCTTCGTTTGGTGTGTGTGTGTGCGCGCTTAGGCGTGGCTTCCCTGCGCGTGTGTTTGTAAGTGTCCATTAGTTATACATCAGCATAGCTGCACCTGGGCTCCTGTTGATTTGGTTTGGAGAAAAGAAAGAAGAAGACCTTGGGAAAGGTTACACAAAGTGGGAAGATAAAATGGATTTAGACATTCATTTCTTCTGAATGCACCATTTGTCGCAAACAAGAACAAATTGGCCGCGTATATCACATGCTGTTGGACTCTGTTGAGCAATGCTTAACGGCGTGTTTCAGGTTTATGCAGGGGATTTGGGACAGAATCCAAACAGCGAACAGCAAATGTTCAATCAGCTCAGCGGGTGGCTAGGTGCAGAGGGAGAGGGGAGGAGGAGTGACGCTCGCCACGGGGTGGCTGGTTGAGGCAGACAAGAAATAGAGAGGGGACAAAATGCGACACGAGTTGATGGATGGCGGATGGAGGAAACGGCATTCCACCCAATTTTACACAATCCAACTCTTCATTGTCTCGACAATTGAAGTGAACAGCGGCGTGTTTAATTCGGCTTCATCGTCCTCGCCGCCTCACCTGAACTGTGCGTGCGTCACGTCACCCTCTGATTACTGTCAATCATTTACACAGACCGCGCAGAGAGATCATCCCTCAAACATGCCATTTTCAGACTCGTCTGTGTGAGCATCCCCTGCTTATTAACCCGGACGTTCACTATTTTGAGCCTGTTTGATAAAACGCTGGGTGCACGCTCAAATAGGTGTCGAAAAAAGATGCATGCAAAGTGCGTCATCTGCAAAGTGATTAGGGCTGCGGCAGCAAACCCAGTGAACTGTCAATTAAGCACAACCCTTAAAAAAAAAGAAATGCTAGAAAAGTGTAATTCGAGTCATTAAAATTCATTTGTATTCGGCCTTTAAAAATCCTCCACAGCGCATGAATAGTAATAAATAAAATGTTCATCACCGTCGCTAATCATCAGACAAGTCTTGTCAAGTCTGCATCCCTCCTAGGCTGTTATTATTGGCTCTTCTCAGCTAACAAGCAATTAATTCACATCAGAGCTTTTCCCTGTGCCAAATAAGCAGCAAATGGCATGGAGGCTCTGCCATGGTTTTAGTTTCGACAAACTCACGAAGAAGGGAGGGGGAAAAAAGGGAGAAAAAGAAAACGCGTTGCTCAAGTGCAAAAGCGTCGCTCCCAGGGGTCTCATCAAAGGTAGGATGGAGAGATCTCCAGGAGTGCAGGCACAAAACAAACACATGCTGATACAAAGTAAGGTTGCACACAATCACGCTTACGGTACGTATCTAGAAGTACCGAAATAAATACAAGCACAGTTTGTTGATTAACATGCCCTCTAAATTCTCTGTTTTTTTTAAACACCAGCTAAATAAGCATCCATCATAATTAGCCAAATTAATTCCCACATGCACCACATCATCATCAACACCAGCTTTTTGTTCACGCTTGATTACTTTTATATATAGCAATAGCTACCCGGCGTTTAACATCTCTCTCCCACACATTCCTCTTCAGTAAGCACACCAGGCATCCTCGAAAGGATGATGGCTTTCATCTGTAATAAAAACAAGAAAGGACACAGTGTGTTAGCGCTGTAATCAATAACCATTATCACAACTTCTCACCTGCTTCTAGGCCCGCTAAGGCTTTGATGGTTTATTCTGAAGAGATGCATGTAATGACCCATATTACTGAAAGACAGACAGATAGAAATATATATATAATGTTTGGCAAAAACATGTTCTGACATTTTAGCGGTTCATAATGAACTAAGGCCAGCCGCACACACAACCGTACGGTCTCGATGCCTCTGCTTAATGCTGGATTGTGTGTAAATATGATATTTCTACGATACATACACATTGCATTGTCCAGTATTTGCCACAATACGTGAAGACATGCCTGCGTAATTCAATGTAGATAAAGTATACACACTCATCTCATTTGTGTCTTAACATTGCTTTATCCCACCCAAGGTCCCATCACTATTTAAGTCTGCATTCTTTTTTCGGTATGTGGTATATAGTAATAGAAAAATGATAACTATTCCACTGGGCTGATGTGGAAAAGATGCAATGCATGCTGGTGTACATGATGAAGTACGCGGAAGATGCCAGGCGCACTGAAAGACAAATGAGAGGGAAAAAAGATGAAGTCCCAGCATGTTTTCTGCATTGTCTTCCTTCTATCAGTTTGACAGCAAGCTCCTTCTAAATTATATCATCTCATTGCGACCCCTTTGGCTTCAACATATTTAATGGACAGCGGTATCACCAACTGTTTTAATGAATCAGCTGATAATAACATAATGAACTGAAGCCGTGTACTGCAGCTAAAGATCTAATAACTTTTACAATGAAATTCACCAGCAAATAGTTGATTTGTTGATTTGGACCGTTCCTCTGCTACTGTTAGTGAATGCATTGCAATAGTATAACACTATTTCCACAAACTCCACCACTGCTAGTTTGCTGCAGTGACACACTCCTCATCTGTGTTCTAGGAGGTGTCTATATTGTTATTGTCATATGACCAGTGACTAGTCCACATGGTGCTTAAAGTGTCACAGTTGGTGATGGCCGGTTTTTCGGGTCTGTACAAGCTACCATTAGAACCCTCTTAAAGCTAAAGTGCTACAAGAGGCTATTCTGAACAGCCTCAACATTACACTGACAAGTGAAGTGAATAACACTGATCGTCTCGGTACAATGCAACGTTCTGCTGTGAAACCTGAGGTCATGGCGTTCAGTGTGACACTTAAACACTGATCCAAACCAAGCACTGCTGCATCATTCACAATGGTTGCAGCCTCCCCACAAAGAACAAAGAGCTCAAGGTGTCGTCTCCCCATATCCTCTGGATATGATGGAACAATCCCAATATACGGAAGACCCACAGGACCCAAAGAGATCCTCTGCCAGCATCCCAGTGGCAGACTGCACAGGACACCCCCAGATTCTCTTTCTCTAAGCCACAATGGGTTATAGCTGTTGTTATGGAATAAAGAGGAGATACACAATATTATCCAGATGGTTTTACTTTTGTGTCTGGTATGTGCTATGTCCTTGTTTTTAAAGGCAGTACTGTAGCTATATCCATACATGTATTCATGATTAATATGACATTAGGATGGCCACCAACAGTCATGTATATTTCTTGATTTGGTCCAAAACTTCGTTTTAGCCGTTGAAGACAAAGGTGCAGGGGCCTGAACTGCCTTTGTGATTGTCTTGTCTCTTCTTGGGTGAAATGTGTGTGCTTTCGGTTAGACCCAGGCGTCTACTGCAAACATATCACAGATTAAGTATATGGGACGAGATGTTACATGGTAAATACGCTGGGCCTGACATTTGAGGGAGGATTTGACAGAGTGACTCATTACCAAGTGGAGTGGAAAGAGCCACATACTGTAGAGTAATGCGGGAGAGGCCATTTGTTTTCCCATTTCCCAAATGCTCTGCGCTGACAATACAGTTACAGACAGAATAGGCACAGTACCTGTGGTATTTCAGAACTGAACTGTGCCTTAGTTACCATTTGTCTTGTTGATATTGTATCCGGGAGCTCTGCTGTCTTTCCGACAATTCTCCCACTGTCTTTATCTCCATCTCTATCTCTTCCTCTTGTACTGTCACTCCTCTCTCCGCTTCTTCTTCCTTTTGTCTCATTTTCGCCCTATCATTTCGCTTTCTCCCATCAATTGTTTCTGCCGTGTTTCCCTTACTCTTTGCCTCCCTCTCTCTGCCTGTCTCTCTCCGTAGCTGCCAATCCTCTCCTCTGTCTTGCTCGCTGGAAAGGTGAGCGCATGTTTCACCAGTCTACTGTGTGTCTGGCACTTTCCAATTAGCTTGTATACCTGCTTCTGGCTGTGTAGGAGATAAGATGGAGCCGATACCACCGGGCTGCTGTTATCTCTGTTTTTCCCCCCTGTCACACGCAAACAGTCATATACCCGCATGCACACAAACACACCCACGTGAACGCACACTTGGTAAATGCCGGGGTACTAGCTCCCAGCACTACAGATGCATTGGACAGATAGCTATAGTAGGCTAACAAGGGGCGGACAAGTGTTATAATGAATGCATCAGGGACTGTCACATGTTGCCAACTCTGCGCGCCTGGCGTTAGCGTAGCTATGAGTTGCTATTTCACAGTTTTGTGTGTGTCTGCATCCACAAATAGCGCCTCTCGTTTTCCCCCCCACCACTCTGTCTTTCACCCCTTTTTCGTTGTGTGCGAGAACTCTAAACTCCAGTGGGGTCACGTTTGCGAGCGTGTGTGTTTGGATGTTTGCTGGTGGCAGGGTGGTGGGCTGTGTTTTGACCCTGCGACCTGCCCAGACTGTTGAATAATAAAAGGCTATTCAGACACTCACAGGGTGACAGCATGAAAGGATCAGCCACACAGGGAGGGAGGGAGGGAAGGGAGAGGGAGGGAAGGGAAGGGGGCTCGGATGGAAGGAGGGAGAAGCGGTTAGGGGGAGGCGGGTGTGGGTTTGTAGTTAGGGCAGACATGGCTGCCTTTGTGGGAGGTAAAGGACTCTCATTATCTCTTTCAGGCCTCTCTGCGTCTCTCACTCTCCCGTCAAAGTTGTCTTGTTTTGCGTTGCCTCTACTTTAAGGCCATCATCGTCTCTCTCTCTCTCTCTTTCGGAGTCCGTTCGTCCGTTGCTTCATTTTCTCCACGCTCTCCGTCTTCCTTTTTTCACTCACCCACCTCTGCCCCTGTCTCTTTTTTGATTCATCTTTTCTCTTTGTATCACCTAATCATCCCTCCCTTCCCTGCTTCCTTCCATCTACATACTCTCAGCCAGCTCTCATGTCTTATTTGTTACTACCCCGCCACTTTCTCTCGCTCTCTCTGCCGTCCTTCTCTCACCGCTCCCTTCAATTATGTGCATCTCTCCCCTCCCTCCCTCTCAGCTCCTCCCTCTCTGTCTCATTAGCGATGCTGTCTACTAAGGAGGTGATTAGCCTGCCACGGCTCTAATTAAAACGCAGAAAGGGAACTAAATGAGACCTGTGATTTGTGGGTTTGTGTGTGCATGTGTGCACCTCTTTCATTTTCACTATGTGTGTGTGTGCAAGTCATAGTCGCTCTGGCAGAATCCTTAACAAGCAGCAGCTCTGTTTCGATATATAAAGTGCTAACAATTATATAGAGCTTCTGATAGATGTGGCACACATTTGAAAACGAATATGGATTCCTCTCAAAGAGATGATTTTTCTCCCTAGTGAAATCGGGGAAAAAGTTATGAGCAAATCCAGACAGAGTGAGAATATGTGAACAGGAAGTGAGTGTTCGTTAGTCAAACAAAGTGTTTTAAGAATTTGGAAACAATCCTTTTTTTTTTTGATCTTTTTACCCTTTGTTCACCTAGTTTGGAAATGAAGTAGTGTGCAGGTTTAGTTAATGAAACTGAAAACTGTCAAGGATTCATGTGAAGTGTTGTGAGTCAAGCAGTGTTATGTGTGGGAAATGCACAAGAAATGGGAAGAAAAATCCCCCCAGTGAGCATCTTCAAGGATGGAGCTGATCTGAAGTCAGCCATTCCTCTTCAATAATCCGATTTCTTTCTTCTTTTTTTTCCCCCTAGTGTCACTGTCGCAAAAAAAAAAAAACATTTCCTCATATTCCTGTCCATACAGTCTTTCAAATCCTTCGCTTGCGTCACAGCCAGCTTATCAAATGAGCCGCCGTGAAAATACATTATACATAAGACTTATAGAAATTTCATTTACATTTGACTTGTTGGTAAGGCCATCTCGTTCTCTTTAGTTGCATCTGGATTTCAGATTTTCCTGCAGTAGATTCAAACGTGTGCGTGTACATCTTCCAACTGGTGTGAGTGAGCCTGTAAGCAATTGCCAACACGCTCTGTTTACTTACACCCGCGTGTTGTCATCAAAGTTTCTACATTACTACGATCCGAGTGCTGCATCTGCTGCTAAATGTACATGCTGCGCATAATTATCCCACCTGCCTCAACTGTTCACGCGAGGAGACATGTCAGGAGTCTAAAGTCATAATGGTTTCCAGTACAGTAGAAAGTGATGACGGATACATCTCCTTTAAACATTTTCAAGCATTAGATTATATATCTATTTATCAGTCAATAAGACTATTAGGATTAAAAATATTCATTCAAAAGCTTGGCCTTGTGATAATCTTCACAGGATGACGACGACATCTGAATACCACACAAAAGCATCCTCTGTGTGTTTTCAGGCACCTCTCAGAATTTTCTTAAAGACCCAAGCTTCTTCCTTCCTCCCCGTCCACAGCCACATTCCCCGTTGTCTTTTAGTTTAATATCACCTCCTGCCAGCGTTGCAGCCGCTGGATTTGTCGAGGCTTCTTTCTAGTGGATCTATATCTTTGTGGAAACGGAGTATCAAAGGCGATGTTGCACCGTGTCAGCGTTTAGACCTTTTCTCACCTTCGAGCAGAAACGCCAAGGGCCAGAGAGAGACGAGGAGCCCACGATCTGACGTCTGATCATATCAGGCCTGACTGAAATAGGGCATGAGGCTCACCCTGCTGTGGACACACACAAATACACACTTTCTTTTCCTGTAGGTGGTTTTGTAACCAGGTTTGCATCCGAGCAACAAACCCTGGCTCTTTCTCTCTAAAGGACAGAGAAAATGTATAATTTAAAGTTCGGACATTTTTCAATTTGCAGAAATTCTAAGCCATGGTAAGGCATGAAGATGAACAAATAATAAAGATAAATGTAATTGTAGTATATTTATACGTAAAAAATATGTTTCCAATGACATAAATCCCATCCACAGTGAATCATGCAGTGATTTTTTATGTATCTATGTGTTTAATTTATGGCCTTTATGGTGAGGCACTTAAGTGCAGGACAGCTATGATTCCCTGCCTATAAAAAACTGTATGCAAGCTTTTTTCACTGTACAGTATGACTCCAAGCTGGGTGGTTGAGCTGTGTCAGCACTTGTTTGAGCCACGACTCTTCCCATGGCTACTTTAACAGTTAGTTAATTAGTGCACTGACGCAAAGATCTGATGCGCCTCTGGAAAACTCAAGTCCTGGTGCTTCAAGAACCAGCGACTGCATCGCTGTCATGAGTCTTAACTACACCACAACTGGATATTTGAATTTAAAATCCACCAATTTCACGTACTCACAAGTCTATTAGTCTGTTTACAGGCCTTAGAAAATGAAGATGTTTGAAATCTTTCACACCTCCATAGTCTGAAAGAAGCAAGCGAATTACTGCCTCCTGTGTCCATCTCTCCTCTTGAACTAGCCACGGCAGAGTTGGAATAAAAGTAATGTGTTGTTTTTGAAAAAGGGAAAACATAAATAAAAAAAAACAACATACTGTCTATTTTTCTACATTGATCTTTATCGTTTTCATTGTACATTGTGAAGACATGGTGCAGTGATACATCAAGTAAGATTTTAATATGTTATATATACACTATATATATGGTGTACACCATGGATAGAGGGACAGAACCAGTCCCACATCCCCTTTTCTAACCATTAGTCTACAGCAGGAACTTGGCCGCCATCATAGTACCCTAGGTTACAACAGTGACTCCTCTGGTAACCACAGACTTAAGGGACTGTTCATATTTATTTCAATTTCGAATGTATTTTTAAAGTACTGCCTATAAACCCCGTCATGGTTTGTAAACAATGTGATGTTTTTTGAAGGGCGAGGCTTAACTTTTAGCAAAACATCTCAAACACTATATAGCCTGTAAGCGGTGGTACGTTTATTTCAATGGAGTGTGCACAAATGGATAGGGAAAATGCATATTTTAGAGAATATACTAATACACTCACTCCCCAAGACTGTGACTGTTGTTTTAAAAAGTTGACTGACTGATGGGACTGTGTTTACCGACTCCTACACTCTCACTCACTGGATGGACGATTTGACCAAAGGAGGACACAGAGGAAGAAGTCTGGTCTGTCTTTCTCAAGTGAAGTTTCTCCAACAAAGATATTAGAAGAGGTAAGTGGAAACACTACAGAGGGTATAGTAGTAAATGTAACATCTGCTTGGACACTCTCTGAAACACACAACTAACGTTGCGTTACCTAGCTGTTAGCATTAGCACTGGCATGTAACAAGAATCCCCTAAATAAACATTCACTTAATGTATTTTCAGTCATGATTTATTCTAACTCATAATGTTTTCCAGTCTGAAACTGAAACTGACTAATAATCTTATCTGGTAAGAAGTGTGCGCGTTGTTGAGTGTCTCACTCCAGTCTTTTCTTTTAATGCCAATTAAAAAGCAAAACCAAAGTTGGTACTGTATGTGATAAAACTTCAAGTTAGTGTTTTTGATTTTTCAGTTTTGGCATCAAAAAGTACAGCAAGACGACATTTTCATAGTGGAAATTGACAGTGTTCGCCTCAAGCTTCCCTCTGTTTTGCCTCCAGTTAACATCGTGACGTCACAGTGGAATGTGGCCATGAAGAGGTCTATTATATCTATCATTTGGAAGTAAAACTGAAACAGGTTCACATCACAGCTTGCCCGACTGCAGTCTTCAGTCTTCTTTTTTTAGCTCTTTCACCATATTCCCACATCTCAGCAGATAACTTGATTACTCCTCATTATCCATGGAAATCGTTGGTCTACCCTGGAAAGTACGGATCATGTTGTATTGAACAGCGAGGCGAGGCTAATGAAAGATTTTCACATTAAAAACACTCATTTTTAAGAGCTGAAGACGATGAAGTCAGTGACGACACGCTGAATCGCTGAAAGGTCTGATGCGTGGTGATGCAGCCGTGGTGATGATGGTATTGTTGTCATAACAAAAACAAATCCACTCCGGTGCGATGAAGACAGATCTGCATTGCTCAACACTCCATCAAGTGTGCCCCCATTGTGCTGCAGTCGCAGCCCGCTCTCATTACTCTTCATTGAGCCAATGAGTGCGACGGTGAAAGAAAAGGTGGAAGGTCGCCTCCCTCTCCTATCCACCGCCCCCCCAAAAGAAGAAATCAATTTCATCTGTTGGACCCTGCCCCATGACTGTCTGCTTGGGCGCCTATTGATGCAGTTCACACACACACATACAAACCTATCTGACACCTCTTTAGCTCTCTTTTGTTGGCCCTTCGTTGCCTATGCCATATGGCAAGTGAGACGGCTCCGGTGTGTGTGCGCGCGCGGCCAGTGCGCGTGTGACTGCGTAGACTGTGGGGTCGGGGGTCGGGGGTTTGGGGGGGGTGGTGGTTTACAGGGGGCTGACCCGCTGACAAAGACTTCCCACTCCATCAGTGATCTCAATGAATACATGGGGACAAGCCGGGATGAATGGGAGAGCAGGAGCCGCAGAGAAGTCGTCTCCGGAGGGAGGAGGGAGGTAGGGGTCGGTGTTTGGATGATGGGGGCATTAGCAAGATGGATGTTAGGGGGGATTAAGAGAGAGGGAGAAAATGAAAGAGACAGGGGGAGAAAGGGGGGAGACAGAACTGTGATTAAAATGAGAGCCGGGGAGAAAGCGCGGGTGAAACAAGCAAAAATGTGTGCCTACGGAGGCTTAGGACTGTGTGAGCGGAGCATGTGTGTGTGTGTTTGTGGCTTTGAGTTACCCACTGTGTTCTCTGTATTTGCAGGGGATAAGAGGTGATCCCTGTGCCACGGGGATCTACAATAGGCCAGCAGGTCCCTCTCTGTGTGATGACAAGACTCTCAGGGTCCTATGCAAGTGCCCGTGTGTGCGGGTGTGTGTTTCCCAGCAGGCTGTTCTCTATAGGAACGCCAACCTATGGGAGCAGAGGGATTCTCATTAACCACATCTGACAGGCAAAGCAGGGAGCGCACAGTGAGGTGGCAGGTCAGGAAGCGTTACCAGCAACCCCCTTATCGCCCCTGAAGTTTTTCTGCTTTTGCGCGCGTGTTTATTTCTGCCCGCGCCTGCGCCGTGGTCAGTTAAGAAAATGAAAAAGTAAATAAGTAATTGCTCTCCGTCAAATTGCACGAGTGTACTTTTACCAGCCGCGACGTTCCGCGCGGTTCTGATCAGACAATTTGCGTCACTCAGAACTCAGATAAGTGCCGATAAGCAAGTCCCTGCAAAAGCACTGCTCATAAAGTGCCTCTTATTTAAATGAGAGCAAAGAACTAAAACTCCTTTCCCTGATAAGTGCCTCTGACTTCAATAATAGCACGTATACATGTAAGTGCCTGTGACTTTAATGACAGCGAGCGGGTAAAGGACTGTGAGACAGCGCGGAGTACAAAGGAGCGAAAAATAGGCCAAGCCAAAGCGGTGGAGGCATTAGGGAATGCTGCCAGTTTTGCTCCCACTAACCCAGTGCAGCCGTCACCACGGCTGCTCCATAATGGTCACACTATTACACAGCATTGCATAAGATAGATAAGACCACGAGGAGGCATATTCACCAAGAGAGCTATCTGCTGATTATGTGCGTGTATGTGAATTGGCAGTATCTGGGGGAGCGGGTATGAAAGTTGTACGAGATGAGCCGAGAGATGAGAGCGGGGAGAATGGGAGCGAGGTGTGATCGTGCTCCGTCGTACGTGTGTGTGTGTGAGCCGCGGCTAGTCATTTCAAATGGATGGTTTAGACCCTGGCTTCATAACTGAGCACCATGAGAAACAAAGACCCCTTTCAGGTTCACAGCATCAGCTCCTTTTTTTTTTGCCTTTCTCACTCAGAGCAGTCTCATCTCACCGACTCAGTTAAAGCCCCCATCATTTTGATTTTGCCTAGGAATTTACAGTAGCTCTCTGCGGTCTCTCTTATATGTCTGCTCGGCGGCTGTGACTATCATTTCCCCTCCTGCCCTGCATTACCTTCTATATCTCTCCCATACTGTCATCTATTTTCTGTCCGATTGCCTTCTAATTCTTATCTTCTTTGAGTTTTTGAGTTTCTCTGGCTCCAACTAAACTCCACCACCACCACCACCACCACCAGCTCCCTCCTTCACATCTGTTTGCATGGCCCCGGTCCACGAGGGTTGAATGCCAGCACCCTCCTCCCCATTATAAGCAGAACACAGCTCTCTGACTGCCCACCTCCCCGACTTCTGTTGCCTTTTGTCCCGCAGACTGGCCTGAGCCATTGCTTCTTTTACAGTGGACAAAACCCTGCATCGCCAAATAGACAGCGGCACAGTTGGTCGGTTTATTGTCTAGCTCTGTTTGTGTTGCAGGTCTGGCTATTAGGTGTTTGTGTATGAGCATATGTGAGCAGCCATTTGTGTACATGATCCCGGGTGCAACGACACCTTCTGCCGCGTAGAATGGCAGAATTCATTTATTATTTTTTACATGCGACAAACATATCAAAAGCGTTTTTTTTATTTTTATTTTTTTATCACGATGCCGTCTATGCCGCTTGCTTTAGTCTTTTACAGGATGTGTCTGGTTTGATCCTGTGGATCTAAAGGAGCTTATTAGGAGTTAAAAAAGTCAAAATTAGGTCAGGACTTGTTTGATCTTTGTAAATGTAAGCGGTGGAGTTGATTGCCCACACCTCTTCATATAGCCTTTTTTCTGTGGATCATCGCAGCCCACACATATGCACGCACATGCAAATTTAACCGTAACCCAATTAGGTTAGAATCCATTTTACATTGCATCCATGCAATTGATGTACACAACTTTGTCCCCAATTATAAAAGACTTACCCAATTAACTGGCGTGAAGTAAGTTGGTCCCTAAATGTAGCTAACAATATGATGGAAGCTTCACACACAAACACGCTGTATTCTTATTGTAATATTTCCATGGATCGAAGCTGAAAAGCTGGTGCATATAAGCCTAAGTACACACAACAAACAAGCACGCAGGGTGGCATCTGCTGCTGTGTCTCTTAACTGTGCTCACAAGCCAAAACTGTTTTATTATTTTCTATTTTTTTAATAAAAAGGGAGGATTTACATACACTTAATGTAGATACATAATGCATCCGCTGTGGCAGAGGCCCAAATAGATAAATGTCTGGCACCGTTGGGGCTGCACCATCATCACAGTACATCAACATAACCAGACGCTCTCTGTCAGAGGTACAGTGTACAATTAACAAGCTGACTGTTCAGGAAGCTATAGGTCTGCTTTACTGCCCTACTGTACCGGCAGATGACTTGTGGGACGATGGCTACTGTCTAATACTGTCAGCACCCGTATTTAAAAATAAGATAGGTGTCAGGTAGGGGGAGTTGGAGGTTGTAGGTGGTAGGTGAGGACCCAGATGCAGGACTACTGATGAGGCAGGATCTCCAAAACAACAAGGTATTTAATAATTAACGAAAACACTGAGCACGGCAGGAAAACCAAAAACCAAAAATACAAAAGGAATCATCAAACACAGCAAGGTAACGTGGAACAAGACGTGGAACAAGGACGAGGAAACATGGAACATGGCATGGAGACGTTAGAGTAACATTAACAACACGACAAGGAACAAAGGTAAAGGCATGGCTATGTATACACATGAGGACTGAGGGATGACAAGACACAGGTGAGACGCATGAAGACAATCAATGCAGATGAGACCAATAACCAATCAAGAGACAAACAAGGAACACCGACAGGAACCCCAGAACTTAACAAAATAAAACAGGAAACAACATGATACAGACAGACATGGAACCTTGACAATAGGAGCGTCACTAAAACAACAGTTTTCCAAATACAAAGGCAACTGGACTGACTTCAATCTGTATTACCATACCGTAGAGACGGCCTGAATGAATGTGTTCACAGGCACTGAACACGTACATGTGTGTAACTTAAAATGTGGATGATGAGATGCTCACAGTTCCAAGTCCATTAGCTACAATTACACCATTTATTTTCAGTTTGAAAATTGTCTGGCAGTATCGAAGATGACGCCCATTTTTTTAAACTTTTTTTATTTTATTTTTTTGTTTACATTTTATTCTGTTTCTGAGTAAGCTATGTTAAAGATATAACATGTGATTTGGTGAGCTGCTACGTGTTGGGGCGTCCTCCCGTGCATTATGCCAGTAGTTTTTAAATGTGAACAGAATCCTGATGTGATACCACAGTATTTACCCTTTCCGCTCATTCCACACTGCGTACTTTAATTTGTACTTTTTACTTCACTTGGCGGCCAAACAAGCACGCAGTCGGAAATACTACACAAGTAGTATAATTAAGGAAACGGTACTGGAACTGGCAGGTGAATGAGGAAACCTTGTCTGGGAAGCAACCAGGCAAGGTAATAAGCCATTTTAAGACAGCCCGACAGAGTCTGTGAGGTAAATGTAGCGTTAACAATAAACAGGGAGCTTGATGTGCAGCTGAGGTGCAGCGGGGCTTGAATCAGTGCGGAAATTAGCCGGGCTGCAGACAAGCTGACAAGAGCACCTATTGGGCAGGTGTGGCATAACCGAACCTGAACCCCCCCTCCACCCCCTCCAAAAAAAAAAGAAAAAAAGAAACAGGATTGTACAAGAGGCAGGGAGATTAAAAAAAAGAAAGAAGCTTATTTCATTCTGTCTTCTTATTTGAGGTCAACCATTTGTTGGCTATATTGAAAATGACCAGCGAGACCATTTTTTGAGAGTGTCATCCAGCTACTTAGCATGCAGACCCACTACAACCGAGATAATCCTCCGGATTTGGTCAGTAAATGAGTGAAACAGAGGGTGTGTTTATTCTAGGCAAATGCGCCACACTAAACACAGACACGGGTGGTAAATTTCAAAATCCCATGAGGTCCCTGCTCAGTTCTAGCCGCTGCCAACAGGGCATAAGGAGAAGAAGGGAAGGGAGCTGCGGGGGGAGGGTTGCAGATGTTACCAAAACCCGTTAATTGAATGAAAAGGAGATACACTTATGCTGAGTATTATATGGGTTAAATGAGTTTACTGCAGTGTGTAAATGACCCTAATTGATATGAAGATTATTATGACTCTAATATGCAGTTCGAGTGTAAAAACGTTTTCGTGCGGATCTACTACTAATGGTTTGAAAAGTTACATTTGTAAAAAAAAAAAAAAAAAAAAAAAATAAATGAGTGCAACTTCAAGCGAGTACCAGCACACCAAACTTAATAAGATTTTGTGTCCTCTCTTGGAACCGCTTCCAAAGCACATGACGCTGTTGTCATTCCTATGATTTCTTCCAATCCAACGCGATCACTTTTTCACGGCCCTTCAAAATGATGCAAATTATCCCCAGACATCCCAGCGTTCACCTGCCTCTCGCGTGGACGCGGCGTGCCTCCAAGCGTGTTCCTTTGTGTCCTTTTCGTGGCTCGTCGTGTGTCATGCTTTACTCGTCTCGCCTAATTTTCAGACACGACCTGTTGTTTTCAGCGGCTTAACAAAGAAATATGGTGCGATGATGCCTCCGTGGGAGCGGTTCTGTAACAAAGACGGAGGGCCGCTCTGAACCCCCGGGTAGAAAAAGAGACCCATCTCGCTGAGTGTGATGAATACGCTCGTGATGTATATTCAGACACACACACACACACACACACACACACACAAATAAACACTACAAAAAAACAGTGTCCAACTCATTCTTTGTTTTTCCAATACATTTCTCCTCTCTCCATCTCTTTTGCTCTATCACTGTCTGCCCTTCAACTTTTTTTTTGACTCATTCCTCCTCCTCTTTCTATTTCCCTTTCCTCCCTCCACTCTGCTTTTGTATTGTGCATTAAAATTCCACTCCACTCTCCGGTCCTCCCACCCACAGTCTCTCCATTTTCTGAAAGCAGGAATGATACACCGGGTTTAAGCTAAATTCCTTGTCTGTCTCACTAATTGCTTGCTAAATGCATGATGGAGAAAATCATTTTCAGCCAGCATCGGAGTGAAAGAGCCTTTCAGCATTGTTCTGGTTGTCAAGGCAACGCAATTAAAAAACCACCAAGAACAAATGTGCACTCAGGATAGGGAGGTTTAAGCGCAGGCATCTCTGCCGCTCCTTCATTCTTGTCTTGTTTTACTTTCTCTTCCTTTCGAATTTCTGATTTGGTTCTTGTTTCGCTGCCGTTCTCAATTTTAACAGCTTTGTCTCACAAATGAAATTTAAAATGAAGCGACAGCTTCCCATGTTAGGAAAAAAACAGAAACAGCAAGATTACAAGTAAAAGTGCGTGTTTAATTGCAGTGCACATTTAACTTCCTGCACTCACAAGACAACAATGCGCGTCCTTGAAACATGCAGGATGGAATAAAAGTTTGTCTCATCTGTTCGTTTTCACGCCAAACTAAAACTTCTGAAACACCCTCCTTCTCATACAGTATACCAAGGATTTAGAGCGAAGCTCGATGTGTGGGAAAGGTCAACAGCATGCAGCATCTTTTCCCCCAGCTGCCCCCTCACTCCCATCTCCCTTTTTCTCACTTTCTTGCCATTTTTCCTCATTCGCTTTTTTTTAATTAGTTCCTGGTGTGTCCAAGACCACGGTAGTAATTTACGAGTTCAGCCGTGGGTCATACTAAACTCCTGAGATTGGATGAAAAGAGAAGAGAAAAGGGGTGGAAAAAAAATCTCTGCAGTTCTCAGCAGAATCGAGCAGAACGTGATCACTTACCTCACTCTCCTTCTAGCATCAGCCCTTTTCACTTTCTCTTTCACACTGAACCCTCATCAGGATGATGTATGTGCGGGTGTGGAGCCCATTTCTCCTACCACCTGTGTATTACTTGCTTGTCTGGCATTGTAAGATGTCAACCAGAGCCATGATGATATCATTATTCAAAACATTACACACATTTGTGGAGCTGAGGCATGCCGGAAAAAAAAAAAAAAAAAAAAAAAAAAAAAGGAGTGGGGAAAAAAAAAACAACAACTACAAGCCATGTTTGGAGTGATTCTGTCACCGGGGCCAGATGTTGTTCTTGCTCTACTTTCCTTTCCTCTACAGAGAAAACACACTCTGATCCAGACAATTTGAAAAATATGCCAGTGCCAAAACACAGCGTTGCTTGTTCTGTGACAGTGTGTCTTGTGTTAGACTGTCAGAACTGGGTCACTTTACTGTTGAGAATCTACTCAAAGGCGTCTTACTGATGAGTTCAAACAGTGTGAGGCTACAGGATGTGCGGTTCGCTCACTGTAGATCATTACGGCTCCACTAACTGCATATGGATAGTTAATCTGTGTCTTTAGCTCATGTGTTTTGATGAACTTCTGATCCGATGCTGCATTTCAAATATTGCCATAGATAACTATTACGCACATGGGGATGGAGATTTCCAGAGTTCCAACTAAAGGCATGCATCGTAAAACTGGTGACACGAAATTGTAAAAACACAGTTGTGTTTGTCAAAAAAGATATGATACCAGAGTGCATCATGGGAAGTCTGGGATTCGGCGTTCGTAGATGTCATATCCTGATCTCTTATGCATCAATACGGAGAATTTCTTTTTCTCTTGTGAGTCCTTTAACTTTGTGACATAGCACCCTAACACTACCTACTGTAAAAAAAAAAAAAAAAAAAAAAAAAAAAGCACATTGTGTCATTTATGCAAGAAAACCTGTCATGACCCTTTGTTACTGTGACGCTCCAGGGGGGAGAATGGGGCGGATGGATTGATCTGCAAAACTTTGCTTGTTGTTCCTGTGTCAAACCAATTCTGTAACCTGTGACAGTGTTGTTATTATTGAAGCTATGAAGCGCTAACCAGGGTCTTCTGGTTGTGTCTAAACCAAACAAAGATGACGTTGGCTTTAAATTATTAGTCTAAATCAAAAGACTGGCACAAACAACCAACAGTTTGATTAAGATTTACAGCTATGAATCCTCCATGAAGTTGTGACTGGGAGAAAATGGGTGTTTAAATGGTCAAAGTCAAAGCTGCAGATGCCAACACTGGTTCAGTGTCAAAACATGGAAACCAACATTGCTTATGATGCTCGACAGCCTCTTCTGTGACCTTCTTATCTCTGTATTTCCAAATCTACACCACCACTCCGTTTAAGCTTTCTGTTATAGTCTGAAACTGAGATAACCCGGATGACATCACTCTGGTATAAAGTGGGAAAAAATAAGCTTTCTGTGATAGTGGCAGAACCACAAAGAACATTTCACAGATGTTTCAACAGACTGAGTGGGATTAACTATAACATATACTCAGTCGCAACATTAAAACCACTGATAGGAGAAGTGAATAACATTGACCGTCTTATGACAATCGAGTACACCTTTTGGACCTGGCATTTGTGTGAACGTACCACCAGGCACCCACACCCCATAGCAAAGACACTCCTTGATGGAAGCAGCCATCTCCTGCAAGATGCAGCCTGACACAGACACAACAACTGTTCAGAAACAACTCAAAAAATACGAAAAACAGCACAAGGTGTTGATCTCGCCTCCAAATTCGCTAGAGTCCAGACTGATTAGGTATCTGTGGGATGCACTGAGAACAAGCTCCCTCCCTTCAAGCCGTAGGACCAACAACATCCAGTTTCCAGACACCACAGTACGCCCTCAGACGGCCCATGTCCATTCTCTGATGAGTCACAACTGCTTTGGAGGCACAAGGGTGATCTACACAATATTATTATGACTAATATCATTAGTGATGTTACGCCTGATCGGTGTAAATCACAGTCATTTATTTTACTTAAACTGTGACTATGGTTTGGGTGGCAGATACTTCACATAAAATTATAGAAATAACAGGTGAAGAAGCGAAAGGTTAACCTCCCCTTTCCCCCCAATAAGAGATACATCCTCATATGTTGACAGGAAAAGCTGTTTGTGGAATTTCACGTTATATCCTTTCTGGGAAAAGCAAGTTATATTTATCAGCTCAGTAACAAAATACCAGCATTTGTTTTATTAACAAGGCATCAATACAGTCATCATTATGTGACTCTTGTGGAAAGAATGTTGAGGCTCAAGTGCTGTGATGTACTATGCCATTTTTAAAACTAAACTCAAACCTAATGACAGTACTGTATCATTTGTGCTGGCTGGAAGTGCGATCTCCTGACCTCTGAGAGGAATCTATGAGGACATGTTCGTGTGAGTAAGAGCCTTGTGAAACAACATCTTGTGTGTGTGTGTGTCCCTTCTTATCCCAGACTGCACCGGTGTGATGGATGGAGTGAGGTGTCCCTCCAGCTGGTGTTCATAATGAAGATTTACCCCATGTGTGTCTGTGTGCATGTGTATGGGCATGAAGGGAGGGCTGACAGGACTAGATTATCCTTTACCAAGTTGTCCTCCAGCATGAGGGGCTGATTCTACTGCACTCACACATTCTCTGACCACCGCCTAGGAAATGATGAATGTGGGACTCGGTGTAGCTCTCAGCTCCAGGGATCCAACTTGGAGACACCGAGACCCAGTTTCGCCTTTTTTTTTAACCAGGAAAAGTGGAAGGTGGAGGCACAATGGAGCAGTATGCAGAGCCGGGGATGGGTGATGTGCACAGATGGTGGCCAGACCCCAGGGATCAGGCTGGTTGATGTTGCTGGGCATTTCTCTGAGTCGGACTGGAAGTCTCCCGACCTTTCCGCCGTGGACCATGTGAACTGTTGCCACCCCTAATGACAGGCGGTTTATCATTCTCATGATAAACTTAGAAAAACCCTGTATCACCTCTTGTGTGGAGATTTACTCATTAAGCTCCCTTGACAGTTAAACTGTGCTAAAACCTGAATAAACGAGTGGATAATCATGGTCACGGGGAGTCACTAAATGGTTTAATGTGAGTTACTGCACGTAGCATGGTTAACACGTTACAAGTTGCGCTTGGAAAATCTGACTGAAAATGATTAATCTGAAAATAAGTAAAACAAGCAGATGTGTTGATAAGAGCAAAAAGGAAGGGAGGGAGAAGCCGTAGTGTGGACTGACATATGAATGTCTGTCACATTCAAACCCTTGCCAAATGAGCTTAGTTTTCTTCACTTTGTGGTTTTGGCATACCGGTGAGACATTTCTGGTTCAGTAATAATGTCTTTTACATCAACCAGAAATGACTGGTTCGCCAGAGCTGAAGAGAGTTGAAACTCTGAGGAGTTATTAATGTAACCAAGGTTCTATGAATGCCCTGTGTCCAAGAAAAGTTTGCGATGCTCCAAATAAAATATGTCCATCGCTCCTATTGCCAGAAGTAGGACACAAATCTTTCACTCTAAAAATCATATACATTAAGTATGGAGCAGCATGACACATGCAAAGTCCCTAACCCTGTAATTCTTTCACATTTTCTACAGTCTGAATCATGTAATCTTGCTGTGCCCTGTTCTTTTAATGGCACCCAACTGGATGCATGCTGCCAGGAGCTTGATGAACCCTCTCCTAATATTTGCAAAGCAGTAGGGGTCAGAAATTGCTATGCAGAAAAGTACTTTGCATTTCCTTTTACAGATTTCCCTAGAATTCAGCTGAGATTCATGTGTTAATCAGAGGAAAGCTTGGCCTAGGTCACTACATCTTAATTCACTGCAATGGGAAACTGTGTGAAAAAAGTACTGTTCAGTCATTAGCTATAATTGGGAAGCTTTGTATTCTGTGATCGTGCACATGCAGAGCGTGCACGTATGTTTGCTGCTTTTTGTGCACAGCCACATTTTTCTCACTGCGCTTCTTCAGTGATAAATTAAAGATGTAAAGCCTCAGGATGAACGTGAACGCCAGCGTGGCACACAGGCTGAGCATACTTTCAGATGATCGCATTCTTCAGCCATCATCAAGAAATAGAAGGTGGAAATATATTTTGGGAGAACAGCATTTATTCCTCTTGCAGAGTTCCTGAGACCTGGAGCGTCTGTAACAAGAAGCAGTGAAGCTGTTCTGGCAGCCTGTGGTGGCCCCAGCACCCCCAGCTAAGATTAGACCTACAGGGTGGACTTGCCAAACTAAAAAAAAATAATAAAAAAAAATATGCAAACCTTTGTTAAGATTTAAGCACTGAGCACACCGCTGTATTTTAGGACTGACCTTCGAATATTTGAGCCTTTCACGTGATGCTCCATTGGCAAAGTGGATACAGACTTTCTATTGAAAATCCAATATATCTGCACCACCTTCACTGAGTGCTTTAATTGCATCTCGTCCTTTTTGATCTTCAGAAATCAAGGTAATTCAATAATCTCTCCTGTTCAAATGATTAGAATTGTGCGGGTCAGAATGTGGGTAACAAGATGATCAGCAAGAGGCAAAGGAAACCTCGACCTTTCTGATTTTATAGTTTTCCTTACGTGCATACATTCTTCAAATAACGCCCCCTTTCATATTATATTTAGATTGATTGCCTTGGTCTAGTTTCACTTCCATTACAAAGTGCTCTCTCTGACTTGAAACGCGTGCCTTGCTGTCGCTTTTTACTTTATGGAGAATTCTTTCTGGAAACTTTGAGAATAATTAACATCGATCCCAACCGTGCAGTTCCTTCGGCTGAAAAGCTCTCAGCTGTGTTATCTGACAGCTTGCACGCTGCAGCAGATTTGACGGCAGGCTGACCAAAAGGCAACACGGAGGACAGCCACTGTACAATGTAATAGGTGAAGATCAATGCTCAGGGCTTGCAGTATATCGATCCATGCGCTCTGCGTGGGGGCGGGAGGGTGGGGGGAGGGGAGGGTTTGAACGCTGAAGTTCCTCACCACCTGTTTGTAAAAGCGTTCTCAATCCTAGGCTCGCAATCATGTGCGTATTTAATTTGTTGTGCCGATTATACGGCAGGATCGTTTGTGAAGTGCCTTTCTTGCAAGTCTTTTTTATATTCATGAAGGATGAAAGAGTAAGGCATCCTGATGGGAAACCTTGTGGAAGAATGTTTCTTTTCTCACCTTAGAATAGCCTCCTTCCACTTACTCTTAAGGTTTTCACTTCATTCCATTTGAAACTTTCATTTCGTGCAGCAACCATACAGTGCTACAACATGTACTCGCTGATCATCCCATAACATGCCAAGATAATATAACTCCAAACAAACCCAACGCAGCGCCTACGACGGAATACCTCTGAGTGCTCATATATGCAAAATGTTAACATATTCCTAAGTGCCACGGCGCCATGTTACATTGCTGCCAGCCTTGTAATTTTCATATGAATATTGCATCTGCACTTCCTCCCCGGCTCAGTCTGTGTTATTGTGTCAAATGCAAGGCGAGATTTGTCTCTTCGTGGCAACAGGGGGAGGCTTCCGCTGCCTGCAGCCAGGTTCTGGGGCCTGCCTGTGTAAGATTGAAGCTTTCTTTTTGCTTCGTGAGCACAGAGGGGAGAGAGGAAAGGTGGGAGGAAAAGGGAGAGGGGGGGGATTGGGCAAAAAATGGGCGGGGGATTGGGTGCTTCAAAAGAGAGACCCCCGGCGTTGTGCCTGAGGTTTCCATCTGTCGGCAAGAGGGGTGCAACATACACAAAAGCGCTGATTGATGTGCGCACACAAGTGCTCATAGACAACATCATTATTCGTGCACGAAAACACACGCACGCACACACACAAGCTTTTTTTTTTTTTTTTTGCAGTTGAGGGGTGATGATGACAGAGAGGGCTGACACCCAGCCTGACAGACAGCCAGCTCCTCTGAAACTTGAGACTGTGTGCAGGGCTTTGTGCATTTCCGGGTCTCACTGTGCTTAAAGCTACCCTGGGCCTGTCCTAAATCCAAAGGGCCAAGTGCAGACGATCAGAAGACTGCAGAAAAAGGCTGCGGCTCTGTTTAGCTGAGGTTTCACAGTACAGTAAATCCGTCAGCGCTGAACGCAGTCTGTGGCAGAAAAGACAGGATCTGTGCTTTCTGTGCCCGTAATGCTGTCTTTGCTTCCAAGCTGTATTTATAAAATGATAGTTTTAGTGTTTTAGGAAGCCTCAGCCAGACAGTTTCAATTTTGTAAATGTTTCATCATGTAAGCTCCGCTCTGCCAGCCTTACTGAGCAACAGCTATGATTCCGTGTAGATAAAGATGCGTCTTATCCGAGTGGAAGCCTTTTACAACTAACATTCAGCCCCACTTTATTGCGCGGCAGTGACAATGAGCACACAGAAGCCAGGGAAGCAACAAGGCGCAGGTCCCAAATGCTGTAGCCTTGCCAGGGATAATAACAGCAGCAGAAGTAATATATTCATGCATGCATCGAGTGGCACCCCAAGCCAAAGGCATGCTGGCAGAAACTCTTTAGCTGAATCACCACTCAGTTCAACAGTCTGCTGAGAGCCAGTCAACCAGAGCAGAGGAAGGGTGAAGGGGGGCGGGTTAAATTGCCTGTTAAAGATCAATCCCTTTTTCATATCACTGTGGTAAACATTCATTTTGATATTCTTAATCAGAGAAGTTATTTAAAAGCTTTTAGAAGGCAGAAGTGAGTTATTGGACAATCTTTCAGCTGATACATAAATGAATGCATACAAATTTTGGGACAAGGGCTTATTTGCTTTTCTGGTGAGATGATGGATACCACGCTATGTAACGGCCGACCTAAAGAAACATAATGGCCAACAAGTAAGTGGTGTTATATTGAGAAAACTTCCATCCAAATTCCATATAAATTTGTTTCGCGTGTGGCTTGCTTTGTTTGCTGTACCTGCCTTTAATGAAAGTCATTTCACCCGAGATGTTTGCAAGCTAAATGTTCACCAAAAACAGAGCAGAGATAACAGAACACTGAAGAAACTATTAGACTAGAGAGACCGCACAAAACACAAAAGCATTGTTAACACATATAAATATGGAGGAAAGTACAAGAGTGATCCAAAATACACAGTTGCCATAAAAAAAGCACAAAAGCCTATATTTTTTCCACGTGTTCATAAAAACCATAATGATTAGCCTTGTTAAAATCACAAAGGTTTCAGCTGCTTATAATTTGTCTTGGACCGCAAACCCAGAGGAGGATGCATGTTTGTTTCTGAAAGACAGATGATGGAACAGAAGCCAGTGGAACAGAGACCAGCCCGAGTGTCACAGTGTGATTCTGGCTCTCCACAAAGCCCACTAATTAGTGTGTTATATGTTTTTTGTTTAATACACGGAGGTAATGTGCTGGAAAATTTCTTGGCCGGCTGCAGTGTTTTCAATTGTCGTAGTGATTAAACAGGCAAGCCATAAATTGGTAATTAGTGAACATTACAGGTGCTGGTAGGTGGATTTTGTTACATTTCAAAGACAAGCAGGCATACTTTTTCCCTCGCTTTCACAGTTTACGCCGAAGATCCTTTGGTCCCTCCTCCACGTTAGCGGTCAGATATAAAAAGAGTCGTTGATTTACTTACCCAGTTCTAAGCTCCAAAGCGAACGAGCCTAATTTGACATCCAAAACTTGAAAATGGTGGGTTTGTTCCAGTGAGTGAAGGAATATCTGAACTTTAAGAGATGTGATGTGATAACTACCTCGGCTAAACAAAGAACAACCGGTACTCAGTGACTGTGGCAGCGACATGTGCTCTAATAGGTGAAGCTGGGAATGTGTGAACACCTGTTTCAGCTTTTGAAAAGGAAAAATACTTAATGACTGGCGAAAGTTACTTTTGTTACTTTTGAAACCCGCAACATGTCCTTTTGACATGGTAATAACTGAACTGAAACCACATCTAGAAGAAGACTCAAGCTGTTTGCCTCTCACTCCCATGGTACATAACAGGAAACTGTCTACGTCACAGTCGTTCCCACTGCAAGAAACACTGTTGGGTTTATATGAAGACGGTCATCTTGGTAGAGTGTGTACAAAGCTTTGCAAATGCCAAAGAGTATGCAGTGGAAATCAGTCTATTTTTTTTTTATTTTGTTTTTTTTTTTATAGCGTATCAAACGAGCTGGATAAGGCTAGTGACTCATCAGTGGCATAATAATGATCTATTCGCACTCAGCTGAAAATGGCGTGTATTTCAGGAGCTGGCAGGGTAAAATCAGTTCATCCTCATATTACTCCTACAGGCTCTGTAGCACAGACCTGGTAAACACATGCACCCGGAGCGATCTCATCACAAGTGGTCAGCTTAAAACGCAGGTGTGAATGAAGCCAAGGTGCATAGAGGAGGCATTTGTGATCAGCCACGTTCAGAGAGCGGTCCGGGCCATTGTGGGATAAATTATAGCATTATGGCAGTGTATGGTATGATGACGTGACGTGTTGGATCTTTTACAACACAATTAGTGTTGGCTACGCGGTCAAACCTCCTACTACACGACCACAATTCAGAACAACTGCCAGATTAGTCTGTTCATGACAGATATAAAAACTATGATCACAAGTGGTCACTCGAGGTGCATGCACACACGCACTGTAGTGGCAGGTGGGAATTCAGAGGAGCCAACATGTCACCCAGGGTGCATGATAACACCAGGTCTGGACGGGGAAACACAGCTCCAGCTATATGTGTAAAGACAGGTATGGAGAGACTTGTGCATGCCTTGGAAAAGACCACTGCAGTTCTCTCTGGTCTCCGTCTGAAGACTGTGGGGAGGTTGCAGGCTTGACAGAGTTTTGACAGGAACTAAAAGAAAAAAGCACATCCCACCTGTCCCCACATCGCTGCGCCTGCCCACAGTACACACTAGAACTGATTTTAGGGCTCGCCTATAAAGCAGCGAACAGCCTTACTCCACAATACATGGTAGATTTGACGAAAAATTCATGAGCCAGACCTCTCAGGCCGCCTTGCAGGGGTCATCTTGCTGTACTTACAGCCACCTGAAACTCATGTGGATGTATATTTCATTTGTACTCTGAAAGCCTTTCTTAGGATTTGCTTTGCAGAAACGCTCCCTCTCCCTTAAAACTTTTTTTATTGGCTTGTATTAACGCTTGCTGTAAACTTATCACTGGATTCAAGTACTTTCTTAACTGTTTTTGTGACAGACCAATTATGAAGGGGTCTTTTTTTTTTTTACTTTCATTTGTGGGGGTGCACACAGATGTTCATCCAAACTCAATCCAATGGATTTGGATTCACAAAATAGAATACATAAAATGCAGCGAATGCTTCTGGAGTGAATTTTGCAACACATTTTGTCATACACTAAAACACAAACATTCTTTAGATTACTCAGCTCTTTCTTGTGGGCATTGCTGCAGGCTTTGTACATTGTAACCACTGATGCAAAACACTTGAGATGCAATGTGGATTTATTCACAGTGATTCCAATGTCACAGTATTATTTTCATTGCAGTGTAGCATACTGAATAAAAAAACCCAGTGTTCTTGACAGCCAGGCCCAAGATCTTAAAGAACTGACCATCTAATTTAAATAGCAGATGTGGGAACATAGTGTGGAGCCTTACAAAATGACTAGTGTGTTTCATCCAATAAAAAAATAATAATAATAATAATAAAAAGACGTAGAGTGGCCTGAAGCAAATCAAACCAGAGGACAGAGGCTGCTGAGCCTTGCTTATTGAAGTTCTGTGATAATGACGCTCACTTCTGACACGTAGCATCCTTGGTTACCATCTTGAGCTGCGGCGCATGGCTTAAGTGTGCGCTGCATGTGTTCCTTTCATGCCTTCCAGCGTGATCTGTTTGATTTTTGCATGTAAATATACAGCATGTGCGTATGGATGGCGACCTCCCTAGCTGAAGAGAACTCTTTCGGAGGGTTGCATCAGTGTTGCGCCGCAACATCAAGCTCTCTGTGCTTTCCCTGGGAAAACAATAGCTTATCTGCCCCCCCCTCCACCACTCTTGTCCGCATCTGACAACATCAGCATTCAAGGTCTCTTTAGCACCCAGACAGCGATGAGCTACTTAGCAGCACAAGCCCATAGGATTAACTGCTGATCTACTCATTCACTTTAAGCACTGCAAACAGCCGACTTGATGATAGCGGGGGTTTAAAAGTTGGAGGTGAGGCACTTATCACAGATGAGCCACTTGATGTCTCATCTTTCACTTTGTAAACTTTCACTGCGTTGAAGGTGATAAAACCAGGACGCAGCGGCTGCAGGGTGGCTGCGGGGCGGCTCTGATGGCCTCTTTGTGCCGGGAAAAGAATGACTGTGTGGATCCAACGCAATGGCATGCAAATGAATTCAGAAGCCCTTTGTCTTCTGGAGGCCCTTAAGGCGCAATGTCTGGTTGCCGTATGGGGCGGTGCTGCGAGGACATTCAGGTGCACTGGAGCATTTTATTTGCCAAAATAGCAGGAGGAGGATTTTATTTTGATGTATTTTGGGTTAAATGAGAGGAAATTATTCAAAGGTGTATGAACCTATAACCACCAATAGGAGGGCATTGAGTTTTATTGCGTGCTTTACTATTATTGTCCGAGATTCAATGAGCTTAGGGCGTGAGCTGCAGCCCTGATTTACTGCCTTAGTATTGACTAGATTGAGTGTTGTCCGTTGTGAGAACTCAACAGATTCTTATGTGGATGATTGCTTTTCAAAACCCTATTCCAGAGATAAAATTGCAACTTGATTTGCGAGTCCCTGGTCAAGGAAAAGGACCACTCAAAGGATGCATCAGCGGTGCTCCCAGGGTCCCTTTGATAAAAAACAGTCAGTTATTATTTAAACACGGCATCCGGGAAGAAATAACTCTGTCTTGCAAATTTACGTTGTTTCCTAATCTTCTCGTCAGTGCATCGCAACATCCTCCAGCTGGTTCCAATATCCAACAGCCCTGAGGAAAACGATGTTATTAGGAAACTGTGACAATGTTACAACATCTACAGTGAGACAGTGTGTGTCCATGTGATTCACCCCACTCAAGAAGTCCCATGACCCCTTTACCAGAACACATGCATGTGCGAATTCTTTCATGTCACTCATCCTCTCTTCCTCTTTCTGTCTCTCTCTCTCATGCACAAACACACCAAATCATCGTCAGTTCCCCTGCTCCACAATATGTCCTAGGGAGAAATAAACACATGGCTCCGAGTTTTTTCATCTGCCAGAAAGATGCATGGCTGCTGTTTTTAGAAACTGGCCATTTTCTCATAGCATAACTAGGGAAAAGAAAAGAAAGAATAATAACTCTAGAAGACAATCACTTCCTACCCAGAAGTGGGAAGGAAAAGCTCCACTCATTTTTCTTGTATTATTGAATCATTTCTTGCCCCTAAGAAGTAACTGCGGTACAGAAAGGAGGGAAAAGAATTAAGCAGAGTGTTATGGAAGCATTTTAGATTACCAAATGTTAATTTAGCGAGCTTAGTTTCCAAGCTTTCGTCTGCCTGAGAGTATTTTGTCTGAGAAATCAGGCTAGTTGTTCCATGTGGCATGAATATATTTAGCTATAAGGACTGTAGACTTACAGTTAGGTGTCTCGTGTTGCCCGTTAATATGAAATATTTAGGGGAAAGCGCTGCCAGTGAAGGTAGCGCTAATTAGCGCCAACACTACCCAAACAGCTCTCTCCACGACTTCAGCAACCTCGCTGGCATTCTTTTTTTTTTTTTTTTGCTGAGTGGTTCATTGCATTAATCGAACCTCTCCTGCAGCGCTGTGTTTGTGGATAAAGAACACTTCCCTCAGTGAAACAAATTAGCTCCATTAGCTGCATGAAAAAACTAGAGAATCTCCATTTCCCCCATGTGAAGCCGCAGAGCTAAAAACTGCTCCATGTGACGCTCGTCAAGGTTGGGAAGACGCTGTTGACCATCGCCCCTGGGCTGATTTCTTTTGCAACAGCTAATGTTTCCTTGGTGTACTCATTTAATTATTTGTTGTTCATCTATGTGGGATTTTCCATCAGCGTCTATTTAAAGATCTGCAGGAAGTAGCGTACCCTGCAGTTCACCCTCATGCTGAGGCCTCATGGGACTTGGAGTTCATGGGAACCGGGAGGAGTTTTCCGACTGCTGTATCTCTATGCATGTCTTCCCATCCGCCCCCTGCATTCATTCTCTCCACTAATCATTTCCAACAAACCCACCTCACCGCAGTCGGTCTTGCCACTTCCTTCACTATCTGGAGTTGTAATCCGCATCTCCCATCTCACTTCTACCACTTCACTCCCTTCACCCTGCTCCAAACTCTTTACGAACAGTTCACCGCACGCAGCCTTAACGACCTTTCCGCTGCTCTTTTTAGCCCCGTCCTCCCTTCATTCTCATGCCTCCATTCTCCTGAATCAGCTTAATTGCTATCCTCCCCTCCATCTGCGTGTTTTGCGGCTCTATCTCCCACCTGTATCATGTTTCCGAATGCTGTTTGGCTATTATCGCTCTCTACCTGAATCAGCGAAACCACATTTATACGCGTTTGAAGTGGCAGCCCCACGCACGCGTGCACACATATCTAATCCGGCACATGTGTGACCCTTTGATCCCCGAAACCCCCTGACCCCCTCTTCCTGCTCATCTGGGCCCTATTAAAATGAGCGCTGATTGGAAAGCTAACAGCAGCCAAGATTACCCTGTAATGAAAGAGTTCTGCTTCTCATTCCTTGTGTCCTCCTTTGTCTCAACGACGCTCTCTCTCACTGAGTCAAATGAAATAACTAGGACAATCAAGATGGCTGATTGGAGCGAAGGATATTGGAAATGTGTCTGCGGTTTCACAAATTGCTGACCTAATAGAAGGGAGTGGATCTGCTCCTGTTTTGTAGGTCAGTACTGCAGCAAAAGTCGATAAGAGAGTGTGCGCTTCTAAATTAGCTATGCATTACATTAAGCTTGACCTTAAAACAAAGCGAGTGTACTTTCTATGCAGTTTGTGCTTGGAGGACACTGATTAGATTTTTTGTTTTATTTATTTATTTATTTATTTTCAAGGAAATCGTTCTAAGCAGTCAACAATTGTTGTCAGGGTGCTGTTCCGCTGAGAAGATTGTTTTTATGTTATTGTTCCAGCATTCCCCACACCTTGCTCACAGAGGGCTCCGCCAGCACAGCTGCTACCCAGTTGTTCACTGCTGTTCGAACTGGCAAGCATGTCTTCATTCATGTAAAACCCCCACCAGCCGGGGAGTCTCAGCGGGCAAGCATATGTGTGTTTGTGCAGTGTATGCGACTTCTGGAGTGTTGTTCTTAACTTCCACGAGCACGCACGGACGTGAAAACACAGATGCCTTGTTCTTACACCGTTTATCAGTGTAAGCATGTCTTGGCCACGCATGCTCCAGTGCTGGACCTTACCCAAACACAAAGCTTTGCGCAGAAAAGCCTCGACAGCTGCACTCAATTTCATTAACTACCACAGGCAGAAATCACACAGACTCTCCAGCCACTGGCTCCAGCCATAATCAACGACTTATTCAATAAGCTCAGAAAAATGCAGCCCCCCACCTCCCCCACCCCCCATGTCCATAAGTGCAAAAACCTGCATGCGCACTCACACACACACACACACACAACCACACACATTTCTCATCGAGTAACTGAGTGCTTTTTGTTTCCAAGCTTCCTGTTGGGGTCAAAGCTCAGCACAAACCCCTAAAAACTAAGTTTTTAGTTGTGAAACTCAACAGATGGGTGAAGTGTGTGTGGTTGGTTGTGGCGAAATCAGCACACGCATTTATAAACATTCCCATAGAAAGCTATGTTCAAGGCATGTCACAAATTTCTCACACACACGTTCAGGGTGTTATCCAGTGGGAGGTGAGCAGAGCACGGAGGGTTCGTATTCCTCGCAGCTCTCAGGGTAGTAGAAGTGCTGATCTTGGTTGTTTTACCCAGTCCCCCCCCCCCCCGAAGGTGTACACTGTGTTTGCTGGATGTGTGTTTGTTAACTGTAACGTATTAACTTTGAAATTCTGAAAGGGGATGTCACATTTCATAAGATTCCTCAAGGCTGCAAAAAACAAAAAGTCTGCATGAAAAAGGAGTTTCTCTTAACCAAACCCATGTGGGAAATCAGTAATGATCAATAATGAAGGAAATTTGGAATGACTGGCTTGAAAAATTGTAGTTGTATGGTCATTAGTTGGTGCATTAGTTGATTTAATCTCTGGTTAGCTGAGTTTGCTGATGTGGAAGAAATTGTGCTGTGCTGATCAACCTTTTTTTTTAAAAAAAAAAAAGAAAAACATTCAGATTGCCCATTGAGTTGCTTTTTACAGCTACAAAGCTGAGTGAAGGTTAGCTCCTGAAGTCTACAAGATGTTTTCTGTTGTTAGTACCAGATGGGCTGGTCTGAATATTGCAGAAACTACTGGGATTTTCACGCACAACCATCTCTGGCGTTTACAGAGAATGGTCTGACAAAGAGATAATATCCAGTGAGCAGCAGTTGTGGAGATGAATATTGATGTGAGAGGTCAGAGGAGAACGGGCAGACTGGTTGGAGATGATAGAAAGGCAACAGTAACTCAAATAACCACTCATAACAAACAAGGAATGCAGAATACCATCTCTGAACACACAACACGTCCAACCTTGAAGAAGATGGGCTACAGCAGCAGAAGACCACACCAGGTAACACTCCTGTCAGCTAAGAACAGGAAACTGAGACTACAGTTCACACAGAATGGACAATAGAAGATTGGAAGTATGTTGCCTGGTCTGATGAGTCTTGATTTATTCGGATGTCAGGGTCAGAATTTGGCGTAAACAACATGAAAGCATGGATCCATCCTACCTTGTATCAACGGTTCAGGCTGGTGGTGGTGTAATGGTGTGGGGGATATTTCTTGGCACACTGTGGGCCCCTTAGTACAAACTGAGCATGGTTTAAATGCCGCAGCCTACCTGAGTATTGTTGCTGACCATGTTCATCCCTTTATGACCACAGTGAACCATCTTCTGACGGCTACTTCCAGCAGGATAATGCACCACGTCGCAAAGCTCATATCATCTCAAACTGCTTCCTTGAACATGACAATGAGTTCACTGTACTCCAATGGTCTCCACAGTCACCAGATGTCAATCCAATAAAGCACCTTTGGGATGTGGTGGAATGGGAGATTCGGTAACACTTTCTATGAAGGTTGTACTTATAATGCCCTATGAATGCACTCATAATGTTTTATAAGGTGTCTATAAAGCATTATAATGGTCATTATTACCATCTATACATATTCACAAGTCGTCATAACCAACTTCAGGATGCATTATGACAACTGGTTATGAATGATTATAATTTTAATCTGAATAGTGCATTATAAATATGTCAATATCTGCCTAGTCACTTATTAATGTTATGATGCATCATAACTACTTTGCTTTGCTAAATGTGCATAGTGATGCATGATGAGTTTTGACTTCGCCTATAGTGCTTTATATCTGTAGTTATAAGTATATGTAATAAAGTTATAATAATGTATACATCTCTCTACAGCACACAGTTATAAACATCTATGCAATTTCATAAGTGCCAATTGTCAGCGCTAAGTAAAGTGACAAGAATATGACACTATTATTAACAGATATAAGTTACTATGAGTAATTAAAAGGTGCAATGAACTAAGTCCTGAGTCTGGCATCTTTACCCCATATGCACAGTGTTAATATCATAGGTGTTATTTGTCAGCTTTAGGTAAATTAGTGCAAATGAGGTGTTGTGGATATAAGACTATTATAAACAAATATGAGGCACAATGAAATGAGAGCCTGGACAGTAAAGACAAAAGGAATGTATTTAGTTCACTTTATTTTCATTTAAACCAACACACATAATCAGAATGATTATCAATGTTCTGAGCACATTACACAAACACATGAAACAGGCCACAAAAGTGGCACGGCGTGGTCCTAGAGATGTGGCTCTTAAAAGTGCCTTTGGGTTGGTGAGGTGATTCAGGGTCAGAGGTCAGGAGATGGTTTGACAGCAACTACAAGAAGAACAGAGGCAAATCTTAAGTGCTCTAGCTGGGTTTGTTTTTTATGCAGAAAGGTTTGATTGAAAACACACAAGCAGATCACGTTTTTTTGTTTAAAGCAGCCTAATGAGACAATATGTTACCGCATATCGTGCAGGCACCGCAGATTACCCGCAGGTGACTTAAGCTAGCTAGACGAAAGTTACCGGACACGGCTATTTTTAACTCACAAATTAGATCGTTTTCATTATCTTGCGTTTAATGATTGAAACCATTCAAAACCATTGCATTAATATATAAACGATGTGCTTCATGTAAGCAAAGTAAGACATTAGCTCACAAAACATTAGCAGGACAGAGAGACGACCTACCTGTCCTGGAGAGGACTCAGCGGAGAAAGGAAAGAAAAGCCGCTTTACGATTAGTACATACAGTCAATGCTTTACGACAGTGGGAGGAGCTGTGGACGGAGGTGGGTGGGGTCAGAGGTCAGGGGTCATGGACTAAAGAATGACATTTCTACAATAATAATAATATTAATAAAAAACGATATCAAAATAATATCTGATGGCATTCAATAAACGCGGACATTTCTAGCGACCCTTTATAAAGAAGCGGTGTCACGGTGGATGTGAAACTGTCAAGAAAATTAATCTATTGTTTGGTGCCTGCCGATTTTTCTCAAATTTTCATGCCGCTCGAAACGAATTTCAAACTGATGTATTTCAATTGGAAGTTATTTCGTGCTATGAGGACGACTGTCAATGTGACACTGCGTAATGAAGAGGTTTGATTTTATTTCATTTAGACTAGATTTGTAATGGTCTTATTTCGGTTTTTAATGTAACGTCAATTTTGCTGCAGGATTCGGCACTTTGAGATTCGAAAAAAAATTAACGGTTATTTGTTATATCGGTCTCTTATACAGGATCGCTAGAAATGTCCGCCTTTATTGAATGCCGTCAGATATTATTTTAATATCGTTTTTATTTATATTATTATTATTGTAGAAATGTCAGTCTTTAGTCCATGACCCCTGACCTCAGACCCCACCCACCCACCTCCGTCCCCAGCTCCTCCCACTGTCGTAAAGCATTGACTGTATGTACTAGTCGTAAAGCGGCTTTTCTTTCCTTTCTCCGCTGAGTCCTCTCCAGGTCAGGTATGTTGTCTCTCTGTCCTGCTAGTGTTTTGTGAGCTAATGCCTTACTTTGCTTACATGAAGCACATCGTTTACATATTAAAGCAATGATTTCGAATGGTTTCAATCATTAAACGCAAGAATATGAAAACGATCTAATTTGTGAATTAAAACTAGCCGTGTCTGGTAACTTTCGTCTAGCTAGTTTAAGTCACCTGCGCTGCCTGCACGATATGCGGTAACACAATGTCTCATTAGGCTGCTTTAAACAAAAAAACGTGATCTGCTTATGTGTCAATCAAACCTTTCTGCATAAAAACAAACCCAGCTAAAGCACTAAAGTTTTGCCTCTGTTCTTCTTGTAGTTGCTGTCAAACAATCCCCTGAATAACCTCACCAACCCAAAGGCACTTTTAAGAGACACATCTCTAGGACCACGCTGTGCCACTTTTGTGGCCTGTTTCATGTGTTTGTGTAATGTGCTCAGAACATTGATAATCATTCTGATTATGTGTGTTGGTTTAAATGAAAATAAAGTGAACTAAATGCATTCCTTTTGTCTTTACTGTCCAGGCTCTCATTTCATTGTGCCTCATATTTGTTTATAATAGTCTTATATCCACAACACCTCATTTGCACTAATTTACCTAAAGCTGACAAATAACACCTATGATATTAACATTGTGCATATGGAGTAAAGATGCCAGACTCAAGACTTAGTTCATTGCACCTTTTAATTACTCATAGTAACTTATATCTGTTAATAATAGTGTCATATTCTTGTCACTTTACTTAGCGCTGACAAATAGCACTTATGATATTGCATAGCTGTTTATAACTGTGTGCTGTAGAGAGATGTATACATTATTATAACTTTATTACATATACTTATAACTACAGATATAAAGCACTATAGGCGAAGTCAAAAGTCATTATGCATCACTATACACATTTAGCAAAGCAAAGTAGTTATGATGCATCATAACATTAACAAGTGACTAGGCAGATATTGACATATTTATAATGCACTATTCAGATTAAAATTATAATCATTCATAACCAGTTGTCATAGTGCATCATGAAGTTGGTTATGGCGACTTGTGAATATGTATAGATGGTAATAATGACCATTATAATGCTTTATAGACACCTTATAAAACATTATGAGTGCATTCATAGGGCATTATAAATACAACCTTCATAGAAAGTGTTACCGGAGATTCATATGATTCATATTATTCATATGATATTTGTACATGGGCAAGCCCTACAAATAAGTATATCAATATATTATTATTATTATTTTTATTATTATTAATAATAATAACATTTATTTCCTCACATCTGGTCAGTTGTTCTTACACCTTGCAGCAGTTTCATCTGTGACTGGCTAGTAAGTCGTTGCTGCGACTCCAGACTTTGAGACTTTTGGGTTTTAGTTATTTGACATCACCACCAATAAATGCAGAAAATGAAGGTAGATAGTTTAACTCTTTCTGCAGTGTGGGAGAAACACAGAGACCCCATTATAGGAGCAATAAATGTCAAACAAAGGGTCGAGGAGTGAACTTCCTCCCACGTATTGAACATTGGGATTGAAACAGACAGCTTAAATAGTTGTCATTTTACAACCGACACTATGTGTGCTCGCTGATAAAGGAGAAGAATGTCTTGTATCAACAGATGTAGGCCACACTGTGTACACTCTCCATTCAGCAACACTAAATTTGACAGCTACGTTGTGGCAGGATATCGGTCAGTAACTTCAATGGGAAACGCCCACTCACAAAATGCCCCAAAACGACTTTCTGTTTGAGAAACTTTAGTTTATATTTCCTTACAAACACAAAGCAACATCCCATTGTGTCTCGAATCATTTAGTGCTGCAGCAGCATTTTCTTCTCCTGTTTAATATGTGACATTATATGTGATATTTTTATCCTGCTGTTATCAAGGCCTATTTCTAATCCACTCTGTAAGTTAGTTGTAACTTAATATTGCTTGTGTTTCACTGCATTTCTCCGCATACCTCCTTTTCATATTTTATCTGAAGCACTTTGACTTACCTTTTCTTATTAAAGAGACTGCACAGATACATTTGCATTTTTTAAGATGAAAATATGGGGGAACAAAAAAAAAATAAAATGTCTCACGCTTCTCACTGACCCACATTAAATCCAGTCACTCATGTCTATTCCCATTACTAATCCAATTACCAGCACCTGTAGAGTGCTGTTTCCAGCTCTTGAATTTGAGTGCCAACATTCACCAGCCACTACCCTACAGTACCGCCAGCGACATTGACACTGATGATTTATTTTGTTCTTAAGGCAGGCTATACTTATTGAGTTATGTTTTTTCCATTTCTCAGCCATTCAGTGCACGTTGATGTGGAAATGTTTGCAGGAAAGGGCAAAGCGAGCACAGCACATTTACGTCAGTACACCATCTTCCACGCAGCTTCAGGCTTCCAGCATCTGTAAATAATCAGAAATTAAAATCGTGGAATATGCCTCTACTGTCTCTGTCTCTCTCTGTCATAACTATAACATGCTTTTGCCTGAGCATCATTTCAAAGCCTCCATCGCTGCGGGTTCCTTGAGGAGCCATGTCGCTGTGCTCAAGTTAAACAGCCACATGTTTATTATGAAAGCAAATCCTAGTGTTTGCTCAGGGAGACTGAGAAGGAAAGAGAGAGACATTGTTAATGATGTGGAAGACGATAAATAAGTGCTGGCTATGGCTCCTACTCTGACACTTTAACTGGAGACATCAATTATTTATCCAAGTAAAGAGGGGTCAGGATGTGTGTATATGTGTGTGCTTATTTGTGTAAGGGAGGGTGAGAGAAAGAGCATGTGTGGTGTGAGATTAAACTGCACTGGAGTTACACTTGAGAATGAAGACTAAAATTAAGTGTGTACCTTCGCTTAACACACTCCAGAGTCCATGAAAGTCCTGTAACCTGGTCCTGTGGCTGAGGAGGAGTTCACCCTCATTCAAATCCCCATTAGATATTCACCCACTTTTCAAAGTTTCACTTCTCCCATTTCCAGGAGGACTTCTCACGGAATTCTTTAATGTAAAGGGAAATGGAAATACGCTCTGACAGCTCAAGATAAGACTTTTAATTTGCTACTGTAAATTGAAGCTATTTGTCTTCCAACCCCCACTTCTGTATCGGCTCACCCATATCTCCGACTGAAATATATCGTTCAAATTAACACAAATGTGGAAGGACGCGGTGGCATTTTCCGACTGCTTCTTGCTGCTTCACAAGGCATGAAAGTGAATTCGCCACCGCACTGTAGTTTGAAGTCACAGAGCAAGGTTGACAAACACACAAAAAAAGGATTTTTTATTTTTTTTTATCCTTTAATCTGGATTGTTGGATCCTGAACTAAGAAAAATGTTTTTTCCCAACATCCTCTGTTTTTCTTCTTTTTAGCCCCCCCCCGCTCCCTCTCTCATCTTTAACCTTCGTCACCTCTTTCTTTTTCACTAATTTCGTCTCATCCCATTTCTCTCTCCCTCCTTCCTGCTCTCATTATCCCTCCCACACATTCCCATTACTTCGGAGAAACCCTTAAGTGGCGGTCACAGTCGCCCAAACCACAAACTGGTTCCTGAAATAATTTTGTCCCGAGGCCACGCCATTACTGACCAGTGACCATACATAGAATACCATAATCCACAGTTTATTTCTACTTCATACACTCATGTGCCTGGACTACACTTCATGAAACTGTGGGAAAGTACCTTAGATAAAATCTGATGGCACAAATACACTACACACACACGCACACAATGCACAGTGTTCTCATTGAACAAAAATTGGCGGTCTCTATCCGGGCATCTTAATGGTCTCCATATGTGTCCTGGCTGCCACACACAGTCACAGCAGCACACCAGTTTGCCAAATGAATCTCCTCAAGGGGGGAATCAAAAACAAACACATCCTATACATTTGCTACTTTCTCTCCCACCCCCACTCCTTTCTCACAACCGTTTCCCCCATGTAAAGAACAGCAGTTCTGCCTCCCAGAATTACTGGGGGAAGGTGTTCAAACCGGGGTAAATTTATGGCGCCGCGCAGGCTGCTATGTCATTCCATCAAGGGGGAGTCTCTCGAATGTAACACAGCTGTATGAATGTCCCATTGATCAGGGTGTTGCTGCTCATTTCTCACTTGGACGAGACGGAGCGACAGAGTGAGGCAAGGCGGTGAGCATGAATAGCCAAATAAATGTCAAAGCGAGGGAGTGTTAATCGTTTATGTGTCTGTGTGAGTGTGTAGCCAAAGAAATGTCAGTGTTTAAGATGTTAATTGATTCCTGGGGAGTTTTATTATCCATTAGTAATCAGAGTCACAGAGCTATGTAAACTGGATTGTTTTTTTGCAATTTTCTTCTTACAGAACCTTGTATCCGTCATGTAAAGAAACAAAGCCCCATGTTATAAAATCCATTCACTTTCATACCTCAGTAGAGGCTTAATGGAGGCCTACATGTAAACTCTTGGTCTTCTTCCTGGTAGCTTACAGTGCTAACCTCTTAGCCTCAGCGCTGCCTCTAACTGAGCGTAACACATCTGTGACAGATTTATGTTGTTGGTGACCTTCCTGTCAGCGTCCTGTCAAAGATGTTGACCTTTCGTGCCACATTTGACAGGGACGTGGCCTTTTTTCCCCCCTTGGCTGCCCTAAGGAAAAATACAACAGGTTGTGTGTCTCTGCCTTAAATGACAGATTCAGAAAAGACACTTATCTCGTCATCTGAAGTTAAGAAAAGTATCCCTGTAAAGTTTTTCATTGGCCTAAAAGCCTGTGTTTCAAATCACCAATAGAGCATTTCAACTAGAATAATATGTTTGAGTCACAAAATTATAACTCATTTTCCTGAAGGAACTGAGGCCAACTGACCAACATAAGTACTGCTTTGAGTGGCGTCTTAATACTGAGGCAAAAACGTTGAATTTGACTAAATTCTTTCATCCAGCAGGTCACTGCATTGGCTATTCAGATGCAAGCAGTACTGCACTGATGGGAGATTTCTTCAGAAATTTGTCCAGCCATTATCCATAACAGGGTTCACATTCTGGTTTGTGAATTACTTTTACAATGATCAAGTCAAAATCATGAAATATTCATAATCTTTTAATGAAGGTAGATATAAATCTCATCGGAATATGGACACAGGTCTTCTGAAGGTGTCTTGTGATGTCCGGCAACAGGATGTTGTTAGTGGGGACCTATGGGTTTAGGCTGAGGGGTCTCTGTGAATCATCTCACAGATACTTGATCAGTTTGGGATCTAGTGAATTTGGAGACCAGCTCAACACCTTGTTGTTGTCAGGTCAGGTGGAGTTGGAGGAGGTTGTAGGTGAGGACCCAGATGGAGGACTACTGATGAGGCAGGATCTCTAAAACAAAAGGTGTTTAATAACTTACAAAAGGCGCTGCGCACGGCAGGAAAATACAACAACCAAAAATACAAAAGAACCATCAAACACGGCAGGGAAACATGGTAGCAAGACGTGGACCAAGGACAAGGGAACATGGAGTGGAGCTAACATTCACGACGCGACAAGGAACAAAGGGAAAAGCAGGGCTATAAATACACACAAGGGCTCAGCATTGACAAGACACAGGTGAGACACATGAAGACAATCAACGCAGGTGAGACCAATAACCAATCAAGAGACAAACAAGGAACAAAGACAGGGACCCCAGAACTTAACAAAATAAAACAGGAAACAACATGACACAGACAGACATGGAACCTTGACAGAAGAATCATGACATAGAAACATGGAACAAGACATCAAAACATGACACAGACAGAGATGGAACCTTGACAGAACAATATAACACAGACAGACATGGAACCTTGACAGAAGAATCATGACATAGAAACATGGAACAAGACATCAAAACATGACACGGACAGACATGGAACCTTGACAGTTGTGTTTTTCATGTTTTTGAGTTGTTCCTAAACCGTTGTGTCAAGGAATGTCATTGCTATGGGGTGGGTGTGCCTGGTCTGGTCTATGTGGGTAGTACATGTCTAAGTAACATCCACACAAATCAAAAGGCTAACACAGATTGACAAGCAACCACTCGCACCTACAGCTAGTCTAGAAAGATAAATGAACCTAACGACCTAACATGTTTGTACTGCACGATGAAGATAGAACACCGTCAGAAAACGCATTCAGGCCCAGGAATAGCATCCAAACGCCATCATTATGTGCATTATCATGAAGCTCCGGCAAAGCTCCCAGGCCACCTTGAGTGGCTGCCAACGTTTTCCAAGTATGCTCACTTGGGTGGTTTAAACACAGAAAACAAACTTGTACATATGCTTGACAAATAAAGCTGGCTTACATTTAAAGTTGTGTGCTCAGAAATTGTGAACATTGTGTGTGTGTTTTTAAGCAAACAGTGGACCAGTGCTACCATTCGTCTGAAGAAAGTCTCTCAGTATGACTCCAACTAATATGTGGACAGACATGGGTTTGCAGTGGTTTATTGTCCTGCTGTCCCTCTCCTCTGCAGATATTTTGTTTTCATCGGAAGTCAGTAATACAGTTTATTTTCTCTTAAGCCTTACTGGTTTCCAACCAATGATAAATAAGCACCCGTTTAAGGCAGCCTTTACATAATCCCGTTATTCAGGAGATAAAATGGCTAGAGAATGACTGCATTTGCACTCAAAATTGTCAGAATAACAATAATATATATGGCGGCATGGCATTCTTCTCAGAAGAGAAGGGGAGCATAGCGACAAAAAATTGATTGAGGGGGGGACGCTGTACAAAGCTGGAACGTGTGAAGAAAATGAGGAGAGGAGAGCTTGGGAATAGATAAAAGGAGCATTTCTTTTCAGAGGCTTTATAACACACCAGATGATGAACCCTGAATGCACTCTCTGGAGTTGACATCAGCTCTCCACCCTTTGTCTGGCCCAACACAGCTCAGTCCTACCTCTCGCACAAAGCCTATCTCCACCCTTCACTGACAAGTCATTCAGTGGGGAAAACGCAACATTGATGGGCACTGACTACTAGCATTTTGTAGCCTGTCCGTTTTTCAATAGGCCCTCGCTCTCCCAGACTCATGGCAAGACTTTGTAATGGAAATCTGTGACGGGCAAAACAGCACAAAAACACCGTTCCCCTGCCTTCATCTGTCGCAATGATTTTATGGTCCATGTGAAGACAGAGGGAGAGCGTGTGTGCGTGTGTGTGTGTGTGCAGGGGTATAGCCGCGTTAGTGTTTGTGTGAGATATTTTATGACTGGGGCTGCTCCACAGGCCCATGGGTTAGAGTTCCATTTGACTGAGCAGCCCATGAATTGTTCCTGCAGCAGGCTGGTTAGCAGAGCCCCGGCCACAGGGAGCCACCGCTATTCAACACTGTGCGAGTGTAGTAAGCATGTGTGTGTGTGTGGGTTTTTTTTTTTTTTTTTTTTTTTTTCTTTGAGTGTGTAAAAATGAAACACATTTAAGCGGTCCACAGATACGACATTTGGGAGTCGCTGCCATTCATTTGAATGGGAGTAGTTGCATTTGTGCCTCCCTTCAGAAGCTTAAAGGATTAATAAAGCAGCAAGGACTTGTCCAGTGTCATTTCTTATATGCCTCTGAGATGAACAGGGAAGAGGGAGGGAGTAAAACAGAGTGAGATGGATGACAGGGGAAAGGAAATTGTTATGAGAAAAACTTGAGGTATGTGGGGGGGGGGGGGGGGGGGGGGGGGGGATTCGAGGAGCGGGGGATCACACGGAGGAAAGGCTTAGCAGAATAAGAATGTAATTAAGAGATGAAAGTTTTATTTTAATTTGACACATCTTCCATTAACGACGTAACTCCAGCTCTTGGTTAGAACGAGCATTTGCATGAAAGTCAAAATGACAATCTTCTCACATACTACATGTGCCTGTATCAGCACATGTGATGCAATCGCTCTCAAAATTGAACAAGAGCGAACATTTTGCCGAATATAGAATTTTGTAATGAGACCCTTCAGAGTCGAGGCACGTGGCAGATGTAATACACTCTAATTCGCCTCGTGCATACATATGCCTCTGAGGCAATTACAGCACAAGAGACAGAAGCATTAAGAAGGATGCAGTTAAGGTAGACGGCAGGAGGCAGGGGGAAAAAATGGGAGAATAAGAAAGGACAGAAAACGAGAGATGGGAAAGAAGAGAGAGAAGAATCACTCTGACTGCACCACTCCAAGACCGTGCTCCATAAAAGAAAATGCATACTGCATCATTCTCCCACTATAGAGGAAACAGAAATTGAAAAGGGCAAATCTGAGTTCGCGCACCTTGGTAAGACTAGCCACTGGCGACAGTCTATCTCCAACTCCGTGCTGCTGAAAAGGGCACAGTGAAAATACTCCAGCTCTCAGCATAAAAGGAGCTGACACACATTCCAATCCATTGGTTATAGTGAGCGTGCAGGGAAATTTCTTGTGAAACGGATTTGCTTAAAACTTTGAAATCTTTAGAGTTGGAGAGGTTCGGGAGCACTGTTAAATCTCACGATGAGTCTTAAAGAAAGAAATCATCTTTTTACGCGATCGGATTCCTGGTGTTGCGCATTTATCTCAGGTGAGCATTTTACATGGACCGGTAATGACAATGAGAACATCTCAACCACGTTTTGCTCAGACTGTCGGCATCACTGCAATGAAACGTTTTAATGGTTGGGCAACGACACACACAAAGAGCTACTCCTAAAATTCTTCAAAGGGCAAATATAATTGGAAAGCAAACTTGCCACTTTATGTTTATTTAATGTATTTTGTTGGAACCCTCTATTGAAAAGTTCAATTAACTTGGAATTTTGATGGAGCCAATTTGCTCATTCTTTAAATGTCTGCAGACTTTTTTTTCTGATTCTCTCACGATTTGATGCATTTTTTCCATTAAAAGTTGATCATTGTCACTGAAAAATATTTGACTTTTGTGCATGCCTCACTGCCCTATAATCAGACTAAACTGCCATTTTATCTCACTCCATTCAATCAGCCTGACATTGTCGTAACGTTAGCTGACTCCTTGTTCGGAGTGACAAGTGCAGGCAGGTTACTGCAACACAATCAGCACATGCAATTGAGTGGTAGACACAAACGAAGAGCTTAAGAGCAAGGGGCTTCTTTGCTCCATGGCTTGCTGAGCAAGTGAGTGGGAGGAGGAGGACAGTTTCGCACTGAACCAGGTGGCGTAGAAATGCTTCTTTTAAGGTAAGACAGCTCATGCTGGTACTGCATATTTTTGCCTGTTAAATTAACTGTGCAGACATTTGTCAGGGTCTGTGATCAATGCTGGGGTGATCAGTTTGACAAGTGTTTAGATTTTCTGCATGGGACTTGTTGACAGCTCATGGAGATGCAGGCTGGTGACTCGTGGTAGAAAATGTATCGTTTTTTATTACGGTCTTTCAGAGAAAACAAAATCAATGGGTAAGTAGAGTCTCTTTTCTCCATCCGATATCAGTGTTCGCGCCACTGTTAAACATCTGGCATGAATCTTTATGTTCAGTTTGATTTCAGTTTGCAGATGTGAATCTGCGTGGAAATAAATGAGGCAAAACTCAGCGTACCGTGTGAAGGTGATTTGAGTCTGAGACACACACAAACTATACCTGTCACTCAGAGAAAGCCCGTCTAAACTAACGGCTTTTGAAGTTTCCTCTTCCTTGACGTGAGATTTGTTTGGGCAGCGTGTGTGACAGAGCCTGAGAGTGGGTGTTTCATGCCGAAAGCATGATAGCTGGATAAAAGATTCAGTAGCAGCTTCGGGCAGTTTTTACTCATTACCCGAATTTCTTCCTTCTATTTTGTTTTTAAAGGTCAGCTTGAAGCAACCTGCACACCTGTGTCACCCTCTAAGTTCGCATGGACACTAGTTTTACGAGAATGATCATAGTATTAGTCATATTAGTCATAATAAAAACTGCTCATGTGACCACCTTTGACAGTGGTAAACCTTTGATAATCTCTACATTGCACATGTATTACTATTCTGTGACTATTTCTCTACATTTTTTTATATTACCTCATATTCCCATAATGACTTTTAATGCTAACTTTTTAGCTCTATACGTAAACATCAGATAATGTCACCAGTTTCCAGTAGGGACAGAAACAGTAGCAAATAAGCACTGAAAGACAAACAAAGCTGCTATCCATGCAAAGAGCAACCTTGAATGGCTCCATTTTGGTCGTCTCCTTCTGCTGAATGGATTCAGCATTGTTAATAAAGTTGAAAACAACTTGTTTTTCTTCAGTTTATTTCCCATCAGATTTTACTGAGATGCTTTTGCATCTGCGGGCAAAAGCATTTTGCTCATGTCAACAAATTTTAATAGTGATTGAAGTTTTGGGGCATGCAAACACTTACATCTGATCAGACCATCTCGTTAATTGTCCATAAAAACAGTTGGAATCTCTGGTCAGAATGATTCAATCATTTGTGTTCAGTTTCTTTATATTTAGTTGAAAAGCTAAACTGGTGGTTAGCGCCGATGCCTCCCAGCGAGAATGTTTGGGTCCAGCTCGGACCTTTTTGGGTGGAGTTTGCATGTTCTCCCTGTGTCTGCGTGGGTTTTCTCTGGGTACTCCGGCTTCTTCCCACCTTTAAAGAAGACATACTTATTATTTTAATCGGTGACTCTAAAATGACCCTAGGTGTGAGTGTGAGTGGTTGTTTGTCTCTTTATTAGCCCTGCGATAGGCTGGAGACCTGTCCAGGGTGATGACAGCTGGAATAGGCTCCAGAAACCCCCGCGACCCTAGTGAGGATTAAGAGGTACGGAAGATGAGATGAGATGAAAGGCTAAATTTGTATTCTTGTATTGATTTTGTGCACTTCTGCTGAACTGTTTGGTTTGATATGATTGCACAAATAGGTTACTGTGAATACCTTGTTCACAAATATGAATAGGAGTATTTTCCTTTTGTAATTCTGTTTGTGTGTATGCCCCTACGAATTATTTTATCCTGTGTTTTAGAAGCTAACCGCCCTCTGTGCTTGTGGCTGTGCTCTGTGGTGGTGGCATCTACTTCACTGTACACCTCCTGTTTGCTTGTTCACTCGTGTGTGTGTGTGTGTGTGTGTGTGTGTTGGCTCCTTGGCTCCATGTGTGTTTGGGGTGACCCTTCCCCTTGTCTTGTTAGCCCTCCTCTCCACTGGTAAGCCTCAGCTCTGAACCCAGGTTTAATGTGTGTGTGTGTGTGACAGTGTGCTCTTTTTAATACTTTGTCTATTAAATAAAAATAGTTTTATGGATGGAACCTCATCTCCTGTCTGTCTGCATGCGAACCTGAGTGTCTTATTGGGATTTATTGTTAATAATGAATAATTCTTAGGCGAAATCCCCAGGGTGGTGTTGTTGGATTTTTCATCAGGAAAAAGGCTAAGGTGCAGAAAACCTTATCTCCACCGTTAGCCCTCGCCACAGTGGCATTATTCAAAAAACTGTGGCAGACTGGCAGCACTGAGCGGGACTTTTAGCATGCATTTTTTTTGTTTATCACGTAATAAAGTTCCACGGAGAATTAACATATAACGCCTGTAATTTAATCTCCCCTGCAGGCAAGAAGTTCTTGTTGTCTTTAATATGCTGTCTTCAGATTGAAACATATCAGTATCATGAATTATATTGCATCACATGCAGTAATCCACAAACTGTGAGATGCCATCAAAGCCTACACTGATAACAAAGAGAATACAGAGCGGAGAGGGGGGGGGGGAGTGTCTCATCAGAAAAGCACGGTGGAAAACAAAGCACCATCGTTATCAATATTAAAGCTTCACTGTCCATATATAATATCCCATCCTTTCCCCAGCAGACATCATTTTGTGAGCAGTACGCTGCTGTACTCCCAGTGAATCGTATTGAGAAGCATAATGCCTTGGATGAATGGCTTTAATACATTATTGATGACCGGCTGGTTTGTTGGTTTATATTTGACAGTCCTTGGAGATTTTAAGCATAACACCATTTCAAAGAGTCCACTGGCCTGCTTTTCATCTGCCGTTGCTCTAGCCCAAATACAGCAGTGCTACGATACCTTGATTTGGGTAGACGCGCACAAATTAAGTCGCACACACACACAAACAGGCACACTGGTGCGAGCGTTGAGGTGTCACGCCAGTTTTATTCTTCATGCTTTCTGGGGCATGTGAATACTCAGTAGCTGTGGTAAAGCCACTTAATATGGGTAGCCGCACAGACACGCGCTCGCTACACACTGAGGTGTCAGCGTGGTGTTTGATCTTCAATATTCTCCGGGGCATGATGTTTGTTTGGTTACCTCAAGGTTTTGTCACAGTCTGTATTCAACATTATTCATGAAGGGCTACTTTTCCGCGAGCGACCACGGCCGGGGGCCCGACAGCGCTTTAAACAGTACAATCACCGAAACACACACAGAGTTTAAGAAAAAAAAAATCCATGTGCACTTTAGAGATCAACCACACCTCTACAAAGCTATTTGTCGAAACAGATCCCCGCAGTGCAGGTCTGCGCACAAAAACACACACACACACATACACCCAGCAGCATTTTTTAATCAAACAAGAATAACCTCATGAGAGTTTAAATCTAACGTTTATTTTGTGCATATCCTAAAAGTGTGTGTTTTCATGTCTTTCACGGGAAGGTTTGAAAAGTCTCACATCACAGTAGTCGCGCATTAATCTTAATTTTCCCTTTCATCTGTGAAATTAAAGAGCCCTGGCATTGTTTACGACATTTAAAACAATGCTTAAAATTGCTTTTGCGGTGAAAAGATATGAGCAGATGCCGGGAATAAACCAGAACAGTGCCTGCATCCAGCATCCCGACAGGGGACACACTGCCACTGTTACTCGTCTGAAATATTTTTTAATAAAATGTTTTTTGATCATTGTTAATTCTCCTATTTGCGTTGCCTACAGCTTTAATTCAGCTAGAAAGAGACCAGGGCCAAATGCTCCCTCACACGAATTACCCTGCATTGACAAAGAAAACTGCAGATGGTGTGCGGCTCATGATGCTGCCGCTACTGTGATTATTATTCTGATTAGGATCATTTTAAAACTAGGTCCCGTTCACATTGATTATAAGTCAAGAATTAAGTTGTTTAGGTCGATATTCTAAGCAATAAGCTACGGCAAGGCTTTGTCCTAATTTGAATAACAGCCTCTTATTCATGCTAATTTGTGTTCCTTTTGCATTCAGTAGCTCGTAATTGTGTAGTGGATCCAGACAGGAAAAGTAAGAAAGCGAAAAAGAAAACAACCCTAATTGCAATTTTGAAAATGTGCTGCCCTGCATGATGGTCTTTCAGCATTCAAAAGGCAGCAAAAATTACTTTGCTGCCATTATTCGTCAGCAAATGCAGCACTGTAGAGGGATGGGGTCACAAAGTTCAAACTGTGCTCGTGCCTCTGTTCGGATCAGACATTGCTTTGAATCCTGTCTCATGGCAGACGAACACCTTCTTATCTCTCAAAGCTTTTTAAAGCATGCGCAGACACAGGAGATGCCACACTGTCACTATGTTCCAAACTATATCGCCTGGAATACAGAGACAAAGAAAATCCAACTTTGTCATACTGGGGTCAAAGGAACTCTTGCCTGTTGTAATAAAGGTTGGAGCTCTATTCAAGTGTCATTCTTAGTGCCCAATTTTTGTCCTGGCAGTGAGAGTAATTATAGAAACACTTGCTCCCTTCTCTTCTTTCAGCACCCCGCAGCGAGGAAAAGTCACACTACTGGTAATAAGTGTTTGTCCACGCTGGCGATTGCTTTCTTTTTTAGACTTTAATCCATCCACTTTCTCCGCTTTCTATCTGTTCTGGATCATAGGTTGTATTTCATTCTTCCTGACCAACTGAGATGGTAATCTCATAAAACCTTAGTTAGAGTATCACGCCACATATCCATGATATAGTCTCCTCCATTCTCTTCGTTGCTCTAGGCTACTGCGTTTAAAATAATCGCTGCCGCTGATGGAAACTCTTCAGTTACTGGTGTGCTGGTGTGGGAATTTTGCCTCAGACAGCATATTTAAAACTGCAAGATACAGAGAGATTCACCCGCCACCGATTTGGAGGAGGCTTGAATGCAACAGAGAGTCCCACAATACAGCTTTAGCTAAAAACTACAAGGAGCGCAGTCCTTAGACGCCTGCTTTAGAAGCATTGATACAGTTCAGATTTGTTTCCCACTGCTGTGTCATTGCTTTGCTGTCATTTATTTATTCTTCACTCCAAATTGCCCATGTGTATCTCCTTTGTTCCAGATAGTCAAATGAATACATAATTTACCAGCCATGCACTCAAATCATCCTTCAAGGCACTTCTAGTGTTCAGTTTGTGTTGAAACAGTGGATGATCACTTTGGGGGATAGTGCTGTGGTGGTTGTGTTGCTGTTGAGTTCAACAGTAAAAGTGTTACTGTTACTTAGCCTTGCCCACTGAATAAAATGAGACTGTCCAAATGATGTGTCAGTACAACACAACACAGTCCAACGTTACGAATTAAAACACAGTTGAATCAGCACTCTCAATTAAACCAGTGCTGAAAATGTAGTGCACTACTGTTACATTAGAATTAGAACGAACTGGCAAGTGAGTTTACATGCTACCCTTTTAAATTATACCCACAACTGGCAGGCATCTGTGTTTTAATTTGACTAGAATGAATTCTGCGTCCCTAATGCTGGAACCAAGAAAGGCAATGAGCTACAGTATGACTGCATGTCAGCAGCTAGAGACTTCACTCTCTTTCCTCCACCCGTTAAAAGACTACTCTGGAAATCATGCAGAAATGACCAAATTACACCACAACCTTAATGTGATTTCTATTGATTTACCTAAATTGAAAGAGTTTTTTTTTTTTATCATCAATATTATTTCAGCTTCAAACTCAATTGCAGAACAATTGAGGCTTTTTGAAGGCCTGTAAAATGAACTGTGGCCACTTTAATGTTGTCTCCCTTTTTTCCGAAACCAAAAGGACAAACACAAAAATGGATCCGCAGCCATGCTTGTCAGCACATGTGCTTTTAAATAACAGAGCAGAGGGAGAAACATTTCTGGATAGCGGCTCCATCTTTGAGTACTACCGCCCTGCGTACTGCTGGACAAATGTGCTTCGAGGAAATTGATCATTTTCTTGTCTCACCGCTGACAAGGCAACAGGGTGGCGTAAAAGATCCCAGGTTAGCCACAAACCCTATTTACAGAGAATGCCAGTTCAGGAGAGTTCTTCACACTGAACGGCTGTGGTGAAATCGGCGGAGGCACAAACTGAGGCTTTTATCTGCAGGAAATAAAGCCAGACTGTCTCATCACACTCCCAAAAGACTTCACTGTGGTTGTCTGGTTGTTCTGACTGGCATGCATTTGTAAATTTTAGAGATGCTGAGCTGCAGAGGAGAGCAGTTGCAACCCATTTGAGGGTCTATCTCAGATAGCAATATTAAACTAGAGCACATATGTTTATTCCTACGGCTTTCTAAACAAACTTTCCTACAAACAGTATATTACTGGAATGTCATTCTGAGACCATCAAATAAGTCTGGGGCCAATCAGATCTTTATGACAGACTACTTGCTGTTATTTGGGCACATTAAGATGAGATTTGTATATTGCGAGCCTCTTCGGGGTGGGTTGCTGTGGTAATGATGTACAGATCAATAACCATAACTAAATTGGTGATGTTGCTTTCAAACTGTACCTTCCTTCCAGATTTGTATGTGCAGCAGGCTCCCACAGGTACTGCTTCTTTACATGTTGTCCACCATAAGACTCATTATATTGTTTCATTTAGCTGGGGGGGCACAACCATCCATGGACATCCCGGAATAAATTATCTGGCATACCTGTGGTGTGGGAGCCTGCTGCACATACAAATCTGGAAAGAAGGTACAGTTTGAAAGCAACATCACCAAACATCGCCGTTCAGTGTGAAGAACTCTCCTGATATTCTGAAAGCTGCAGAGAGCTGAATAAAGCCAAAACCCAATTAATGGCAATTATTCAGGAAACACTGACGGTCGCTGTGTTTTGAAATGCCTCGACACACTTCACAGTGATTTGTTCAGATTTTCCATTTAATTAAGGTCAACATTCCACCCGTTTTTCATGTAAGAGTATTCGCTGATGATACAGAGTCGTCTAATATATTACTTGTTGAGTGCTTCAAGGTTTGTTTTTTTAAATAAAAGATTAAGACCTTGGCTGGTGTTGGGGAAAGATGTGCATGCTCATAATAATGATTGAAAAAAGACACGTGATGCTTGGTTTAATTGACTGCAACATTTAAATAACAAAAAACTCTTTATGCATCCGAACCTTGCCCTATGATTTTATGAACAGAATCACCGCAACAGTAATGAATGAAAAGCATCGGATTAAATTAATGCATGGACTGTGATATACAGGAGGCTGCATGCAAGCTATGGTGAATGCAGAGTTCCACAGGTATTAGTGGTTAATAAAAGTTGTTTAACTTCTAGCATTAATCCATTATGTGTTCGCAAAGCAATCTTCAGCAGGAAAATGTAAACCTGTCAAAAGTAATATCCCTTCCCTCGGATTATATCTCTGTGAGTTATAAATCACGACTACACTCCCTTGCAAATGAATAAAATATTGCACAGAGCATAGTGCGTGTCAACGGAGTGGATCAGTAAATGTGTTTGGCAGGTTTCCCGAAGAGAACAGCGTAGGCCGATAAAGTGACGAGTTTTCCCATCGGCAAACGTGGCCGATAAGCTCGTCTGGTTGACTAAACTGAAAAAAGTAAAACATTGCTGTCGTTCGTTTAATCTGTTTTTTTTTTTTGTTGTTGTTTTTTTTTCATTATATGACCTTAAAATTCTACGATTTCTAATTAAAACTAAACCCTCTAGTTGACAGTTATGTCCCAATCGGATTTTATTAGTGACTGCATGCGCTTGCGCTTTCATAAATCTCCAGAGAGGATTGATTTTGGCAAATTTTGCACTTCCCAGGGCATGGAACAAGGAGCGATGGATATTGGTAAGTAACCACTAATGAGATTTATATTCGTCTTACCGTAAAGTTAGTATCTTTATACAATCCAATCATAAATGTCATTCTGGTATTGACTGTGGAATAGGCGTTATGTTAAGTCCAGCAAGAGAGTGGAGCAGGTAGACCGTTGACTGCACGGATGGTTGGAAGTTACCAGATAGAGGCTGGGGTGACAGTTTGCCGCTGGAAGGTAAAATGTTAACTGCGGTAAAAACGGAAATGCCGTACGTTGCTAAGTCACAAAGGTACTGTGTTTTCATTTGAAACCTGTTTGTCTGTCTGTGAGTGGCTAACGTTTAGAAAACGGTATGCTCGCAGAGCTTATGTCAATTTGCGGTCTCTGTTAGCGGTCTAATCAAATCAAATCAAAACTTCCTTTATATAGAAAGCAGGTTCCCTCAGGTGAAGTAGTTGCTGAAGACAGGCTGCACGAGGCTATGCTCCTACCAACCGTAGATGTCTTTTTTTCCAGCACTTTTTAAATTTGTTCATTTTAGTTATGATTATAACTTTCAGCTCTCAATTAAATAAATAAACAAAATCTTGTTTTCTTGTTTTGATAGATTTGAACATTCGTAAACTACACAAAACATACTGGATCCTTAGTAGAAAATCACTTCCTACCCTCATCTGCAGTTTAGGATGTAATGTTAGGTCTGCACTCTACTGTATATTCTTACAGTTGTCCTCTTGTGTTGCTTCTTTTGTTTGTGAATGCAGGATCCTGAGGCTTATCCACTGGAACATAAAAGCATGACAAGCTTTGGGTGAATGGAAAATATTGTTTCTCCCAGCGACAAAGACGTTAAGATGGTCATCGATGGAATAGAGGTCCTGAACGAGGAGCTCTCTGACTGCATTACTTTTTAAGTATTTTTTCTGAAGACGTTTGCTATTCCATTCACAGACAAAAGTCTGTTGAGCTTTTCTACTTTATATTTCATCAGAAGACTTGGGTTGAAATTTATTTCGTATGTGTTGGTTAAGGAGGATTTAGAAGAAAAGATGAGATTTGAAATGCATGTGTAACTAGGCCTGTCAACTTTATACATAATATGTATAAAAAAAATGTTGATTTAATGTTGATTTTTTTTTAACATTTAAAAAGTTCTTAAAGGAATGCTTTCTGAGTATTTATTAAAATGTACTGAAAGAACATTTTTATTTGAGACAACTTAAAATAATTAGTTTGCTCCAAACTTCTTAAGTGGTTTATATGAAGTTGAATATTTCAGGTTAATCTGAATGTTTTGTTAACATCCAAGCAATGAAGACAACTTCTTTATTTTAGTTAAGGACAACCTGAAATTATTGAGTTGGCACAATTTAACTGGATTTAACTTAAATGGAGTTAAATGGAGTCGGAACTAATATAACTTGCACTGAGCCAAGTTAAAGAAGTAGGTGTGATTGATTGCTTCCATTTTTTATTTTTTTTTGCTTCCAAGTTTAAACAAGGTTTTATTTTTCAGTGTAGCCTATTCCCTGTTGAGTTTAGTAGATTCACACACCGTACAGCCCAAGGAAGGAAGAGTTAGGTAATGTTTAGCAGAGTACATAATGATCCTTCCTTCCCCCAGTCACGTGAAAATCTTAAGCGTTTTGCTCCTGTAATTGAGTTCAGGCGTTAATTGGCTGCAGCAGCAAACACAGCCCCCTCAAGTTGGCAGCGACATTTAGAAGAGAAGCACTGAGAGTAGATAAATTTAAATAGTCATAGTTAACCTATGATTTATAAATAAATTCTACAGTGTAGCTAAATGAAAAAGGTACATCAATGATGTATCTACTGTAGACAGGTTTCTGTTGCAAGCGCAGCTGTATAGGCCAAGATCAGGACATGTATGTGGACTTTGATCCATGGCATTTGGAGTGGCGGCTAAGGGCCCATTTTAAAAAGTGCAAACTCTGTCCGCCACTACAGTGGAAGCTCGTCGGCATCTATATCACCGTTCAATCTGAATGAGATCAAGGGAAGGCTGGAGTTGGTGACTACTCTAGCAAGCCACTTCAACCGGTCAACAGCCTTATTAATCTCTGTCTCATTCACAAGCCCCTGTTTCGACAGCACAGATTATGCTCATCTATCACCTGGATCACGTGATGTCACACACACACACCATTCCACATTCACACTCTACTCCAGTAACTGAACTTTTGTCTGACCCATTCCTCTCTCCAACACGCCAAAGATACCTCTGGAGTAGGAATTGATTTGTAGTTCAGCATATGATTTCACATGCCGACTTTTCTTTCATACGTACTGATAAGGAGCAACAATCACAGCAAGAAAAGTGTGGAAGTAGAGATGAATTTGAGTTACTCAGTCTTTCCTGAACTTCTACATGCTTTAGAAGCATTTAGGGCAAAGCACGAGCAAGCCAAGCTGACTAATTACAGTTTTTATGGTCTCTACATGAAGCGCATAACCATATAGTTATAGTATAAAAGACGAATCACAGGAAACGTCTGAATGTACGAGTTCAGAAACAACAGCAGTATGCAAATATAGAGAGGACTCAGAATTTATTTATACCACTTCTTTCTGCAAAGTGAATACATGCATTTGAGATTTTTGGAAGTGTATTAAAAATTCAACGCTGAAATTTCTCATTAATATACAGTACATACGCAGAACCTCAATTTAATACTTTCTTAAAGCCCTTTTAGTAGCAATTACAGCTTTTTCTAGGGATGGTTTCTACAAGCTTTTCGGACCTGGATGTGGGAAGTCCAGTCCGTTCTTCCTGATTCTCTCCATACAGCTCATGTAGCCTGGGATTTCTTCTCAAGGACAGTCAAAGACCTCTTCTGAATCCACTTTAGTGACATCTTGGCTGTTTGCCTTGGGTGACTGCCGTGTTCACAGACTAGTCCAGTTCTTCCATAACATGATGCTGCCACTGTCATGCTTCATCATTGGGATTGTTGTCAGATCATGATCACTGCCTGGTATTTGTCAGACACAGTACTTAGAGTTCTCTGGGAACTCCAAGTAGGATTTAGTGCAAAAAAGTGAAATTCCCAGAGAACACTACTCTGGGAATTCCACTTTTTTTTTTTTTCTCAACAAAAACAAAAACTGGGATCAAGCTGTCATTTGCCTTTTACATGTGTTGTCTGCCTAGCTGAAACAGACTTCAGAAGTTCTGACAGAGTGACTGTGAGGTGTTTAATCAGCACGGCCGTGGCCATTTTTGCTTGGCCACTCAGTTTGGGTGTAGGACAACTCTCTTCATTTCACATTTCACTGTGCCCCTGGGAAATGGTTTTATATTCATTCCTTGATCTATGCTTTACCTCTGTTTTACTGTACAAGTCAACTAACTTGGTAGCTTGGTGTTTCATATGTGGAGATGTGTGACTTTCAAAATTATGTGAAACCTTTTCAGTCGGTCAAAATGTGCAAAAATATATAGTATAGAATACTTTTTCAATGCATTATATCTTTGACACTGGGATACATTATGTATGTAATAATACCATGAGGACATAGTTAGTTATGCATGAATAAATGCATCTCACTCATTCTATTGAATGCAGCCACAAAATGTAGCCACAATGAACAGCTGCACAATCTGCCTCGTCGTATCATGAGCCGGTTTGTTTTGACACTTCACAGCCTTCAAATTCTTGTATCTTTCACACCATATCTGCAGAACCTGGGTAGTGAAATCAGCACGTTAGCAGAGCAACAACATCCCCAGTCCTCCATCTGCGACTACACAGGATGCAATCAGGCACAGCATTGAGTGGAAGTCACCCATGTTTAGGGAGAACTCCGAGCACACAGTCACTGCAGTCATGCACTTAAGAAAGAAAATAGACCCAAAGCATAAAAATATGTGCCTGTAGCTTCAGAAACAACAGCCGTATCACAAATGGTGTCGACAGCAGTATTGATTTAAATGGAACTGCAAAAACAACTGAAAGACACAGCTGAAACACCTCATGGATGAAATTTATTTTTGTCTCACAGGTAAATAACACAACACAAACTAAAAGTTTAAAGAGTAGAAGCCCCTGTGCATATGGTGCTCACTGACAGGTTTGATAGGACGAAAATAAAGTGGATCATACGCAAACCTTGCTAATCATCAGACTGTAGCCTAAATGAACATCTACAGGACATTTTGGAGCAATGTGTTTGGCAGAACTCTCCACCACTATCATCAAAACAGTTTAGAAAGAATGATGTTTAGAAAGAACGTAGCAGTTAAGAATGAACTCAGTTATGTTTTTTTACCTTGTTTTTAGACCCATGGCTATTTCTTAGGAAGAGGTACTCCAGTTAGGCCTATGTCATAGCTACCTGTTCAACTAAGCATATCCTTATACGAACATAATGACTTTGGTGCATGATGTTCCCATTCCCTAGTCCTATCCTTTTTCTCCCTCTCTGCTGAAGACCCCTTCTTGTTCTTATTTCTATCTCTTATATTCTAGCCGGAATCTTCTGAGGACCCAGTGAGCTTACGACGGTTTGAGTTTGCAACAATCTGTAGACATGAATGCAAGCTGTAAGCCATTCATGAATACTTAGTGATAACAGGCACTAATTGGTCCTGATTATTGACAGACTCAACAGTGGTAAGAGGGAGGTGAGAAGGAAGTGTGAGGAGGTAATTAACGAAAAGGATAGATAAGTGTTTCCGTTAATGATATGTGATAATAATTAAACAAAGGTCAACCCTGCAAGTATTGATGCAAACTAAGGCATTAAATGTTGTTCCTTTTTCTTTGTTGTCGCTTTTAAAGGAGTCTGACTTCCCTCAATGAGTTATTTCTGTTTAAATCCTTTTATTGAGAAGCACGGATGAGCACAAATCCGAGAATCAATATTTGTCATCCTCAGCACATGCCGCAAAGTTCACCCATCAATACAGATAAACTAAAGTGATGCTTTGCTTAATTGCCATGGATACGGCACTTACTTTCTGAAAGTTAGATATGGGACATGTAATCCCTCTTTCAGAAAGCAGACTATTTCTGGAACCCAACGATTGTCTCTATAGCCCAACCATTTCCGTCTAACACGGTGTTGAGTCAGTCCAGCTTGAAAGGTAATGAACTTTTGCAACACGCACAATGTGTGTTCACCCACACTTTGCCTGTTGAGCGACTGTGAGTCATGCAATTAAGAGCTGAAAGCAGATAGGCCCTGGCTGTTACTGTGTTCCAGGGTAAAGGGCACCATTAATACCGTATACAGCATGTGCTTTGCAACCAGAGGCGATGAAGGTGCAGCTTGAAAGCTTCACCATGTGCTTCATCTTTTTTGTTCAGTCACTCATTTGAACACATTATTGGTGAATGTCTAATATGGACAACTGCATCGACCGATCTTTTTATTTCTTTTTTAGGTGCGTTCTTCCATTAAAAGTATTGCTTGGCATTTTAAGAAAACTGCTTATTTACTTCCTGGAGGAGGATAAGATGAGGAAAATCGAAACTGATGATGTATCTAATGGTTCATTCTAAAAGGCAACTGTTCCGTTTCAAATACAGAGCAAAACATTTGCCCAAGTTGCACAGCACGGTGTAATTTCACACCCATGACATTACACTTCTTTGTTTCAAATGAAGGTTTTCAACTTTTAATATTTAATATATATGTGTTACATTAAGTATATAAATATTCAACCTCTAACTCATTACATCAGGTTGCGACATCACCTCCGTTCTCTCAAGCAGCAATGATTGATAACAACCTTAACCTTTTTCTCATCATTATAAGTTTTTTTTTTCTTTGATTAATTCTGAGCTCTTCTCTGGTTATAATTACAAAATCTTTTCTCATAATTATGCAATACTGAATCATAATTTCAAGAAAAGATTTATTTTTTTCTTCTTCTAGGAATGTAATGAACTTCTACAGTCAACCAGACCAAATGCTGGATTAATGTTTTAACACTTTCAGTATTCAAACATCACTCTGTGCTGGACAAACGATTACATCAAATGCTTTAACGAATGCTTCATATTGAATCACGGCAGTGTTGCGAGATGGTTCTTTTGTTATTTTTAAAGCTATGGGGGATGACCTTTTCTTGACTTTGCAAAAAACAGAGATGTAATGAATAAGTTATTGAGCTTTAAAGGAGCTTGTAGGTGTATTTTGTTATCTGCGGACAAAGCCTGGCCTGCTGTTTCCCTTTTGTTTCAAGTTGTGATAAGCTAAGCCCAGGGCCGACTCCAGCTTTATATGGATTCAAAATACAGACCTGACAGTATGATCAGCCTTCTCATCTCTCTCAGTGAGAGAGAGAATGCGCATATTTCCCCCAAATGTAACTTGTTCTTTATATATCTGACCGTCCAGGTGCATGTACCAGTGATGGACTAATCGATTCAATGATTTTTCAGTGTTTTTCGGTGCATTCATCCATCCTGCATTCCCCCCAGCTCTCTTTTAGCAAAAACATCTCTACCCCAGTAACAAATAAGATGCATAAATAAATCATAAATGCCTCAGATGTTACAATCATGATGCAACTGTTGTGTCTGTCTTCTCTCATCTTCTTGTCATCCCGCTGCATGCACGCACAAAAACACAACACACACACACACACATGCACACACACAGAATACTACAGTACATGTACAAAGCATTTCAGTGGGAGTATAGTGTCAAGTGTTTACAAGCACGCCACTGTATTCTCTTTCACACCATTCTAAATTCATTTCATCACTGATGCTTTCATTTTACTGATAAATACAAATAGGTACAGGGGAATTAAATCCAATGTTTAGTGAAAGAAGGAGGGGAGGTGAAATTGAGAAAAAAAAGTAGAGCGCGAGGGAGCTAAAGCTTTTTGTCAGAGACACACACACATACTCAAAGCACAGAGTGAGTCTCAGGAGAAAAGAGATGGCCTTGAACTATATAGTCTGTTTATAGCATTGCTTCCTTTCATATGGGGCTCGTGCCCGTCTATTGCTCTTGCAATTGTTGCACTCAACTATGGCATCATTGCAAGTAAACAGTGAATAGGTTGGGAGAAATCGGTCAGTGTAAGGCAGAGCCATAGCTATGAATGTTTTGTTTAATTTGACATCTATTGTAATAATCCTGGTTGTATTATGTGTGTGGTTTAAGACAGGACATTGTATTAAATAAGACATTTATATGGGAATTGTACACATAGCAAAGCTGACCTTCACTGCAAAACTAACTATTCACAATAAAGAAAAGATAATAAGAGTGTTAGTCTATATGCTGTATATATATATATATATGCATATACATGTGTGTGTGCACACATGTACACACACATATTTTCTCCCCTTTCTTTCACTCCATCCCATATATAAATATGTATATATTACATGTATAATGTTTTCCTGTGTCAAAAATGCTTTTGCACATAAGTAAATAAATGATCAACTTTGTCCCCAATTAATTGTCCGCAGTTTTCATTTGGTGAACACAATTCCCTCTGTAGACACTTTGTAAAGTGTGGTTGTGTGAATAGTTTCCGCTAGATGGGGCACGGCTGAGATGGCCCTGGTGTTACTAGCTTGGCTAACATATGTAACGTAACATACTGGTAGCTAATTCACGTTTCATTCATTCATTACATCATGGATGGAGTTGACTAGCTGGCTAGTGTGAGATTCAGGACTTTACCACTTGAGCAGAAGTTGGAGATAAACAGTTTGGGAGCACATCAACCAGAGGATTTAATCGTTTCTCAAGAGGGAAGAGACAAAACTGGGTCATTCAACCAGGAGTGGTTTAAACAGAAAACTTGCTTAATCTAATATTGTTGTCACCTAATTGTTTTGATCTTGAATATATGATATAGTGAGATATAGTGCCGTTTGGTGGTGCTCTTGATATGATGATATATGTTGTCAGATTGGCATTGTTTGTGTGATGGCATTTTTCAGCTGCAATTATGGCATTGCCCCACCAGAATTTCCAAACCAAAATCGCCACTGATATAGTGATAGCACAAAGAATATTATCTGTGGTTACAAATATAACAGGTATGAGAAAAGTATGAAATAGTCAAGACCCAAACATCTTCAGAAATGCCACACAATTCCCAGCTCTAACCACCCCCCCAGCTCTGTCACTGCTCTACTTTAGAAGTGGGTTAGTTGAGCTCTGTCTCCACTATATCTGTTGCTCCTTTGTAGAAACTCTCTGTTCTGATCTGCTGTCACGGCCCCGGGGCCAAACACAGCCGTGATGGACACAAATCCATCTGACAGCTTTGCACAGACATTCCCTGAAGCCTTCCCAAACCCATTCCCAAAGGCTTTCCCGGTGACGGCTGAAAGCTCTTCCTGGGGCAACATGATGCAGATTGCACATGCGGGGACACACAGATCTGATAGCCACATACATGCGATGATAACAATAGTGCACACATACACACACGTTCTCTCCAGGGTGGGCAAGCAGCTGAGTGGCCGCGGGAACGATGCCCAGATCTGAACCCTGGACATGTACGCCCCCTCTGTGCCGGCACACATGGAGCTTGTATGTGGGCGACAGATGGTCGAGTTGGGTGAAGGGGTCCCCAGGGTGTGTCTGCACAGTACCTGCAGCATGTGGAGGGACCTGGGGCAAGGAGAAAAGGGGCAGAGGGGAACAGTAGACACAGCAGACGGGGGTGGGGGTTAGACACAAACATTGAGACCAAGAAACAAACAGCACAGCACAGAAAAGAGATGTGATTTCCTGGGGTGGACCATGTGAAGATATCATGCCGGGAGAGGTCTGATAGATAACCGACATCTGTAGAATCTACTGAAATTAAATAACGGCACTGCAGGACAGCAGAGTGTAATCACAGTCAGTATTTTGCCATGCATATCTGAAGCCATTCAAAATCACACCCATCAACATAAGCACAGAATATTCTGCAATTTTCGTCTTTGTTTTCAATATTCAGATGAAAGGACTTTTGGCTATGGGACTCCAACCATTTGATGCCAAAAAAATCAATCACGGGACCATGTCGCTCTGAACACCGACACAGTGCCGCCCGTGCCACAGCGTGAAGGTAGCAGGGGGAGGCCAGGGGTGCGATACAAAGGCTGAGGTGGACATGAAAAGGGAATGTTATGCTAAATGAATAACAAAATGATTTGCCTGTGCTGTGTGTAGAGGCGTCATGTGGGCAGAAGGGACATTCGACATGTGTGTCCGCGTCTGTACAGACTTCCAAATGTTTTCATCAAAGCCTCAGTGAAACCATTTGAAGCTGGAAACAGTGTCATTAGCAGTCAAAGCAACCACAACAGAAACATCTCTCTACCTTCACTGAGATCCTGAGTTGAACTGGAATCATAATCTCAGAGACGCTGAGCAGACTGCTTTGAAAAAAACACTGTCTAGTAGTCACCAGAAAATAATCTCTTCATCTACTGTCACTTGTCTGCAAGTTCTCCAAACTAAGTTTCTTAAAACAACTTGACAATAAGCTGCAAATTGGTTGACATATGGATTCTGTCACCATGTTCATTCATTATCTTGACTCTAAATAACTGTACTCACAGGAAAACAACTGACTACTTTTATTTTCCACATCCAGCTCCCAATATTTTTTTTATTTCTCTCCTTTTAAGTATCACAATTTTATGATCGATGCAATAGAAAAAGGTTTTTCCTCACCTATGTACGTAGAGCTTAATTTTTAGTGTAACATCTTTGATGTCAGGAACCCTAAATGGTAAATGGTCCATTCACACAGAAAAAAATAATAAAAGGAAGATGTCATTTCTTATGTACCTTTGATGGCATTTATTTTTTACTTATCTTTTGGTGTGGCTCAGATCACATTCATGTACTCAAAATGTCTGGCATTTACATCTTTCCACTGTATCTACACTCTCACTGGGTGAGAGAGTTTAATAGTGTGGTGCTCTATCATTACACATGTGATGTGCTGAATTCAGATGTCCACACTTCCCTGTATGGTCTGGGTATGAATGGTCCTTCAAAATCCATGAATAGAGAGGACAATCCATATCCAAAATGTATGATGTGGTATCTGCAAGTGATTTACCTTTCTATAGAATTTATTTGACTTGCAGACTTCTCAAGACTCTGAAGATCATACATGACATTGGTAGAGCTTTTCTTTCAGATGACCCACACTGTAATGTGGCAACTGTTGATTGAGCATAACAATACCAGCACTCATGTTCGACTCAAACTCATGTAAAGGCAAAGTTATACTGTGGACACACTGGAAATCATCACCTTTGCTGATGTCATTGCATGTAAGAATTGTTGAGATTTACTTAAAAGTGGAAGTTGTGAAGTTTCGTAAAGAATATTCTCACTGATTTAAACTTACACAACAAAGAAGTAACTACTTTATTTTTGTTCATAAGTCCACCTCCCTCTCCAGATACCTATAACAAAGTTTGTTGCTTATCACACTTACTGTGTGTAATTCAAACTGTGTCAGCACATTTACATGCACAAATCATTGCCTTAATCGGACTTTAACTGGACAACTTCAGCGCACGTAAACACGTTACTCCGACTAAAATCGTAGTTCTACATATCCAGCTAAAACACCCAGATAATGCGATTGGAAAGTGATTTTCCCCTGTGTCTGTACCACATCTGCTCGGGCTGCAAGATCGGCTGTATCTGGCGCTTCTAGAAGACATCAAATGTATGGCTACGTACGGCTAAATTCAGGCTGGTCACCGAGATCAACTCGTGGTTAGACAACACTTTAATCATTATTCATAAAAAATAAAGTCAAAATATTCAAAATAATTTGAGTTCAATCCATTGATTTGTACAGTAGGCACGACAAGATTTAGGAAGGTTCATCCTTAAAAAGATTAAATAATAATACAGCTTTTATCAATTTGTCCAAACAATAAAAGAACAAAACAAAACCTCCAAAACTGCTAACCATTCTTCTGCTTCTTCCTGTTGTCCAACCAATTGTTAAACGTGATGTCACCATCCCTAATGACTACGCGACATCATCTTGAAGCACTGGATACTGCCTGAGCAGATCTAGTACCTACACCAGCATGTATATGCCTTAGACAACACGTGTATGCATGCTCCACAACGGCCTCGTAACACTATCCAAGAAAGCCAGTCGAAGAAGAAGAAGATAGACTGAGCCAGTAGAAGAACCACCTGAGGGATAGTGCACATCTTATCTGCACCATAAGTAGTGCACAGTATGTACAAGATTATTATAGAGTCTATTATTATAGATTGTTGGTTTAAATGTCAGTCTGCCGTATGAATGTCTCCAGTTGTTTAATATATGACGTAATAGGTCAACCAGAAAGGGGGCCGTGTTAATCCCAAAAAAGACACATATTGCCACCTAGTGTGGAGGAGGACATTCAGAAAGTCAAATTTTGAGCATAGCTCGATTAAGCTCTTTATGTACTGTTATTCAGCAAACAGCCGGCCTAAGTTTGAAGCCTATTTGGTTCACCATCCACAGCCAGCTCAAATGTATCCCCACTGTTATGTTTTAGATTTCCTCCTCAATGATCACATTTTTGTCTTCAAGTGATACAATCTAGTAGTTAGATGGCAAAAATATACCGACAAAGGAAACAAAGATGTGGACGAGGAAATGAAATTGAAAGTCTGACACCAGTGGTGCAGCAGATTTTTACATCCCCTTTTCATTCATTCCCTGTGATAAGATGGTATGAGATGAATTCAGCAGGGTGGTGAATGTATGACTCAAAGCAAAATAAAACTCAAATAATCCTGAAATTCTACTGATCACATATTTACTGTGAACAATGAGAACACTTTGAGCAGTTCTTTTTTGGAGCATTTATTCAGCAGATAATAGTCCCAGAACAGCACCCCTCTCAGAAGCACACGTTGTCCTGGAACTTTGAACCCTCTAAACCTGGAGACATTTTTATATTTCAAAAAAGCTGGAAAAGTGTTGATATTGCTTTGTACATCCGAGTTTAGCTTGATTACTTTCATTTTTTTTTCAAGTGCAAAAATTGGTGAGAAATAGGAGGATTCAACAAAGGGATTCATTAATGTGAATACCAACTCTCTTCTGACTCATTCCTTGAATAATACATGGATATAAGTGCGAGAAAGTGGGAAGTTTGAACATCCAACTTGGCACCTTCTCCAAAATCAAAGTGTGTAAGAGGATCGCATGTTGGTGTGTGTGTGTAACAAGCATGCACGCGGGTGAACAGCAGACAAACAAAAGGTCCACTGAGTGTTTGTGCTCTCACAGAGCATTTGGGCAAACAAATGGGTTTGACACATGAAGCACAGTACTCTCATGCAGAATGCATAAGCCCCGCAGGCAAGCTTAAAACAAACAGTCAACGTGCACATGGACAGGTCTAATACATCTCAGAACATCTCACACACACACACAGTAAAATCTTTGACAGGTTTAATTCATCCCTGTGGACAGGTAAGGCCAAATGCATCCAAACGAGAAAACATGCACACACACACGGCTCAGCAACAACATGGTAAACACTGCATCCATAAAACAATGTTTCTGCTGACAAAGGCATTCTCCGCCTCCCTCCCTCCTTCCCTCCCTCCCGCTCTCCCCCCACATCTCTTTATCTCTCTAACTTGGCAAGGAGAGAAAGGCTCATGGCTGTCCAGCAGGTGATCCAGGCTCAAATTATTGCATATTGTGTGTCCATTTCTGAAACAGTAGGTGCTGTACATGTCTAAGTTGTGTTTGTGTGGGTTGTCTTGCAGAGGCAGCCTGGTAAGTGATGCTGACAGAGAACATCCCACAAGAAGAACGGGTCGCAGCAATCCGGCCTGGCTCTCTTGATCTTTTCTCCCCTTTCTTTCACTCCATCCCTAAATCTGTATGAGTGAGAAGAAGAACAGTGTGAGTCCAACTAGACAGGCAAAGTGATATAGATACAGACGGACACATAAAGCGAAGACAGATAGAAATGCCTCATCCATCTCTGTCCGATCCTTTCTCCATCATTGCTGTCCAACGTCTTTCCTTCATCTCACCTGCCTTAACGGTTGCTGTGACTAAGTCCATGTCACGCTTTAGTGAAGTACAGTAATAACACTCATTTAAGTGCACAAACCATGCTGTGTAACGTCTGCTGAAATGCTTAGTGATCATGCAGTTGGAATGAGATGCCTCAGGAAATCTAGCCTGTAGTGTCTGCCCTCCAGGTACTGACAGCTATTAGGTAAATGTGAAGGAGGGCAAGCTGGTTGAAATCAAGCTGAAAAACATTAGCATACCAAACTCAAAGACATAGCTGTTATATAGCTTCATTAACGAATAAATCTGGAACTTCTGGAAAGGCCAGAACTGACAATATGTGACTGTGTTTCTACTTTCCAACTTTTAAACTTTTAAACTTTCGGTTATAAATTGTGTCATGATTTTTCCACAAAATAATGAATTCAACTCATTAAAATGTTTAAAAGAACATCAGCATTTTCTCTTTCTCAATTAAAATTCTGAATGTTTTAATTTAGGAACCTTGACGTTTTTTTCATATCTTAGTTACTGTAGCCTATGTGAGCTGGATGTGAGAAGCTTTTACATTATTCTTTTCAGCATTGCTTATTGGAACGAGATTGGGAAATACCCTTATTTGCAGTCTTGTTAAGCAGTAGAGAAGAGGACTGATTTCCAGATCAGTCACATCAGTTTGAATCTACAGCTAAGAAATGAGCATTGCTAATGTTGTTAATATTAACATTGTTAATGTTGAAACAGGGTAACAGCCTCATTTTGTTCAAAACTAATGGAATCTGCTGATAACCAAGTAGTACAACTAGTACACAGAGAACCTCAACACAACTAACTAGCAGTCAACTTTTGGAGCACCAGTGTACATGTACAAATGCTTACAACGGTATAGGCTACTTGTGTAGGTTATGATATTGAAGCACAGATGCAGTATATATATCTTAGTGTCATGCATTAAACCTGACTTTTAAATCCCTTGCCTGTGATGATGCTCTTGAGCTGGTACACCAGTGGCGATGGATTAGCCAGCAATTACTGGTTGTTTATTACCCAGGATAGGAAAAATGATAGTGGCAGACACAGAAGAGGTCACACACTATGATGTATGATACTGTGATGTATTTGATGTTCCACATTAAAAAAAAGAAACCTGTGATTACTGTTGGTGTGGCGCTGAAGCAGGTAAGGTGGCCACTCCATTTAGTCTACCTCCTCTTGGATCATCGTCTTTGAACTGTTCTGAGCACATGGCTGGGACTTTCCAGAGCTTCTAGGCATCATGTCAAAAGTGTGGAGCAACAATGTTTGTGTAAATACTACAAATGTCAGGGGTGAGCAAAAAGTCCCTCACCATAAAAACTGACACTTTGTGGTTTTACTGGCTCTTTGTTGACCAGAAACATTGTTTATCCAACCATTTACTGAGAAATCACTCATTAGTGGCTGAGCTTTGGAGGTGTTGCTAGTGTGAGTTTGTTATCTAGCTTCATATACAATGTAAATTGCATGTCAGTTGTATTAGTGTTCTCAATTAACTCCCAGTTAAGCTGTTCCCTCAGAGTGAAGGTCTGTTTGACCAAGAAACAAGCTAGAGGGCACTGGTTAGACACATAAACTTAGTTGGAAGGATCTACTCATTATTGCTTTTGGGAGACACTTCAGTCCTGCAGTGACTTTAGGATTTCTGACAAGTTTAGCAGAGGTTAGACATTGCTGGGAGATGTCTTGGCCAGTGATTACAAAGTTGCTGGGTTCTTACTTTTGGTGGCTGGCAAAGATTTCAACCAAGTTTTCGCTCACCATCTCCAGGGCTCGAGGCAGCATGTTGGGCCTTGCTTCCACCCCAGCAGAGCTCTGACAGAATACACTTTTTTCGTCTAACTTTGCAGTGGTGGACTCTCAAGAGTGTGTTGCTTTTGTTAATGCTGTTATTGCAAAGAGAAGCATGAGATGAAGGCTTCATAGTTTCTTCATTTGGTCTTTAGAGTATATTTCAGTTTGACTCAACTATATGTTCACACGTTTCAAATCACTAACTAGTCCATATACAGTCGTCGCCAAATGGAGCTAATTGTCTTCAAAGTCTGCTACAGTGGCAGCCATCTGTGTCTGTTCAAATGAGCACAGACAGAAGCGGAATCAGAAAGCGAGAAAAATGGAGCTGTAGGGGACAGGGACTGGAAAAAGAGAGAACAGCATGAAAAGGTGGTAAACAATTTCATGCAAATAAAGGGTGAACAATAGGTGAGCTTTCAGTCTCTCACCCTCCCTCTGTCGCGCTGCCTCACTCTCCCTCTCAGAGCCAGGGTAGAGCTATTCGACAGGGATAAAGCAGGGAGAGGGCTGCTTTTTTTTGCAGACTATTGAATGCTCTTTGAAGCATTCCCAAAAGGTTGATCCTATTCAGAGAAAGGTTTCCTATTTCTCTGATGCTCTTCAATAATTCATCGTCCTTTTTATGGTTTGGTCTCAGTGTTGGACGGATTACCTAAACCTGGCTGCATATGAATAATATCATTGTGATATTCTCCATACAGAGCCCTGCATCCACAGTGCAGTGGGTATTGGAGACAGATTAAAAAAACAAACCAAAAAAAAAAAAAAAAAACTGAGTTTAGGCATCAAGCCTACAACAGAAAGAGTTCATGCATCCTCCCGGATGGGCAGGAGACAGAGAGAAATGGAAATGTTAGGCATCAAATGCATAACAAATGGAGTTTTCAAACACAGCTCACTGTACTTGATCTCCGCCACAGGTCAAAAGGCATTTGTTTGTGCAAGTACATAAAGGAAAAGAAATGCGAGTGTGCATTTGCATGGCAGTCTTGACTGAGTTTTTTTTTTTTTTTTTTTTTACACCTACATGGATGCACGAACAGTGCCTCCATATAAAACAGGCACTTCAGGTTAATATTATAAATCAGACCTTGACACCCACTCACAGTAATGCAGCCTAGATAATTTATGCTAAATCTACTGCAGAGTACTTAATGAAACTTCCTTCAGTTCGAAGTTGTATCTTGAGAATATGGATGGCACAGTACATTATAGTCTCAGTCTGCATCCTTTAAGTTATACAGACAAAACAAAACACAGGGAAATGCGTTGATAATGAATAAACTAACCTTCTGGGATCCCAGATTAAACCATTAGCATGAGGAAAAACAAAGAGCAAAAGTAAAGAGATGAAAGGTTATTCCCTCTGCTGAAGTTGAGAATACGACCACCTCCTACACACATGCTCGCACCACTTGCCCACACTGATAAACAAGCTCAAGGGGCAATGAATGGGCCATTATAAACATAGAAAAATACCACAAACCAGATTAATATTATATATCAGACATATCATATGTGCACATTTCTTTCCAACAGAGTCAACTAATTCATTTTATATTGCTCCACATTCATGTATTTATTCTCAAGTTTTGTTTTGAGGGTTTTATCTGCCATGCAGATTTTAAGTACTGTATTCAGAAGCTACAGATGGCAGAGAAGTTAAAAGACAGGCAAGCATACGGCGTCTTAGTGAGCCCCCTCAAAAAAAAGAAAAAACAGCTTCAAATCTCATTCTACTTCAGTCTGCGACGCCATTTGGTGTTGATGATGGTGAGGGTAGCTGTCAAACACGCTGTTCCAAAATCTCCCATGGGCGTTCAGCTATTTTGAACAAATTATAAAAGGTTACAGCGTGGTATGTGTGTGCAACATGTACACATGAACGTTTCATTTTCGCATTCATCAAATCGTTGCTCACTTGTCAAAAATATTTTTACATTAATGGGATTATTTTAATATGTCAATTGACTCCATGGTTATAATTTTATCCTGGGTCTCTCTCTGTTTTTTCTCTTTTTTTTCCATGTATTTAAGCTAGAGGGATAAAAATCTTTGACCACTTCTGATTGAAATGGAATCCTGCGGCGTAGGTACTGGCTCACAGAGTGATATCTGTATTTGACATTATCCTGCCATGCTCTCATGTTGCTCTCTGTTGCCAATAACCTTAGCTAATAATCTCAACTCCATTGTCTGCAGCAGGTCCCTGTTATTGAAACAGCTGGAACAGGGTTTTTTTTTTTTTCTTTGGTGAAAACTGTTTGGGGTATAAAGTATATGACATGGCAGTAGGTATCCTGATCAAAATGGTCGCCATAAACACGATGGGACAGAAGTATTGTCATCCATTTGTAGCACAACCAGCCACAGCCTTCGCTGGGTTCTTGTCCCAAGAGGACATTCAGAGCTTTGTGGAGTCTAAAATGCCCCACGCACACATATAGACGGATGTTTCCAACTTTACTCCACTTTTTCGCTGGACAGCTCTGTCACTCAGTCTTCCTGCAACAACTTACCACGTCTCCTTGAGTAAGACTTCGTATACTGCCAATTGTATACTGCTCTCGCTCAAGAGTGCTACGAAATTGGGTTCCCGTTTGTCATACTCCAATATATGGGAAAAGGCTAAAACCCTCTGGTCTTTTCCCATCAGCACTCAGTTGAATTTCAAAATAAAACATCACCAATTTATTTGTGACCACATCTAAGTTCATTTACTCATATGCTGAAGTCTAAATATGAAACGTTATGTGTATTCTGTTAGTCCAGGGCACCAACCGTAATTAAGTTTTCTCAACAATGTCCCAAGTTGAAGAGGCTCCAAACAAGCATGACAAACAAATCCCATAACCTGACCACACAGGACGCAGGAAATGATTTGCTGGTTTATTAATATATTTAAGCTTCTGGGTGGGCACGGACAGCAGAACAAACAAAGAAAAAAAATTATTATAGTTGCATACCCACTTTAAACGGCACAAAACAAACACGAAGCAGCCCTCCCCAAAGAGCTGCTGCCCATGTTTAGATTAGGTTACAACCTTTAAGTTCCGCCATCCACTATTTTATTTACTCTTAAAAATCCCCACCACTGATTAAATGAAGCAGCATTCACAGCATGTATCTGACTCTCTGCTGACAACAGATGTATTTTTTCCTCAGCTGATGTCACATGCATCATGATTAATTCACAATACACTTTTGGCACTTTTTCCTGTTAAAGATGCAACCTCCAACTCAGCAGAGCACCAAAGCTTTTCGCAAACTTATTTTGTTCACAAGCTGAAAATGTACAAAAACAAACAGGAAAAAAAAATAAGAATTTGTGCCAGAAAAATGACACGGGGTTTGAGTTATGATAATATTTTAGTTACTCTTTAAGTGATTTAATCATAATACAGGAAAATATCACGTTATGAATCTAACCCTTCTTTTGATGAAGACATTTGATGAAATGCAAGAAAAGCTGATTAGAAACAGACAATCCAATTTCAGGTGAAGCCATTAACTAAAAGGAAAATATTGTTTATACCTATATACATATACACACACACACATATATATATGTGTGTGTATTTCATTATTGCTGAAACCCATTTTGCATATGCGTGATTTATCAGCTGGCACTTACACAATCAGACTCAGTGGGCGCAAAATACAACGAAAAATCCAAATTTCAGACTGCAGGAAAACATTAGAATGTGGCTCACTAACTCTGACGCAAATGAAATAATGTAAATTACCTGGAAAAAGATCATCATTCCCTGAAATGAAATAGAAAAACCCCTGGCTGCTTCCTTAGATAAAAGGTTGGGGATGGTCTAACACTACTCACATTTGGGTATCTGCATTTTATGTTCATTTGCATAAAAATATGACTAAATTTCTCCCACTGTCCTATCTGTATGCCACGCTATGCTTTTGTGCAAATCTCAGAGGACTGTGCGTGTGTGTGTGCGCGTGAGCGCATGTGTGTGAGTGTGCAGGGTTGGCTGGCTGTGTGATCGTCCATACAATCCTGCTCCAGTGTCAACTTCTAGTGACTTCGTGATAAACTGTACTGCACCAAGACTTGTCATCCTGCACAGACAAAGTATGACAGGGTACTGTGAGTGTGTGTGTGCGCTCTTCTTTATACCAAGTTGTGGGGGCCACTGGAATACCATTGTCATGGGACCCTTTTTTCCTGGGCTTTTTGAAACTTGTGAAGACTTTCTGGTTTTTGTATAAGAGTTGCAGTTACGTTGCTAAATGAATGTATTATATCAATGAAAAGTTGGAGAAACGTGTGTGTGTGTGTGTACTCTGTATGTTCTTGGTTATTACAGTTAAAGGATTATTACATTTGAATAGCTACACTGCAGCTTCAGTCTGAGTCTGCGTTTTGGCATTTGTGTTGTCTCCTCATGTGGTCTAATCACGTCAAACTTCATTGAATTTGCAAAATGTCATAAAGAGATGACTGAAGTAGGAAATCAAATAATTGTCAAGTCTGTCACGGAAGCCACACCGTGCTGCTAGCACAGACATGGAGGCCAGAGATTCAGTGTGGGCGTTGTAGGTAGTTGTATAATATCTAACAATGGACTTTTTTTTTTCCCCTGACCCTGCACCTGTGATTACAAACTCGGCTTTTATCATATTGTGGACTGTCAAATAATTTTCTGTGCTCTTTTCTGCATTTCCAAATTAGCATAGGCTGTGCTTATGTGCATGGTTTGACGAGGAGTTCATCAGTCATCCCTCAGCTGCTGTGTAAAGCTGGTGACCTCGGCCTCGACAGCACGCCGTCACATCGCTCAGGTGTGCAGAGGTGAAGCTCTCTGTGCGGAGAGTCCCCTTAAAATTGGAGTCACTTTAATTGCCTTGTGCGATAAATGGCGTGGGTGGCGCAAAGAGATAATCACAGCTCACACAGTCAATGTCGGGGCAGCACAGTAGTTAGTGCTGATGCCTCACAGCAACAAGGTCCCGGGTTGGAATCCAGACCGACTGGAGCCTTTCTGTGTGGAGTATGCACGTCGTCTCAAAGTTTCCATTACAGTTTTTCACAAAATAAAAGTAATATTTGTGAATTTTTGATAAAGCGCAATTGTGCTTTGTATGTGTTTCCACTGGAAGGTGTTTTACGAATGAGCTGTAACTCCAGTGTCGTCAAAGTCTTGAGTCGCGATGTACCATAATTCACTTAAATTCTCATCATGCGAGGCTTCATTTTGAGGAAGATGGACTTCAAATGAACTCGTCACATGACACCTTGCATCATCTCTGGTGACGCCAGTGATGGGAAATTGCGAAAAAAAAAAAAAAAAGGGCTTTGCGATAAACTGTTATATCAATACATCTGAAAAACCACCTCGTTAGAGTACAAAAGTGTTTTAGCGAAATTTGAGGATTTTTTTATTGCGATATTTAGGTTTCGCACATTTCTAGGAGGAATGGAAACGCAGCAATAGACAGCTTAGATGGGTTGCAGTCCCTCTGGGACCCTCTACAGGACAAGTGGCTACAGAAAACAGGCGAACAAACAGTCAGAGTCAGACAGGCAGGAAGACAACATCACCTCAAAAGAACACTCCTGAACAATGAGACACTTTTGCGTGTCTGTCTTGAACCAAAAACATACATACAAACATACATACATAAACAAATCCCTGAGCAAACTACTGAGTCATATCCTGATAAAGCCTCAAGCTGTTTTTCCCCTCCTTAAAAATAACAGCATAGTGTGGCAACTTATAAGACGAATGGAAGGTGCCTTGGCTATCATGACTTCAGTTCATTCCACCTCTGTGGGACCAGAGCAGAGAAGAGCTTTGACCTAAATAGAAAGCACTGGTCCTAAGGGTGACTACAAGGGCAGGCAGTACAGAAGTGGCACAGCAGACAAGTTGAAGTACAGCAAAAGTGCGACCACGACTTGGAGGTTAGAACGAGCAGTCCCCTTCACTATCCCGTAGGCTAACAGAGGCTTGAACTAAATGTGACTTGCAACTGGGAGCCAGATTTTTTTTTTTTTTTTTTTTTTTTTTTTTTAAACAAGGTTGAAAACCAAACAGACTGAAGTATTTGGGTCTTGTTGCAAAGCTCTGGTGAAGAGGGAGTTGGAGTAGTCCGGGCTTGGTATGATAAATGTATACAAAGCCACCAGAGCAAGGAAGTGTCAAATCCTCTCTAGGAGCTACAGGTTGATTTTGGTGAAAATGCTTATTCGGAGTGCTGCAGCCAGAATGAGCCAATAATAAGTAGGAACAGAAAGCATAGCCCCTATTCTATCCTGTTCTAGTTAATTTTAGAATGGATTTTTAAATTTTACTCAATAGTTTTATTGCACTCCGTGGTCTGTATCCCATCCCCTGGAGCAGCACAAACTCAGTGTTGTCTATATTCTGCTATGTAAGATATATTTGCATTTAGTTATCCGACTCCTGTGCATGCATTAAGCAGTGAAATAAGCACTGGCTGCAGTATCTGCTCTGATATTTAGCGAGACTCTGTATGCTCTGGGCTGGAATAGCACGCATACTGCTTCATTATAACCACATGAAACTTTAATAACTACCAACTACAGTCTGAACCTGTAGGAGCCAGGGTTCCAGCTCATCTAAGTGGATTTTTGTTGTTACCGACCATTGCAAAGTTGTGGTAATTGGAATAAAATGTCGCGTGAGTTACAGAGCAGGAAAATATTGTGAGCATGGTAAGAAAGATTCAACATATTCTGAACTTCTCTAATGTTCACACCTTTAACACGCTCGAGACAAGACTGTTCCCGTCAGCTGTCTGCCTGTGCCATGTATTCCCTCGTATTAGCCTGTAAACCTCAGAAACAACAGCAGTCTGCCTCAGACTTTAATGTGTCAGCTAATATTAACGCTGTGGGTTCTCCCCACTCTTAACTGGGCTGCCAAGGTGAATAAGATTCTTACCCACTTGTCAGTGGATGCATGTAAGGTGTCATTCCTAATGCAACTCATGTGGAGGGTTTTTTGATGTTACTTTACACAGGAGGTTTATTTTATAAAAATATCATCTGAGTCATCCTTTCATGGAACAGAGGACAAAGAGCAGAGCAGGTCAGATTTAGTGAATTAAAGCAATTCTTACCTTACTGGCATGTTGCACAGCACTTAGTAAAAATATAAACATGAACAACTCTGTCTCCCTGCGAAGTCCACCCACTCCCTCTATGTGGTGGGAAAGGGAAGGTAGAGGTGGAGGAGCAGCGCAACTGAAATGGGTCAATGGAGTCAGATTCAGAGGCAGTAATGCCTTACCTCACCAGAACTGTCACGGGATCATTAGTTATTAAATTAGGAGCAGTTGCAGATTATAAACCACAGCCTTCTAAGATTAAAAAAGTAATCTCTATTATGAACAAACCCAAGTTTGATCCAAAGATGTATTTGAAGGTAGGACAACTTTTAAGTGTCTGGCTAGCAACTTGGACTTGAGATACAAAACACATCTGAAAAAAGAAACACAATACCAGCAATTACAGAATCTCATGTAGCACAAATGATAATTGAAATGTTTCCAGGGAGTTGTTGAGCTTTGCTCTTCAGCAGGGGTGATGGAAATGAGTTGAAATGTAATTTAATACTGTCTCACAATGCTACCTCAAAACAATTAGCTGTATTCTGGCCAGCTGCCTCAGGTGGAAAATGCTAGACTTAACAACTGCCATGATCTGACTGTCTACCTCAAGATCGGAGTCTACTTTAACCTCCAGGTTTGTGATGTTTGGTTTTGTGTGCTGGGCCAGGGAACCCAGATCTATACAGCAGGTCTGACTGGTGCTACGGGAAAACCATCGCTTCAGTCGTATTTTCCATCACAATTTAAAAAGGGTTGTGGACATCCAGGCTCTTTAAGACACTTAAGTATGGATTTTTATCATCCTTCTCAAGAGGCAGACAAATTTGACAGTCGTCAGCATAACAACGGAAAGAAATGCCATGATTTCTAAGTATGGAACCAAGGGGGAAGCAAGTAGAGGAAGTAGAGAAGAGGCTGCCCAAGATATGAGAGGAAAAGACACATGGATGACAAGTGGAGGTAGGAAGGTTGGACCAAAATACAGAAAACAAGGGGAGGCTGGAGCAAAAAAACAAAATCTGGAACAAAACGCACAAGAAGTAGAATGGAAACACAAGAGTACAACAACCAAACAGAAAACTCAATGAACTCAGCCGAAATGGAGTAACTCCACAGACATCTTGACAAAGGGAAAGCCAGGACTATATATATATACACACACACGGGACGACGAGACACAGGTGAAACTAATGAGGGAGCAAAAAAAAAAGTAGGAACCAATCATAATCAGAAAGAAAACACGGACAGGGGATGAGGCAAGACAAGAAACAACGAGGAAGAGCTCACGCAATAAAAACAGGGAACACAAGGAAACCAGAAAATATTAAAAATTATAGCCCCCACACATGTATAGACATATGTGTAAGGTAACACGGCAACAAGTTTTACCCAGAACATTTTCAAATGTGACCAAAACAAAAAAGAAGTGGGCGCTGAAATACTTTGAAGTGCAACACTGAAGGACGTGAAGGACTTCAAAAAACTGTTGTTGCATAAAATGGTTATCAAAGAAATGCCAGGGTCTCCAAGGCCAACATAACAAAATAAATGAATGTGCACATTCAGACAAAAAAAACAAAAAAACAAAAAACAAAAATATTCAACACTAAGCTCCCCGACTAACTAAAACACAGGAGAAAATAGGGAGCAAATTAATGATAGCTCATGTGTTGCCAAGACTGACTGCACGAAAACCTTTTCACCTCCTGTCACCTGTGAATCAAGTCACAATGAAACCACAGAAGCCGAGAAACAAGTTCAACAACAGCAGCACAAACTCAAGGGAAGACTCAGTGATCAAATGCCAAGGAACACTGGTTCAGGAATAATAATAATATTCGGCTCCAGCGATGATCAAATGAAGTCCAAGTGAAGGTGATTCAGACACGGTGAAGCCAGCCCCCGGAGCACAGTTTCACCTCTTCTTAAAGAGGCCAGAGGAAAATCCATAAAACATGTGCTGTCGCCATCTAAATAAAACATAGCAAACTGGTATGCAGAGTTATCCTCAATCAGCTGTACAGACAGAAAAATATGTTGTGATGCAGGAGAGAACGAACTCATGATGTGTTTTGATAGGAGCACTTTCAGTTTTATCTAGTAATGATCGAAATCTGCCCCTTTACTCTCGTTGCTCTGAGAGTAAAGTTTTTCACAGCGTGAACCAAAAAATACGCAATCAGATTTTAAGGTTAAGCAAACAGGGTTCAGGTTAAACTTTAATACCATGTTACTGCTTTTTGTTTGTTTCCACCGTTTCTATCAGAATGCTGTTTCCTATCTGCTGCAGACCCACAAACTCTGAGAGAGGATAATGATGAGGATAAGGGCTCTTGTCATACGGTGTCATGTTAGTTAAACCAGGATTCACGGTGTGATTAGTTTCTTCTGACTGATTCAGTCAATGAATCAGCAGGGATCTTCTGATCTCTCCATCACAACAACTGGCTTTTACTGGCAGGTACTCTCATTCATTCAGTAGCAAGTAAACAACAGAGCATAAAGTCTCAGCTCAAGGCGCATAGCACAAGAGCATGCGTGTGCTAAATTTACTATATCTATAACAACAGCTGGCGGACTTTCTCTCGCTCTCTCTTTGTGGTGTAGCTACCGTGGCAGCCGGCAGCAATCCTTTTCCATCACAAACAATGCAGATTAGACTATTCAATTCACTGATGACCAGGTTCACAGGCGGAAAATGAAGGACTTTATGTGTTCAAATGACAGAATGTGGGGAGTTTAATGTACTTTTTTTTCTGCAAAAACTGCATTCTGGGTACAGCAAAGTTTCCTGTGTTTTAAAAATGCATGCTATTTAAATGTAATGTTTCTAGAAATTCGTATTCCTGTCATTGTATCAAGATTATTTGAAGGCTTACAGGAAGAGTTAAATAAAGAACAAGGAACAGTATGGAAGCCCTAAAGGGTCATACATACATACATTTTTTTATTCCACCCATTTTCTCATGATAACGAGATCTTTTTCTCCGTTTTCCCATGACAACGAGATAATTAATTCGAGATCTCGAGAAAACAAAGTGATAGACTAGTATATTAAATCATTGCATGCTAGAAAGCTCACGTAATGTAGGTATTGATACACAACACAGTATTCATTCAGAAGCTAAATGTGGGTGACTTACGGGATGGTTATTTGTGACCAGTTTCTTCTGAGTGAGAGGAGCAGATACGCTGCACGCAAATTAATTATCTCGTTATCACAGGAAAACAGATGGAATAAAATGTATGTATGACCCCTATCCAACTCATGAGTTTTGTGTTAATCAATTAGCATTATTACATACAGTAGATCATGTGGTGGCACTCATATTAGAACAGTTTTATGAAGCTGTATGTTTCTGAACTCCAGTCTTGCCTCGCCTGAACTTTTCTACCATCAATACTTTGAATACTGGGTCCATTCTTTTTACCTGATATCAGTTTCCCATGTATCATACTCTTTTTTTGAATAGCATGTACTGTATATACACCGGTTAGCCACAACACTATGACCACTGATGGGAGAAGTAAATAACATTGACCAGCTTGTGACAATGCAGCTGGTGGAGCCCTGAAGAGACATTTCTGTCTAGAACTAGTAGCATAAGCTTTATAATGAGCAGACAGAATCAAAACAAATGTGCACTGTACGGAGCACAGTTGATCGCTAACTAATCTAGCAAAGTGTCGACTACATCTGCTGCTAGTTTTAGCTAAATAGATAGATAGTTATAGCTCCACCCTACAAAGGCTAAGCTAGTTGGAGGACAAACTTACTGGTGCTGACGTCGTTCGGAGCTGGAAGGAGTCACCTCGCTGCACCTGAACATGTAGATACATTGTCTGAAAGTCTAAATTTCAGTCAAAAATTGCTCTTCCAACAATTTCAAACAAATCGTGGACATGCAGTCAGTCAGTCAGTGAAGGGTAGCACGGAGAGGGAAACCTCCAACAGATATGGCAGTTCTCAACACTGCTCAAAATGAAGCTTTTATTTTGGTACTTCTGCTGAATGGCAGTGTCAATTAGCGTATTAGCTAAATATTTAGTTTCACCAAGCACTACATTTAACATTTATAGTCAGATTTAACATATATTTAACATTTAGTAAATGTGATTAAGAAAAGTGACTTAAATTAACACCTCGTTTTTTTTTTAAGTATTTTTGAGCTAAATGTAGGAAAAATTGCATGTTCATTTTAACATGCGCAACTTTACAAACGGCGCCCCATAGTTGCCAGACACCACAGGACACCCTCTTATGAGTCACAACTGTTTTGGAGGCCTAAGGGAGACCTACACAATATTAGGCAAGAGGTCATAATGTCATGCCTGATAGATGTATTGTGCACATATGCGTTATCCAGATGCATGTATAAAGTTATGTGCTTGCTTCTTTCTCTCTCTCTTTATTGTCCTACCTCCCTCTTTTTTCCTTCTCACTACCCACCTGGTCTCAAGCAGATGGGTTGGCAGTTTTTTTTTTTTGTTTGTTTGTTTTTTATTTTTGCCATCACCTTAGTGTTTGCTTTGGACGTTTCAGGCTGTGGGTTCTCTAAAATTTCTTGAGGCAAGCTGAAACTGAATTAGAGTTCTTAACCACCCACTGGTTAGGCTCACACATGGTCACATACACACGTGTTTGTGAAAGAACCATTCATTCATTGGGATGCTTACAATACCTAATCAGTGGTCTTGGTCCATAGGAATGTTCACTTTGGATTTGAAACAGGAAATAAACAGCATTCTCCCATGTTCCAGTCTGTTTGGTCAAACCGTCCATCCACCCTGATCTCCTCCTTAAAACCATGAGGGAAGTATAACCACATCACCTCATTTCTTCATTTCTTCTTTGGAATAAGCTGCTCAAACAAATAACCCACGGGCTTGTTTTTAATATGGTCTCGGTTTATGATGTAGCTTCTCACAAGTGACAGGAACACAACATGAACAAAACACAGTACGTGGATCTGTATATACAGAAAAAAAAAACTACAGCTATGTTAAGATGCAAATCAAAGCATTTTAAGCAAAAAAGACAAAAAATAAGACATGGATTCACTGCACTACAAAACCCATCAATTTAACTGTAAAACGACAACATGCTCTGTCCAGGAGACCCTTCAAGGTGTCAGGTATAGTGAATTTGTGAAGTAATATACAGTGAAATGACAGAATGTGAATAGCTGAGAAGTGCTGTTGCACAACAAGCTCTCCCTGAAGGAGCACATTGTGGCACATCTGGAGCCTCTCACACATTCATCAAATACTATTCTAAGTACCTAGGAGGAGGAAAAAAACACAGACAAAGTATCCCATTTAACTACTCAATCACTCAAATGGAGAGTGTTATTACCTAGAAGCTCTGCACGTCACTGAGAGGCTTCAAGTGTGATCTGCTCTCAGATGGCGGAAAGTTAGAGCTAATTGGCAGCAGGTGCCGATGTGTTCAAGTCACATATATGCATATGCTTGTGGGTGCTTCATGCACTCAGGGATGTGTCGTAGACCAGACGTTTGCATCTCAACCAAGATTTAACAACATCTGCTGCTCTTGTTGTGTACCACTGTCATCATCCCCAACAAGCATCCAGGTCTTTACAACGCCAACAACATACCACATTTGGTCTTCACTCATTTGTATCCCAATCTCTTCCATCATGTCCGTCTTTTACATCCGCTGTTATTTGTTTTTGCACACATCCTTGTCTCTGAAAATTAATCCCGCTTCAATGCCACCATGGAGCCACGCTGTTCCTCCACTGCGATGTTCAACATGACTGTTACATACGGAGACAGACGACGAGAGAGACGTGATTCATTGTTATTCTCTTTCATATTCTACCATAGTGACATCCTGGCATTATTATTCACAATTTACCAATTATCCCTCTGACCCGTCTTCTGATCCACATTTACTACAACACATAAGCCTATTTGTTCTGAGGTCAGATTAAATTGCGTTGGTCACTGCCTTTCTAAATGGTAATGCTAAAAATAATTCCTCTTTACCCCACATACTTTATTTTTTCAGGACTCCGCGTGCTCTGCCTCCAGTGTCTTTTATTTGCCTCGGCTGTATTTTTGGTTCTTCCGCTGCAGTTCTCATATTACATACAGCTGTCTTTCAGCCATGGACCGATGAAGATATCCATGCGGACACATCAAATGTTATCAAGTAAAAGCCTCTGAAAATAATCACAGCTGCAAGTATGTCCACAAAAACAAGGCCTGCTGTTGATAAAGGCTGGGTAACATAGACTGAGCTGGTTTAAATCACCTTTATTATTATGGATTGCAAGGTAGATTCACATGGTTAATTAGTGTTTCTCTTCATAAATGATTAATTGTGGCATTTTTCTGCAGTTTTTACCTTTTTTTCTGATCTTCTATTAGTGGGTTTTCAACTCTCTGTGGACATTTAACATTAAAGCCCAGTGAAAATAATGCAAGTAAGTTATGTTACGCCTCACAAGAAAAGATATTGAGAGAAGAAAATGCAAACTAGAATGTTTTACAGTACATTGCATTAAAGCAGGTCTGAGCAAGTGGGTCTAGAGCTGTTTAAATGAGTTCACTATGTCCAAAAATCTTAAGCATAAAAAGGAGTGGGTTCCAAAGCTGAAAATCCAGAACTTCAAAAGCACATCTTGTCAAAGGGCTCTATAAATACAAAACAGTCCTTGTAAGGTTTTCATCTGTAGTTAAACTAGCACCAATTAAAAAAGGAATCCGCAATCAAACTGAGACTGACAGCATTACGTCTGATAAAAGCAGTGTTGCCAGATACAACTGATGGTTTCAAGCCCAGACGCTTTTCAGAAACCATCAAAACACAAAATATAAATAATAGCTTAATAATTTGCATAAAACTTACAGACCGAATACACTAGTATTAGTGTACTATGATGGAGATTATCTACTCTTTATAAAGTACACATGCTGTGCGCTTCCTTGCTCATCCATAAAGGCCCTCGCACGCACACACACACACACACACACACACACACACAGAAAGTCTTGGGAAGTATAAATGCATGTTGGTTTTGGTTCAAATTAGCTTTAGAAAGTAATTACAAAAACTGACTGACTGAATTATCCCAAATTAACTTGGCGTATACTCCATCAAGAGTATGGCTCTTGAAACAACATGCATTTGAGGAAAAAACAAATATTACTGCACAAAACTGAATGATATATTTCTTGACACGATTGACAGGGGACCCTTTAGGTATGGTGGAAGCTCGGACACAGTGATGACAAATGTTTATGGAGAACATGGTGAGTTTGCATGAATTCCAACGTTGGAATAGATTGCATCTAAGAAAGCAATGCCAAGTAGCAATGTGATTTTCCATACAAGTCTGGTTCAAATAACAGCCTCTGTGTAGCTGTGAAATCAAAGTATTTTTTTGGCAACTCGGGAGCAGTGCAGCCTTTAAACCCACACTCATATGTGATCATCCTGTAGAGCATTTGTGGCAAACGGACAGAATCACATTAGCATTCATTTGATAACACTTTAGTCCTCTACTGGCTCTCCTACTTGCACCATTTTGATCTTCGCTCCTTCTCAGGAAAACGTTTGGCTATCTAGCCGCTAAATCCCCCAAAGTTAATCAGCCGTTCTCCGAGTCTGTCTGTTGGCTGTGTGGTGCAGAGCATGTAGTTAGCTTTAGGTTAGCCAGGGCAGATGCCTGCTGTGGATGAAACAGAAGTGAAATGAAGGTTCAAAATGATGAAGTTGAGTGAGCCAGAAAACCAAAGCAATAGGCTAATAGATGCAAAACCATATTCAATATCAGTGACATGTTTCACTTTCACTGTCTATTTGAAAATCGGGATTATTGCTGCGTTAAAGTATTTTAATATCAGTTATATTTGGATAGATGTTATGTATGTATTTACGCATCCATTTGTTATGACTCTATAAGTGCAGAGACTACTCAGTCATAGGTATCATGTGTCTCATGTAGTCAGCTTTAATCCAAGGTGAACATCAGTCATACTCTTAAACCGATCACACTGCAAATTGCATGAAATGTGGTGAAATGTCCTCTCTTTGCATCGATTGTTTATGCTAAGCATACCAAAAAATAGAGTTGAGTGAATTTATTGACCACTGTAATGAATTTATGTCTCCCCAGACGAAACCTGTGCCTTTAAAACTGAAGAAAAAGCTATATCTGCTGTTTTTTGATATGGCTGAAAAATGAATCCTTCAAACAGCATACACCCCGTACACAAACACACATATATGCACAGACACACAGTGACACAGCTTATCCACCAGAGACACATGGGCCACTTGGGTCACTTCCTTTTACCCAGAAGCCTTTGGGAAAGGTCACGCAGTCAAATACTAATACCTTTAGTTTGGTCTCAGAGGAAGCGCTCCGTTTTGAAAAATGGCTAAGTCAGAGTCTCCAAAGGTCAACTACTCTAGATGGGAAGTAACAGAGCATGAGGTCAAAACAACAAATATGCCAACTAGATGTTCCCCTAAGGACGCGTATTCACTATCTGTGAGAGAAACGTCTGTGCCTTTCAACAAGGATAAATCTCAAAGCTGTTCACTTTTATTATTTATTTATTTTCTGCAGCGCATGGCTCCTTTAACATAGACAAGTGTGCCTTCAGTTTTTCAAATTTGTTTTCTTGATTCCTTGCGCTGTCTCTCTTTGCCTCCAGCTCAAGACGCGGCACAGTGGAGGAAATGAAGAGAATAAGAGCTATCTCAACTAGCTTGTTGTGATAAATGAAACAGGGATAGAGATGACATGGAAACAGATCACAAAAGCATTCGGGAGATTCAACTCAAGTCTATTTTCCGTTATTTTTTAGTTTTTTTTGTTTTGTTTTGTTTTTCTTCCACAGAAACAGCACTGAGGCCGATTTGGTTTAGATTTAGCATGAATTACCACGGCTTAGATCCTGTTAGTGCCGATAAAGCCCCAAAATGTCCCACTTGTATCCTTATCCTCCCTATGAATATTCAGCAACTTGCTCTCATCTCCCCATTGTTTTCTCATTTGTACTGGTATCTGACAGTGCTGCTGATAATGTGTTGGAGGAAGATGTGGCAAAGGGAAGTGGCAATGATATATGATCCGATAAGGGCCTTGGTGACACGCTTCAATGGACTCAAAGGAGACTCATCTCTAAGCCCAATCGGAACGTGGTTGAAATTCATTAAAGTTAAAGTGACTTTGATTTATTATCGTGGAAATGATTAGGTCAGAGAGATTTGTTGTCTCAAGCAATATCCGGCTGGAAACATTTAAAGTGACAGTTTTTAATATGAAAGTCATTTAAACGGCCCGTCCCTCTTAGTGCTTTTGTTTGGGATTCAAAGAATAAACAGTCCGGATTTCCAAAAGTCCCACATTCCTGTCATTCCAGTCTGAAGACAAGCTGTTTATCTAGTGAATACGCTATAGCAAGTGTGTGTGTGGTCACGCGGTGACGGAAGTGACCGAGCCTCAGCCGTGCTCCGTGCGTGTGTGTGTGTGTGTGTGTGTGTGTGTGTGTGTGTGTGTGAGATCAGTGAAGCGGGCGGTGAGAGAATAACCATGTTAGTGTGAGGGAGCAGAAAGGCTACATCTGTCACTCTGTATTTTCTCACATGCATTTTGACAAGGCCCACGAGCCGGCCACAATAACCGAGGAAGCTCTGCTGCTTGTCCAGCACACGCGCACACTCACACATCTCATGCCTCACATAGTGTGACAGAGTGAATGAGTTTCAGTCAGTGTTCAAGGGTAAAAGTGCAACTGTAGGTATAACCCACAAAAGAGAGAAAACCGAGTGTTTTAAAAATATACTTGTTCGGCAAGTGAAAGATTTTTTATGAGTAAACGTACTGGTGCATTCTCTGCTGCACATCTGTGTGTGTGTGTGTGTGTGTGTGTGTGCTCTCTGCTCAAGCTGGCATACAAAATGACAGTGAAGCATTTCCTCTGCCAGCTTTGGTGCTATCGCTCTTTCTCTCACCCCTCACTCCCCTCTCCTCCCTCTCTCCTCACCCTCGATGGCCCCATAGCCACTGGCCATATGCTCAGCCCTAAAGCCAGGCCCTTTGCCAGCCTGTGATACGACTCCGTAACTGTGTAATACACTCTGAGGCAAATCAGAGTTAGCTGACCGCACAGAGCCAGAGACGGAGTTGAGGGAGAATATAAAGTAGGAGATTTTCATAGGAGCTCTAATCAGGCCAATTTTCACTTGTTAATTTTAAATTTCTCCCCGTGCTTTCTGTAACTAGTAAAAAGTTGAAAATAAATAGCGATTTCTAATCAATTTTTCAGTTTCTTAATGTCCCTGAGGAATTTTGCTTAGTGAGCTGACCTCATTTGCAACTTTCCTGCCAACATCTGCGGAAACTTGTTAAGCCATCATCAAAGTCTGTTATATGGAGACAATGTGGTAATCTCCACTAGGATGCCAAGATTGTCTCCTTCTTGCCTTTGACCAAATATTTCAAGGTTAATGTTACTTCCTGAGGTCGCTCTCCAGTTGCTCCCAGTGCGTGGCGCTGGCGGGTGAATGTCTGTGTGCTTGTGTGAGTGAATGGGTAGATCTGTCTGTGACTGTAAAAGCGCTCCGAGTGCCAATAGGTAGAAAAGCGCTATATAACAGCAAGACCATTCGCCATTTAACCACAGGACGGGGTGAGGAAAACAAAGGAATTGCATGTAATATAATAATTCTTTATTGAAAAATAACACTAATGAAAAAATGATAAAAAAAAAATGAAAAAATGAATCAAAGCCGCCACCGTACCCGGGGGAACAAACCCAGAAAGTTTATTAAAGCCCTCTTTTCCACCGAAAAGAGTAACCAGCACATCACAGACGAGGAAATGCATTCACGAAATGATCAAACAAAGCCAGCCTCCACTTCCACCACTGTGGTCTTCCATCTCTCTCTCTCTCCAGGCCGTACCTCTCCTCCACGCTTCAACCATGATCAGCTGATTACCTGAGTGGAACCAGCTGCCGGTCGGAGGAGGTCTGTCTGTCTGTCTGTCTGTGTGTCCACTAAATATGTGTGTGCGTAAACATAATCTGTTTATCTGTCTTCTTCTTTTTTATATAATCTTCTCTATAAAATCACTTTATTTGACAAAATTAATTAATTACTATCCAAACCTGGAGTGCCTACTATATCTTCACAGTTGCTGTAAAACATTTTGAACCTATTTTAACTTAAAAACATTTCCTCCAACTCTAATCTAATATTCTGCTAAGTTTAAGTTTGTGCTGTACTCTGGTGCTTTTCATCTCTGTTTGGAAGAAAGCAGATACCTTGAAGAATTGAAAGTTGAATAAAACTACATGTGCTAATAAAATGTGCAGTTAGTTCTCTAAATGTGGGCCAGCCAAAGACAGACTTTTTCCTCTCAAATAGCTCATGCTGTAAGAAGATACTTGGAGGCTCTGAAGATGTAGGACTAATTGTCAATATTTTATACAGTCTATGGTCAGTCCCCATGGACCTGCAAGTTAAGATGTCCAAATTTATAACGTGCTTTAATAAATGCTTTTGGTATTTGTTCATTATATGTGTTACATTTGTTTACATGTAAATAAAACACCCATCATTTAAAACTGCAATAAGGCATAAAGTTGTGCATAATTAAGTGTGTGACACAAAGCTTTAAATCTGCTCTCCAGGACTCCTTTGGATGACGTGACAGAGAGTGGGTCCAACCCTGTTTAAAGCACATTCTCATCATTTTTTAAAAGTCTCTCTCAGATCACACACACACAAAAAAAAAAAGACAGAAAAAGAATTGAAAATAACACAGCATTATATATTTCCGACACAGCCGGGGTGCCTTTTTGTAGTTTAGCTGATTTAAACCTTCAAATTCTAAAAATTGGACATAATTTCTTTTTAAGTATGGGAGTGATGTTAAAATGGTAACACTCCAGCAGATGTTAAAGCACGATATAATATCTGTTGCTACAAATCTACTCTACGTGTAAAACTCTTCAAAGGGGCACTCGTGATGAACTAAATATCGGCCTGCTGGTTTGTTTGTGTGGCTGTGTGGGCATGTTCCGAGTTTGGTGACTAAATATGAACCTTTATGATTAAAGCAAAAAAGTAAAAAAAAAAACAAAAACAATTTAATCATTAACTATTAACATAAAATGAAGACATCAGTGAATAAGAGCAAGAGCCATTGTGTCATTTGTTTGCAGTTGTGTCATTTCACAGAGAGTCGGGTTAAGTATCCCAGAAAAAATCATTAAGAAACAGTTTATTTTTATCAAGCTTGTTCATTGTGTGCTAATATACTATAAAAATTATCAATGGACAGTAAGCTATGCATGCATTTTGTGTTTAGTGGTGCATGATTAAATATGACTGAATAATTGGAAGAAATGTTTGGACCTTCTTTTATTTGTAACTTCTCCAAGTTCCTTTAAACATATTCAGGCTGATCACGGAGTTAGTCAAACATCTAAACATCGGTGGAGTCAGTCTGCATGCACCATCTAACTAGGCCTTAGAGGAGACTGTGATCTGTACGTGAAGTGCTGCACAGGCACTTTTCTTAACCAATTCCCGTGCTTTATCAGCGAGATAGAACAGAAAGCATTTGATGTTTCATCGTGTCCTCGTGGTTCTCAACCTAGGCTTCTAATCCAGAGCAGCCGCACTACACACATCTTGACACCTTTCTCTACAGTGCTCTGAGGAAGAACGCGGCTTTCTAGCTTTTTTTTTCTGCGCCACTCTTTCGCCGAGAAATCTTCAACAGCAAATTACTCACATCAAGCCGGAGCGACGCACCTCAGAAAACTACAAGGAGAAGTGAACGAGGAGGAGGTTGCCTCACTGGGGAGAAGCAGACGACTTCTGACGCGACTTCAAGTTGCCAATTAGAGCCCAAACTGCAGCGAGTGTAGGCAAAAAAAGAAGATGACAATGCGGATAATGACAGTGATGATGAAGGTGATGATGAGGAGGCTGGCGCGGCCGATGCTGCACGAGCGCTTCCCCACTTTTCTGAAGAAACTGTGAGTGGGAGGTGAGCTCTGCAGATGAGCTAAGAGAGAGTAGGAGAGGAGAATGAGCATGGCAAAACAAAAAGAGGTTTGACTTCAGAGTGATAGGGAAAAAGGAGCGAGACATATTATATCTCTTTCACCCGGCACCCGCCTCAGCAGATTCATGCTTTTTAAGCGATTTCCATCTCAAACCCACTCCTGTCACGGGCAATAACATTTGACTCCGCTCAGCCAGGAAGGATAAAGTGACTAAAGTTAGCGAGCACAGCTACAGTACGGTACGTTTGATAGACTCCTCCTCGTTCTGCTCTCTAGCCCCTGCTATCATCATCACCGATCCCAATGACACTCGGCTCATTAAAAAGAGAGTGAGTGTGTGCAAAGTCAAAGCAAATGAATACATTTTTAACGACGACGTCTCGCTATCTGACACATTTTTGGCATTAAACTACTGATAAGTACTTGTGAGCTACAGTAAAAGTTCAGTCAGGGCAACGCCACTTCGTATTGACAGTCTTTACTCATGTCTGTTATTTTACATCATCTCATACACACAAGCAGCACACACTTTTTAATTCAATTTATTTATTTTTTTGTAAAGAAACACACTATTTTGTTTATTTCAGACTCCCCCGTGGGGATTCGTTTCATATTTCATATTAGGTGAGAGCGTGGCTAAAAATGTACCCCAGTGTTCTGTGCTAAATTAGTAGAAATTAGTCTTTATTCTTAGCTACCTTGTTTTTGTTGTTTTTAGTGTTTTGAACTCATCAGATACATTTTCACTGGGATTTGAGGTTCATACATTCAGTGTTTTGTTTTTTTTCAAATTAAACACAAATTTTGTAGTGTACCGCTTTTTCCTCATCCATCCTAAAGCTTAAAGATCCTTTCAGTCTCGCAATTCCCTAACTGAAAGGTGACACAGATATCAACTGCTGTGGTGCAAGTACAAATCCTGAAACAGATACCTATCATAGAGCGTATTAGCATTAGCAAGCCTGAGAAATGCTAGCAGAAAAATTATTTGTCATTACACCAAGGACTAAGAAAACAAAAGATTGGAAGCATTTTGATGGCACTGTTACAGATTATTGGATTATTTTTTTCACTACAAAAAAAAACAAAAAATAAAAAACAATACTTGTTATACGTGTGGTTGTTGGTACAAAAAATACCTTATAACCTCTGCATCAGGGGACAGTGTGCTGTCTAACAATGTATGGTCAAATGACATTCAACCACTGTCTGGTTTTCCATCAACATTAGTTGTTTGGTTTTACTCTCCAGTGTCAGTGTTCGGGATGAGTGTACACTCCTGTAATTTTCATCTTCACTTTATTTGCCATCCTCCCACAAGGTTTCACCCTTCCCCCATTCAGACACGAGGCTTTTCACTCTTTTTCCATTGGATGCTCTCACTCCATTTATTTTAATTCCGCATTCAGTCTTAATGTCCATCCTCACACCTACATAATCTCATCTGAGCCATGACTAAATGAACAATGTTGGAGCCAGTTCCAAGGTTCAGATCAAATTATTCTTCTTTATGAGCAAATAATATAATACATGGTTTGGATAAAAAGCTTAATTAATCTGCATTATTGTTTTTGCTCTCTCCTGGTGGCTTCACACCACCGAAGAGATGAATGTGTTGTTTTTTTTGGGGACGGGGCATCAACACCAGCGATTGATTAGCAATTATTATCTTGAGTAATAACATGAATGAAGTTTTATTGTAAATTATTTCTGCCTCTTGTGCTGGATGTGTACATAACTTGCTAAGATTTTGGTGCATTTCCTCAATATTTCATGGAGGATCTAATGTTTACATGTGGAGGTTGATCAGACAGATGAAATAAATACAAATGAACAACAGTGTGATGAAATGAGGCGTAATTTAGATGTTTTTAGCTACGCTTGAGGCATAGCATTTGGGATGGCAATACTGATTTGTCAGCTGGTCCAGACTGAATTAATCTCATCTCGGTGAACGCCGAGACAGTGGCAACGTTTCACTAACATATGCTTCATCCTGGGCCACTAACAGGTCCCAGTTTTAAGGTATCCTGTAAAATATTAAATTTAAGAGCTGGACCGGAACAAAACGGAACAGACTTTGGTTTCCCAGGGTATGTATTCGGCTGGCTGTACCGATCACTTCGCATGCCATGAGGTTGTTATTTTTGGTAACATAAAAATCAGAGAGAGGCCTTGATGAACTAATAATCTGTCCACTGTGAGTTGCTGTGCATACAAGCTCACCATCTTGTGATAAATAATAGAATAATGATTTATTTTATTATTATTATTTTTTTAATATATACACCGATCAGCCACAACATTAAAACCACTGAGAATACAGTGCTCTGCTGGAAAATGTTTGGACATGGCATTCATATGGATGTTACTAGACCGGCACCCCCACCTCATAGTAATGACAGTCCTGGATAGCAACAGTCATCCCCAGCAAAAACGATTTAAGAACAATTCGGAAAAACATGAAAAACAGCACAAGGTCTTGACCTAACCTCCAAATTCACTAGATCCCAAACGGGTCAAGTATCTGTGTGATGATCCACAGAGGCCCCTCCCCTCACAAAGACCCCCACTAACAACATTCTGTTGTCACCCTTAGGAAGGTGGTCATAATGTTATGCCTGATTGATGTATACGTCGTGTGCTTTCAAACTAATGTTAGTCAATGGTAAATGATGACAAAAGCTAATCAGAATTAATGACGACATAGGTTTATTGACAGCGACTCCCAAAACATGTACTCAGTGATTGCTGAAGTGTATGACCTTTTTACAAAGCGTGAGCGGTTGTGTGAAGGGTGAAAGTCAGAAAAGTGAATCAATTTTAGGAAGAAAATGGGCAGAGAGTGAAGTAAGAAAAGGAATCTTGCACCACTTAATCAGGAGGCTGGGATTCGATTCCTGTGTTGTGCCTTTGTAAAAACAAAGGCACAACCGATACGACTTCTTTTGTAACTCTTATTTTCATTTTCGTACAATGGCTAGTCAACTAAACCTCCAGAAACGAAAAGTCGATGTTGTTTTAAAACAAGTTGTTTTCCAGTGTTAGCTGCACTTTACAAATTTTCCCAAGTTGAACAAATCTCCCCTGCCATTTTCTGGTTGCTATGGTGACAAATCCACATGCACTTCATTCACGTGGCCACAGGAAGTAACCTTGCTGAGATTTTCTTATTTGAGCAGGAGGAAATTTTTTGAACATATTTTTCATGCTTGTGTATTTTCCCACAGTTTATTAAATCACTGTTTCGGATAAAAGCCCCAAAGACAACACTCAAACATAGAGTCTGCAGAATGCCTGATAATTTGGTAAGTAACTTTGCTGTTGCTCACTGGTGAGGAGCGCTCCCAAGTATTTTCTTGCACTCCAGCAGCTCTTTAATCTGCATGAATACACAAGGTTTAGTTATTCTGTTTATCCAAGGTGAGTGTCGGACTGAATGTTAGGGCCTTGAATTGCATGCCTGTTTCCTTGTATAGAATCTTATGCGGATGTCCTAAAACCTTGTCACGCAAAAAACACGGAGATAAAGAGCAACAATGCTAGAGCACTGGCAATGATCTAAAGGTTTCAAAGAAGGGCTATCTTTTAGAGATGAAATATGGAGGAGGACAGTACACAAGGAGGTACAGAAGGAGGATCTGCACTTTGAGAAAGTATTTAAAAAAGGAGGACAAAAAGGAACCGGGCAATCGAGGAAGATGAAGAGATCAGACCTCTAAACTCCAAGAACAACCAGTTTCACGTATGCTGCCTCATCTTTTACCTCACAGTAATGGCTTGTTGGAGCCCAACAGCTTGTCTCAGACACCTTTGCAGTTTGGTGAAATATAAATGCCTTTCTCTTTTCAGAAGCTTGTTTTTAACACAAATGAGCAGGAGCAGATGGAGGCGAAAGCTCGAGAGGAGTGAGAAGAAAGGCAAGAGAAAGAGGAGGAGGGAAAGGAGAGGGGAGACAGGAGAAGGGGAAAAGAAAGGACAGAAAGCGTGGCAATGACAATATAGAGGAAGAGGAACGGGAGACACGGATGAATGATGAATGGCATATGCTGTTACTACTTCATTAACATTTTGCTGGAATTAATTGCACCTGTTCCCATTACTTGCCTCTCCTCGTCCCTCTGATGACATAGTGTAGCTTCATGGGGACAGGAAACGGATAGATCCTGTACCCAAGGGCCTCAAATTGATACTTAACTCTCGAAATCTTTAGAGACACAGGCAGATAAATATTTCATAACCAGCAGCCACAGCCTAAATCCATGTCTCTGCACAATTCCTCCACTCCTCTGATGAGACCAACAGAAAGACTTGTGTGCCCATCTATCTATCTATCTATCTATCTATCTATCTATCTATCTATCTATCTATCTATCTATCTATCTATCTATCTATCTATCTATCTATCTATCTATCTATCTATCTATCTATCTATCTATCTATCTATATTCACACTTGCTCCAACAGCCAAACCCCTTAGCAGCAGTCCCTCACAGATATGAAACTGCAAGTGTTTATAATTGGTTCTCGAGCATCTGTCGGTGTAGCTGCTTGTGAAGGGAGAGGCAGCCTAATTGGCTGTTGTTACGTGGCAAGTTAGATAAAATTATCGGGGCGAGCATGGGCGAATGAACTTCAAACTGATGAGGGAACTCAACAAAAACAAGGCAAAGCAAAATCTTTGAAGGAAAATCTTTTGCCTTGATGTCCCGAAGACACATAAACTAGTGTAAGTACAGGGAAATACTTTGGGAGCATGGTTCAGTGGATGGTAACGGCTGTCTGTGGCTGAAATGCAGGCACAGGAATTGCAATCTCCAAGTACTATAATCAAACATTACCACAACTACATCCGCATCACCCTCTGCTGCACTCTCTGTGTTTCGGGCTGATCATCAAACATTAGCTTGCGCGCTAAATTAAGACAGGGAGCATTAATAATCATTTTACCTGGTAAGCATCAGCCTGTAAGCACTGTTATTACGCGTGTGTGCATGCTGATGTTAGCATTTAGCCCAAAACAGCACTGCGCCCAACTGTCAGAGCTCCTGGCGTGTTTGTAGGCGCTCGTTATCTCACATCCTCTCTTGCAGAGAGGAAATCTGAGTGAAGTTAACCATTTTATCTTTTCACAAAAGAGCAAGCAATGTGATAAAACAGTTACATTATCTCTCTCATAATAACCTCAAACACAGAAACATTTAAATGCAGAAAAAGCAAAAATATGATGCAAGAATACGAACCAGCCACTATATCAAAACAAATGATGGTACATGTTGAGGGGCCATAGGTAAATGAAGCGCTTTACAGAGTGCACCTTATGCAATTCACAGCAATTTCAAGTTCATTAGTCATTTAAGGAAGACATAAGAGCAGAGCGACAGAAAATGGCAAGCAGTACAATAGAGGGAAAGAAATAGAGATGAAGGTGTGCAATTACTACACAATGTGAAGTCGGCCAAGAGAGAAGTTATTTCACACCCAGAGGGACGGGTTTTTGAAGTGTATGACTGAGAGAGAGGGTGTAGGAAATTGCGTGTGCGGGGGTTGGTTGTATCTACTGTAGTGTGGAGAAGAAAGTAGCAGCTGAGTTGGCAGCACAACCAAGAGTGACATCCCAACTTCCTACATCACCACTCTCAGAACACCCTCCCTTCCACGCCGACTCAGCTGACTCCACATCTTCCCAAACCGGCTCCCCAAGCATTCTTACGATTATTAAAAGTGGCATGACGATGACTACCTGAAAATGTAGGCTACACATTTCTACAGATGACAATTTTTAAGCAAGCCAAGAAGCAAACAGCCTTATTTGCAGACCAAGGCTTACGCTTTTTTCCAGTTTGCAAGGAGAGCCCTGAATGGATCTCAGAGAAAAAGGCATGAGAAAAAAAAATTACAATGAGAAACAAAAGAAAGAAGTTTTAACTCATCTGAATGAAGGTGGTTAGACTCGAACAGATAAGACTTTGCCTTGGTTACCTTAAGCCAACCACCTTACACGTCCTTTAAAACTTCTGACATCTAGGGTCTGACCTGCTTTGCTGTGTTTGGTGTCACCTTGCCAAGCTTTAATTAACTCTCTGAGGCCTTCGGAAAAAAATAAAAAGTTCTGAGTGCCTATGAGACTGGCAACGAATTTTAAAAAAGAGCTTCACATCATTTGAAATAAATCATTCATATTGAAGGGTGCTTGAAGATAATGTGAGGCCATTCTCCTGCTGTTGAACCTCAAGTGGACCATACAACAGGCTAAGGTCTTAAACACACCAACAAAATCCAGCAAGGAACAAATCAGGATGTAGAGACCGAGGGTTATGGAAAGGACTATTGAAAGCCCAGATATGAATCTCATTGAAACTTTTTGGAGGTTTTCTTGAACGAGCAGAGAACCCTTCAAGCATCTCAGACAAATTGCATGGAACAGCTGGAAAAAACTGCTGGATTGTTATGCAGAACACCTTCAAAAAGTTGTTTCTGCTAAAGAGGAATTCTAGCTTCAGGTTTCACAAAAGAATATTGCATCTACTGATGTTTATCAAATGAATGAAAATGCGTTTCCATTGTTCCATTGTGCTGGTCATCTCTATTTGCCAAGCACGTTTGCTTCTTTTGAAAACTTTTCTTTTTTTCAGTCCTTACAGATGTAACTTCCACAAATCCACATCCAATGCGGTCAAAAATATCTTTAAACTCTTTACTGTTCAGATGAAAAACGAGAGGTCCATATATGGTTGAGCCATATATAACAAAACGTGATGTACATTAACGAATTAATTTTTTTGCTGGCAAGTATTCAAATGTGAATTATCTGAAAAATGACCTTAAAGGCTTTTACAGTGCCTGAATATTACACAGTACAGTGTGGAGGAGAAGGAAATTTACATACTGCTTCATAATGAAGAGGCCCTATTCATGATCATACATTAATTATAGTGTAACATTTAAAGCGTGACCTGCTGCTCATATGAGCCTGCTCGGTGTAGATCAGGTGATATTATTGGCTCTCGGCTTGTCTGAGTGACTTCTTCAATGTACCTGATTAAAAATGTAAAAGTCATTTTTAATATTGCACGGTAAAAACTAATATCACACACTTCTTCCCCAGAAAGAAGGTATATTGTCACAGTGGATTTACATTGGGGTTTTGTCTTTAAGTGGGAGCTCATTGCAACTAACCAGGTGAATTGGTTTAAATAAAACATATTTATATTATACCAGTTAAATGAAAGATATGAAGATGTGATGCATTATGAACTTTGATTTGAATCAGAAGAACCCATTCAAGCATTGAAAATTGAGAAAGGAAAACTGCTGATTGTTATCACGAAATTGCAAAAGTTGTTTCGGGCGTGGAGGACATTCCACCAAATGAATGAATAAAAAAATCGTAAAAACTACACAAATGTTTTAAGCAATCAGGTTCCCTTAGACACTATTGTCAAATTGGTGTCTGTATCACATGGCATTAGCATAGTAGTCGTTAAGCATGGCAATGGGAAAGACTCTTCAGACTGCTTACATCTGAGACTCCAGCCTGGAATAATTCAACAGAAAGGTGATGTAAAATGCAGGACAGGGCAGCTGTGAACAGAGGCCATTGTTGAGCCAAGTATAACTGAACGTAGGCTGTCATTAACAATTAATTTTTTTGCTGGCAAGTATTCAAATGTGAATTATCTGAAAAATGACCTTAAAGGCTTTTACAGTGCCTGAATATTACACAGTACAGTGTGGAGGAGAAGGAAATTTACATACTGCTTCATAATGAAGAGGCCCTATTCATGATCATACATTAATTATAGTGTAACATTTAAAGCGTGACCTGCTGCTCATATGAGCCTGCTCGGTGTAGATCAGGTGATATTATTGGCTCTCGGCTTGTCTGAGTGACTTCTTCAATGTACCTGATTAAAAATGTAAAAGTCATTTTTAATATTGCACGGTAAAAACTAATATCACACACTTCTTCCCCAGAAAGAAGGTATATTGTCACAGTGGATTTACATTGGGGTTTTGTCTTTAAGTGGGAGCTCATTGCAACCTCAACCCAGGTTGAAATTTGGTTTAAATTTGAATGAATGGCATGCTTTATTTATAATTTATAATATAGAATAGAAAGAAGAAGATGTGAAAATCAGCAAGAAACTGCTGTTGTCAAAAATACCATACGCATGAAAAAATGAAAAGGTCTCATCACAAATTTGACAAGGTGTCGGAGGTGTTGGAGGACATTCCCCCAAAATGAATGAATAAAAAAATCCGTAAAAAACTACACAAATGTTTTAAGCATTCAGGTTTCCCTTAGACACTGACTTGGTAAATTGGGTGTTCTGTATCACATGGCAGTAGCATAGTAGGTCGTAAGCATGGGCAAGAGGGGAAAGACTCTTCAGACTGCTTACATCTGGAGCCTCAGCCTGGAAAATTTTCACAGAATGGTGATGGTAAAGATGGCAGGACAGGGCACTGCTGTCGACAAGGGCCAGTGAGGGCGGAGACAAGGTCATCGCTGAACTGTAGTGGCTGTCTTCTCTCTAATACAATGGCTTTAAAAGCGTCTTCTGTATGCTGCTGGTGTCACATCCTCAGGAAAGCTTTTTTTTTTTTTAAGTCCAACCCAAGTATATCTGTAGTGGCTCATCCTGATCCTGACCGGCTGAGCACGTACATGCAAATATCACTTCCCCGAAGATGTGCGGTCAGGTCATCAGAGTCCTATTAGAGGCAAAAGCCTGTGTGAAATAGAGTTTAGGTTACACTATATTATTGTTCATTAGCATACGAGCAGAAATACGCAGCCCTGTCAGTTATGGTCTGTTGCTGCATCTTAATATCAAAGGGAACTTTATGTGGAAACACAGAGCTTAACACATTTATAAATCTCGCCCCCAATAAGAGAGACGTAAAACAAAACATGCAGTGTTTCTGCTCGTACAAGAGGCTGTTTCACTTAAGTGGGGCACAGAGGAGGTTAGGCGCTCTTTGGCCTGAATCATCAACCCCTAAGACAGCCTCTGACGCACACAACGAGTCCTTTATCCCGCGCTCATGCCCATCAATAGCTGCTGTCCAATTTCCTCAGAGGACAGGTTAGTCAGTAGCTGTCAGTGACCAGTGAGAGGAGGCGTAGGTGTGAGTCATGCCTGTCAAGGAAGAGTGACTGACAGCTGAGACTGCGGCAAGGTTGACAAAAGAACACTAAAGCGCGTCTTAATACTGGTGATTTGTTGCTCTGTATGAAGGTCTGCTGGAGCAGAATGTGGAGTAATAATAATAATAATAATAATAATAATAATAATAATAATAATAATGTGGAAACGTGTTGCAAGAATGAAGTTATTTCAAAAAAAAAAAAAAAAAGTGGAAATGCACCAGAAGGCTACTGCTGGTATTTGCCAAGCTATTTTACAGTCATTACATTCAGTGGATTAGAAATGGTGACAACGCATATCTTTTCTTTGAACCACGGAATTAAAAAGAAATAAATACAATGCAAATGATAAAGAAAGCTGAGTGGAATAAAAATGGTTTCAATAAATGTTTTTTGCAGGGAACCTGTCCTACAAGACGGCAGTCATTTGGATTCAGTTGCTTTATTCATGAGTTATTTCAACATAAAAAATAAATTTAAAAGCGGGCATCTTGGCGAGCGACAAATTAGGTTGCACGGTGTGAGAGCTAATTGCTGTAAAGGAAATACCTTCTTAATGGCCACACTGGCATCCCTCCCTATTGTGAGATGAATAAAATATCTGGAACGCCTCAGAGTGAAAGCTATTCAGACCAGCCTCACTGGACTTCCCAGGGTTGTGCAGCACAAGGCAAAACCTGCACCTTTTCCATTTTTCTTTCTGCCTTGTCCTTCTTCTGAGCCCCAGTCGTAATGCCGTCTCGTGTATCTAAGCACTGTCTATCGGTGAGCTATGAATTAGTGATGAGTTAATACTGAGATTAATTATTGTGATGGTTTATTCAGTGAGGGTGTTGCTCGGCTGTTGCTGTGTGTGGAAACGTGCGCTCTAATTCGTCGTGAGGGCCGAGCGAGTCCGACACTAGAGGCCCATGTGCATATAGGCAGTCTTGCACCACAGCGCGCACATACATTTCTACAAAGTAGAGTTCATAAATGGATCATGATTAGTGTACTTGCACAGTGCGTTATTTTTAAATATGCAGGTTTGGCAACAGCAAAGGCGGCACAGCAACAACTCCCTGGCCTGTTGGCTGTTGTCTACGATCCAGATTGTATTCCATCTCCCGTCTTATTTGGACCCATGATTTGGCATTTCTCATGATTTATTTAGACGGAAGGAAAGCCACAAGGAGTACACGCGCAGTATACCAGCGAGGGAGCAAGACACAACAAGACAAGGCCAAAAGAAGTGGCACATACAACTGTTAACTATTCATTATGGTGACTAATTAAACATTTACTCCCTTTTCAAAGCGCAGCCCTGAATATGAGCAGCCACAAGGGAGGAGTGGGTGTTGGACGGAATCACAGATATAATACCAGAAAAAGACTCAAATGACAATGTCTTATTAGCCTAAATACTTCATGTTTTTTTTTTTTTTTTTTTTTTTTTGTGGTTTCTGCTGTGCTGAAAGTAGTTTTACAGCTGTAATACATAGGTACCATGAACACATTCAAAGCCTGTCAGCTGCAATCATTTTAGTCACCACTTTCCATACGTCGTATGCACATAGTAGTCAGAGCTCCACTCATCAGATGAGGTCACAGGTCAGATTTAGTGTCACAGCTTCTGCTGTTCCCATTACGGCTAAAACCACTTCAGACTTCCATCTATTCCACAGAATGCTGCTCAAAGTGCATTTAATTTTCTCTCTCATTCTCATCTTCTATAAGCACTTGTCTTGAACCACTTGTTTTTTCCTAATTGTAGTCAAGTCATGTATAGGTGGAGTTCCATCTATACATGAAACATTGTACATATAGGGAGACACATGCAGTACTGGTTAAATACTGGTGAAACAGGGCAAAACTGATGGTGCTCTCAGATCAGATAAGTTTTGGTGCCCCCATTTGTGATCTCTGGTGCCCCCCTCTTTGGGGAGACACAGACCCCAGGTTGGGAATCACTGTTCTAGAGGATGGTCGCCAGGGGAGGGCTGGAGACCATTCCGTCCGTCACTGTGTAGGTGAGATGGGGTACACCCTGGGCAGGTCTCCTGTCTATTGGAGGGCTAACACAGACAAACAACAATTCACACTCAAACCTACAGCCAGTTTAGAATCACTAATTAACCTATCGAGCACGTCTTTGGACAGCGAGAGGAAGCTGGAGTGCCAGTAACCCCCACACTACTGTGCCCCCGGCATTTCATTTAAGTTGCAGCAAATCCAGAATACACAGGCGTAGCACTGTGGTTGATAATGTGCGATGAATTTTAACATTTACAATCTAACCATTGCACTTACATCAAGTGAAATCACACAACTTTGCTCGGCTCACCCTCTCTCTGCTCACATCTCTTTCAAAATGTGGCCTGTGCAATTTCTGACACATTGTTTTTCGCAGATATAAAACCCAAAAACGAGTTACAAAAAACAAAAGCACATTGGCACAATCCCTTCCGGAACGCATTCATTGTGTTTTACAGAGTCTGCAGTCTGAAATGCACTGTCTTAATGTGGGAGTCAGTGGGAATAATCTGGGTGAGTTGCGACCACATTGAAATGGTGGAACGCAGCTTGACACTGATTGGACCACATTCAGACACATGGGGATGAAATGTCTGCAAACGTGACAGTCACTACAAGCTAGCCAAATACTGTTGTTGAATGCAGTGGATGAAAAATCATTCTTTCTCCCTTTGGCGGTACTTCCCCTCATCTCCCCAACAGAGGAACTGTCCATGCTGTCCCAGTTGTTCCTTCAGCCCCTGGTACTACTCAGTCTTCTCATGCTCCATCTTCCTGATGTGGCTGTCAGCTAGGATTGCCACATCTATCACAACTGTCCTCTGTCCTCCCTTGTCAACAGCCACTATGGTCTGATAGCAGCTGCTTGCCAGTCTGTATACAGTATACAGTTAATTGTTGTAAAGGAAATACCCTCCTAATTGCCAAACTGGCATGCTGCCATCTCCTGAGATGAATAAAACATCCTGACTGTATGATACTGTACTGAACTCATTTAGCATTCCCAAAGTATTGGAAATCAATGCGGCAGTACAAGACCAGGGGTATCATTTTTTTATTCCACACACTCGTTTTTCTTGTCAAACCCTGCCGGCTATGTTACCCCCAACGCTACTCAATCACCCCCAGCTCAGTCGGACATCCGTGTTATGATAGCGGGGGCTAATGTTGCCTTGAGCCACCAGCCTCAAGCAGGGAGGGGGAGAGACAGAAGTGTGCTAAGCTCTCTCCTTTCTAACTCCTCACCCGCAGACATTCTTTACTCTCAGGCTTGACTTCTGAGCCAAAGAAGGCTTTATGCTTTTATTTTATTTTTATTTTTTTCACATATCTAGTAGCAATCCCAAAACCCCGACTAAACAGACAATGCAGCAACTGCTGGCACCTGTGCCAGTTCCCCTCTCAGTATGTTAAAATCAGACAGCAGTAATACAGTCACCTGGACAGCTCCCATAAAACCAATTTCAGTATAAGGACGCCTCCGACCACACGGGTGTAATGATGATTTATATATGCAGGCCAGTCTCAAGATGCTTCCACTTGCCTGAGTACTGTGGCTTCCACGGTACATGATTATTTTCAGAGCTGACAGCTATGTTATCAGCATAATTATGAATAAAGGTTCTGCTCACATCAGCTTGAAGAGACAGTCACGCCAAATCCCGCTGAATCAACAAGGTGCTTCATTTTGTTGTCTTGAAATGATGGATGCAAAAAAAAAATGCTGAGGATTTTTACATTTTACCTTTTTTTGGAGAGGTTGGACAGCTTTAATTTTGATGAGAGCAAAGTAAATAGAAAAAAACTGAGCTGCACAAAATATTTTAACTACTGAGCCTTTTGGATTTTTTTTTCTTCAAACCCATTCTCATGTAGATGTAGCCTACTTTGCCTCTCGAAGCTTGGCAGACTGTCAGATTTCCACTGCGGTCATTCTGATTTCTGCAAAGTAAGTTAAATGCAGACATAATGCAATTTGGTTAAGGCCATTGTGCTTTTTTTCCGAGCGCCATCTTCACTTCATCAACCTGTGCTCACGTCCCAGATCAGAGATGTTCCATTTGTTTTAATTTGGTCCAATTTGCATCTCGAATGTTTGGGATTTTGTTAAAATTAGCATAGGAAATATCATGCTGTCACTTACTTAGGAAGTAAACTTGGACGAAACAAGCAGCTGCGCGCTCACTGTGTACCACGGAGGACGCATTTTCTGAGAGGATGGATTGCTTTTATTGGATGGCAATAAAGACTACCAGCAACAACACTATTAAAACTATAAACATCCAATATAGCTGGAGCAAGTTTCAATCCAGCCACTGTGTGATGAATGAAAACCACTGGCTGCTGTTGAAGAAATAAGAACTTTTGAACACAGATTTGTGAACCAGTCAATATTCAGTTTTTACCGCTTTTATAAAAAGAAAAAAAATAACAAAACAAACAAAAAAAAAACGTTAAATGGAATGCAACAGCATGTGATTGTAGGATGAGCTTGCTTTAAGACAAATATCAGACACCGTATGCTTCAATGAACAGTTTTTGCCCTCCCATCTCCGTGCACTGATAAATATTAATAATAATAATGTGTAATTATCAAGGAATGCAGAGTATGTGCAACCGTTTCTTAGACAGTATCACAACATAAGCTGGAAATGTCTTATGTTTGATCTTTTATCACTTTTTTTTTTTACTTGAAAATAGCTCTCTCCCACACTGATGCTTTCACATTGTCACATGAAACAGTGTGTGTCAATTAATGCAGCATGACTTTCAATAATCTTGCTATGCCAAGGCCTTCATTTGTACATTGATGCAGAATATGTTACAGGGGAAGTGTTAGCGTGTATTCAAACAAAAATAATGCATTTCAGTAAAACCTCCCATCTGTAGCGCATATGTTTAGACTACAAGAACCCATTAGAAGCCATTAACATTTAAGTCTGGGGCTCTTTCTGGCTGACATGCTGCATAGTTTTGTAAATAGAAAGAGTGTTGTGGTAAAAGTAGTTAAGCCACAGATTATGTTTCATTTCTGTAAACATCCATCTACAGCCTCTATGTATAATCATTGGGAAGATTAATTACAAATAATTGTATAGAATTAGCCTCTAGCCGTACTAGAACTAAGCAGAAAGAGGACTTAAACATGAAAAAATATAAACCGTGCCATTTGTCTATAGCCGTTATGTAACAACAGACACATGCGTGAATCAAATCAAATGCCACCCTGTGTGTATTATAACCACCAATGAGTTTGTTTGGAGGACTTTATGGAGTCTTGGCTGGGCTAACACACTTTTATTGGGTCCATTCTCAAAGCAACACATAATCAATTCAACCAGCCTCTCTCTTCCACTGCAGTCCTCCAAATGCTCATATATTGAGCCTAGGGTGCACTTTGAATTCTTAACAGAGATTGTCAGTAATTAATGAAATGATGATTTTTCATAAGAATCAACTCGAAAATGGACCACAAATACACCAGTCAGGTATTTCACTGTAGCCACCAGATTTATACTGTGTGGGTCTCCCTTGTGCCTGCAAAACACCTGTGACTCATCAGAGAATGGAGAATATTGATACAACATTGTTAGTCTTTAGTGGGGGATCTTTGGGTCCTATGGGTTGAGTGGAGTGCATCCCACAAATACTTGATAAGCTTGGGATCAAGGGAATCAAGGGTAGGACTGCTGCCATCAAGAAGTGTCATTGCTATGGGATGGGGGCGCCTGGTCTGGTCTAGGTGGGTGGTACATGTAAGTAACATCCACACAAATGTCAGGTGCAAAGGTTTATCTGCAGAACATTGTATTGTCACAAGATGACCCATGTTATTTACGTCTCCTGTGGTTGTTGCAATGTTGTTGCTGATAGGTGCATATGTCTATATTTATTATACCTATGTGTCTTGTCTCTTGTGTATGGGATATCTTGCTCACACTTGGACAGACTAACTCCCACACAGACAAACCTGATTGCTGAATGGGCAGGTTTTCTTTTCTTCTTGGATCTCATTGCATTGGCGTCCTGTGGGAGCCTAACACAGGAGATAAACAATGGCTGACCTGCATGAGATTGGGAGCACGGAGAGGGGAAAACAAGCTGAGATAGACAAATAAATGAAAGGAGCTCTGCTAGCTTTCTGTAAAGGTGCATGTAAACACTAGTTTAGCAACATACTGCATGTCCATGCACATTATTGCTAAATTTGTTTGTGCGAGGATACAGTCTGACGCCCAGCTGTCACTTTAATAAGCTGGTGCACCTGTTTTCTAACACAGATAATCCGTATATAAACAATTATCATTCTTTTATCATATGAGTACATCACTCACTCTGCTTGTAAAAAAAATCTTGCTGTTCGCTGAGATGACTGCAGTGAGAAATCAAGCTAATGTTAGCATCTTCACTGGGACCATTTAGCATGCAGCTAATAGCTTCCCTCCATGGGGGGCCATCAGAGCTTTGTGTCGGCTGCTCTCTGAACGGCTGTGCTGGAACTAGCATAGGACCTCAGTATATCTCATCTGGGAGAAATGAATAGGAGGAAATGTACACATAACCCACACACAGAGATACACACAGAAACACTGATTTTATTTCTTCCAGGGGACGCGGATATATGGCAGTTGAGATCCATTAGCTGTAAACATGTAGAATCTGTCTGCTGAACAGAAGGCAGCACTGTGGGGAGCCAGCTGGCAATGTGGAGGTGTAATAGTTTGATGAAGAGTATGCGGGCACATGCATGGGGGCATAATTGTGTGTGTGTGTGAGTGAAGTATAATGTGTGCATGTCTTTGAACATCTTTGTTTTCAGTCAGTCAGACACTACTGCAGGACTTGTTAAAGCCTCCAGAAGCAGAGGCACCTTTGTGGGGGCGTATACTGTAAAGGTCCCATTAAGTGTGCCGGGCATCACAGCAGGCATCGAAACATCTGTGACCTTTGTTTAAAACAAACAAGGAAAGCTTTGAGAGAAAGAGTTAGAGAGAAATTACATTTCCAACCCCCTTCCCTCTTCTCAAACAGGACAAAGGTGAAGCTTTAGCTGGGAAAAAAAACTTAGAAGAAAGGATGAAGTCATGTAATCTCAACTGGAGAGAAACTGAAAACGTCCTCAGAACTAGTGCTTGTCTGACATCGCTAATGGCCAGACCAAAAAACAAAAAAATTAAGGAAAAGCCAAAGTGTCAAACACTGCAGTTCCTCAAATGGCCAATTGAGACTTGCTCCAGAAGTCAACCCTCATAGTTCTCCGTGTTAAAATGGCCAACTTCACAACAGAAAAAAGGCTGAACCAAGGCTATAGGTCTTATTGCAGTAGCACCGGTTGCACTCTTAGTTGCTTGTTGTCCCGTCTGGCAACAAAGACACAGTGCCTAAAAAATAAAAAAAATAAAAAAGAGTGGTTTTAATTTCTGTAGTGTAGTGGTATGAGGCACCACTGTCTTGAATACTTCTGGTTCACCCTGCCCTCTCTGGCCAATCATTAGTCACACAGAGAGGATAAAAGTAGGAGGGGTTTCTCCCCCCTGTCCTCTCGCTTCCTGCCTCGTCGGCCCGCCCACTTCCAGGTTGTCCCCGCTGCTCACCGCATCGGACAGGTAGGCACGCATCAGCATGCCGGTAAAAGTGCACACTTGTTAGTGTCAGTTAATTCAAACATAACCTTTCCGATAGATCCGGCATCCTTGACGCGGTCCTGGCAGGGCACTGGGGTCGCTATCACTTGCGTTTAGGTGAGTTGCGGTGTGCTGCTGCTAATTGTCTTGGCCAGGTGTTGAGCCTCCTCCTTTCTCCACTCCTCTCCCTCTAACAGTGCGGGTTGTTGGTGTTGTGGTGGCTGTCCCTCGCCGCTATGTCGACCCTCTTCACCCCTCTCCCTTTTTGGTAGAGACCGAAACCGACCGGATAAAAGGCCGGTAGTTTGGACGCCAAGCAGAGTAAGACTGGTACTGAATAATTCCGGCTGATTAGCCACGGCTGCCTCGCCACTTCGCTACTGCTACCTTGCTACTGCTACTTCGTTGTTCCTGTTATTTCGCTGCTCCTGTTATTTCGCTGCTCCTGACTTTGGGTTCTTGACGGCCGTTTTGGGTCGGCCTGCTTCGCGCTGCTGGCCCGGGTTTTTTTGCTGCTATTGCACGTGTGGCGGTGCGCGTTCGTGGGTGTGTGGCTACCGCTTGTGCTGGACATTACGAGCCCAGTCCGGACCCCCAGCCCCTAGTTTGGATTGCGTGCGTGTGTGAGTGTTTGCGGGTGTGTGCGTTTTAAATGTAATTCTCAAGGTGTGGTGTAATTTTGTTTATTCATTTATTTATATTTTGTTTCTTTTTCTGATTAATAGTAAAGTTTATTGTGGTTATTTATTTTTGTGGTTAAGTGGTTTGCTTTGCTTGAGTAAGGTGTCATTTTGGGAGTTTATTGTAATTATTTACGTTCTATTTGGGGGGAAAACTTCTTAATTTCAGCCCTCAGTTACTTGTCAGAAATGGATTAGTTACGATTACTGTTGAGTAGATAGCTCTGGCCAGAGACTTTTTAATCTGTTTGTTAATTTGATTTTTGATTAATCTAATTGTATTATTCCTTAGTGTATTAATTGATTATTCTTTAATTCGTTTATATTGTGGGATATTGTTTGTTTTCCTTTAATTGTGAGCCCTGTTGACTGTGCTTTATTTTCCCTAGAGCTGGAGGTGGACGGTGGTGGTGGTTCTTCCCCGGGTGGTGTTGGTCCCCTGTGTGTGTGTGTGGTGGTCCCTGCTTATTTTGTGCGCTCCTCACGTTTTTTTGGTTGTGTGAGTGGGGTGCCCCCCTTTTCATTTTTATTGTGGACGTCACTCCCCATGTTGGTTCCTCCTCCAGCCGGTAAGCCCCAGCTCGTATCCTTTTTCTCAGTTGGCTCCGTTTTTTTTTATTATTTTCATTTTGTCCCATGCCTTGTTTATTTTAGAGTGCCAAAAATAAAGTTTTTGTATGTGATAATTGAACTCCGTCTCCTATTCTCCCTGATTGAACGAACCTGTGTCCTTTTGTAATCGTTGGTAATTGACCTTTAATACGGGTCCTTGGGCCCTAACCCAAGGTGGCGTTGTCGGTTGTATACAAAAGAGAAAAGAGTTTTGAGACATAACTGAGTAAATTATCCCTCGTGTTGCCACAAACTTGGCGTTGTCGGCAGGATCAACTCAGTGGAGGGGGAGACGTGTGTTCTATGTTTTTTTTCTTTCCTGTTTTCTTTTCAGTTTGTTAGTTGTGAGTGTGAATGAATGGCAGTTTAAGAAAAACCAGCAGCGAATGTATTGTAACTTTGTAGACTCAGCATTAGTGTTCACAGCGAAGTTGTAGCTTTAAAGACATGGAGGTAGAGCTACAGGAATTGAGGGATTTGGTGGCACAATTGAGAGCAGACAATGATAGGTTGCAGCAGGAGCAGGCTGCTGCCGTGCCTGGCCCTAGTGCTGCACCTTCCATTTCTGCTGAACCTCTTCCAGCACCATCTACTTCCACCGCTCGTGTAGCAGAGCGATTGGTCCTCGTGCCCCGAGATAGGAAGTGCCCAGTGTTTAGGGGTACATCAGGTATAGGGGTAGAGGAGTGGATTGAGGAGGCTCAAGCCTGTATGAGGGCTCGCTACCTGTCCACATTCGATCAAGCATTCTTTTTGTTTGACCATTTAGAGGGAGAGGCACGTGAAGAAATAAAATATCGCCCGGCCACAGATAGATCTGATCCAGCTAAAGTTATTGCGGTGTTGCGAGAGCTGTATGGTTGTTCCAACTCGTATGTTGCCCTACAGGAGGCGTTCTTCTCAAGGCGACAGCAAGATGGAGAGACTCTTCAAGAGTTCTCCCTCGCGTTGATGAGTTTGATGTCTGCGGTAAAACAAAGAGCTCCAAGTGAGATGCTAAATGCAGACGTCTTGTTGCGTGACCAGTTTATTGAAAATGTAATTGATGGTTCCCTTCGTCGCGAATTAAAACAGCTCACACGCAGGCAGCCTACCATCTCCTTGCTGGATGTTAGGGCAGAGGCAATTAGGTGGGAGCGAGAGGGATTGCCAGGGGGTGTGCGGGGCCGAAGCCACTCAGTCCCTTCAATGATGGGTTTGCAGTGTGGTGTTCAGACTGCTCTTCCTTTGGTTAGCCTGCCCCAGGCTTCAGAGTTGCAGGAGGTGAAACAAATGCTGAAGCTCCAACAGGAACAGCTCAACAGCCTCACCGAAACTCTTGCTCAGCTGCAGATCAATCAGCAGCGTAATCATCCTCCTTACCGTGGTCCGGTAATCTGCCGGCGGTGTCAACAGCCTGGCCATTTTGCCAGGGAGTGCAGAGGGGGGCGTGCTCCTCCTCCACCTACATTGCCTCCTTCTTTGCGGCCAGCCTCGCAGCGGGATCCAGCTCAGCATTCGGGAAACTAGCGCCCGTCGAACTGCGGAGCCAAAGTTCGAGGGGAGCAGCCAATGGCTCACCAGTCAGACTAAGGGGTGGGGAAGAGACTAAGCTAATCAGTGCATGCCCACATGTAGATGTGGTTATGGGGGGAGTAAAGGTCCCGTGCTTAGTGGACACTGGGTCCATGGTGTCCACTGTCAGAGAAAGCTTTTTTCGGCAACACTTTGCAATTTGGGGCCAAGAGAAACTCCAGTCTTGCCATTGGCTTCAGCTTCAGGCGGCCAATGGATTGCCCATTCCATACCTTGGTTACTTGGAGCTTGAAGTCGAGCTCTGTGGTAGGATTTTGCCAGGGTGTGGACTATTGGTTGTCAAGGATCCTCCAGCTGATGCATCTCCTCCTGCCCCAGGTGTCTTAGGGATGAACATCTTGCGTAGGTGCTATAGCACTTTGTTTGGGCAACATGGCTCCGCCCTGTTCGATCTGCCCATTGTCACAGAAGCACCAAAGTCTGTGGTGCAGGCATTGCAGAGATGCCATCAAGCTTCTCTGACTTCACCTCCTGATGTAATTGGTAAAGTCAAACTGCGAGGCAAGAAAGCTTGCCGCATTGCTGGTGGCACTATGCAGTTTGTTCCAGCCACTTGTTCTACCCAGTATTCTGGGGTTACTGTTCTCTTTGAACCTTCTGAGCAGGGCCTCCCCGCTGGGCTGCTGACATCTCCAGCACTGGTTCGAGTTGAGAGAGGGACTGTGTACATACCTGTCGTTAATGTGGGCACTTCTGATGTGTTGCTTTACCCTCGTACAGAAGTTGGCGCTTTATGTGAGGTTTGTGTGGTGAGCTCACCTTCTGGGATTAAGGAAGTTCCATCTTACCTGGCTACGGTTGCGTCCCAGGCTGTGACTCCTACACTGCGAGATCAAATTGATGCAGTTGATTTGTCTGCTTTGTCCGTTGAGGAGCAGAAAGAGGCTCGACTTCTTCTGTGGAAATACGCTTCTGTATTCTCTTCTCATGACAGTGACCTGGGTTACACCAACCTGGTAACACATGAAATCCCACTTCTTGATGAAACTCCAGTCCGTCAGCGCTACCGGCGTATTCCGCCATCGGAATATGAAACGGTCAGAGAGCACATTAACCAGCTGCTTGGTGCGCAGGTCATCCGGGAGAGCTGCAGTCCGTTTGCTTCACCAATTGTGCTAGTTAAAAAGAAGGATGGAAGTCTGCGTTTGTGCGTAGACTACAGGCAACTTAACAGCAGAACGAGAAAAGACGCATTTCCTCTCCCTCGGATTGAGGAATCGCTGGATGCACTCACTGGAGCCCGCTGGTTTTCCACTATGGATTTAGCCAGCGGGTACCATCAGGTTGCGGTGGCAGAGGCCGACCGGCCCAAGACCGCATTTTGTACTCCTTTCGGGCTTTTTGAATGGAACCGCATGCCTTTCGGGTTGTGTAATGCACCCAGCACGTTCCAACGACTCATGCAACGGGTTTTTGGGGATCAGCAGTGTCAGTCGTTGCTCTTGTATCTGGACGACATTGTGGTCTTCTCCTCCACCTTTCATCAACATCTGGAGAGGTTGGAACTGGTGCTGCAGCGGTTACAGCATGAAGGTCTGAAGGCGAAGTTGTCTAAATGTGCGTTTTTCCAACAAGAGGTGCGTTACTTGGGCCACATCATTTCGGCCGAAGGTGTTTCCACCGACCCCAGCAAGGTCGCAGTGGTAGCCGACTGGCAGCCTCCCATCACCATCTTGGAGCTGCGGTCCTTTCTTGGGTTTGCGAGCTACTATCGCCGCTTTGTGGAGGGCTTCGCCAAGTTGGCTGCCCCTTTACATCGCCTTGTTGCGGAGCTGGTGGCATCAAAGTCCCGACGGTCTGAGCGGCAGGTTTTGGAGAAGTGGACTAGAGAACATCAGCAGAGCTTTGAAGCTTTAAAATCTAAGCTCACCACTGCACCCGTATTGGCATACGCTGACTTCTCCCTTCCGTTTGTCTTGGAAGTCGACGCCAGCCATGGGGGTCTGGGCGCTGTGCTCTCACAAGAGCAGGGAGGAAAAGTTCGGCCCATAGCCTTTGCCAGCCGAAGTCTGAGGCCAACTGAACGCAACCCAGCAAACTATAGCTCTATGAAGCTCGAGTTCCTGGCACTAAAATGGGCTATGTCAGACAAATTTCGTGAGTACTTGCTTGGCCACAAATGTATTGTCTTTACAGACAATAATCCGCTTACCCACCTCTCGTCGGCTAAACTTGGAGCCCTCGAGCAGCGTTGGGCAGCCCAACTTGCGTCATTTGATTTTGAGATCCGTTACCGCTCCGGCAGGAGTAACACAAATGCAGATGCTCTGTCTCGGTTGCATCCATCCAGATCTGTGGATCTTGAAACGATCATCTCTGGGACACAGCTTCCACCACCCTTGAAACAAGCTCTCCAGGTTCGAGAGCCTGTAGCACATCAGGCTGCTGTCCAGGCTTTGCCTCAGCATCTGCCTGCTGACATCGGGGAACTCCAGCGAGCCGACCCGGTGATCCGGGAAGTCCTTGTGTTTTGGCAGCATAAACGATATCCGAGCTACAAGGAACGCAAGCAGTTGTCCCCACCAGCTTCGGTGCTCCTTAAGCAGTGGGGCCGTTTGATTGAGCAGGCTGGGGTGGTGTACAGACAAGTCTCTCGCTCTGATGGAGGAGAAGCAGTTCTCCAGGTGCTTGTGCCAGCTGTTTTAAAGGATAAAGTCCTCATGGAGGTTCATCAAAATCACGGCCACCAGGGGGTGGGTAGGACTTTGGAGGTACTTAGACAGCGGTGTTATTGGCCGGGGATGTCGTCAGACGTGAGGCGTTGGTGTCATACTTGTGAGCGGTGCCAAGTGGCTAAGGACTCGGGGCCGCCGGTTCGTAGCTTTATGGGACATTTGCTTGCTGCAGAGCCTAATGAAATCTTGGCGATGGATTTCACTGTGCTTGAACCAACCCATAATGGGCTGGAGAACGTCCTTGTGTTGACTGATGTTTTCAGTAAATACACTCTTGCCATTCCCACTCGTGACCAGCATGCCTCTACAGTGGCGCAGGTGCTCGTCACAGAGTGGTTTTCAAAGTTTGGTGTCCCAGCACGCATTCATTCTGATCAGGGTCGGAATTTTGAAAGTGCACTCATTCAGCAGTTGTGTGGTCTTTACAACATTGAAAAATCTCGTACTACACCGTACCACCCTGCAGGTAACGGTCAGTGCGAGCGTTTCAATCGCACTCTTCATGATTTGCTCCGCACTTTGCCTTGCTCTCGAAAGCGTGAATGGCACTCTTGTTTACCTCAGATATTGTACGCTTACAACACCACACCGCATCAGTCCACTGGGGAGTCTCCGTTTTTCCTCATGTTTGGTCGTGAGGCAAGGCTCCCTGTCGACTTCTTGCTGGGAAGGGTGCAGGACCCCGTTGAGGGGACAGTAAATGATTGGGTGCAGGAGCATCAGACCCGGCTACACTTGGCTTTTGAAGGCGTACGGGACAGGCTAAGGGAGGTAGCCCAACGTCGGAAGGAAAATCATGATCAGTCTGTCCGGTCAGAGCCGCTGGTGGTGGGCCAGGCAGTTCGGTTGAAGGAGTTTGGCTGGAAGGGGCGTCATAAGATCCAGGACAGGTGGAAACCTGTGGTGTATCGGGTGATTAAAGCTCCCCACGGCAATGGTGCGGTGTATACCGTTGCACCAGAGGACGACCTTGTAAAGGTCAGACGGGTACATCGAACACTGCTTAAAGCCATAGTTGGGATGGCTGCTTCAGGTGACGATCCTGTTCCCCCTTGCATCTCACTTGATCGGCCTGCAGCGTCTGAGAGTTCATCTGATGACGAGGACTTGATGGCTGTGGTAGGGGACATTGTTCCCCTGCCAGCTGGTTATCCTGCTGGTGCAGTCCAACCAGCCTCTGCATCTGCAATCCCTGTTGACTCGACAGTCCCGTTGTCCTCTGCTTCTTCGGCCCTTCTGGCCGCTCCTGCTTCTGGGAGCAATGACACTTTTGTGCCACTTATGGCACCATTACCCCTGACACTGCCTGCCCATCAGATGGTGTGTCCGTCTTCTGTCAGGGCTACGTCCTCAGCAGGTCCCCCTTCAAGGAGTGAACCTGTTGGGCGACGGACGGCCCGATCTACAGCTGGCCAACACTCAAACCCCCATCATTTACCCAGGCCTGCCAATGAGGCGGCCCAGGCCGTGCCCTCAGCCGCTCAGTCTAATTCTGTGTCTGCTTTCTTTAGACCATGGTCTTAGAGTCGATTTTTTTTTTCAGCATCGTTGGGTCAACGATGAAAATGGGGGGGATGGATTGTAGTGGTATGAGGCACCACTGTCTTGAATACTTCTGGTTCACCCTGCCCTCTCTGGCCAATCATTAGTCACACAGAGAGGATAAAAGTAGGAGGGGTTTCTCCCCCCTGTCCTCTCGCTTCCTGCCTCGTCGGCCCGCCCACTTCCAGGTTGTCCCCGCTGCTCACCGCATCGGACAGGTAGGCACGCATCAGCATGCCGGTAAAAGTGCACACTTGTTAGTGTCAGTTAATTCAAACATAACCTTTCCGATAGATCCGGCATCCTTGACGCGGTCCTGGCAGGGCACTGGGGTCGCTATCACTTGCGTTTAGGTGAGTTGCGGTGTGCTGCTGCTAATTGTCTTGGCCAGGTGTTGAGCCTCCTCCTTTCTCCACTCCTCTCCCTCTAACAGTGCGGGTTGTTGGTGTTGTGGTGGCTGTCCCTCGCCGCTATGTCGACCCTCTTCACCCCTCTCCCTTTTTGGTAGAGACCGAAACCGACCGGATAAAAGGCCGGTAGTTTGGACGCCAAGCAGAGTAAGACTGGTACTGAATAATTCCGGCTGATTAGCCACGGCTGCCTCGCCACTTCGCTACTGCTACCTTGCTACTGCTACTTCGTTGTTCCTGTTATTTCGCTGCTCCTGTTATTTCGCTGCTCCTGACTTTGGGTTCTTGACGGCCGTTTTGGGTCGGCCTGCTTCGCGCTGCTGGCCCGGGTTTTTTTGCTGCTATTGCACGTGTGGCGGTGCGCGTTCGTGGGTGTGTGGCTACCGCTTGTGCTGGACATTACGAGCCCAGTCCGGACCCCCAGCCCCTAGTTTGGATTGCGTGCGTGTGTGAGTGTTTGCGGGTGTGTGCGTTTTAAATGTAATTCTCAAGGTGTGGTGTAATTTTGTTTATTCATTTATTTATATTTTGTTTCTTTTTCTGATTAATAGTAAAGTTTATTGTGGTTATTTATTTTTGTGGTTAAGTGGTTTGCTTTGCTTGAGTAAGGTGTCATTTTGGGAGTTTATTGTAATTATTTACGTTCTATTTGGGGGAAAACTTCTTAATTTCAGCCCTCAGTTACTTGTCAGAAATGGATTAGTTACGATTACTGTTGAGTAGATAGCTCTGGCCAGAGACTTTTTAATCTGTTTGTTAATTTGATTTTTGATTAATCTAATTGTATTATTCCTTAGTGTATTAATTGATTATTCTTTAATTCGTTTATATTGTGGGATATTGTTTGTTTTCCTTTAATTGTGAGCCCTGTTGACTGTGCTTTATTTTCCCTAGAGCTGGAGGTGGACGGTGGTGGTGGTTCTTCCCCGGGTGGTGTTGGTCCCCTGTGTGTGTGTGTGGTGGTCCCTGCTTATTTTGTGCGCTCCTCACGTTTTTTTGGTTGTGTGAGTGGGGTGCCCCCCTTTTCATTTTTATTGTGGACGTCACTCCCCATGTTGGTTCCTCCTCCAGCCGGTAAGCCCCAGCTCGTATCCTTTTTCTCAGTTGGCTCCGTTTTTTTTATTATTTTCATTTTGTCCCATGCCTTGTTTATTTTAGAGTGCCAAAAATAAAGTTTTTGTATGTGATAATTGAACTCCGTCTCCTATTCTCCCTGATTGAACGAACCTGTGTCCTTTTGTAATCGTTGGTAATTGACCTTTAATACGGGTCCTTGGGCCCTAACCCAAGGTGGCGTTGTCGGTTGTATACAAAAGAGAAAAGAGTTTTGAGACATAACTGAGTAAATTATCCCTCGTGTTGCCACAGTAGCAAATTTCTCCATTATTGACAACTGTAGGGGTGCTGTGACAGGTCACCAGCAGTCAAAGAACTTCTGCTCATGCTCCACCCCTTAGCCTATTATATTATATTTGAATTGGGATCAGACAAGCTGGCAATATAAAAACGGCAGCATTAAAACCACTGTCCAGGAAAACATCACCCATGGTTCATCTATCTATATAAACTGCATATCTGTTTAAACTTGACTTCTCGTTATGACTAACTCATGAAATAACTGTCCACCGAACTGGAATCAGTTCAAAACTCCTTCATGTTAGCATGCACAACAGCACTTTGGGGTACACTCTCAAAGGCACATCTCTGAAAGGAAGTGTTGGACATGGGCCAGCAGGACACATGTTACCAGAAACTCATTTCTATGAAGCACACCTTCCTCAAAAGCACCAAAAATGCACTTACAGTATAAACCGTGCAGTCATTACTGTTCTGAAACCAAATTGTTGCTTATACCCTCACATATTCTAAAAGCACACCGTGTATCAAGTTTCAGCTTCGTGTGTAGCTGTCTGCCCAATTATGTTATTTTGGCTCAGGCTCTCTGTTCCCACTGTGTCGCTTTGGACTACAGCTGACAGTCGATATTTTAGTGAACAAAAAAATATGAAAACCTTCTGTAAGCTACCTTCTCTGCACCAAACAGACGAATATATTTAGCAGCTAAATTTCCCTCAGGAGTTTGCAGAGACAAATAGAAATGAAATGATGAAAATAAGAACAGGAGATTTTCTTTAAAGGTGATCTCTGATTCATTGAACCTGAGGGAATGGCCGGGGGAGGGTGGCTGTGTTCAGTGTCACCTCAATCACGGTATCAAAGTGATGTCTGGGTAGTTGGAAGAGGGTCAGCAGGATAAATAGGCAACATTGACAGAGTTTGCTATACACAACCATGTGGGTTAGGATATAAATCAAAGACATGCAGGCGTGTGTATATGTCTGGGAGTGTGCATAGGACTCCGGCGAATGAGCGCGTACTTATGTGTGTCGAAGTGTGCATGTCTATGCGTCAGGGGATGAGGTAACTAAGATGCTTCAAGCACATTCAAGAATGAGCCATTCAGTGCCAATCGATTCAACTGAGGGTTATTCACCTTCTCCTGCAACACTGGTGTGCGTGCGTGCCTGAAAGTGCAGTGAGTGGAGTGAGCGACAAAGAGAAATATTAGGTATTTCTCTAGGCACATTATTAATAGATTCAAATTAATTTATTTTATTATTTGGCTCCCTTAGATGTTCTGCTGATTCTAAGAAATTTAAAAGGACACTCATTTAAATGGCTCAAAAAATGGGAAGAAATAGCAAAAGAATATTGTATCCATCCTTAATATGAAGTGATGGAGGCAGCTGACAGAAGAATTATCTGACAAAACACAATTTTACCCCTGTCACCAGCTCACTCAGCTTCCTCCCATCATGACTTCATTTAATGAGCTCTCACTTTGCCAGACAATGCTCAGTGGACAAAGGAGACTTTATGCACACTAAGAGGGTTCTGATAAGTGATTGTGAAAGATTGAAATGCACAAAATGAATAATTCCTGTCCAAGAGTCGAAGGGATTTACTCCACAGCAAGCATGAAGAGCAAACACCACAGTTGAGCTTTCATCGACACTGTAGCCATGTACTATTTTCAGTACCTTCAGAGCTTCATTGAGATGTTCGAGTCATTCCTCGAGTCTGACCGTGAATGGTTGATTTTAGTCATTTGAATGAAAGAGTCCACACTGGACTTGTTGGCCACCAGCAGCTTCACAATACTGCCAAATCACCACTTCATGCTTTACCTCTCATGAAGAGTTTTACTACACAGAGACAGATGATTATTTTCACTCAGCCACTCTGCCTGATGATACTCATTTCACACTCCCGCAGTCATATGTATAAAACAATCATGACATGATGAAGAAAGAAATGGTAGAAAGCAATTTATCCTACACACGGTCAAGAAATATGAGTATTTAGTAGATTTTGTCATAACTCGTAACCTTCTCTCCTGTCTCAGGTTCTTAAACGGGTCTGATTTGTTTCATGCATATTATCACACGGTGTCATCCTATTAAATTCAGTTTGGTTATTCGTTATGTAGTTGTTTGAGATACATGTCGTCATGTTGCCTTCAAATAATCGTGCGGTTATCACATTCACAAGACAACTCCATTTGAAAAGTCCCACTCTCTTGTGCTATGATTTTGCTCTGAGTTCCCAAGTGAGATTGTCAGAAATAGCAGACATGGGTGGTAAGATAATATTATGTAATTTAGTTTTTAGAGATGTATAATTTTATATTATGTCTAAGGTAATTAGATATTACATTCAGTTTACAAATGAATTATTTGCTTTCATTGTGCCTTGCATTTTCTACACTGTGTTACCTAGACATTAGCTTGCTAAAGCCTTGGACAGGCTACTTGGTTAGTGTAGATTACTTGCATGTTTTGATGTTATATTGACCTACATATTTTGTCCTACAATTGGGTCCTTTCTTTTAACTGACACATCTGACAAATCACCTCTATATACTAGATTTTTTTGTCATTGCCGTGAATGCCTAAACTGCTTTGTTGGGAGAATGTAGAAATAGACATTGTGAAATTGCGGTAATAAAAGAGGAGACACTTGAAATGATATTTGAATGACTCAAATGTCCAGCTGTCCTCTGTTTTGTGGTGGTTAATGGTGAACCTTACTAGCACGTCCATAGATGATGGACAACTGTACACAGCCTGCTTAGTTTAAAGGCGATTCCTAATGCTAGCATGCTAATTGTCTTGTTTTTCCAGGTTTACAGGCTTTGGAATTAATTCAAGCTTGAAATAGCCTCAAACCCATGGGGATATCCCAACCTATTCATTCTCTGTGACACAAACACACAGGATCTCTTAGTTAAGTTGTTGTGTTTTCCTGTTGACTCTGTTTCTTGTCACACAGGAAACTATTGAACCGAACTGCATCTTGTTAAGGCACATGAGAATTTTTTCAATTTTTTCTTCAGATAGCAAATGCAGATTTCGCTCACCCGGATTCCTACCCAAAGCACAACTGGCTGCTGAAGACTGTAAGCTCAAACTTGCAAAGTGTTGGTTGTGGGTGGGTAACATTTAGGTGGGATGCTGGAGATGCTCCAGTATTCTTTTTCTGTCTGGACTGAAACCACCTCCTCTATAGGTGTCATCACTGTGTTCAGATCTGCTGAAACTAATTGAACCAATGGGACACAAACAAGAATCCAGACCAACTGGATTAAACAATGCAGTAGAGAAAACACCCCAAAACATCTTACCCTTTGTCTTTTGTTTAGTCTTCATTCTTTCCTCCTGACTTTGTAAATTCGCAGCTAGAAAAGCTATCACTACAAGACATTGGAAGTGATGAAACATCATATTAAGATATGAAGGTAGGATGAGTTAACAGAAAATAAATATTTTATTAATGATGGCTGGATAAATGCTCCGATATTTGAATGACTTTCTCCAGTTATTTCATTTCTAAGAAAAAAAAAACACAACAATGAAGGACCAAACACAAATGTCTATAGAATAGTAACTATATCAGAATAACTGAAGAACTGTCATTATTGACTTTTTAGACCACAAGGGAAGTTTTCAACAGACATTTAAGCACGTACAAGAAGCACATCTGCATTAAACCTGGTTGGTTGACAGCAAAATACTTCAGACTAAAGACTAATTATTTGGAATTTTAAAGGTCTGATGTAAACTACACTATCGGTCAAAAGTTTTAGAACAGCACGCAGTATCCTCTGGTATAGTTGCTCAGGGCTTCACCCCACAGTAAGATATTGACCCAAAACTTTATTCCCAGCCATACCAGAACTACCTCAGGATATAAACAAGATGAGAAGCTTGAAAACATGGCCCAGTCTCTAGGGTAGACCAAGGTAGATCACACAAGGTTTGTACACTAGCTCAACTCCATTTTCCTAAGTTACATTTACTGAATAACTCTGCAAAGTTCTCAGAAAAGAGAAAAAAAGTTGGAGTCCACCCCAACTTGGTGACATTAATTTGTCTAAGCTTACAGATGTCATCTTTTTACTTTGCATTTCTCTATTATAGTATATCTTTCCAATTCAATTTTATTTATATAGCATCAATAACAATACAAATTGTCTCAATTTGAAAGTGTTTGATTGTGGTGTTAATGTGCGATCATTAACACTACAAGAAATCTTGAGCTGAATAAAATTCATATGGAGGAACCCATCTGTTTCAGGCCACTAGGTAAAGACAGAAAGAGAGAAGAGGAGAGGCAGAGAATCAAGTTGATGCACACATGCTGTATAACATATCCTTAAAATAAACTGTGCAATCAATAGAAGTCTAAAAAAGTTAACTTGTCAAACTACACCATCACAACTCATACTAATAGAAATTGGAGAGTTTTGCTAGGAGGAAATTATTCTTTATAGCCCTAATGTTTGGTTGGTCTGTGGGGAGTAAAAAAACAAAAAAACAAAAAACAAACAAACAAAAAAAAAAAAACAGAGAAAAGTTCAAGCCACTGTATTTAAAGGCAGACAAGCTGTCACCCACAGCATTCCTGAAGGGCAGGTTTGAAGCACAGTGGCGGTGGCACCAGCCGTCGCCATCTTGGCAGTCCCTGATGTTGACTGAGAGTGGAGTTGAGGCAGGTGGGTGGTGGCTAAGCAGACAGCTTGAAACCTGTGAGGACATGGACCTCACTCTAACAGTGTCCACACCCTTAATTTCAACCTTTGATAATTTACACTAGTGAGTTATATAAAAAGCCTCACGCTGTGTGGTTGTTATGAAGGGAGAAATGAGCTGTTCTTTTGTAACTTGGTTACAAGGATGTCGCTCAGTTTAAAGTCCCTTGTGACAACAGTAGCCACTTTAACAGTTGTAGTGTGCCTGTCAGTTGTGAATACAACAAAACACACCGCCCCCTACAATGACGCTGTCAGTGACAATTTGGACTCGAATCTAGGCCTTGGGACCTTTCTGTGAGGAGTTTGCATGTTCTCTACCTGTGTCTGCGCGGGTTCTCTTCCTCCCACCGTCACCTAAGACATGTTCGTTAGGTTAATTGGTGTGAGTGTGAGTTTGAATGGTTTGTCTGTCTCTCTGCGTTAGCCCTGTGACGGACGGGCGACCTGTCCACGGTGTACCCTGCCTCTGATTTCCTCATAAAATCCAAACTTAATACCAAGTGGGATCTTATTGTTATTGCTGTTGCTGCATGTCAGCAGGTTAAAAAGGGGGCTACGTGATAAATGATGCTCTCAAATATCAGTGGAAAACCTTCAGCACCTGCAGTTCACTGAGGTGAGATGAATACATGCACAGTAAACCTACTACGCAGCAGTTTCTGGTAAACTGATAAGTACACCAGAGGACTTCACAGATATTTTTTTTCTATTTGTCTCGTTGTACCTAATTCAATTTGAAAAGCCATGAGAATGTGCCTCAGGTGATGGTAGACAGAGAGAATGTCAATCACTATGTTCCAGTAGAGCAAAGTTCAGTAAGCGGTCACTGATTCAGAGTTAGGGAAATCCGTCGTTGCTTTTGTGTGTGCGTAAATGCATTTGGGCTTATGGATGTTTCCAGCTGTACTTCTGTGTGGTTGCTTGCCTGGCTGGTAAGGAGAACTAATTTTCCGGTCCACTTGTTCACCAGCTTCCTTCAATTAAGGCACGGGTCGGTGAGAGGGCCCCACTCTAACATCAATTCTGGCCAAGCGAATAGGAGGCCATTGTCGCACCGCGAAGCAACTTATCATGGCTGTGTGTAAGTGTTTGATTGTGGTGTTAATGTGCGAACATTAACACCGCAATTTCTTGACAAGGCTTTAGCGAGAATCTTTATTAAAAGCAAACTTTCTACTTTGCAGCAAGTTGAGGATGTTGCTGTGACACCGTCAGCCTAGATGATCTGGAGATTCTGAGGCAATCTGACTTTAAATCTCAAAAAAAAAAAAAAAAAAAACATAAATCCATATTTTATTATATTATATAACACACCCTCTGAGACGCCAGTCGTAGAGGGTGTGTTAATCTAAAAAAGTGTAGCAGCCTGTAGCAAACGCACACTTGAGTCTCATAAAGTTCAGCAGCAAAAACAAATATGAAAATTGCCATTCAGAGGGTTTTATTTTACATGATTCTATACCTAAACAACTGTGTAGTTGTGGATGGTAGTTCTCCAAAAACTACTCAATGTAAATCCAGAACCTCATCCACATCCCACAGCAGAGTGGAACTAAAAGTCAGTCAACAGATTCTCCATGGCCCACAACCACCAACCCATGCACTAAGTTTTAAAATTAATGTTGAAATAAAAGTAATAAATCAACAGGTGTGGAAGTGTAAAATAAATGTTGACTCTTAAAAAGTGTTGATGAAATACATTATTAGTGTTTTTAACACTGATAAAGAGTTTATAACAGAATGAACTGAGTTTCAGGGTTACATTTTACTCTGTAGAAGAAAGGCTGTAATGTGCTGTGTAGTTTTGGTTCCCTGACACACAAACTGCTCGAATTGTTTTGAACAAATGATTTATGTTTTTCAGATGGATACAAATGCTGCTTTAAATAAGTGATAATATTTCTCTGTCCCCTAAACTGGCCAGCTGATTCCTTACACAAGAGCCATATATGTGTGAACTTAAATATGTGCTTTAAAATGACAATCTCAAAGATCAGCCTTCTTCTATTCTATTTATCTATAACTACACACAAAAGCCATTTACTCTGTGTTCTGGAGGTAAAATGAAGGCATGTGGGCTTCTTAACATCACTTCCCATAGGTATCTTTGGACAAGAGGACTGGTTTGGTTCTCATTTATGAGAGCAAGAACCTAATGCCGGCTGCAAATGAATGGGAATTGTGACTAAATCATCCTTATGACTGGGTGTGTACCACCCCTGTGAAAACAAACAAGCAAAAGGGAGAAGACGTGTGCTGCCTGGCTGTCTACAGAAACAGGTTTTTTAATATAGATGACGTGGATATCAGCACAGCTTGAAGAGATTTAGCCTCTCTAATTACCGGATGCATCACTTTGCTTCAGGGTAATTGGATCTGTGTTTCCAGAACAGAAGAGGTGCAGCCACAGAACCAAGCTGATTCTTTGCTTGTAACTGCAGTAACATATCATCACATCTTTACAATGTGGGCTTGGCTATTTGCTACTCTAACAGAAGGAGTGTGTTGTAGAGCAAGTCTGTTGCATTAGCTCCACCCACCTTCTCTGTCAGAGGGAACTGCTGGTGATGGAGCATACGTCATTAACTGTGTTTGGCTTGTGGTATTGCATGGGAATGATGCCTGAAATTATAATCCTGTAACTTTCATAGTGTTTCATCAGTGTGTCTTACATTTTCACCATTCTGTCTGGCAACAGATAAGTTACCTGGCACTTATTTCAAATGAAAATATTCACTTTTCAAATATTAATGACTAGAAACAACTAGATAAATTGCAGTGCTGCATTATGCAGTGCTTTAACGCTCTAGATGATATACTAAAAGCTCATCTTAATCATTCATCATATCAAGAAGTTGAAGAGTTTTGCCTAAAGCACTTTTTTCCATTTTATATGGGAGTATTTTTGATGCAGATTATTTAATATTTATTTACCAATTAATTGAACAGCCGTAGAATGGGCTGAGCTCATTTCCAGGATGCTGGAACTCACTGTTAAGCCTTCTTGAGGTGTTGTGCCTGAACAAACTTAACAAAACGTAGGTGAAGGGAGGCGCCCATTTGAAAACCCCAAAAATGTGCCACATACTGCAGCAACATATCACTGCTGCTGGCTAGGCTAGTTATCTGGTGTCAGTGTTGGTTGCTAGCTGGTAGCTGACGACTAGCCTGCTGATCAGTTGTTAGTTGGAGTGGGCTTCTAAATGTGTGTTTTGCATCAGATCTTGGCACAAGGGATTGTTATATTATATCCTGTGTAATAATGACTTCAGCATGTATTACAGCAATATAAAAACGTAATGAAATGTGGCGTGTATATCACTATAATATACAGTGGATGAATTTATATGGCTATGCAGGTACATTAGATTATCCCCTTCCGCAAATTCGTAAATCCCTTGCACATAAATTTGAAATAATATTTCTGTGTCTGTCAGATGTCTAAACCAACAGCTGTTTCATCCACATCAGCCTTATAAGAAGAAGACATCAGTGGTGTGTTTGCGCTTTGCGCTGCCATATTTACTTAAATATATGCTCAAAAGTGGCCTCCTCAAAGATCAGTATTGTTCTCTTCTGCGCTACTTAACATGATAAGATGATGATAAATAACCTTGTGTAATCACAGAAAGTCCCCACATATTAGATTTTTGCCTTTCCGTCAATGTGTAATGTCACACTGTGCTGTGCCAACAACCAGTGGTGGTTTATGGCGGCTAAAACACAACCGCTGAAAATAAATACAGTATCTGAACTCGCCCTTGCAGTGAAATTGAACAGTGAGCCCATGGTAGATGAAATCATCACCCCAGTTTCCTGCTCTAACATGGCCATGGGCTGTGGCTTCATATTTCTATAAATAGCTCTACCCACTAGTTTTAATCCTGTCAGTCAAAATATCAGTGTGCCCCATAAACCTCAATAATGTTATTGTCAGAAGAGATGCTCTTGGCAACTCCTTATAAAAAAATATTGTAGCCGCATGCAATTTTTAGCCAGAGTGCATTCCTCTGTGATCATAAGAGCCCTCATTCAGTGAAATATATTGTGACAGTGGCTCGAAATGGATGAACATTAGAATAATATTGTGTTTAATATTTTTTTAATCTTTTTAACTCCTTCTTATCTGGTGCTTTGGTATCCAAAGTCAGTACCAGCCACTGTGATGAGTAATCCGCATAGGCATTCTATTTTCTAGCCCAGACCTTATTAAAATATCCTTCACCATCATTTCCAATCATGCATAGCACAAACTCACTGATAGCTTTATTAGAGAGAAACCACTTCGCTGCAGCTCCTCAGTGGGATTAAACACAGAGGGCCAATAACTTAGGCCTGCGATAATCATTTTAGATCGAATTTTCGAAAACAGGAAACTCACATGACAGTGAGACACAGTGTTATTTATTTATATTTTACCAATCAAGAGAGAACAACAAGCCATGGATTCAGTCAGCTCTCATGAATGCCTATAGCTGCATCTTTGCCAGAAGCCAGAGCAGGAAATCTTGCAAAACGGAGTCAATTAAACCACTGATTAAATTACATTTATTTATTTATTTTTTGGGGAGGGACCTGTCTGGCTGTATCACAAGCTTTCTATATATTTTCTTAATGAGATCCAAATCTTTGACCTGACATGTAAAGAGGATGAAGGACAAACAAAGTCAGTTCTGTGGGATGAGAGGAGTAAACTTTTTCTGATTCTGTTTCTCATTTAACAGATGCCTGCAGACAAACTGCCCACTGGGGAGCTGGTATGCTCACCATGCAGTTATGGAAATAAATAAACAAGCAAAAAGGACTGATGTAATTCAAAAAAAGCAATAACATAAAATGTGAATACAAAATGTGAACATTTGCAAATATTTAAAAACTTCATTTTTTTAGGATAAGATGTATTTATTTATTTTTTCAGCACTATCTTGTCACTGTCATTGTCACTGGTTGAGCCCACCATAACGGCTATAACTGGTTGATTTGGCAGCACCGTTAACACATTCACCAGTTCATTCTTCCTTCTGACAAAACTGAGTTGTTCTTGTAAATACCAGCACTTAGCAAGCTGTTACTACATCAGATAAATGTCAAATCAAATCAGATTTGATTTGTCAGATCAAATAAAATAAAAAAAAAATACACACATCATTTCATTCAAAGAAACATTACAAAACATAGTGTGTGTTGTCTGATGTTCAGAGATGACATGACACATTTGATGACAGCTGCTTCAATGACTGGTTTGATCTGTTAAGTATGTTTAATGGGACCAAGAATGGTGTGATTGCCAAAGATGCCCTCTGTCATTTTTTATCAATTAAGAAAAGAAAATGTATGAAAAAAAGAGAAGGTGAGAAGGTCTGGGTTTGAGTCCAGCTCGGGTCTTTGTGGCTGGAGTTTGCATGTTTTCCCTGTGTCTGAGTGGGTTCTCTCCGGTTTCCTCCCACCTCCAAAGACATGCTTGTTAGGTTAGGCTGATTGGTGACTCTAAATTGACCCTAGGTGTGCGCATGAGTGTTAGCTCTGTGATAGCTCTGTGTTAGCCCTGCGATAGGCTGGCGACCTGTCCAGGGTGTACCCCGCCTCCGCATGACGCCAGCTGGGATAGGCTCCAGCAGCCCTCACGACCCTGGTGAACGCTTAAGCGGTATGGAAGATGAGATGAGATTTTTAAATATACTAACAACTGCAGAGGTGAAGACATGTAGCTGAGTGTATATAAATGTGATTAAATGTCATGTCAAAATGAAAAACGTGTTGGATGCATGAACGGTCTTGTATGTGCAACAAATGTCAAAAGCCCCACTAGGAGCCTTTAGAGGCTGCAACATTAAGTGTTGGTGTTGAGCTGTTCAGCACTTGTGTGAATTATTCAACTAAAGAGATCCTACAAAAGGTTATATTAAAAGGAAAATACAACTCGCATCTCCTTTAAAAGATCTGTGATGCCAGTAAGACATGCTGCCTTTTTCATCTGTTACATAAGCAAACAAAAGCCTTCATAAGCATCCTGCATTGTACACAAAATTCCACATGCATCATTAATATTCCATTACAGCAAGCATTGCATCGATTACACAGGTCCACACTTCTTCTCTGGGGTTGTGAGCCAGTAGCTTTGGAGGACAAGAAACACACACACTGAAATATTAGTGGGCACACACAAAGACTTCTCACTAAATGTTGCTAAAGGATCTCCTGAAAAAAGGAAAGTTTTCCCATCCACAACAACAACAACAGTTAATGCTCTGAAAACAATTCCAGCGCAACAGACGAACGGAAAGAGACTTTTCCTACAAAAACATGTTTATCCGTATTCTAACAAGGATGTGTTAATGCAGGAGGCCGCCGGGGACTATTAAACACAAACTGCACTGTATGATAACGGAGCCGAGCATAAAATACACCTAAATGTGTCAGCATCTCGGCTACTTATCATCGCATGCATAATGAGCACCGTAGCCTGCGTTACAGCCACATCGATAACATTTTTTACAGCGTCGGTGCTCCAGCCTCTGGGACAGACGCTGGCCCGTTTAATAATGTTTATAATGATATATGCCTTCCCACGCCCTTTCATCACTCTCTAAATTGGCACTAAGGGGTTTCTAGTTGACCTATTTACGCATTGTACCTCTGATCTGGTTAATACGGTAACATTGTGGTGGCACACAACCATACACCCACAAATGTGCACCCACGAATCAGGATTTGATGCTGTTTATTATCCGTGTGGTGCCAGGCCAAGAGAGAGGTGACAGAGGAATACGTTTGTGTTTTTCTTCAAAGCACATTTAGAGCACATAAGGCAAAGGAGGGTTTTTGATGCTGTGAATAGAAGAAAGGATGCACATTAGGAACAGTGTGTGTGTGTGTGTGTGTGTGTGTGTGTGTGTGTGTGTGTGTGTGTGTATTTGTTCACGTCCTATATAAGTGTGGGGGGGCCTGTGCGTCCCAGGTTCATGTTGTCAGATGTATGGTCACGGTCTGGACCTCCAGGTCTCGGTGTAAGGCTGATGAGGAAGATATTTCATCTCTGCCCTCGGGGCTTTTGTGCGTTTGTGTGTATCCCCGTGTGGTAGCGCGTGTGTGTCTACGTGTGGGTGGATATGCGTGTCTGCGTGTGTTTTGAACTCCGCCGAGCAGGTGGCGAGATCCTGTCCTAATACTGTGGCACGGCAGATGGCGCCGGGTGCCACCTGCCTCATCTTTAGACCTCCAGGACAGACCCCTACATCACCTCACTGACCAACCACACACACAGACATATCAGCAGAGTGTCAGCACATATGGGACATTAGATATAAAGCACTGGCCATAGAGTGGAAATCAATTCATTAGTGTAACAGCACAATAAAGGAGAAAGAGCGTCTGTGAACAGAAAAGACATTCAGGTATTTTTCAATCTTGGTGGCCATTGTAGATAATCACAAAAATAACTAATCTTTGGCTCCATGGAAACAAGCTGGCTTTCCAAGCAGCTGCCTGTTGGTCTGCACACACTCTCCTGTGGTGAGTGTCACTTCGTGCCTGTTGAAGAATTATTCATCTACAAAGAAAGGTTTGTTTCTACTACGATCTTTCCGAACTTGAAACGATGAGTGATGTATTTGTGTAGCTAAAATAAATGTGTGTTCCTTATCAGTAATAACCTCCTGGAGATGATTTATACCACACAATTATACTTTAATTTAAATTATTTTCATTACTGTTAATAAAATGTAGCACACTAGCTAGGTTAGAGGTACTGACCGGCAAACACATGACATTTAGTACTACAACAACTGCATCTGTGGACGAGCCATGAATTATATCAACAGCCATCTCTGACTTCACAGTACTGAAACTGATAAATTAAATGATTTCAAAGGCATGTTTGCAATTCCTCACTTCCATCATCATGTTTAGTCTCTATTGATTGGTAATAAAGAAGACTACACCGATCAGCCACAACATTTCAACTACTGACAGAAGAAGTAAATAGAAGTAAAAGAACAAAATTTGAAATTTATGGACCTGGCATGTGGATGTGACAACTTTCTGTTGCCCGACATCACAGGTCACCCTCAGAAGACCCATGTCCATTCCCTGATTAGGCACAACGGAGACCTACACAATATAAGACAATAATGTTTTGCCGTATAGTTTTGAGCTTTATGAGGCTTATTAGGCTGCATTATAGTGTGAGTTTCTTTTCTCTCTTTTATGCTATAAAACAAAGTTATGATGGCTGATCATAAATGAAGAGAGAAGGCACAGGGTGGAAAAGCAGTTGTGTTATAAATATAGTGATATAATGAATAAATATCTGCTTCAATGAGATTTAATTTCACTAGGTTCTTCATACATGAAGGTCTCGTTAACAAAACACTCTTTGACAGTCTCATCTTAGTATGCTAATTAATAATTATCTGACTGCATTCTCAGTTGCATTACCACCTTCTCTGTATCTCATGTTTACTTTACTATGATTCTAGTCCTCTCTCTGTAGAGAGTTTTTGTGGATACAGGCGGTTGGTCAAGCCTCTGAGGTTTTAGCCACGCGGATGAATTTGGAGTCTTTACAACATTCATTTAGTTGCAGTTGGTATGTGAATTAGTGCCTGGGACAAATGTTCCTTTGTTTCTTTCAAATGTTAAATAAAATTGATTTGGGTAGTTTCCTGCCAAATTTCACTGGAATTTGGTTATGACTGTTTAATCAGGTTTAGAGGAGACAGAGGTAGTACTCACTTTGTGTTGCACAGATTCTGCTGGGTTTGCTAAAGTTCACTTCATTTTCTATCTTATTATTGCTGAGACATCCACGGTCTCCCTTGTCAGCTCCCGCACACATAAGCCCATTGTTTAATGAGGAACATTTTTTCCCCTACAAATCAAATCCCTCATTCATCAATTTACACACAAAGATGGGTCTTTGCCGTGCATTAAGTGACACGAACAGACTATTGAATCACAGAATGAATCAAAGTACCTTGTCATTGTGAATGGCCAGTACTGTTTGGTTCCATCTGTGCCAACCAGTTAAAAACTTCCCCTCAGATCACTGTGACCTTTGAAAGCACATAGCACAGCTCTGGCCAAAAGACTCCATGATGGAAAACGTTGTATAATTGTGCTCATCTGATTAATTCGTTCATTCGTTTGTTTTTGTCAGGATTTTTCTTTTCAATTCCATTTGCGTTAAGCAACATTTATGCCCCAGAGGAGGCCTCGGGGTTATAGATGAACATATGCAGCGGAGCAACCGAGGACCTGAAGCTCTTTGCTGCTGCGCTGTCAATGCACTGCGCGGCAAGTGTAGATAAGATGTAAGAAGAACCTGAGGGAGAGGCACCAGAGACATAAATGTCACATTAAGTAGTGTTTGCATTAATCGTATATTCTCCTCAAGCACACACATCCAAATCCATATGAATACAGCTCATCTCCATGTCCAAACAGTATTTCCCATCTCCGCTGAGTCAAGAAAGACACAGAGCCATTCATTTTCCTCCGTCGTTCTGGCATAACTGCCCTGGCAAACCCACTTTAGCTCAGCTCATTTCACACTCACTATAAGCAGGCCCATGCAACTCATCTAAAAGAATAGAGGACAGCGAGGAAAACAGGCTCCATTTCAAGCCTGACTGGTGTCGACCTGATGATATGATTGTATGCGGGGATGTAGCTCTACACGGTTTGCGTAGTGAGACAGAAAAGAACCGGTGTCATTTTTTTCTCTTTTCAGAATGGGTCTACATAATTCATTATGTGCTCTGGACAATTCTGAATACCAATCCAAATACTCATTAAATTAGTTATTCATGGTATTACATCAATATGTGACAGTGTTACGCAGATTCACATGGAGAAAAAAAAAATCCTTAAGAAATGCAACAGACTTTCAAGTAGATTCAAATACAAACCTACTTTAATTAAACAAAGAGAATCTTACTCACACCTGATATACAAACAGATGTATAATATACTGAAGGAACCACTGCACAAATCATGTGTGCATGACTTGTATCATGCTCAGTTTAATGGGTGTGTAAAAAGAGAATTCATTCAAACAACAACCTATTTGCAGTGCAATGCAAAAGAGTGGATTTCCATTATTATTAGTATGCTCACATCAACACATATCATTGCCACCAGTTTCACACTGTTGATTGTGGTAAATTGCAAAGTGGCACACATGTGAAATGCAAGGTAGCACACATGCTGCCCCATCAATGTACAGTCAGCTGAACCCGTAAAGTAGGGAACCAATACTTCAAACTTGTATGTATTTTCCTTTGTAATTCATCATTTTTTCTAACTATTTCAAAATGCCCTTTCAAAACCACATACACCAAATGCTTCACCGCCTTCCTCAGCAGTCACGAAATTTTTCTGCCATAAAATGAAAGAGCATATAATGTGCATTTGAAAAACACATGTCTGCAGCTATCACCTATAACGAGTAAGGGTCTCCTTCATAGTTGAGTATGTTATTAAAATCATACTTCTCTGGTTTGCCTCTGTGGGACCTCGACGACCCACAGGTGTGCGGGATTGGCTCAAGCTGGGACTCATTTCCATATTTAATGCAATCAGGCACCTAATAGACCTGGTTTTGATGTAGGATCACTCTTCAAACACTCAAATGACAATCAAATGATTTTGTCACCATGCAAACTTCATGTGTGAATCAGAAGTGTGTGTAAGGGAATACGTGATGATATGTGCAACGTGTGTTTCTGCATGTGTGTTTATATGTGAAGGTAGAGGTGTGTATTTGTGTGCTTGTTTGACTTCAGAAGTCAAGCCACTTGAATATTCTCTCTGCTGTGTCTGGTTCCTATGTGACTACATTTATGCTAATACAGCCTTTTTATATAAATTCTGACTATAATGTATGGAGATTTTGCACAGCGCCATTTGAAAGCACTTTGAAAGCGGGGCTCCCTAAGGGCGCGAGAATCTCTGCGCGTGTAAATCTGTGTTTGTTCACTGTTGTGTTTGTGTATGTGTGTGTTTGTGTCCTGTGTTTGTAGCGCACTGAGCCCTGGGACATCAGCGATGCCACCACTGTCCCAGTTTCTTGCATCCCTCTTAAAAACATGTTGATTCAGACAAACCTCCTCTTCCTCCTCCTCTGTTCCTCTCATCCCTGCTCTCCTCCTGGGTATGGACTTGAGGAGATACAACCACAGCAGACGTTCATCACCCACAGCCAGGGTGTTTGATTTTTCACTTTCCTTCATTTTTTTTTTTTTACCCTCACTTTACTTCACTATTCTAATTCATCTCTTCCTTTTCTGACTTCCTGAGAAACAATGAAGAAGCTTGTCTATAGGAGAGAGCAGGGGTAGGCCTGTTTCTTGTGTGTTATTTTAACTAGTCAACTGCACTGCAATGCAGACTCCCGAGAGATATCATGAGCGCATCAGCACACCGTGGAGTCAATCAAAAAGTCCTCCATCTTGCCTCTGTCAGTCACAGACTGGTGCAAAAGATTCCTTAACAAATGTTGTAAAACTGAGTGGGTGGGCAGAGGGAAACTGAAAGACCAACAGCACTGTGCTGTTGCTATGTAGCCCTGAAGTGTTCAATATTAGACCAAGCAGATGTGAATAAGAAAAAAAAAGTTGCCTTTCATCCAATCGCATACCCCTTGACTATGAGTAATGGTGTAGTGGTTAGTACTGTAATCAGCCAGAAGGTCCTGGGTTAGGACCCACCACCCAGGGGCCTTTCTTTGTGAATTATAAATGTTCTTTCTATGCCTGCGTGGGTTTTCTTCAAGTACTCCGGCTCCCTCTCAAAGTCAAAAAACATGCTTGTTGGGTTAACTGATGATTCTACATTGGGCGTAGGTGTGAGTGTGAATCGTTGTTTGTCTTTCTATGTTAGGTGTGTGACAGAAGCAACCAGAATGAAGTTGAGATTAGCTGGCTGGCAACAGATAGTGGCATGAGGGCAAAGCTAAGGGAGATTCTCCAGTGCTAAAGAATGAGGTGAAGCAAAGCATTGAGGCTGCAGTGTAAGTAGCACATAAGTGATAATCTGGTGAAGGGGGAATGAAGAGTAGATATGGAGTTAATGAGCTTATGACCTACAGGTGTGCAGGTTGAGTGGAGAGTACCCAGGATGAGAGAGTTGTCGAAACAAATAAAGTAGTTCAAAACCAGATACATCAGCTAGTAACTAGGATGTGCTGCCATCCTAAATAAAGGAAAATGATATTCATGGATCTGTGTACTGCATTTACTGTATTTAGAACATCAACAGCTTCTACTTTTCGCAGTGCTGTGCTCAAGTGTATGCAACAATTTCCATTGTTTTTCTATGTTTAGTAGCTATCTTAAGTCTAATCCACTGGTCCGGCTGTATTTAGCGAATGAGAATGCTCTCTATTTGACACGAATGTAACACGTTAATAAAAAGCACACAAGCTTGTAGGAAAAGGAGCGGGGTTAGCCGCTCGTCATACTGAAGCTAGCACGCTGTGTGCTAGTTTTAACTCCTCCGAGAGGATATCAGATGACTCTCAGACGACCTCTGGAAAACAGACTCCCTCCTAGCTGACTTCATGTATACCACAACCACGCAGTCCAAGATCACTCCTTGACCCAATGCTGGTGCTGAACGGACCATCGCTTTACGCCTCCACTTTTGCCACTAGAATAGCTAATGCTAGCACCGTCCTCCGTTTTCCACCTCCACAATACATCCTTGTTGGTGATTCGATGGTAAGGTCTGTCGCTATCCCAAATGGCATTAGCTACTCATTCTCTGGTGCAAGGATCCTGGATATACATAAGCACATCTCTGCCACTATCAACCGTCACCCTCTTCTCGTACCATCTTCATACACTGTGGAGTGAACAACCTCAGGTTCAGACAATCAATTAAGCTCCGTGCTGATTACGAACTGCTGGCTGAGTTGATTGAAATCCTGGGCAAAACTTAATCCCCTCCCTCAGACAAGGCTCAGAGTTCTTCAGCTGTCTTTTCAGTGCCAATCAGTGGCTGTGGAGCTTTTGCCCAGCATGTGGCTATGGATACATTGACAATTTTCACACATTCTGGAAAAGAACTGATCTGTACAGGTTTGACTATTTCCACCTCAACAGTCAGGGGAATCACTGTCCTCGCTACTCATTTCTCCAACCACCTCTCAAGTCTCACAGATTGACGCCATCAGGCCACTCCCAACTCCACTTTACAATCCTCACACATCCCAGTCATCACAAGTATTAAACCACTACACAACCTCTGTTTCATTAAAGCTGCCTGCCCTTCCCGACAGAACCTGACTCATGTTAATATCCAAGAAAAAATTCCACAGTCCACTAGTCCACCTGCTACCTTGGCACATTTAAATGGTCGCTCTTTGTCTAACAAGCCTTTTATCATTAAAAAATTGATTTTTAGATAACAACACTGTCTCTTTTTAACTGAAATGTGGATGAGCACTGATGTACCAGCCATTCTCACTGAGGCTTCCCCACCAAATTATAATTTTTTGTTCTCTAACAGGAGTGATAAAAGAGTCAGTGGAATTGCATCAATCATCTCTAATGCTATTTTAACAATGGATACTTCCCATAAAACGTACTTATAATTTGAACACCATGCCTTTGTTTTAAGCAGTCCTGCAATTCTCTGTATGACTATTTATAGATAGTACCCCACCTCTTTCATCAGTGAATTTTCTGAACTTTTATCAATAATACATACCACATACATCAAGGTCATAATAACTGGTGATTTTAATCTCCATATTGTTGACGATTCAGATCTCACGGCCACTGAATATTTAAATATTTTAAATTGCATGAAATGGATTTTAAGCAACATGTCACACAGCCTACTCACAACAGAGGACACATCCTGGACTTACTCATAACCCATGGCCTATCCACTGGTGTGTCCTCTGTTGTCGACTTGGCTGTGTCAGACCACTATTGTGTATTTTTCAATGTAACCAGTTTTATCCAACAGGAGGCCCTGGTGAGAAAATTGAGGAAACATTATCTTACCTCTGAAGCGGCTCCAAATTTTATTGAGATTTTACACAATAGTCCTGCTGTAATTTTAACTGCAACCTGTGATTTTATCGTCAACAATTTCAACAGTAAATTGAAGTCTGCCCTCAACTTAGTGGCTCCATCAGCAATGAAAACATTAAAATCCAAACCTACACCCCCATGGAGAAAATGAAAAGTTATTTTAGGAGTGCAGAAAGGAAATGGAGGAAAACTAAATTGACAGTCCATCGTGAAATACTACGGGAAAAACTCAAAACCTACAATAATGCCATCAAACAGGCAAGAACCTCCCATTTCACTGAACCCCAGATGGCTTTCAGATAGACAGAGCATTTGTTGGAATCATGAAAGACTTGAGGTTATAAGATTAATTGTAGAGAAGAGGAATTTATGGTCATTCTATGTGAGGACTTTGAAAACTACTTCAGTGGTAAGATTGATGTCATTAGATCCACTCTTTTATCGTAAAAGCCCCTTCTGAAGAAGAGCAATTTGGATCCTCATGTTTTTAATAACTACAGACCAGTAACTAACTTACCATTTTTAAGTAAAATTTTAGAAAAAAAAAAATATCAAATGAAATTATATTTAAGAAAGAATGTTTTAGAAAAATGTAAATCTGGTTTTAGGATGAACCACAGTACTGAGATGGCCCTCTTGAAGATTGTTAATGATCTCAGGTGAAATTTTCAGGTCTTTTGCTACTGGATCTAAACACTGCTTTTGACACAGAAGATCAACACATTTTGCTAAACAGGCAGAAACCTGGTGGGCCTCTCTGGTACAGTTTTTAACTGCATTCCTATCTCTCAGATCATTGTTTCTTTGTATGTTTGGATACATGTTCCTCAAGAACCCATAAAATCAATTGTGGGGTTCCCTAAGGTTCAATTTTAGGCCCAGTACTTTTTAATCTTTATATGCTCCCACTTTGGGAACATCATCACGAGGCATCGCATCAATTTTCCCAGCTATGCTGATGATACACAGCTCTATATTGACATGTTTCCTGATGACACAAGGTCATGGATGGCAGAGAACTTTTTACAGCTCAACCAAGACAAAACAGAAATTTTAATCATTGGTCCTACAGGCAACAGAGAGAGAAATCAAAACTGAAAGACTTTCAACCATCATAATGTGTTAAAAATTATTTGATTTTATTCCACATATTAGAAACACCACAAAAATAGATGAATCTTAAGAATATAGCCAGAGTTCGCCTGTTTCTCTATCTGGTCAGCACAGAGGTGCTAATGCATGCTTTCATTTCAAGTTGTATAGATTATTGTAATGCCCTGCTTTCTGGTCTCCTCAAAAAGAGTATTTCACAACTTCAGCTACTTCAGAACTCAGCTGCACGTGTGCTGACGAGAACCAAAAAGCGGGCTCATATTACCCCAGTTTTAGAATCACTGCAATGGCTTCCTGTCTGTTTCAGGATTGATTTTAAGGTCCTTTTACTAGTTTTTAAGTGTCTTAATGGCCTTGGGCCTTCTTATCTGTCTGAGTTGCTTTTACCCTATCAACCCTCACGAACCCTGAGGTCCTCCAGTACTGGCCATTTAAGTGTTCCCAAAGTTACAACACAAACCCATGGTGAAGCCTCGTTTTGTTATTATGGCCCAGGCCTGTGGAGCAGCCTGCTGGAGGACCTCAGGGTAGGACGTGGGGAGTATGCTTGTATGTAGTATGCTGTGTGTCGGTGTGTGTGGTGTGACTGTGCTTAGATGAGGGTCTGGGGTGTGGGGGGTTAGGGGTGTTTGTTTTTAATGTATAGCACTTTGTGTTGCATTTTTTATGTATGAAAAGTGCTCTATAAATAAAGATTGATTGATTGATTGATTGAGTACATGAATGGTTCCTTGATGCGTTTATGGCAAATACCAAGTACACAACCTTAGTATTGAGCTACCACACTGCAAGTCCTGCCAAGTTCTACCTTCCAATGCATCCTTGATAAAACGGGTGTTTGGTCTAACTTGGGCAATGACACTGAACTCCTGATAATTTACCAGCTTTATTAGTGATCAAAGTTTTATTGGAGAATAGAAAAATGCCATTAAGGAATTAAAAGTTGAACCATGTAACTTGGAATATTTTAACATTATTATCATAACATGAAATAAATAATCACACATACTGTACACTGGAATGACCCTGCATCAGACTTTTAAAAGAGGAGATCTGAAAGGCAGTTTTTAATTCTATAATGGCATTTATTTCCAATGATAATTTATTTTATATCTTGTCATGAAAGTGGAGTTTCCAAACAAGATTAAATGCAGCCCTGGAAAAAACTGCATTAATTACTCTACGAATTGGAATAAAATATAAGAAAACATCATTGGTTAGTTTAAATCAAAATCTTATTTCTTAGCAGTGACTGATTACAGTGCCACCAAATATTTGTACACAATTTTTAAAATTAAACAGAATTTCTATCCCCTCGTGTTCCAGTGTGAATTGCCGATTCCTTTTGTCATATAAAGTTTTTATGAAAGAGCGCTTTAATGTTTCTGTTTGGAAAATTGATTTATGTGCACTAGGAAATCTATAGAGAAATGTTTCTTTGTTTGGCAAAGGTTTCAGGGTTACAATCTTCTGATATGACGTACAGTATGTTGATACTTTATATCCTCCACGTTTGTGCAGATGTGTGTGTACATAGATATCTGGGTGTGTAGGTTACGTCAGACATTAGTGATGGTACCTCTACAGGTACATATTGACAGTGTGTGTACATGCATGGATTTGGTTATACATGTCCTCCTTCTGGCATAGGTGTGGAATGCTGAGAAGACAAATGTGTCTATCAGCGAGGGACTCCAGGGCTTCAACGCTGACCAATCGACATAACGAAGAAAAAGTGAGTACGCACGGAGGTGTGTGTAGAGTGCGACGAGATGGGGGTGAAGGGGGCACGAATTGAGCGCGGAAACAAATTAGGATTGTGGGTGATGGTGAGGGAGTAGGTGAAGGAGTTCAGCAAGACAGGAAGAGAGAAGGACGCAGTGACAAAGAGGGAATATATCAAACTAAAGAAGAGATGAGAGCCTGACGAGACAGAGAGGAAGTAAATAAGGAAACCACTAAGTGGATAGAGATTTAACAAAAAAAAAGAAAAGAAAATGTCAGGTGGGAGCAAGCAATAGAGCAGGAAATAAGAAATCAAGAAAGATGTAGACGAAACTGACATCAATGCCCTAGAGTCTGACTAATAACCAAGGACAGGGGTGAAGTATAGGTGAAGAGAAGGACAACAAAGGGGTAAATGGATGACAAAGAAACTAACCAAATCATCATTGCAAAACTGGAATGAATAAGCAAAGGATTGATTGAATCTACTTTATACTGCTTCAAGAATCACTGAGTACTGTAATCACTGTGTGGTGTAGAAGTCTTAACAGGCAAGTAGTGAAAAAACCACAAAGGTTTAAGCTGTCTGTCTGTTACCTGCCAGTGAACAAACACGTTGGGTCAGTGAGTTACCAAGTATCTTGTGAAGAAAGTTGACATCTGGCAGCTGACCAGATATATTTGCCTTGGCCTGATAGAGAGTGAAACAGAGCTTAACAAGATTAAACATTTGGACTGCAATTTGTCAAATGACCAAAAAGGTCACTAAGAGTGAAGTCAGTGTTCATTTGCTCCTAGTCTGCTGCTGCTGGATGGCAAAATAAAATCAATTAATGCAGCTTCAAAGCCTCATTAATAGAGTTTCTTGGAAACTTGCAGGCAGCAGATAAACACAAACACTAAACCCATAGGACCCAAAAGGATAACCATGGGAAGGCCCATGCTCATTCTCTAATGAGTCACAACTGTTTTGAGGCACAAGGAGGACCTACACAATATTAGGAAGGTGGTCATAATGTTATGCCTGATTGTTGCATAATGTCACCCTAAGTTTTCCCTGTACTTGTTGATGGTCGTTTGATGTTGGCAAATCCAAACATCTCGCAGACATAAAAGCAGCATTACCATGCCTACTCTGTAGTGATAGTAACAGAAATCTCATGATGAGGGAGGCTTCACCCATGCATTTTGGTCCAGTTCAGGGAGTAATTGATACAGTGTTGTTATACAGTGTTGCATTTCACCTTGGGTTGGTTTGTGTTTGCAAGACAAAGCAATCGAGCTAAAGTTCTGACATGCCTTCAACGCTAAGTTCTTGCAAGCTGTTTTGTGGTTGTTCTTAATTCTGTAGGAAAACCAAAATGAGAATTGATCTGTCCCAAGCTCTGTTGCAGTGAATGATAATGAACCGACCTCACCTGAGGGAAAAGTCGCTTCCAGTTTCAGCTACCTAGGTGTTGCTAAGCTCCTTGAGTACTCATTTTATCATTCTCACTCAAATCAATATTTGGTGGAACCACCCTTTGTCTTCAAGTCAGCATCATTCTTCGAGGTTCACTTGCACACAGCTTTGAAGGAACTTGGCTGGTAGATTAATTAACTCTGACCAAATCCCCAAATCATTTGCATAAATGCAGCCCCAAAGGAGCCTCCACCATGCTTCACTCAGTGCGTTTACATGCAGAGCTTAATCGAGCCATGCTCAAAATTCGACTTTCTCACTACAGTCCTTGTCCCAGTTTACATGCAGTGCAAGAAAATCGAATAACTGTTCTCCTCTTCCACACTTGGTGGTAATACGTGTCTTTTCAGTGGGATAATACCACGTTAATACAGCCCGATTTCCGGGCGATCTATTACGTGATATAATAAACAAGAGTCGTTCATGCGGCAGACCAGCATTTCAAACAACAACCAGACGGATAATAGTACATTTTTTAATCTTATTTGTAATGTTCGCGCTACTTCTGGTGCAGGTAAGATCCGCGCTATCCCTCTGTTGGCTCCGTTTCTCTTTTTCTTCTACTTCTACTTCTTCTCTTGGACATTTTTGTTCCGGGGTCACATGCCAGTGCAGCGGTCGTGGAGCATGCGCACACGCATTATCTGATGAAAACTCAGATTCCAATCGCATTATCTTGTGAACAAACTGCCTTCTGCTACGGACAAATATTTGAAATTTTCAGTCCAGAGCACCTGCTGCCATTTTTCTGCACCCCAGTTCCTATGTTTTCGTGCATAGTTGAGTCTCTTGGCCTTGTTTCAATGTCTTTTGGCTGCAACACTTCCATGAAGACCACTTCTGGCCAGACTTCTCCAGACAGTAGATGGGTGTACCTGGGTCCCACTGGTTTCTGCCAGGTCTGAGCTGATGGCTCTGCTGGACATCTTCCAGTTCTGAAGGGAAATAAGCCTGATGTGTTTTTCATCTGCTGAACTAAGTTTCCTTGGCCGACCACTGCGCCTACAATCCTACAAAATCCATGACTTTGTGCAAGTTTATCTACAAGGATTGAGGCTGATTTGGAAGGAAAAGGGTAGTGATGCGCAATATCGATGTGACTTAGAATTTTCTTTTAGTTGGAGTAACTTTTTTACATGCAGTTACGTTGTCCAGCTAGAGTCCAATTAAGGCCACGTGCGTGTACATGCACTGACTGAGTGGCAGGTCGATTTCAAGTGGCCTAAACATCCTGCCTAAACAGCCCATTTTTTGCCCATTTCAGCTCCACCTCCATCATTTTTAAATTAGTTAGACCAAGCCAGGCAAGGCCAGAGAGGTTAAGGGCTTAAGATTTCTTCTATCAGCTCTTCTCTGAATTAAAAAGATTGTTGGAAAAAGTTCTCAAACAGTAAAAATGAAGCACAATTAGAGTAAGTAACATAAGTCACAACTTACATAACATTTAGGTTATTTAAACCAGCCCGTTTATTTTGACAGAAGTTAAAAAAAATAAATTTTGGAATTGGAATTGTAAACTAAATAACTAATATAATAAATTTTGGTTAATCTCAAAGGCTGAGAAGTCTGTGTGCACAAAATGTTACTTAAGTGTATGGTCTCACACTTCCAATGTTTCCTTTTTGTAGCAAAGAGTGTTTGGAGACAAGAAACCCCTAAAGATATTTAATTTTGTTCCTTATTTCTCTTCATGTGTTACTTCAGTCTGGGCGATACTTTCTGATCTTATTTGCTTCATTTTTTTTTTTTTATTATTATTATTATTTTGCGAGATTCATCTGAACACACATTTCCACTCACTTCTGTCTGAAGTCACACGCTCACTTTTCAGCTGATGTTTCCAGACATATTTATTAACTGCAGGGTAAAAAAACAAAAAACAAAATACCATTGCTATGGCATATTTACTATGAACCTGCTGGACAGAGAGAAAGTACTAACCTTTTTACCACCTCCTTTTTAACTTGTTTTTTTTTACTCCATTCAGAAGTTCTGAGCTGGAGCAAAGAAAATTTGAGGAACACAGCAAACTTATAAAAGTTAGAAGATTTATGCAAATATCCCCAGGCGTTCCCAGTATGAATTTACACTGAGTATGTTTTATGAGAATGTAGCCACAAAGGACTAAGAGAAGATATGGAGATGGGTAAAATTAAGATGAAAAGCGTAGACAGTGTGGAGACATGAGAGAAGGTGGAGTGGGCGTCAGAAAAGAGGCACAGGCTGCCTCGCTGAGAGAGAAATATTGAACACTGGCAAGAGGCGGCGACGTATCACTTAAAGTGCCTCACAAATTGGACAGACACAGACTCGACAACTGCCTGAGAAAGTGGAGAATGAGAGAGAATGAGGACGCAGGGCGTTGGCTCTGTAATGTGTAGTGGGCTGTAAAGATATCTGTCGCTTGGAGCACAGCGTCAGACAGTAACATGCTGCACGAAGACAGGCAAAATGAAGACACTCATTAAAAAGTTGGAAGCACGGAAGAAAAAAAAATAATGGACCATGCGGAAAGGAATCAAGTCAGAGCCCAGATTTACATGAAGTGTTGCTGTCCCTATGAGACTGTGTAGCTTTTCATCTGCCTGCCTGTCTATCTCCTGATACTGACTTCATGGAATTAACTGCGTGGCGTTTTTTCTTTCTTTTTTTTTTTTTGCTGAGACCAATTCCACTTTAATAGTGCCTGGGGTCATAAAGTCCTGTAATGGATTGTATAATAAGGTTATGGATATATTCTATAACGTGGTTATCAGACTTTGATCTGTATATACAAGGTCCTCATGCTTACGCGATATAAAATCATAATGGTGACCACTGACCTTTGAAAGGAAGCCATCATATTGCAAATAGCACACTTATCACAGACGCATGTTACTTAAGTACACGGTGAAAGAAATTCATTTGTGAGCGATTCAGAATATGAATGAGGCTTTTGAGGCGGGAAGAAAAAAGGAAGGCGATGAAAGAGGGTGAGATGGGACCTTTTTTTTGCACATTGTTGATTCAGCAAAGTCACATTTTCCTGTGTAGTTCGTTAAATGCTTCAGTGACGCATAAACACACACATTTATGTGCGTCAAAGGAATACTCCCTGTTTTTAGCCCACCCCCACGCGTACACACAGAGGAAAAATGCATGCATGCGTGTCACAAAGGCAGTGTGAGCTGCCGAGTTCAAAGCCTGAGCTCCACCGAGGCTGTTCAGACACACACACGCGCGCGCACTCACACACACAGGGGCAGGTGCCAACACACACACACACAAAGCAGAAAACAACATCTTTACTCCGTGGTCCTGAATCAGCAAGAAGACACTTACAGACATTCCCACTGAGGTTAAAATGTTCTATTTACTGCTTTTCAATCTTCAGACGCAGGCATACACACCCATGTGCAGAAAAATAAACATACGCAGTGGTTTTCGGTACTTTTCGGGACACAAGGTTCGGTCCGTGGAGACTCACCACTAACCCTAAAATCAGCAGATGGGCCACTGTGACGATTTGCAAAAAAGAAAGAAAAAAAAAGGTTCCCTCATCCAAAACACACTGACAAAGAACAAAGGAGTCAGTCCTCCTAAGTATAACACAACCCAGCAAATGTTCATATGTGCAAGGCTATAAATTTAGTAACTTTATATTTTGCAGAACAGAGCTTATTTTCTGCTCTCTCTCTCTCTCTCTCTTTTCCCCGCAACATGACTTGTGTGCATATGCTGTATTCACATTATGCTTCATTAAGAAAAACACATTTGGCGCATAATGAACTTTAAGGAAAAACAAAGCCATTATTCTACCGCCTGCTGAATGTTGTTTGCATTTTGAGAGACAAAGATGTTAGTCGTTTTCACCCCATTTCATTTACCACAATATTGCTTATAGTTTTAAATGTCGCTGACTGTGAATTTGCATATATGCAGTAGTTATTTTTTAATCTTTACAGTCAAGTCAAAAAAGTAATAACGATACGTTGGACGGCTTTGACACAGCGCCAAGTGATAAGAATGATTTGCACTGACATGATGCCATCATTTTGTATTTTTTTTTTTTAAATTAATCACGTGGAACAAGTAAGTACATTTTGATCACACTTTCTATGAAATTAAAAATCGGGGCGCCAGATTTGGTGACACTTTTTGAAAGCTTCATCTATGGTCATGTATTCTCTTCTGTGTTGGTTTTAGGGTGTCATTATGTTATAATCTGAAGAGCTTTCCAAGGCCTTCAGGAGAAAAAAAAAGTCTGTGGTCAGCTAAAACCAATGTGTAAGCACCTTTATATGGACACCTCTTGAAAACACATAGTTATTTTCCAACACATTTTTTGCAACACCAGTTATGAATAAATTCAACCACTTTTTAACAGTTTATTTGCGGAGAAGGGAACGCTCACACCAATCAGTTAAAAAGATAATGGTTCACTAAGAATGAAGGACACACATTTTAGGACTTGCCATATATTTATTTATTTTTTTAACCTGTCACTCATTTTTGACATCATCGCTCAAGGAGATCCTTTAAGAAAAACAGCACGAAAACGTAAAATATTTTGCTTTTATTATTCCAGCTTCGCCTTCTCTTTCAAGGGGAGCAGAGTTATTCACATTCTCTTTGGGGAGACTGTCCATTTGACTGAACCAATAGAGGAGCTGAGGAATTGCTGCTTGTCATTAAACAAGACATATTTTAACGTTTTTGTATGTAACACATTAATTCTTTCTTTTCCTAGAATTCAAAATATTTCTTAACTTTATCTGTGTATGTTATCAGTGAGTGGCTTATTGCTTTTCATGGGCTTCACCGCATTAATTATTAACTTTGCTCGTGTGCGCACTCTTCAGCAACATGTTTTTGGAAGAACACGTCGTGGAAACCCGGCAATATTTCTTCAAAATTTCAGCATCCAGAAAGTGGATATCAGTTGTAAGGTTAAGATATCTTACTTTAGCTTCAATGGAAATCTGTTGTTACTCTTCTGTTTGAATAGTGAGGATTTTCGTTTTTCACGAGTCTTTTACCTCAGCTCCTCTCTCCAGTGCATTAGCCTTTTGGTTAATCACGTGTTGTGTTATCCTCCAGGAAGTGTGACCTAGATTGGCAATAGAAATGGTGTTTTGGACTTTCTAGAGAGAAAAAAAAGAAGGCTCCAGTATGCTAGGGAGCGATCCATATAGCCCCGAATCACTTTTAACATTCCCAATTGAAGGAGGACTTGCATGCACACAGCCGGGAAGCGGATCTGACACTCTAAAATCGGCTCAGGGATGCTCTTAGTGAATTTTCGCACATTAATGCTTTTAGAGCATTCACAAACATATGCACACGCAAACACGAGCCCGCGTGCACACACGCGCGCAAACACAGACACACCCGCAAACACACTTGCACTCATCCCTTGCTAATTCCTCTCTTCTCCTCCCTGTTTCGTCTCCTCTCCTCCCTCACCCTCCCTTCGCGGGCTGCCAAGCTAAGCCCAGAGCAGTTAAATAATCACTAAGGCGTCCAGCTGGCAGGGTATGCTGTAGTTTTTTTCCGAGAGGAGGGAATATAGCAGGGACGGCAGGACACAGCAGCGGCATGCCAATATGTATTGATATTGCGCTGACAAAATGTGTTTGTGTCTGTTTGTGTGCACTCAGGGAAAGTGGAGTGGGGAATTGTTAGTGTGTCATGCTTCATTTGAAGAGGCCCGTTTTATTGGCAAGGTGTTTTGATGAAGTTTTCAAGGCTTTCCTCTGACTCAGAAAGAGATCATTCCAACGGCACAACCGGACACTAAGGACCTAACTGCTGGTGAAAAGGAAAAACTCTGTGCTAAAAAAGCCTCACTTTAGTTAGAACTTTTAGGAGTGCGTGTGTTTGAATTTAGAGTTCCCTATTCCTGTTTGTTAGTACAACAATTTGTCCCTTCAAGTGGGAGAAGTAAAAAAATAAAAATAAAATAGTCAACGTGAACTCTCAGAAATTATATCTTCAACCTGATGTAATAATTTGCAATTCTTACACTGCCCTACCGCATTCCCTTAACGTCAGGTCAATTTTTATTTTTTATTTTTTTGCCTTTTAGTTTATCTTCATCAAGCCACTCTGCAATGCGGCAAATTACAATTGTGGACCAAATGTTGCTGATAACAAGCGGAGAATGACCCACTAAAATAACAATTTAGCTGAAAGTGTTCCTCCCAATTTCATAATTTTGGCCTTCAGAGCAGGAGGGTTAAGTTATTTTCTATAACGGTAAACCGGCTTTTGGAGCTTAATACCTGCAGTATCTGCCAGTGAAAGCAACTAAAGCAAGAAAAGCGTAAATCCAGGCTGCTGAGTTTGGAACCAGACACACACACACACACACACACACACACACACACATGCATGCGCTCGCAGAAATCTTACATTTGAGCATTCCTTCCAGCTCAACATAGTTGCAGGTACCTAAATACAATATTGGCCCACGGGTCATATCTGCAAATACGAGCACTTCAAAGGAGCTCATGGCTACTGGGTTCTTTGGCTCGCTCACTCACACACACACACACACACTTTGACACACTCCCATCTTGAGTTTAATCCATGTATTTTTAAAGCTGACTTTCCATCGTGTGTTTGGGTCTAGGTAATGTGTCAGTAACTTTATCTCTCCTGAAATAGCAGGAAATACCCAAAGGCCTAGTGGAGTCTTTTAACGTGCGGCTCTTCGCTGCAGTGCTGATTTATGCTACTTACTTAGCGAAGACAGGAGGTGGTAAGTAAATCAATCAAACAATCAGTCAGCCATTTAGTGTGTCGGTCGGTCTGTCAGTCAATCATTCTCTCTGTCATGTATTACCCTCTCTCTTCCTCTCTCCCAGTCTCTCTCCTTCTCCATATTTCCGTCTATCTCACCACCCCGTATGCATACATGCACCCACACTCACACACACACACACACACACACACACACACATACCAAACGGGGTGTAACAAGCAGCAGGGATTTTTGATGGCAGCTATTTTTAGCAGGTTGTATCTCGGTGGGTTTGGTAATTTTCTCTCCTCAGTAACAGTTACCATGCAGAGACTGTTGTTATGAGGAGCAGTCCGAGGCGGCCAATCATCTGCCTTCCTGCATGATGGATGGGCAGACAAGGCATTTGGCATGTTGGCACTGAAAGAGAGAAGGAAAGAGGTTGAGAGAGAGTGGCCGGGAGATTGAGGCAGGTGACGAAAAACAAAGACCGCTGTGTTTGTTTGCCCATTAGAACACCTGCGCACACGGCGATGCACACTGTGTACATGTGAATGGAAGAGAATATTTATACATGTGGTAACAACAGATATGCCTTAATGTGTGCACAAACACATACGGTAGTAGGCACATAAAACATCTGCATCTGTGGATGATCCATGAATTATATCGACTGGGATCTCTGATTTCACAGTACTGAAACCAACAAATGAAATGATTTCAAAGTCGTGTTTGCAATGTCACACTTCTATCATCATGTTCAGTCTCTATTGATTGATAATAAAGAAGATTACACCAATCAGCCACACTATTACAACCACTAACAGGAGAAGTCGATAACATTGACCATCTTGGGACAATTCAATGTTCTACTTGGAAACTTTTGGACCTTAGGTTACTTAGACATGTTCCACCCTCCTAGACCAGATAAGGCACCCCCACCCCCCAGCAATGACACTCATCCCCTGCTGAGCCACCCCCTGCAGGTGGCAGACACACACAGGAACAACAAAAAAACTGTGAGATGCACTGGAGCAAGGCTGATCCATAGAGCCCCCTCCCCTCAAAGTCCCCAAAGTCCCCCACTAACAACATCCTGTTACCAGACACCACAGGACACCCTCAGAAGACTCATGTCCATTCTCTGATGAGTCACAACTGTTTTGGAGGCACAAGAGTGATATACACAATATTAGGAAGGTGGTCATAATGTTGTGGCTAATTTGTATACATTTGCAGTTTTTTTCTTTTGTTTTGGGTGTGTGCAAACCGTAACGGTTCAAATATGCAGCAAAATACAAAGAAAAGAAAACAGTCAGCTATAATCTCGGCAATACCTGTGCTGCTGACTGTGTTAATGTTTTACGCTGACTCTGCGAAATTCAGAAACTCTATTGGGCTGCCAGCAAACAAACGAGCAATATTAATAAAGAGCAAAAACAAAGCAGAGGGGAAAAACAGCTTACCAGTTTTAAGCATTTTCTTTGAAAAACAAACACCTTTTCCTAACATAATGTTAGGAAGCTAGCGTAATTACATATTTCAGACTAATCCGCACGCTACTGTGAACGGAAACACCATAGCGTTACTGGTAAACAGAGGGGACTTATGAAATCGTAAGAAATGATACAGACCTGTTCTCAAACAAAGAGGTTTTGCTGATGCAGATTTAGCCAACCTGGTAGGACCAGTAGCTGATGGTACCCTATGAAGTGTTAGTCAGCTTTAAAGACTAATTGCAAGCTGTAATAGGCATTGTTTGATTTCACAAAATTGAGAATGGTGGAGGTGAATTTAAGATTACAGGATTATATATGGCAATTAGGGTTGCACTCACACATGGCCAGTTATCAGGCCGAGACACAAATGACTCACACTATTGCTCACACTAGCCATAGAATTCAGACTTTGTGGGAAAAGCATGGCGCGGGTTGCCTAGTGTGAGAGCACCCTTAGATTTCTATGTAATTTCAGAATATGTCTGAGGAAAATGTTGATTTTGGCCAATGGCCTTGTCCGTCTGTTATGCTTTTGTGTTTCCTATGTTAAGCTTCCCATGGTTCGCTTGTTAAACTGCCTTAGCAGCTTCTAGATTGCTACCAGGGATACGTTTCTGATTGCCCCATTTGGTTAAAGCTTGTAACTAAATGTGACGGTAGTAGAAAAAAAAGTGATTCCTGAAGAGGTATTTCCGATAGTGTGTTAGCATCTATTCTTATTCCTCATTACTCATTTATTAGCTCGCTCTACCTGTACCAGTCAGCAGTTAGCAGGGCCCTGAACCACTATCTTGACTGTTAGTGAACGTCTCTGCTGGGAGAGATGTTAAAAGGAATATTTCTAGGTGACCTACACTTGTTATATTGGCTCAGGCACATTTTCCAACATGTGAATAGGGTGTATTCAAGATGAAACAGTATGCTACAGAAGATACCGTTGCATCACAAACCGTGCTGTCTCTGTGGCTCCTCTCTTTGCTGCGTTTTAAGACATCACATCTTCCCTTAATTTCAGACAGCTGTTGCCACAGTGACTGCTGTTTAGTTGAAGTCACGTTGTCTGGTTTTAAAGCCCTTGTTAATGGATAGATATACATTCTCTTGTCTCACCCAGGAAGGAGTCAGAAACAGGTACATGCTAAAAGCTGTGCTACTACAATTTGAACATCATTTCCTAAAATTACTATCCAGCGCTGAACAACATGTTGTTGCTGTTTCTTCTCTCCCCCTGACTCTCAAATGGATTTGTAGAGCTGGCTAGGGTAAACTTTTGATAGACAGAGTTGCCCATGGAAAAGGGAGTGTAAACTGAAAAGCAGAAAACAGAGAATCAGAGAGAGGCAACCAAAGCTGGTAATTTGTGAGAAACAAATATTTGGTTGTTGTCCAGTGATAGAAGATAGAAGGTGACTTTCTGCCTTTGTGACAATTGGGGAGGTGGGAGAAAGAAGGGACAAGGCATGAGAAGAAAAAAACAAAAAAAACAACGGTGAATGAAAACAAGCCAGAATAGAAGAGCATGTCATGACAGAACAAGTGCTGTTTATTATCTTATTGTCACTCTCTCCTTTACACACAACGTCTTAAGCAAGTGAAACAGCTCTGCAGGTGTTGTGCATCTTCAGCTACGTTAATTTATTCATTCTATCATTTGCTTTACCTGTTTTTATCTTATAAGAGGGCCTTAAGTCTATTCCAGCTCATTCTGACTGGATCCCAGAGACATCATTGTGTTGCTGCTCTGGCTCTGCCTGTTCTGGCCCGGTGGTTGTTTGTCTGTCTTCCTAATGGTTTCCTGGTGTGCTACTCTTCAGGCGGAGATCGGAGCACCTGAGGCCAGAGCTCCACAAGATTACTAGAGGATTGTTACTTGTGCTGTTTTTCATGTTTTTTTGAGTTGTTCCTGTGTGTCAGGCGGCATCCTGCTGGATATGGCTGCTGCCATCAAGGAGAGTCATTGCTATGTGTTGGGGGTTGCCTGGTCTGGTCCAGGTGGGTGGTACATGTCTAAGTAACATCCACATGAATACCAGATCCAAAAGTCTGAAGATACAGCAGGATAATCAAAAAGTCAAAGAAAAACACAAGAACTTAGAAAACCTGGCATGGCACAAAAAAAAAACAAAACAAAAAAAAAACAACAACAACAACACAGAGACAGGATGTAGACAAAAACCAGAAGACAAAGACTATGGGGACAAAAGACTAACAACACAACATTGAACAAAGTGAAGAGCAGGGCTATATATACACAAAGGGGCAGGGGGATGACGAGACACAGGTGAGACAAATCAGGGAAATCACATGGGGAGAAACCAATAAGCAATCCAGGGACAACACGAGGAAGCACAACAGACAGGAAATCAAGAAACTTCACAAAATAAAACAGGAAACTCAAAACATAATAACGAATACAAGACAAAGACACAGAACCATGACACATATAAATATAGCAAATACATCTGATTTCATTTGATTTAAATGTCCATCCAGAATGTTCTTACAAACCATTCAGTCAAACCTAGGTAAGGCTCTTGAACTTCGGAAGTATTTGTCGATAGGACTGCTGATTTTCAGTCCTTCCATTGCAAATCAATCTCTTAATGACCACTATGGATAGGAGAAGTGATTACAGAATGCAACAACTTTAGGTTGTGCATATGGGTACCTGTTTCAAGTCTTGACAAATTGTCAAGTCTTAACACCTTCATGATGACAGCTTCCTCAATTTTAGACTCCAGCTGGACTTCTGAAAGTAAGTGATGACTGTAAATAATTTACTTACTTCAAGAACAAATTCCCAGACAATCACTCTCTTTATCTGCCACTTCATTGGATTTCAAAGTCACTACAAACACATATCAAAATGCTATAGCACCACATCAATCTCTACCTTCGTTTGGCTCAACTCAAACAGCAGACATTAATGCGAATGTGTGCTAAAGGAACGTAGAACCTCTGAAAAGGTGTTAAAATTGCCAGTGGTATGCTCTAAGGCACTAAGGTCTCTGCTAGGATTCCTGGCTCAGAAGGAAACAATACTGATAAATGAATTGGCACCATTACCAACATACATGGCAGAAGGAATATATGAATTTACACCAACCGGTCAAACGTGTGGACACATCTTCTGATTGAACTGAATGTGAAGCTGTGTGTCCAAATGTATGACTGGTAGTGTATATACAGGCTGAATGTGCACACCGCATTATACTCTACTGTCTTACAATAGTGGTTGTACTGTGCTGCAATATAGTCAGTCAGTCAACAGTGTCGGGTCAATTAAATGCATTGAAGCAGCCTACTGTAGCCAGGAGGTTGCAGCTGAACAGAGTGAAAGCCATGTAGACATAATTGTGATGGTTAGAGAATGTGGATATATAATTTCTGGCTAAATCCCAGTTGGGAAATGGTAATAGAAAGCTAATTTGTTAGTGACAGCAGAGATTAACATTAATGAATCGACCAACTTAACAACTCTGTTGTCATCTTCAACTGTCATTTTGGAATAACAGCTTAAAACTGATTCTCTGGTTTGCAGCAATGACAGAAAATAGTTTTTGTCAAGACATCTGAACATCACAGCTGAACTAATATAGAAAATACATTCCTCTCAGATATTAAAGCTTACAGATATTTTTGTTAGGAATGCTAAAGCAATCTGAGGAGTATTATAAATTAGATACCCAGTTCACATAGAGCACTTGAGATCTAATGATATAACAAACTCTGAAATTGAATTCTCATCTCATCTACTACTACTTATCCTCACTACTGTTGCGGGGGTTGCTGGAGCCTATCCCAGCTGTCATCGGCCGAGAGCCAGGGTACACCCTGGACAGGTCGACAGCCTATCGCAGGGCCAACACTCACACCTAGGGTCAATTTAGGGTCACCAATTAGTCTAACGAGCATGTCTTTGAAGGTGGGAGGAAACCAGAGCACCCGGAGACAACACACTCAGACACAGGGAGAACATGCAAACTCCACCCAGAAAGGCCCGAGCTGGATTCGAACCTGGACCTCCTTGCTGGGAGGCATCAGTGCTAAGCGCTGAGGCAATGTGACAAACAAACATTTCAGCAGTGCTTTACTCATCACTTCTGACTTTGTACACATTTTCAAACAATTGCTTAAACCGGTTGTTGTGCTACCTTCATGTTTCTGCCCCTTCTGAAAATGTGTCACCCCACGTGGCGCAAACATGCACAACAAGAATGGATTACCTGCATCCAGAGATAGGCATGGTTATTAGAAGCTTATATTTTCCTTTAGAACAAATTGTCAAACATTTCCACAACCCTTCTTCACTTTTAATCGGAGTGAAAAGCCCTTGTTACTGGACTATTCAAATTGTTAATAAAATATTAGCGTCCATGCAGATGCAGTATTCGGTAGCTGATGTGCAACACCAGCCACCAGTTTGAACCTATTCACCTGAAAGTTTTTTACTCTTTTCTACAGATACCAAAACTATGAAGTGACGTATACATACTGTAAGTAAAATATGAATCACATGAATATGCTTTCTGTCAACAGGGTTTTTTGTTGTTGTTGATCTTTTTGGGTCAGTCACTAAGTAGTTTAAAGCTCAAATCTGTGATTAACTGTGATTAACTGGCTATCATGAGGATCGCCCCAGGAAAGGAAGATGGCCTCAGCTGCATGAGGTCAAAATATTTACACAGTCAGAAATCACCAATGAAAGGCTTCTTTGATTAAAGCCTAATTGCCAGACTAATACATTTCGGAAGCAGCTGTGAGGAGGAGGCTGCTGAATAGCAGCACTACTCAGGGAGTCCATTAAGAAGAAAACGGACATTAGTCCGGCGGAATCCTGAATTTTAACCATTTTCGGTTCTAACTGGTGTGTTTCTGTGAGATGGGTAGATGGTGAACAGATTGTATCTGCATGTGTGGGTCCTGTTGTGAAGCACAGAGGAGGAGGTGTGATGGTGTGGAGGAGCTTTCATGATGACATTCTTGGCACATTGGACTTGCTTGCACTGCAATGTGAAGGAAGGGCAGGCAACAACTGCTCAACATACTCTGTATAAAAACCTTTGTGATACACATACATACACAACGTTTATATACAAAGATCATAGCATAAGATATTTGTTGTGTATAGAACTACTAAAATGAGGCTCTTTTGAAGTGGGAGTATCAAAGCTAAGCTTCTTCAGACAGTTGCTAGTGCAGTGACTTTAACTCCACTGTACATCCATTGAAACTCTTTGCGTTTACACTTTTAGCACACAAAAACTTCTTAGCATCTGAGAATATGAGATGAGGCAGGAGTGCTTCCATTGGAACAGTCTCCAGTGTGAGGCGAGGATGTCGGTGGTATTACTGGGTGCAGTTTCATCTGCTCAAAGCAGGCTATTGTAACCCTCTGGAACTACCCTTTAGCTTCACTGAGGGGTGTGATGAGCGTCAGAACAGACAGGCAAGTATGTTCCTAAAAAAAAATCTCAGGTCAAACCACGGGATGGTAGTCTCTTATAATGTCACAGGAAGATTCTTGATTTTTCACAGGCGTTAGCCCTGTTACCCAAGGGGATGGTTCTTTCCTGGTTTTCTTGGCAAATCACACAATATTCAGAGGAGCTAAGGTGATATTTCCTGGCAACCTCGCTGGGTCATGGTGACACAGTGGCATCATTTGAAATGGTGTATAACTAACATATTTCCATAAAAGTTGATATGTGCTGTATGTATGGTTGTTCCTGAGGATTAATGATGATCCTCCCCTGAGAGGGTACATGTTCTCACCTGATTCCCCAGGTTCTGCTGTGCACGTTTCCTTCTTGGGGAAGGGTGATGCAACTGCTTCACAGGATAAGAACGCAGTGGCTGTCAGTCATTTTTTATCACTCCTGGTGGTTATTGTTTCAGTTAATTTGGGAACATAGCTCAGGCCTTAGAGCTCAGCTGGCTTTTTCTGGATGAGCTGACACACTGCGTGGATTAAGCTTGATTTAAACAAAGATTGGGTCACCAATGACTCATTTTAGGACTGGGCAGAATTTGATTTAACGTCGTGCTGAATGTTTTCAAATTTCCTGTGATTTCTTCAAGTATTTTCAGTATTGTATGGTTAGTGAATTTGCAGTTTAAGGATCCTGATTTTTACCATTTCATATTAGTGGAGCAGTATTTTGCAATAGTATTGTGGCTGAAGAACACTGATCTGCACCTTAAACCATCTGTGGCTTAGCACTTTCTCCTCTTCGCTTTCTCATTTTGTCGGAATAACATTTCCACGTCAATAAACAATATTGGAACAGCCACTGGACTAAACCGGCCAGAAAATTCAGTGTGACGCTGATAAGTTGGACTGAACAGCATGAGCCTAAAAGTGGCAGGTTCTGGATCTGCAGAAAGCCTGATTATAATATGTAGTCTGAGTTAACATAAGGTAAGTTATTAAAGAAAACGTACAGTTCCTGCCCAGCTTTATGCGCCCACCCTGCAGTTTCACCTCATGATTGGGCAATAAGTGAACCCGTCTGTCTCGGGGCACCATGGGAGGAGATCAGCTCACCTCTAATGAGGCTCATTAGAGGATGACACATGCACTCACAGACCCGGAATAATTAGATGACTACCTCCTATTGTTGGCTGAATTTTATATTGGTAATGCTATCAACTAATAAGCAATGACATCACTGCTCTAATTTTTCTCTATTAGCCTAATCGTGTAGATATACACTGATCAGGCAAAGTATTAAAAAGTATTGGGACAGGAGAATTCAATAACATTGCCCATCTTGTGACAATACAATGTTCAGGCACCTCCACCCCATAGCAGCCATCCCCAGCATCCCAAACTGATCAAGTATCTGTGGGATGATCCACTGAGACCCCTCCCCTCAACTCATAGGATCCAAAGACTCCCATTAACAAGGTTGTGTTACCAGACAACACAGGACACCCTCAGAAGACCCATGTCCATTCTCTGATGAGTCACAACTGTTTTGGAGGCACAATAGAGACACACAATTTTAAGAAGATGGTAATATTGTTGTGGCTGATAAGTATATACAGATCAGCAGCCAGAGGCATTCACTTATTTTACTTCTCAGTGTAAACATTTCTGCAGAAAAGAAACAAAAAGTTACTTGTTACCAAAAATCTTTATGTCAAATAAATCAGTGTGCATGGTAAGTATTTGCAACGTATAGACAGAAGATGTAGCTACACAAACGTGGTATGTTCACACACTACTTGTTATCACTGGAGACACACACATACTTTGCCTGTCTATCTCGCCTACTCTCTCCCTCTCCCTCTCTCTGGAGTTCAGGTATAACAACACATTTCCAAAACTGACATTTAATCCAAGCAAACAAATCACCATGGAGATCCCCCATCCATCCATAATCCGCAATGTATTTATTTATGGTCACATACACACACTGACACCCGCACGCTCACACACATACACATGCACACAGTCACAGTCATATTACAGAGCATCCCTCTCAGAGCCCATCCAGACTGTCAGGGGAATATGCTTATTTGTGATTTTACTGGAGAAAACGGTGTCCTCCATTTCCATTATTGGCACCATCCCATAGCCTCCTGGGGTTGTGGGGAAAGATGTACCGGGACGTGCGTGTTGGGCGAGGTGGTGGTGGTGGTGGTGTGTGTGTGTGTGTGTGTGTGTAGTTAGAGTGGTGCAGGTAATTCCTATCTCTCTGTTGAATTTATGGAGATTGATTCGCCTGCCAAAGTGACATGGCTGAATATTACTGTCGTTATTAGCATGTTCTTCATGGAGTTAAGCATTAAGCTGGCATTTTGCGAGTTTGTTTGCGCGTATATTTTGGTTCCTGGGTAACGTAGGGGTGGGCAATGGATAAAGAGAGGGTGAGTGAGAGCAAAAGAGAGACGAGAGAGAGTGAGAGAGAGCCAGTGCCCTAAAAAAAAAGAAAAAGGAAAAAAAAAAGGAAGTTTTCTGACAAGCTAAGCCGACTTAAAATGCTTACCAGGGGCCATATTGAATAAAGATGATGGGTTTAGCTAGGCAGGGGGTGGGATGCGAGGCTGAACTGGAGGCTGTGTGGGAAAAGGGTTACGCCAGGGACAAGAAGTGGGGTATATACAAATCTGTGCGCTGCTTCGGGCTTTCCTGAAGTTGGTTAAAGAGAGTAAGAGAATGCATTTAACTTGGTTATTAGAAATGCAAGTAGACACCCTGATACTTCATTTAAACGTTTGTTTTCACTGAGAGAGACGCCGTTGTCTGGAGCTCCGTTATTAGCATAATTCCAGAAAAATTAATTGAAGTCAGCTATTAATTTGTGTACTTACTCTTTTGTTCTTCTTCTTCTTTTTATTTTTTTTGCAAGCACACAAATACAACAGAAGGAGAGGGAGAGCGGAAAGGGAGACGGAGAAAGAGAGACAAAAAGTTGAGGCCTCAGTGGGCTGCACTGACTCTAATGATTTCCGACCTCTACCGTACAAACAGCCAGATTTCCAATCCTCCGTGTTCCTCTCTTCTCTCTCCTCTCCCTCCATTGTCTCGAGGGCATTGCTTCACACCATTATTCGGGTGGAATTAGCTTTTACCACCATCTTCCACTATTTGAACCCACTCACCTCTTGTGTTATCTGTTCCTTACTTCTCGTTTTTTTTGTCTGTTCCCTCTCTTTTCCTTTCCTCCCTCCTCCACCCTCGTTTTGTTTCTCCATCTCCTCGTTTCTAATCTCCTCCTCCTTATTTTCATCTTTCATTTCCTCTCCCTCTCTTATCTGCTTTCTGATTATCTCCTGTACTCCCTTTGTTTTCTCCTTTCCTCCGCTCGAGTTTCCCATCCCCTTGTTTGTAATCTCTTCCTTCTTTTCATTTTCTATTTCCTCTATTCCTCTATTTTCTCCTCTCCACCACGCTCTTCACATTTCCTTTTCATTTGTCTTTTTTTTTTCTCCTCTCCGCTTTCCGCCTCGCTTTCTTCCCGTTTCCCTTTCTTTTCTTATGGCAGTTCTGATTCGCTTCCCTATTTCTTTCTTCTCCTCTCCCCCTTACTCGTGTTTTCTGCCTCTCCTCCACTCCTCTCTCAGACTCCCCTGTTCCCTCCATTTAGCCCTGCAGGCTTCGGATGCTGAGGGAGAAGCAGACCACAGCAGTGTCCATCTCCATCTCTCTCCCCAGACATCTCTCCTCCTCATCTCCTCCCCCTTCTTCCCTGCCCCCCTCCCTCCTTTTACTACTTCCCTGTGTGTCCAGAGGGTGTCAGCCAGCAGCGGTTACTCCCGTCTGTCCTGCTGACCACCAGGCCATGCTGCGGCACCGACACTGATCTGATGTGACAGCTCTCTCATTATTTAAAGCCAGAGTCGCTCTGTGTGCGAGCGTGTTTGTGTGCGAGCGTGTTTGGAGTGGGTGTATGCTGAATGGGCAATAGGGTGCGAGTGTGTAACTTCCAGTCTGACTGCCTATGTGTGTCTTTGCCCTTCTTTTCCAAGGGCCAATGAGGAGAGAGGAGCACAGGGCTAATGAAGTGAGCATTTGATTGGGAGCCAGAGAACCGCGTCAGTGTTAAAAGGAAAGAACGAGAAGGAGACGTTGATGGTCTTGTTTGGCCAGGACAAGAAAGTCTTTTTTTTTTCTTTTTTTTTTTTTCATTGCAGCAAACTGGAGTCAAGAAAGAGGAAACAATCTTAAAAACATCCAACTTAAATTATTCGCAGCGTGCCATTTCTATGCTGCTTTCCTCTGTCTTTCTGGTGAAGACTCCAACCAGTCATTTCGCTTATCTGAAAACTTGGTTGCCAGGAGAGCAGCTCAGTGTGCATCAGAATTGCAGGTGGCTAATTGTCCACAGCGCATTAAGTCGTCAACTATCACCCTATCAGTGTAACCTAGTAATACCAACTGTTCGTATAAGTATTGTCTGCTTAGCAGCTGTTGGAACTTTGGAAAGTGGCTAAATTGGAAATTTAAGCATACCTCGCCTCACTTCTTGTGAATTGCATACCATGACAGCAGCACAAGTGTCCACTTTTCAAAGTAGAAGCTAAGTGGGCACTTAATCAGGTCCCAAGAGGATGAGTTAGTGTGAGGCTGAACTTCACATACACACCCTGAACACACACATAAACACACACACATGTATGCACACGCACACACACACGCTCTCTCTTTCCGTGCCTCTCCTCCCACTCTGTCTGTTTCTCCTACACTCATATATTCTCACTCACAGCTCAAACAAAGAGCATTTGACTTTTGACTTCTATTTGGCCGCCAACCACCAGGTCCAATAAAAAATCCTAATAAATATCGGCCACATGCACAAACACAGGTACACGCACATGCGCGCGCACACACACATATAGAGTTAGAAGCACTGGCTTCATTTACCGCAGCACTGTAGCTCTTCGATGCCCAAGGCTAAAAACCTAAATTGAAGTGACCCTGAGTCAGCTAAGGCAAACCTTAGAGAGGAGGGGAAAAGTGGAAGAGGAGAAAAAGAGGAAGAAATGAAAGAGAGAATCAAATAGTAAATGCTATGAAGACTACGGCATCAGATACAGAATGTCAACAAGCTGCTGGGATTGGCTGCTACTCTCCACTTTGAAGCTTCTCCTGGATTTTTCATAACAAGTTTAAAATGACATGAATAGACGTGACAAATGACCAAATAAGTCTTGTAGAATCTGTGCTCTCACACACATGCATACATGTTTTTTGTCACACACACACACACACACACACACACACACACACACACACACACACACACACACACACACACACACACACCACACACACTTACTGACATATTCTCCGACCAGGCTATCCCCATGGCTATAAGAGGCACTATAACCACCTGTGGCCTGTGGATGTAATGAGGTTAGAGAGAGCGCAAGGTTCTCCTCGGGCTTTAATAGTGGTTTCTGTCTCTTCTGGTGTGTGTGTGCGTGCCTGTGTGTACGTGCGATAGAGGTGGTGGGTGTGGTGGTGGGGGTGGAGTTGTGCCCCTCTCCAGGCTGTAATACATGGTGGACTATTTCAAACCATGCCCCTGTATCTGTCTCCATTCATATTGGCGGCTGGCTACCTGAGGGCTGCTGGGGCCCTCTGACAGATATTAAAGGAAGGAAGTCCGCCAGTAGCACTTCTGTGTGAGAGAAACACAATTGGAGGCATGACTTTATTGTCTTAAAGGTGCAGTTCAGCTAAAAGAAGAGTCAAGAGGCAGGCTGGAAACATTGTTAAATGAATAAATGGTCGGTGGAGGCCTGACTTTATTGCAGATTTATTGCCAGTTCATTCAGTATCTTGTCGTAGAAAGAAGGATCGGCTGGAGAAAAAACACAGCAATCATTTATTGTTATACAGGTCCGGGAAAGCTCAAATGAAAGCAGAGAGGCAGGCTGCAAGTGGGGCAAGTTGCAAATGCAAAGAAGGATTGATGGGAAGAAGTCAAACGAAGACAGGGAGGAAGACACTACTTTACACTGGGGTGTTTGTTTCTCTAAATCAAGGCACGATGAAGGAGGACAACACTATATTTCTGGACTGAAGAATCACAGACAGTGCCTATCTTTTTAAACTGTCTGGTGTCAACTGAGCATCAGCTCAGCACACTAAATCAAAGAGAACACAAAATCTTTGTAAATATAAAACCATGTTGTCTTACAGGTTGATATATCATCTAGGTCATAGGTCTTCAACAGACATATTTCTTTAAATACACATCAACATGAATCCAACATATTTTAGTAAAGGGATAAGGGATAGCTTAATATTGAACGCAAAATAATATGTATTTATAAATAGCACTAGACCTAGACCAAGTTTAATATTGAACACATATAGTAGGTAGGGGGTCCATCTCTCCATAAGTTTGGGGTCCTTGACCTGAAACATGTTGAAGACCCTTGATCTAGGTAATGGTATATCTATAACAAAGGTGAAGAAAACGCTGAACGAGTTCAGTTTCTTTTGTGTTGCCAATGATTCTTAAACGTCAGAAACCCCTGAGTACTCCCCAGAAGATTCATAATGTCCAGAGAAAACTGACTCAAACCAATTCTTAGTTGACTGTTTATATGGCTGTGACTGGATTTCATAATGTGGCACTGGCAAACGTAATGGGGAAAAAACATAAACTGTAAATAAAGACTGACAATCCCAGAGGATTCCTAGAGAAACATTTCCGGAGCTAAGTTTGTCTTAGCTATCTATCTATCTATCTATCTATCTATCTATCTATCTATCTATCTATCTATCTATCTATCTATCTATCTATCTATCTATCTATCTATCTATCTATCTATCTATCTATCTATCTATCTATCTATCTATTACAGCTTGTGCATTCTTCAAAGGAATATTCATAATCCAAAAATGTCTTCCTCTGCCCCAAAAGCAAATGTTTTTGGCAGTGCACTACTAACCTCAGAATGAAAATTCTTGGAACAAACTGGTGCAGTTTGGGGGAATATTAGATTTCGACTGGCATTATGTCATTCCCACCGGCCCTTAGACCTAGATAACAAGTTAAAGAAAAAGGCTTTGACTTTTCTTAAAGACTCTGCATTGGGTGCCGGCTGTGTATTCTCTAGTGGAAATCTACATTCCATCAGTGAACAATATTGTGCACATGTTGGTCCAGCTCGGATTCTTTGCCCAGTTCAAGCCAATGCTAGAAAGTAATGTTCTGTCTGGATATCTTGAGTGTTTTGTTGCGCTCCTTTACCTGACACCAGCTCAAACTAAAAACACTCTTTGGCAGATTGCCACATTGGTCGTGTCCAGTATAATTTTCTCTGCTTGTTGGGAAAGGAAGAGCTCAGATGAGGATGTCATGAATTCAAGTGGGAAAGCTTTTAGGCCCACGAGTCAGATTACATGTTACACTGAACGTTGACAGCCTTGTTATGGTGATAGTGACACATTATAACCATCTTTCCATTTCTGTGGCTTTTACATTTGTGTCAGATGTCTTGGAAGCTGTGGCTAACTCCATCTCAAATGGCTTCTGAGGACCCATCTCATCTCTATCACACCTCTGAAAAGGCATTTTGTTGATCACACTCATGCTCTCTCACACACTATAGTGACGCACACCTGATTGTAGTTCACTGAAACAGCCTCAGGATCTTCTCAAAGTTTTCTGCTATTCCAGAGCATCGTCCATTTGCAGGTGTATTGATCACATTCTTCCCATGAGAATGCAAAACTTCCCATTCTTGACTCAGAATTTGAACTTATTCTGACCCAACACACACTTGACTAATCAGTATCATCGGTCCCTGGTGTGCAACCTATGAACATGAACCCAGAGGGGGAAGACTTTGAAAATACACCTTGAAAATAACCCAGTCAATAAAAGTCTCTGGGTAAAAATGACCTATGACATAAACTTGGCGTAAGAAGTTGGTACTGTGATTATACAACACAAGTAAAGATAATGATTGTCGAAGACAAAGAAAGACACTTGCACAGAGGTGCAGCAACAGCAGGCAGAAACAGATAAGAGTCCACCCTATGAGGTAGGGTTGCTGTGTTTCAAGTCACACAGACAATGGTTTTGATTGTCATTGGTTGATTATATTTTGTTTTTTCCACACTGTGCTTCTTTTCTGCCTGCCTCGTTAGATTCATGGAAATACCATGGTATGGGTTACATGTAGCCTTTTTAAATATTAGTCATGTGAGCCCTTGAAAATAGATTTCAAAATAAATGTGCCGACTTTTTGTGTGAATACATATACTTAGGATGCAGCCAAATCTGTGTGAGGATGTTTTCTCAATACTAAATATGCAAATTTCTCACTCGTTTACTGACTTGACCAGTTGGAGTCTTAAAACTCTGGAAGACATGAGGACATAGTAAAATCACTCTGCATTGATCAGCCATAACATTAAAACACACTGACAGGAGAAGCAAATAACACTGGCCATTTTGTGACAAAGTTCTGCTGGAAACCTTTGGACCAGCCACCCGTGTGGAGGTTACCACCAACCTAGACCAGACACCAAAAAATGTTCAGAAACAACTAAAAAAACACTAAGAAGAGCACAAGGTGTTGACTTAGGTGGCCTCCAAATTCACTAGATCCCAAACTGATCAAGTATCTGTGGGATTCACTGGAACAAGCCTGATACACAGAGGCCCCTCCCCTCAACCCATAGGACCCAAAGATCCCCACTAACAACATCCTGTTACCAGACACCACAGGACACCCTCAGAAGACCCATGTCCCTTCTCTGATGTGATGAGTAACAACTGTTTTGGAGGTGCAAGGAAGGTGGTCATAATGTTGTGCATGCATCCTCAACACAACAGTCAGAAAAGTTAAATATACTTTTGAGGCAGTGGCCTTTCACAAATGTTGCCGAGATTTTGCAGTTTTATTCATTCGTGGAGTGCTCTTAAAAGTCTGAATAACAGTTACAGAAAAAATCTTCTGCACCATTAAAAATTCCCTTCATGGACGCAAATACTTAAAGAAAGCTTCAAGGATTTGTCAGAGAAACAAGTTTAAAATAGACAGAAAAAAACAGGACACTATTAATGCAAATTACTAAATCAAGGGCAGTCAGTGCAAATGAATTATTAACACGTATTAATCCTTTTGTTAGCTGTTATGCTACGAATTTACTCAGCTGTCACAAGTTTGCTTAATTAACAGTTCACTGGTATAAGATTTTCTAATAAATTATTAAGGTTTTGTTTTGGTGGATAATCCTTTAATGGTTGCTGGGATGGTATTAATTGGAGACTTTTTCACTCTGCAGAATAGAGAGGAAAAATATAACAGTAATGGGATGCCATGTCATTGTTTCCAGATTGTATATGAGACACTAGCTGGGTTTACATGGAGCCAAATATTCTGATTACAATCAGTATAGAAACTCAAACCATGAACACATAAACACCTCATGGAATGAAAAGGCCTAAACCGAATGAAATTTCATTCGGTTTCACAGGGGTAGAATATTCCTTTTCCCAAACCGATCAAAAGTCGTGTAAACGGTGAATCGGAATGAAGTCAGGCTTTGTTCTTCAGGCTCTGTCTTGATGTAAATGCGCAGTGACGTTCAAGTGACGTTTCCTCCACTGCTCTGTGGTGCAGCAGAGATCTTGTGTTTAATAACTAACTCTGAAAGAACTAGACATTATCGCACACTTAGACAGCAGAAAAATAGAAATATTTGAACTGTTTAAAAAGGTCCATCAAAAATTCACTGAAGCCAGGATAGACCAAAGTGTGGAACAAATTCAGAACCGATGGAAAAACATTGAAGACTGGCTACTAAACAACACAATACCCAAAGTGGATGTGACCCCACAAACTTTCCGAAACAAGCTGTTACTTTAAAAATAAAAATGTAACAACAATAGCAACTACTATACTGATTAGACGAGAGATCAGTCACATGATTATTTTATAGGATTTAGATTATCCAGATCCACACTCCATTTCAGCAGGTGGTGGTAATGCACCTGAAAGTTGTTTAGGCAACTGCCATTCAAAAGAAGAAGAAGAATGGGAGTTTTTTTTATTTAATTTTTTTTTTTATCAATCTGCGCATGTCACACATCTGTAAAACGGTCGTTAAGATTAAAAGTAGTGGTGCATGTAAACATCAGATCAGAACAGACACACATGTAAACAGCTGACCTGAAACCTTCAATCGGAATGAGAAAAAAGTCTCCATGTAAACCATTGAGATGAAACTGAATGAAAGCAGCACTTGAAGAATTTGAAGGTCTAAAGCCAACAGAGTCAGATCAATGTGCAACTCACTTTAAGTCTAATTCAACCTTCTGCTTGTTTCTGTCACCTATTCTAATCAGGTTATAAACAGCTGAGCATGCTCACACACATGTACACAGAAATAGAATAAAAGATTGGCACTCATATGCAGAAGTCTTACTGTACGCAGCAAACGCACACACAAAATGTTTGGGTGACAAACGGTGGGACTCTGAAAATTACTAGTGAGATCCATCCTGAGCCCAGCAGCCAACACCGGAGATCAATAATAATTTATTGGTAACTTTCTTTCTTTCTTTTTTTTTCCAGTTCTGCGCTTTGGAGTCTGCACAGAAGAAAGAGTGTGTGTGGCCTTGGAAGTTGATTAAAAACAGGTGCAGTGACAATCACATCAAAGTGATGGAAGCCTTGTGTGAATGTGTGGCTTATATTGTGTGTGTGCGTGTGTGTGTGTGTGTGTGTGTGTGAGCGCAGGAGTGCGGAGTGTGTGCGTCAATGGCTATTGATTGTTGATCATAATTCTCCAGGTGCAGCCTGGGCCTCTCCATCACAACAATTCACAGGAGCCTGCATTGACTTATGGGTTGCAAACTTCTGTCAGCACTAACATGCTCTAAATAACAGAACAGAGGGGGCTGATGGATGGCTTTCGGGAGAGATGGAGCAGGAGGAGAGGGGAGAAGGAGAGGAAATCCATTCCATAGAAGTTCATTTCAATCTCCAGCAGATTCCAGCGGTAACCCAGTGTGAGCTGTAACATTGCTCAGTCATTGTGGGGGGACTCACGGCTCGCTTTGCTCCCACCGCCAGCCCTCACCCCTCTGCCGTTGCCTTGCGTTGTAGCGCCCTCCATTGATCATGTCCGGGACTGCAGGGATGAAACAGCAGAATTTAGAGCCACCCCGCTGACAGCGGTTCATTTTTCCTGCAACGAATCAAACCCCGAATGTAGTGAGGTGACTCCATGGTGTTGCTAAGGAAACGCAGAGGCATTATTACACACATTATCAGCCCGACGACCAGAACCCCTGAGGCAGTTCACAGACACTGTGGCAGTTTTTTTTTTTTTTTTTTTTTTTTTACTGGGACTGTCGGGAAGAGAAAAGAGGAAGGAAGGGAAGGAAAAAGAGGTGCTTGTCAGAGACTATGAGGGAAGAAATGAAAAGGACAGACAGACGAGAAAAATTGTTAATATAGGCCGACAAGTGAGGGACTGTGAGAAAGACAGCTGGACAGGGCATTAGACATTAAGATGGGAGATAAAAATAAGACAATTATGGAGGGGGGGATTTTTTTTTCAAACAGCCAGATGGAAGACACACATTCCAATAGACAGACGAACAAACGAAGGAGGACAGGCAGATGAACAGACAGGCCAACAAACACATAGTCTATTTGTCAGATTGCCTGTCCATCTAAGAGGGCAAAATGAATCCGTAACCCATCAAGCATCCTTCCATGGTCAACAGACATGCAATCCTCTAGCCACCTGGTCGGATTAAACTGTGTACTGGTTGTGATTAGCACGCAACACACACACACACACACACAAAATCTTACTTGAGTGTACGCGCACTTCCTGTTTTGTTTAACTACCACACGACGGCTCACAATCTGCCTTCGCATCCCGTGCCCTCACGTGTGCACGCGTTTTTTTTCCTTTTTCTTTTTTTTTTCCAGCATTTACAGTAGGTGTGTGATGAATACACTATTTAGGGCCGTGTGATTGGAGGAATATATAACAAAAGGTCACGCTGTCAGAAAAACAGTGAAGCTCACAGAGCCCACAGCGCTGCGAGAATACCAAAGATGCTCCGCTGGCATCACGCAGTCTGCGCATGCTTGTGTGCGCAGACACCTACAGGTTTTAATGTCTGTTTACTATGCCGGGTGTGCTTTAATATGAGCGCAAGGCAAAGGAAGAAAAGACACACGCGCTGTCTTTTTTCGCGTATACAAAGGACGCACACACACACACAAACACACACACACGCCGCCTGTGTTTACTCTAACTGTGAGCAAATCGATTAACATGCTCCACATGTAAACGGGTGGATAGTGAGGGAGAGAGGAGATGAAAGAGGAGAGGGGCAGTTAACACAGCTATTTCTGATAAATGCATAGACGCCTTATTATTTCCTTAATGAAAAAGAATGATTCCCTACGATCCACTTTCTCTCGGCCCTTTCTTTCTCTGCCCTGACCTGATGAAAGTTTCAGCTGCTCTCCTTCTTACCTGCCTGCATCTTTTACTCAGCTGTTCTTGTGCGGTTTATCCCACTCTTCTCCACTTCAGCCTAATTTCTCCTCTGCTCCCATCTTTCCCTCTTATTGCACCCAACATCTTTTTTGTTTGGCTAGTTGTGATTGTCCTTTATTCCACTTCTCATGCTTCCACCTTTTATCTCCCTTTCTCTCCACTTTCCTCTCTTTCTTCTTTATCGCTCCGGCCTCCCACTACCCCTCCTCCCTCTCTCAGCCGTCCCTCCTCTCCTCCCACCATCCATGTCACAGGGTATCATGCCTAATTAGCCAGTGGTGGATCTGGATTCTCATTAGCGTTTCAACAGAAGCAAGGGATGCTTTCGTTCTTATTCTGCCAGTGTACGCTTCCCTCCCCTCCTGTCCCTTCCACCTCCACTTTTCCTCATTCTCCTTCTCCTCTCCCTCCCTCCCTCCTTCCTTCTGCCTCTCCAAAGACGGGATAAGCCGGCCTTCAACAGCTTGTCCTGAACTTTAACTTGTTCTCTTTATGCTTTGATGAAAAGTTGGACTCCTCTCCTACTGGGGAAGAGGGGACTTGTGCCAGTTTGTGCCTGTGCTTGATAAACTGCCAGCATTGACTTAAAAAAAAAAAAAGAAAGAAAAGTGAAATCAAAGTGTCACTTTGAAGCGGGACCTACATTGTCATCTTCCAATGCTTTATGCATTTTATTAACATGTGGTGTCATAAATAAATTGTCCTTGTTTGGCATTCCTACGTACGAACTCAACTTCAGTGGCAAGTTTCACTTTTAAAGAAGGTTATTTCACATTTGCATTTTTAGATATGCAAAGTTAGTGTCTGTCATTCCGTAGCAGCCGATAAAACCGACGTTTAAACTCTCCTCTCCGTGTTGTTTTGAGTGTATTTGTGCTCCACTCGCCACCATTTTGTCTCTGGGTTGTATTTTGTGCTGCTGAGCTTGTAAATGGCCTCTCCCTGTGAGACTGCACCTGCATTAGTCAACCTGATAATTGTGATTAATTATAGTAACGTACACGAGAGTGCACGCGCACACACACACGAACAAGCCCCATGCCACAAGGTAACTTTGTCCTGTGTGTCTTGCACTTGCCTGGCATAGACGTTCAAAAGCACACAACGGTTGGAGGGATTAAATGCTTTTGATTTATTTTCTATTACAAATTATTTTTTATGTTGTGAAGAAAGGGAATTGTTGTTCACAAGCCTCAGAAAATATAGGTCCTTTTTATTCAGAAATCATGGTGTTATACCTCCCCCTCCATCTCAGGACTTTTATCTTACTGCTTGCATTGAGTAACTCTCTCTCTCTCTCTCTCTCTCTGTCTCCGTACGGTGGTATTTACAATCCCTCTGACATTATGTTATAAATGGTCATATACGGAGCCATTCTGCCGCAGAGAAATGCATGCGTCTATGTGACAGGTGAGCATGAATTATAGGATCAATGGAGGAATACAAACTATCCCAGAGACTGCCTTGCCACCACTGAATGTGAGGGAACAAATAGAAATTGCTCAATCCATGCTGATCTTCATGATGTATTGAGTATTAAATTGCACATTCTGCGTTTTATTTTTGAAACAGACGAGGCAATCACACGGGAGCGTCTTTGCTCTAAAGCATTGTGGCTGAGTTTACTTTGTTGTGTTTTTTTTTTTTTTTTTGTGCATTTAGCTTGATTGGGTTGATTCTCTTCACTTTCAGGTGTGCAAACAAAAAAACAAAATCACCTGGATTCATTTTAGCATCCTTTAGTGCTGCCAGAGAATTAAGCAGCGTCGGAGATAAAACAATACCAAAAAAAATTTTTTTTAAATGACAGATTCAAGAATAACAGACGTGTCTGCACCTTTTGTGATAAATTCTCCCTCTCTGAAGATCAGCAGCATAATTTCAGCAGCCTGGACTTCTCAAGCGTGACTTCACAAGTGCTGGGTGTCAAGTGTCAGTTGTCGTTTTCCACAGTTGTTTTGAGTAGATTCGGGTGTGAAATGTACATTTTTTAGGTGATTAGGCCTAAAATCTTTTTTTTCTCTCGTTTTTTTGCCAGGGTTATATGACAAGATAAACACCACTCTCATGTCTGCACTTAATACGAAAATACCTCCAGAAGTGTGAGCTTAGGTGTGTAAACTCAGGCTCTTTTTTATACCTTTCCACAGATGAATTAAATGAGATCTAATGTCTCAATTAATGAGCTCTCAGTCTGCTTGACACACCAAACTGAATATCTGCAACAAAGTAAGGGTGAGCAATACTGGGAATTTTAGTATCGATATGATACCAAGTAAATACTGGACTTGTATCGACTACTGATATCGATACCAATGCTTTTTACTTGAAGTGTCATGATCATTGAATAACTCCGTAACTTTGCCTTTAGTTAGTTAATTATGATAAAACATAAGACAAAGAACCTGTTTCCATTAACTTATGACAATATAAATAAATAAACAAAGTGACCAATGTAATAACAAATATAAAAATTGCTCACAGAGGGAAATGTTGACTAATTCATTTTCCACCAAACAAGTGGCTCTGCATCCCATGTAATTGTCTTCTCTTCCAGTAATGGCATCAGTGCCAGCTGTGCAATGCTGCTGTGATGCTAGGATGTGAGTGTCAGCCTCTGTCCACATTCCACCTTCTCCATCCAGCTCCTGCCGCGCACTGCTTTACAGAGAAGCTGCCTCGCATGAACTCTGTGAGGAGTGATTTACTGGACGTATAGAAGAGAAACTGCAACAAAACTATAGATCTCATCACACCAGTATTGATCCGATACTGATACAAGCCTTGGTATCGATACTATCGATATTTAGATCGATACGGCCAGCCCCACAGTAAAGGCTGAGACTGTACGGAAACCTGATGATGCCGGTGTCTGGTACTAAATGTATTCATCACAAAGACATCAGCCAAAGGCCAGCTAGCAGGTAAAGTTAGTGTAAAATGGAAAAACTAGGGTTAGCTGGGAAGCTAGGGAAAGCTACAAAGCTGGGCTCATTTCATTCCAAACGGTCAAGCCATTGTGGAAATATATGGAAAATGAGAAGAGCATTCTCTGTGTGCCCTCTTGACTTGTTGTTTGGTTACTTCCTTTGCTTATTTTCCTCTTTTTAGGCATTGGGAAGATGAACAGACACAGTGACAGCTCACCAAGGGGTCCAGCTAATGCCAACAATGACAGAAACGCCACAGAAACTAGGGCGACGGGGCATAAACAACAGCCGATCGTAGGCCCTCAGACGTTCTGGTCGCAGGATTCTGTGGCTCTGGACAGATCCATGTTCACGGGTCCCCGTCTCATTTTTAAGAAAAGGCACTCGCTTATGCACACGCACCTAAGATGGTCTTACGGTGAACGGATGAGGTCAGAGACTCAAAGGAGAGCAGTGTAGGCTAACTGTCTAACTTGCACATCTCTAAATAGAAAGAGAGAGAGAGAGGGAGAGAGATGACGATAGCCTCGCTGCAGTGTGTCAGATCTGGGCTGTGTGCCAGGTGAGCTTCCTCACATGCGACTCTGCGGTGTAAACTTCAGCCGCGCAGCAGGACCCTGGCAGCTCTGTGGTTGTGCACGTGTGTCTGTGTGTGTGTTCATCACTGGTTGTGCATACATCAGGTTGTCTACACTTAAGCGCGTGCCCGTGCCGTACAGTACAGTGGCCACCGGCCAGTTGACTCGTGCACATCACAGACAGGATTTCATTGCCTTTGTTTTTGGAAGTAATCAATCACAGGCGAAACGGCACAACTTCCAAAACCGCGACGGCTTCTCCTTCCACATGCTCCATCTTCTTTCAGCCACTTTCTTTTAAACCCGGCTGTAACAGTCCGGCATTCCGTTAACAGCAGCTTGTCCTTCTTAGACCATGAATCTGTAGAGGAAGAGACACTGTTTAACAAGAATTTACAGTCGGAATTTACAGCAATAATACACAATTATCTGTCTGCCGACACTGCCAAACAGACACTTGGTCAAGACAATATATGCTTTACCCAAGCACTGAACTGAAATCCTAATATTATATTGTGTATGTAGGACGGTAGGTCTGAAAAGATGTCTAAAAAGACAGACTTCATCCACTGCCAGCAAATTGCTTAACAAAGTAATCTTAATCTTAATTTTCCATCTATGCTGCACTTCCTTTTTCATTATTTTCTTTCCTCATTTCCCTTACTCAAACTTCAATTTCCTCAATTAGCCTTCACTTCTACTCCCTCGCCCTCCCTCGCTCTCCATCTGGTTACTTTTATGTTCCTCAGATTAGTATTTTTTCCCATATCCTTCACACGCTGTTGTCCTCATCCTAAATCCATTGCTCCCTCTAAGTTATTATTATTATCCAAAACTTCTTTGCTAAGCTTATCTGACCAAGTGTGTGTGTGTGTGTGTTTGGTCAAGAAGGCAGCTCATATTTCTGCTCGTGTCAGGTGATTTCTGGTACCGACAGGCCAGGGTCATACTGGCAATGAACCTAATAAAACACAGCTCACATCACCCGGTGGCGATGTGGATACACATGCACACAAGCAAACACACACATCCTCTCACTTTCAGTGTTGTATGTGTATGATTGCAGGGTATGAATCCCAGGATGTGTCTGGTAACCGGGTGTTGTTAGTGGGTCTTTTGCTCCTATGGGATGAGAGGAGGGGCCTCTGTGGATCAGGCTTGTTCCAGTGCATCCCACAGATACCTGATCAGTTTGGTATCTAGAGGCCAGGTCAACACCTTGTGCTGTGTTTCATGTTTAGTTCCCTAAACCATTTTTCTTGCTCCATCCTGCTGCCATCAAGAAGCGTCATTGCTATGGGTGGTACATGTCAAAGAAACATCCACAAGACATTCACATGCCAAGTCCAAACATTTCCCAACATTGTCACAAGATGGTCAATGTTATTTACTCCCCCTGTCAGTGGTCATAATATTATGCCTGATCGATGTATGTGTGTTTACTCGAAAGGCCTTTCTACCAGCTGAGAATCCCTTCAGTAGTAAAAGGTTAGCTCCTGCTAACCCTGTAAACCCTTCATCAGATTGACTCTCCCATGTTGGAGCAAATCCATTCACTCTCTCAGCATGTTTGTCGCACATGGGGTAAACACCAGGTGATAACAAATTTCTAGGAGAGACAGAAATGTGGAGGTCGCAAAACAGCCTGTTGTTAATAGAAATGTTTGAAAAGATGAATGAAGCAAAAATGTGATGTGGGCAATAACCTTGAAAGCTCAGGTCCGTCTTGTTCAGTTTGTTCGGTTTCTTCAATTATATTTCCAGTCAATTTAACGCAGGCTGAACCAATAGACAAATAATGCAGAACACGGCCCCGGCTGAAAAATGATGGGAAATATATATATATATATCCCACAAATTTGCTGCACCTAAATGTTTTAAAAGCCAGCTTTAAGTGAAGGCCTTTAAAGTTTTGCATGTGGATGTGGCCAAGCTTGAAGCTGAGGAAAGCCCGTGTGTCTGAAGTATATGAGTGAATGTACAATACGTGGGATGCATGCTCACCTTTTTCTTTTGGATGACTTTCAAACATTCTGCCAGTTTGCAATAGGAGTTTGGCACAGACTTCCGTTGGCAACGGCAGTCGAAAAATACCACAAGCTATGGACGAGGAGAAACTGCTTGACTCAGCTGTGTGCATTACTTTTAGCATCATTCACAGCTCCCCTGTTGTAAATCCATAACGCATTCTTTAGTTAGAAATAAAATGACATAACCGACAATAAATGAAAAAAGAGAACTGCCATAGTCACACCACACTTCTGCATAAGTTTACTTGAATAGCTCTCTCTGTGCAGTGCTGGATATAAAAAGGAAAGATGACCACAGTTTTTACATCCATTCAGCATGTACTCTTGGTCCCTGACCTCTCATTATCTAAACTTGCTGCTGCCTTGCGTGTGTGGGGGTTGTTCGTTGTTGGTTTTTTTATTTTTTTTATTTGAACTTTGTACGCTGAAGTGTAGTCATTGCGGCCTGACTTATCAAAGAAGTCAAAGAGAACATGAGAGGCATACTAAACAGCATGAACTTCTTCTGACTCCCTGCAGGCACTGTAAAGGCAAAAAATAACGATTGATATCAATCTGCCCAGCCGATCGATGAGAGGAACAGCACAGAGCTCCTCTTAGAATATCACAGGCGGGTTTATGACAAAGAGAGAGGGAGAGATGGAGTGGAGAAAAGGAGGCGCGGGACAAATTGTCTGGCATATGTCCAAGGATGTTTATGTTAATTCAGAGTGCCCCAGCAGTAGAGGGCTGCCGGTGAGTGTGTCGTTAATGAAATTGAACCGAGAGAAGGCCTTATTAATGATCTGTAATCTTCTCTGGGTGATTTCTTTATAAATGAGAGCAATCCTGAGATTTTCCATTAGCAGGAAGAATTTCAAAGGAATACAGTGCAGCTTTACGTGCTCTCAATGAAAAAGGGAAAGGGAGGGGGGATGGGGAAAGAGAAGAGCAGGCCTGTTGCCTCGCAGACACTGAGCTCCGATTCAATACCTATGCCTCATACATTTAATGTCAGCATCGCTGCAAATACCACTTGAGATCTGTGATTTTCAAAACATCAAAACATCAAAAAGTGAATCTTGGAGCTACAGTTGGAGGCCTGCTTGATCTCCCAGGGACCGACTTTAATCTTTACGCCGCCTCTTTATACCAAAGATGGCTTGAGTCAAAAAACACCCCTACAACATTTTGTTCTCTGTGAGGACCTGAGGGCTGGTATGCAGTTTTCTACACCAATGCTTAAAATCTCACTTTATTTTACAAGCTTCGCATTGGCCACGCTTTAAAGACAAGTTCGTGCTCTCTCTCAAATGCACAACAAAACACTGACACATCAGCGGGCAGACAGGCGTATGAGCGCACACTTATGCATTCATACACACAAACCCACCCCCAAAACAAAACAAAAACAACCATCCGACTGCTCAGCCCCTTTAACAGCAGGATTTTCATAAAACAAAGTATTGATTGCAAGAGGAGGGGAGGAGAGGTCTTTGAAATGTAGTTGAATTGTGTCTCTCATAATGGGATCTCTTCAGATTCCACTCCAGTAGAATGGCTTCCAGCAACTTTCTCCCTGGCACCTTTACACTTTATTCTACTTTTGTCCAAAGTGATCGTCTGGGCCTCCGGGAGAACTGAGCCTCACTGTGCTGAGATGCAGTGGATCTAAACACTTAGGTCACAGTTGAAACCGTGGCATGTGAAATGATGAACAAATTATGATTTTTGAACGCTGAGTCCTGACCACACTATGATACTTTCCTAGTATAGTGTTTAAGGGTTTTCAGTTTCAGTTTCTTTTGTTTTAGATCTATCTATGCAGTTGCCGGGGGCATGGCTGGAGTTACAGTGTTTTTTTCATTATAATGCACATTATGTCTGTGCATTTGTTTGCAATGCAGGGTGCTAATGGACTAATCCAGGTGTGTCTGGGTCTCGAGCATGCTACATTAAGCCTATGGGTTGAGTGATCCAGCTAGATCCCTCGTTAGGGTAGGTAGCTGGGGCAGGAGGAAGAATACCACAAAGCCAGTTGAGTGATTGTTACCTATTGTTCCAGCTAGCGCGTGTAGCTTGTGTTGCTGACCAAGCACTGTTCCAATTTAAAGCACTCATCTGACCAAGCACCGTCCAAATGCCTGGATGTGTCCTTACCCTGCTTGTTCTACTGAGGATGCATCAGGTTTCAACAGATACTGATATTCCAGTTCCAGAGAGACCGTCCTACATCCACTACTGTCTCCAAAGTCTGGACTTCAGAGTGAAACTAGTCAAATCCAAACTACCAAGTACACACATTGGAGTTTATGCAGTAAGTATTTAAAACAGCCCAGGGTTCTGTAACCCTAACCACTCCCAACATCTAGCCTGCAAAACTGAAAATAATAATCTGTTTTAATGAACTTGAATTTTTGACTTTTCAGTAAAGTAAAAAAAAAAAAAAAAAAAAAAAGGGCCCAACCTTTTCTAACTGCAAAGAGCATCTGCCATTGTCACTCTACTAGGGCACTCAAGCATTTCAGACAATTTGTCTGTTTTAGATAGAAAGGTGCTTGAACAGAAGCTGTGTGCGAAAGCTCACTTGCCACTTGTTACACACAAAAAAAGAGTGTTGGCCGTGTAAGGAAGGCTTTATCAGCTCCTCCTCAGGTTTGGACAATTAACATAATGAGGCCTGTTCACCTCCGAAAGACCCTTTCAGTGTCGCTGGGGCTACAGATAGGTGTGACAGCTGTCTTCATATTGTAATTTCACATACTGTTAGCATAACATAGCGTTAAATGGTGAAATTAGACACATTCTTAGATATCAAAATGTCACAGCTTTTGCAAACATCCCTTGGAGAAAGTGGCCAAACCAAAGTGGTGTAGTGGAAGCATTGTCAGAAGCACACAGCCTTTCAGTGCATAAAAGCAATGCGTACACATTTCATTACACTATAAGACAAAATTTTCACAGTTAAAAGAAATAATCCAAGGTTTTGTCACCAGCACAACAGTATTATATGTGTAATATTATACACAGTATTGTAATTATTAGGGGTATTAGGGATACATTAATTTCAAAGTTATGTATCTGAATTGTTAATACACTGTGCGCACGAGACACACATGTAGGGCCTAAAAATTGTTTTCATAAAATAGTTTTTAAAAAACTTTTTGGGGGGAGATTCTTTCTCTGCATTTGACCCAAGCATCGAAGCAGCATGGTTCTTCCCATGTACAGCACTGTGCAAACGCAACACAGGTGTGGAAAAGATGCTGCAAACAAAGAATACTTTCACTGGCAATGGCAGAAACCAGTGGGACCCACTTACACCCATCTACTGTCCAGAGACATCTGGCCTTCAAGGTCTTCAAGGAAGAGTTGCAAAATCCATACCTGACAGATAGTTGCATAGCAACGGTGTTGTCCTGCGTCGAGTGATGTTGCTACTTGGACGGTAAGCATTCTGTGTACATGACTTGATGAATTCCTTTTGTTACAGTCCATGCAGCGGAAAGAATTAAGCGAGTGAAGAAAGAACCCAACAGAAGTGCAGATAGATCTGATTAGAGGTTCTTATCAATTAGCACTTCCAAGAAAGTGATTTTCCTTTCACCTTGTGTTAGTGCTGCTTATCCACTTGAAATCACAGCTCTCAGCGTGATAAAACATGTGCTAACGTGATGTTGTGCATTCACACTGGAACATGAATACACACACACACACACACACATATATATACACACACACATATAAATGTATATATATATATATATATATAGCACATTACTTACCAAACAGAGCATGGAGACGTCCAACATGATGTGTTTATTCACTCAAAATGATTTCCCTGGACTCCACAGAGCTAGCGTGCTAAGTTAATTGAATCCAAGCTTAATCCAAGCCTTTCCCTCGTTCTGCAGCTTCCCCCATTTCCACAGTCTCTAGACAGCTCCATGCTGAGGCCCAGTGGGAAGCTGTAAGTTTAAGTGGTGTTAAATATTTACAGAGGAGAAGGTATTAATTCATATTTTACTGAAAATCTCTGTTTCTCATTGGTGCTGCCAGTAAAGCCTCATGTTGAAGTAAGTGGTGGTGAGAAAGACACAGAGGGAGCAACCAGACGGGAAATGTTGCAGGATTTGTGCCTCTTGGTTGTTTGATGGGATGGCCAGAAAATATTCTTTTACGTCCTGTGCTGCACTGAAACTTAACATTCCAAACAGTCTCTTAATAGTAGACAAGCTGACCATCTTTTACTGCTTTCTCCAGTATTAGTCACTGGTTGTATTTGGTGACACACAAATGAAGGTGCACAGGTAGCGAGACCTCTTATACTCTATATTCTAAATAACAGTTTGTTGTTTGGTTTGTGTGCTCACAACTTTCAGCTCAATATGACAATAACCCTGCCACAATCTGCTGTGGGTTTGGTATGTGTAAGAAAAAGCAGGAAACTAGCATAAAAGTGCCAAAAGCTGCAGTTCCTCAAACTGCCATTACAATGATGGCTCAAAACGGCTCCAAAACTACTCAACCCACATTGAAGTTCATGTTACATATACACATCTACACCATAAATAAACACGTTTGCAGCTGGAATAAAGAAAATGTTGGTGTCTTTATAGCCAATTCAGGATATGGAGCCATGGAGGCTCTGTCTGTCATTACGAGAGCAGTTACATTCGTTAACCCTAGAACATCAACGTTATAATCAGTCTTCCTAAATAACTGAACTGACAACCGCGGGAGTGAAAGTCAAACATTTTTTTGAGAGGTTTTTGATGAGCTGACTAGAATCAAATTAATTCCATTAGAAATCACTACTAAACAATATTTATTCTATATATATTCTATATATATTTACAAACTTTACAATAGGAATTATATGTAAATTCCAGGACTGCTTCGCTAGCTCTAGCATTCTTCATTCTTCATAGCAATCTATGCATTGCTAGCCTTTGCTTAAGTAAAACTACCTATGGGTTGAGGGGAGGGGCCTCTGTGGATTAGGCTTATTCCAGTGCATCCCATAGATACGATCAGTTTGGGATCTAATGAACTTTTTTACTTGTTCCTTGTTTTTGTTTTTTTTGGTGTGTGTGTCTTAGCTGCATCCAACCACTGTTGGAATTAGAATATCTCACTAAATGTTTGATCTCAGCCCTGCTGGAAAAAAATTGGTGACAATGTCCGAGGTGCTTTCTCACCAAACATACATACACTAAACATAACACTAAAGCACAGCAAAATTTCTTTCTTGTACCATCATTTTTCAAGCTTTAGTTTATCTCTATACCATCAGTCAAACGTTTGGACACATCGTCTCATTGAACTGAATGAGCGTTGTGTCCAGGCGTTTGGCTGGTATTGTGCTTTTCCAAATGAATGACTTTCCCCTCTACTTAAATTGTACTTTACCTCACATGTTCTCAAATGCACACACTTGAAGCGGAAATACCAAATTATTGATAAATGCATAAATATTTAGTATCTGCCTGCGCAAAGCGGCAACATAATTATTAAATTTATTTCATCCCGAGTGCTACAAACATGTAATTGATCATGAATAATTTATGCGAGTTCAAAATAATGAAAATGAAATCAATAAAATAAAGCCCTGAGTGAGTTGCCACAATCTCTGAAAGCCCGCAGATAACGGTGCCTTCACCGTACTGAATAATGAGTCTCACTCTGAGTTGTTTACACAAGCAGTACATGTATATATACATACAATGAGCTTACCAACTTTTTCACAGCGACAATGTCAGAGCTGCTGATGATAACTCAAGGTGATATCATAACAAATGTCATAGTTTGCGGCACAAACAAACATTCCCTGTCTGCTTCTGAAAAACTAAATAATTCATTGTCTCATTCCAACTCTTGAAACACAGCACACTCCTGCCAGTGATTCTCCTGCTTCACGGATACACGAGTAGTTTACGCCATGCTCTCTTGTGTGTGTGTGTGTGTGTGTGTGTGTGTGTGTGTGTGTGTGTGACGATACATGTCACTGGCATGTACTGAAACGTGGCACCTTGATTTGGCGTGAGCTCCTACACTGGCTCTTGGCAGGAGGCATCACATAAACACTGTGTATATTCTCTTGGTACACGTACAGGTCACAGATCTGAAACAGGCTCTGAGTGATAATCTAGTACCATGAGACTGAATGAAAGCCCTCCAACAAACACCTCAGGTTAGCTTTTCCAGGAATGAATTTGAATAGGTTGTGACTCATTCCTGTCGTCGTCATCCTTGAAGACAGGTGCATTTACTTTGTATGTGTAGGTTCTGTACATGTATTCATGCTTCTGTTCCAGGCTGCCATTATTGTAGAAGAGGCCAAGAGATCAGTGGAAAGAGATGAAAATGCAGGACTATTTCCTGTCATGGAAAAAGAGGGGAAGGCTAAAGTGCTAAAAAACGCAGTTCGCCCAAGTGAATCAATCTATCCTCATAGACATCCACGTTAAAATGTCCAACCTTCAAGCAAGCGAAGTCTCCATGGTTACGGCCACTGAGTGCCGAAAATTGACGGTTGAGCATGGAGATTACCTGCATTAGTTTGAATCTTAGACTTTAATGCCGTCTAAATTCTAAAATTATTTAAAAAAAAAAAAAAAAATGGGGAAGAGCTTTGTGCAATTGACTGTACCAACAGATTAGAAAAGCAGTCAGAGATATATGACTGCCAAAGAGAAGAGAAGTAAATGGATCGCTGCATTAGAAGAAACACCTGGAATCCAGGCACCGAAACCTGGTGTTGTGGTTCACATTTAGAGTCAGGTAATATTCATTTATGCTGGTTTTTTTGAGGAAGCCCTCCTTTAAGTTACTTCTTAAGTTACGTTCTGGAGGGCTGTCAGATAAGTTTGTCAATGTTTATGACCGACAGTAGGTATTTAAGTTCTGACAATAAATAACAATAAACAGAATGTCTGTGATCGCTCCTCATCATCCGGGCGGATGCTACAGTATTGAATGGCTAACGTTACTTCTCAGTAAAGCTCTTAGTGTTAGCATTTTTTATTTAAGTACATTTGTCATAACTGAAATTACCTAAAACTTTAAACTAACTGAAACTGAGGCCAGTCCACTTTGTCAAATACATACTAGTCCGTCTGGATCATTGTCGAGTCTAATCGTTCTTAATTTGATCTGACAATCCACATTTTTCGTGGTCTCACTGTATTTACTGATACATTTCACCATGTTTTTGCCACTCAGGGGGACATCAGTGCATACCCTCTATAGTTAATTTCGTCATTTGGGGCATTTGTATTTGACTTAATTTTTGTAGAAATGGTCAGTGGTTTAAAGCCATATCAAAGCTTGAAATGGTGCTTTAACTAAAGCTATTTTTTTATTTACCTACAAGGCATTTGATGTGAGAAGCTGCCAAGATGGTGAATAGCAGAGACACTACAAAGAGCCTCAAAACGTCAGGTGTACCAGAGGCTTCACTCATCTTTATAGACCGTCCATTTATCCAGCTCAGTTGACCCAAACCCAAATCCTCTGAATCCCAAGACGCCACGCCACAACTTACACTGTTGACTGGCTCTGCTTAAATTTTAGAATGCAGATTTTACACACTCCATGTGTAAACTTGGATGAGTGGTCCTGAGTGGTTTCACTTGTCATACTTTGGCATGTGTTTGAGTAGCAGGAAATTAAAAACCAACAGGTGACTGAACTGTACCACATTCCAATGTTATTTTTAGAGGCCTGAAGACGTAACATTATCCAATGTTTTACATACGGAATTAGACACTCAACAAAAATACCCCCCCACCTAAAAAAAACGAATAAAAAACTTGAATTTCATTTTATTAATTTGGATGTAGCCACAAAGAAGGTTCTGGTCCCCCAAGTGGGGAACCAGTGCTTTAAGAAATTAATTTCAAGGATTCAATGTGCCTTTAGCAACATTAAAACACAGCAACGGGTCAAACAGCTAAATCTTCAACACAGAGAGTCCTGTCATTAATATTTTAAACTTTTCCTTCGGGGGGGTTTTATATTTTATAAGGCAGGTGAATAGGGTTTACATGTGTGGAATATGTGTCTGTTTCTGTGTGTGAGAATGATAAGGAAAGAAAGAGAAGAGTGTGCTCATCTGTGCTTGGAGTGGGACGTATCCGCTACAGCACACAAAGTCTCTCCTTCAATAATTCAACACCAACATGACACACAGATTCAACTTTTCCACTGACAATAAGCACAGTTATGATAGTTGCCTTTAGCTGCCTACTTTCTGCCTGTCCCACCTCAGAGTCTCCCTTCTCAATAATACATAAAAAGACAGTGATTAAGTTCTCAGTGGTCTGAACTGCTTTATCTGTGCAGAGCATTTAGAAAGTGAAATAAAAGATGGTGGACAATGCTTCTCCAGTTTGAATGGAGAAAATCAGCCCTGGCTGTAATCTTACCATCAACTCTGGAATGCGTCTAAAATATGCAAATCTTGCAGAGAGAGAGAGAGAGAGAAACCATTTCCGTGCTCTGTGTGCAAATTCCTTGCGCGTGCGTATGTTTGTGTGTCTGTTTCGTGAGATGGTCCCCTGATTGAACAGCTGTCACTGCTGGCTGAGTGTGTGTACCAACCAGATGGGGAACACAGGGGTCAATGGCACTGACACATTGCCACCAGATGAGCTTGTTGTAAGATCCATAGCACATAAACAGACACACATACCAGTGACAACCCCCCCAGTGGTATGTAAACAGATGGAGCGGAAGAACAGCATTCAGAAAACCAGTAAGTAGTGAGTTTTGTCGTAAAAAAAAGTCCTTTTACACCGTGATATCAGTAAAAGATTTATATAACAGTTCCGACTAGAATAGTAAAACATTATTTTTCTAAGAATCTTCTTCAATCAAATGAGTTATACAATTGGTTCTCCTGTCTAATCAAATAACCAGAAATAAAGCATGACATGTGAAAGAAATAATGATATTTTAAGTGAAATATAAGTGACTTGACAGAATTTTCTCATCCATCTGTGTATCATGGTTGAATGTAGTAGAGTTGTGCAACATCGGTATGTTCTATTATATATACACTATCAGTCAAAAGTTTGGATATCTTCTCATTGAACTGAATAAGAGCGTGTGTCCAAACTTTTGACCGGTGGTTTATGTCAATGTGAACAACAGGCTGGACCGGAGGGACAACGAGTGATGTTGTGGACAAGAAGGGCCTGAGTAGACTCTACATCCCGAGGAAGCTCAGGTCTTTCAATGTGTACAGCAAAATGCTGGAGCCTTTCTTCCAATCTGTTGTAGCGATTGCCCTGTACTTTGCAATGTTTTGTTTGGGGAGTAGTACCAGCAAAAAAGACATCAGTAGGAACAACAAATTGATCCAAAATGCTGGACATGTGATTGGTAGGGAGTTGGGGACGTTTGTTTCAGTGGCAGACAAGAGGACACTGGACAAACTGCTCTCAATTATGGACAATCCATCCCATCCACTACACCAAACATTAGAGGGTCTCTAGCAGACTGATTCAGCTCCGTTCCCCCAGTGAACGTTACAGAGCTTCTTTTATTTCTTTCTCCATCCAGTTGTACATCACCTTTCTGGACACAGATGCAGCTGACTATTATTACTATTGTATTATTGTATTGTTGTTTTGTACTTTTTTTTTTTGCATTGACTATTTTATTTTACTAGTCATTACTTATATTTTCTTTTGATGTTTTTTTTATCTTTCTTTTTACTTGTGGTTCTTAAGAGTGTTTTATGTGCAACTAAACAACTGTTGTGTGACCAAGCAATTTTGCATGTGGATCTTTAAAATCCAAGAATAATTAAGAATACCAAGTTAAAGAAAAGAGAAAGGGAACGTGGACACTATTTAGTACTGCCGCACCTAATTTTAATATACTTTATGTGAGCCATTGAAGTTGACGATAAATTGGTTACACATATTTTCACATGACATTGCTGCTCTTCTAAGTAGAGACAGATGTGTTGGAATGGAACACTGTATATGTCAATGTGTGTGTGTGTGTGTGTTGCTGTCAGATGATGTTTCACAGTCTGCTACAAACATATGTCTCCAGTCTGTCCTGCCAGATTCTGCTGACATGCTCAAATTATGTACTTTATGTATGTGGATGCATGCATGTCCCTGACCATAAGGGAAAATGTGCACATGGAGTATACAGCAGTTTTTTTTTGTTGTTGTTTGGTTGCTTTCAGATGTGTTTGTATATGCATCATTTTGCTCTCTCCCTGGCATGCATGTGCATGTGTTCCGTTTTTATATGTGCATTCACGACACTATCGGGCATCTGTCAAAAAACGCTAATTTTTAAAATGAGCATGTGTCCATGGTCCGGAATTCAAAAGCAACTCATTACACAAGTTAAGTTTCAACTGTCCATGTTTTTGAATTAGATATCAGTGTGTCAGACTAATTACAATTAAGCTGTCTATGGTGCAGAATTAGAAGTTTGCACATTAATTGGAACTGCCCATCGTTTGGAATTAGAAATAAGCATACTGAACTGATTTTACTGTACCCGACTCTTGTTCTGAATTCAAATTATCACATCAAAATATAGTTTAATCGTCCCATATTCCTGCATTTTAAATTAACACACTAAAGGTTAACTAACCATCTGATTCAACTGATGGCTAGTTGTATAATATTGCAAGGTTTATTTTAGAAATACGGCATGGTGAGAGATAAAATTGTAGCAGATGGGGCCTCTTAGATACAGTGGTGTGAAAAAGCCTATGCCCCTTACCTGTGGCAAACATGCAAAATATAAGAAATCAGTAAAGTGTTTCAGATCATAAAACAAATTTAAATATAAGACAAAGATAACGTTACTAAACACAAAATGCAGTTTTTAAATGAAGATTTTTAGTATTTAGGGTAAAAAAAAAATCCAAATGTAAATGGGCCTGTGTGATAAGTGTGAATTGTGGTTTATCACACCTGAGTTCAATTTCTCCAGCCACACCCAGGGATGATTACTGCCATACCTGGCTTAAATCACTTAAATAGGATCTGCCTGACAAAATTAAGACCCAAAGATTATCAAAAGCTAGACATCACGGAGAGATCCAAAAAAATTCAGGAACAAATGAGAAAGGAAGGAAAACACAAAAAATACAGATACCAAGGCACTCATCTATAAGAGAAAGAATAATAAGCGAAAGAAAGTCATTGAGATATGAGAGGTTATAAAGCCATTTCTAAAGCTTTGGGACTTCAGTGAACCACAGTGAGACATTATCCACAAATGGTGAAAACATGGAACAATGGTGAACCTTCCAAGGAGTGACCCACCGAAATTACCGCAGGAGCACAGTGGCAACTTATCCAAGAGGTCATAAATGATCCCACAACATCCAAAAACTGCAGGCCTCCCTTGCCTCTGTTAAGGTCAGTGTTCATGACTCCACCAAAGAGTATAGAAAGGCTCGCATTTTGCCAGAAAACATCTTGTCTTGTTTTTTTGAAGACTTTTGGGAAAATACTCTGGAATGATAAAAGTTTTTGGAAGGTGTGTGTCCCATTACATCTGGTGTGACAGTAATGCTGCATTTCAGAAAGAACCTCATAGCAACAGTAAAATCTGGTGGTGATGTTCTGGAGCTGTTTTGATGCTTTAGGACCTGGAGGACTTGCTGTGATAAATGGAACCATGTATTCTGCTGTCTACCAAAAAATCCTGAAGCAGAATGTCCGGCCATCTGTTAGTGACCTCAAGCTGAAGAGAACTTCTCTTCTGCAGCAGGTCAATGATCCAAAACACACCAGCAAGTCCACCTCTGAATGAATGGAGAAAAACTAAAACAAGACTTTGGAGAGACCCAGTCATGAGTCCTGACCTGAATGTAAAGGACTCATGACTGTGGTTGTTGCTGCCGAGGGTGGACTAACCAGTTATTAAATCACTTTTTCCACACAGGGCCATGTCGGTTTGAATAGTTTTTCCCCTTAATAATTAAAATGTTAATTTAAAAACTGCATTGGTGTTTACTTGTATTATCTTTGACCAGCATTTAAATTTGTTTGATGATCTGAAACATTTAACTGTGATAAAAATGCAGAATTTTCTTGGGCATCTGGAAACCACCCCAGGGCAGCTTGCAACTGCTGATTGTTGTTCATGACCATTTTTAAAATGTATCAGCTACAGCTTGTTTTTTTTTTCTTTTCTTTTTGTTTCCTCTTTTCAGCGATGGTCTAGAACTTGTTGAGCATTTATTGCCAAAAATGACTTCCAGACAGAATTTGAGAGCAGCAATAAAATGATGTATCCTAACATTTCCTGAAGCTTGCCATTTATTCATATTGAAATAGTGAATGATGAAGTAAAAAGAGCCTCTTCTGAAATGTCAGCTAACTCATTTGTAGGCAGTGGAAAGACTGATGACAAAAAGCTTAAGGAATCTTCAGTTCCCTAGAAATTGTGTGGTATTTTTAGTGGAAATGTAGCTTTTGATAATAACCAGAAGCACATTTATGAACACTGGTGAGTCAGGGTGTGGGTACCAATGTCGCAGTGGAGGAGCAGCTCTGATAGAAGAGCCTGTATATTTCCATAGAGGGGTGTCAGCGCAGTCTTAGCCACGCTGTTTACTGTGGTTACCAGTATTGCTCATTAGCTCTTTATATTTCATTAACCTCTGAATGTTGCACAGTTATCTGTGGAGCTTTGTGTCATGTTTGCTCCCACTGCAGTGTCTGTCAGTTTTTCTTTTTTTCAGAGTCAGAGTTGCTAATGCTAGCAGCAGCTCTGTGTGATGCACACACTGAGGCACCACTTTGCTAGTTTCCTGCTTTTACATTTGCTACAAGCTGCAACTGCTACCACATAAAAGAGGAGTCAATGTGCCACACCTACCCTGTACACAAAACTCATAAAAAGTTGGTATGGAACCCCTCAAACGTGAACAGACTATGCTGTGGCATAAATCTCCCAAACCAATCATATAATTTAGGTGGACTTTTGCTGGTCATGAACAGAAGAGTAACAGTTATGTACTTCATTGCTCTGATAGGTTGTAGGACTATCCGACTCATATTATGATTGAATTGAGTCTCAGTACGCCAGGCTACACGATTTGTTCAAAAGTTTCCTTCCTTTCCCTTCATCAAGTTACATCACAAAGCAAGTAATCAGTTATAAACAGAGTCATATTGGTAGGCTTTGACATCCTATCAAAACATAAAAAAATATTTTCACACTCACACATGTTCATCAAAGCTGAATGCAATTTCAATTATTCCCATTTCTGATTCTTCACTAAGCCACTTAGTAGCCCTAATGCCACAGAGAGAAGAACATAAGTATGGGCAGCAACATGCATTATCTGATGTCTGCAAAAAATACTCTCAGTGCTCCATAAGCTCAGGTAACCCATAGTAAAAGGCATTACCTTCTGCAGAGGAATCAAAATGACATTTTTTAAAAGATGGCGCTGTGAAAAAAAGTGAAGATATACAGTCTGAAAGCCATTGTGTTTACCCGATCACCAGATTAGATCGCTTATTAAAATGGGATTTTGCAGTGCTATGAGTGTTCTTTTTTAAGTCAAGTCAGTCACCTCTTATGATTTCACAGCAACATAGCACCGTGGTGAGTTAATCTTATGAGAAAATGAAGTTGTGTTTGTCTCTCAGATAAAGTCTGTCTCCCAGAAAACGACAGATTAAATGCATCCTGTGCATATCGTGCCAATGTTTTCATGGTACTGTTGGAAGACAGCTGAGAAGAGGGGCCTGCGAGGGCCAAGGCAGTCAGTGCACATTCGAATCCCTCTTCATTGACTGAAAATAATTCCAGCTCTGGCCCCAAGTCATACACCACACACACACACACGCTAACATGTAGACAGACAGACAGACACCATTATTTTCCCAGCTGCTCTCTTGCACTCAGATTTTCTGCTAGTGTCACTACGACCAGCTTGGTATGAACAGTATCAGGAACTGAGTCCATTCTGGAGTGAAATAAACACATATATTCATGCAAATATGCACATACACCTTTGCACACACACACTAGAATGTGTAGACATTCAGGCGTGCTTTTGCCAAAGCCTTGGCCCAAAGTTGCCTCTTCGGCATGGCATGAATAATGAATAAATGAACACAGGGTGCCATCAAATAATAACTGAGCACTCAGACGTACCCAAGCACACAACCCCCCCACCCACCCCTTACACACAAACACAGCCCCCAACCGCGAGCCCCTGCCATGTGGGAGGGGAACCATGAGTGCAAAATGCCAGAGTTGAATAATTCTGTTTCTGCAGGATTACTTAATCTCAAAGTGGGTGGATGGGGTGTTGTGGGACACCATATGAAGGCCTGTCAAACAAAAAACAACTCTCTCCAAGTGTGAACCTTGTTCACAGATGGACTCACAAGGCCAGCAACTGGATAAAAGCACTCAACCTGACAAAAGGGTGAAAAATAAAAGGCATTATGTGAGATAAATCTGTCTTTCACATTGAATACATTCAGTGCTTAACATGCCATATGTAAACTTGCTGGCATTTTTGCTATAGTGCCAATCAATAATCTTCCTGTAAGTACTGTGTGCTGTTTTCCACTTGGTGTTTCTCCTCCCGGCAAATACAATACATCTGATGTGAATTATACTTGATGCAATTTCCTGAGCCCTTGGAAGAAATGAGTCGATAGTCATTGGCTGAGGAGAATTCTTGCTTATTTCCTGGCCTTAACCATCTTGTCACTTAAAAGTTGTCAAATAACACACAAAATAGTTAAAACTGGTATGTCTTCCAAAAGATACCCCCAGTGGTGGATTATTTATTTGCATCTTGTTGATGTGGAGAAGATGTTGAATTAACATTTTCAAATTGGTCCATCTGTGATGATGACATAATGTGGACATAAGTTTTGAAAAAATGCTTAAATAGGCTTTTATTAATATCACATTTTTATGATGTGTGGCAAGGAGACAGGATGCAAATACAAGGCACGTAAATTAAAAAAAAAGGTTTGCATGAAATAAAAAATAAAAAAAAAAATTGAATGAAGACTCACAATTGAGGTGTCAATAAGCATGGCAGTGTGGGGCAAAAATAAACACAAAACTAAGGAAACCAGAAACCGCAAGGAGCAGAAACAGTATGAAACACAGGGGAACATACACAAGCGAAAACGCAACAACTGACTTCACCAGGAACAAGGAGAGAGACAGGACCACATATATATATATACACACACACACACACACACACACAAGGGCCAATGGATAAACGAGACACAGGTGAAAGCACTGAAGGATGAGCATGCAGACAAAAGTCACAAGGCAAGACAGGTGAGTGGAATCACTGGGGTGGGAAAAGACAAAAAACAGTAAGTCAAAACTTAAAGAGAAAAACTATTACAAAATCAATCAGGAAACCAAACTGGATTAAAAAAAAGTAATAAAACACATAATCATGACACAAATATCACAACATAGCATAATGTAATGATTGCGATATTCAATTACTGGTTTCACTTATGGTAAGAGTGGACATATGTCAGTTGGCTAAACAATTCAGGATCAAGAAGACACATAATCCCAAGATTCATTCTGCAGCGTGACCCGTTTCCATTCACCCTAGAAATGCACGAAACCTAAATATCGCAATGATAAAATGGTAAAGGAAACGCCCACCTCTCAAATATAGCTAAAACGTACCAATATAAAAGTTTTAAGTGCAATGGAAACAGTTTTTTCCTCTTCGCAATTCCCCGTCACCGGCGACACTGGAGATGATGCAGGAGGTCATGTGACCAGTTTATTTGAAGTCCATCTTCCTCAAAGTGAAGTCTCGCCTGATGGGAATGTCAGAGAATCATGTCGCGAGACAACTCATTCACAAAACACCTTTCAATGGAAACACGTACAAAGCGCAATTGTACTTTATCGAAATTTCAGAAATATTATGTGACTGGGTCACATAAAACTATCACAGAGATCTCTTGAAACAAATCACACAGACTAAATCCAAAGCATAAGTTCTTCAGGACAACCAACAATATAGGACCAATTGTACTAATTCATTCATTCACCATCCTTCAGAGCTTTGTGTGAAGCCAGTTTGGAAGATCAGAAAATTTGTTCCATCCTGGGATTTACTGAATGGATGGTATCCCATGAGAGCTCTCCGTAAACCGTGTGTGAGTCGGGCCTTAATAAAACTGATGATAACAAAAAAATTATGAAGAATAACAAACAGGATGTGAAGACGGTGAAAACAAATGAACAAACAAGCAGGTTGCCAGTCAGAAGGGGTTACCCACGGATGGATGGGCTGATGAAGTGATGGAAGGAAGCCTGGTTCCAGTGGCCAGAGAACCAGCAGCAGAGCCAGGGGTGGGAGCGAGCCAAGCCCAGGAGCGGCAGCCCAGCCCTGGGTCAGTCTGCTCCAAGCTCCCCCCACTGATCTCCACCCAATTAGCATGAAGTTCCATCTGCTGCCTGGAGTGACACACAAACCCACAAACACACACTGACATCAACACAAAAACACAAATAAACTCTCTCACAAGGACACGCTGACACACACGTGCACACGCACAAACGTGCACGGTGCTTCCATTACCCATAACAATTGCTCAGTGACAAGATAAGTGATAGCCTCGTCCAGCCTCCTGCCAATTATACCCTAATGTGAAAGAGACTGATTCACAATCGAGCTCACACTGTGTGGAGGGTGCAGCCGTGTGTGTGTGTGAGCAGTTGTGTGTCCGTGTGTGTGACTTGTAGAGAGCTTTCTGTATTTGCAATGGTGCTGGGTTGGAAACATCTGTGGCTCGGCTGCTCCTTTCAGTGCTGGCTGCGGGCTAGCTCTCTCTCCCTCCCTCTCTCTAAGCCCCTCAATCTCTGTAGCAATCAATATTTAACAATATACCCCTCACTGAGAGACAAAGATGGAGCACAAGGGGAAATAAATAAATAAATAAATAAAAAACCTGAGAAAGTTTGGGGTGGGAGAGTACAACATTAGATTTAGCATTTCCTTCACCTGCCAGTGGTAATTTATGATATTCAACTTTGACATCGGTATTCAGTTGAGGAAAATCTGACAAAGAGGACCAGAAAGTATTCATCCTTAATCATGTATGCGTGTATGTGTGTGTGTATGTGTTAACATATGCATGTAAGTATATATGTACAGTGCATGTATATATTTATATAGAGACGACAGGAAGAAATTTATGACTGTCATTAGTTAATGATTTAAGGAAGAGGGATGGGATTTAACTTTATTTTTTTACTTCTACCCACTCCTTCTTGAGCATGTAAATAAAATGACAAATTGTTAGAATATTTATTTAGCATTTTTCTTATTATTTGCTACAACTGTGTATGCTTGTATAATCTTATTTAAATTTTAATGTATTTGCATTCTCTATTATTTCATGATAAACGTTTATTTTCCTTGTGTACATATTCGAAATAAACTTCTTGTTCTCACCTACAGGCTCCTTTTAAAAATGTGAGGGCAAACCCCCCGCCACACACACACGCACACAAAAAAAAGACTTTCTCCAGGAACTGTTTGCTAAACAGCTCTGTAACTGAGGCGCATCAATTCACACTGTGCAATCAACATGGTCAGTGACCGCCCTTCGCCGCCTCTAATTACCAGCACGATTAACTTTCACATGCGCTCATTCCAGCCCCGCTTTGGAATTCTAAACACCAGCAGTGTGTGCGGTACCTCGAATTTATTGTAACACTTGCATTGATCGTTTTGTTTTTATTTTCATATTGCACGATATTACGGCGACAATATAACGTGTAAAGAGCGTCTTAATGCATTTGTGTGTTTTTGTATATGCCATTGGGTAATTACCATTAGGGTAAAGGAAAAAAAGTACTTACAGCAACTAAATTATACATGTTGGTAAACTGGCAACAGTGATAACATTTCCACTTGTTTTGCTTAAAGCAGTAGTTCGGACTTTTTTTTCTTTTGTTTCTTTTTTTCCTAATATCCATATCTGGTTTCTTGCCAGACGTTAAACGAGAAGACTGATGCCACTATCTAAATATGCAGCCACTGCCTGCTGCCGGTCAGCTTAGCGTGAAGACTGCACATTGGGAAATAACTAGCCTGGCTCAGTCCCAGGGTAACAAAATCCACCTAGAAGCGCCTCCAAAGCTCATTAAACAAATCTTTGCTTCCTGTTTGTTTTATTTATACAAAGTGTAAAAAATGACAATCTGTTGTTTTACTAGAGCTTATGCGAGGGGCTACATCTTGGCAGGTATTATAAGAGCTATTCCTTTAAACAGCTACTTAACACAAATGACAGAACATGTACATTCTCTTGTGGTCATGCAGATCGTTTCTGGTTTGATGAGTGCAGGTATCCCACTCTAAGACATCTGCTCCTTTCCCATTGTAGCACCGCTGACGTGTGTGTGTGTGTGGCTCACTGCACTGAAATATGCGATATCAATAAAAACGTGTGTGTTCTTTACTCCCGATAATCCTCACACCTCACTGTGACCGAGACTACTTTCTCCAAAAGAAAAATGGATCTTTCTGTGTAATGTTATTTACTGTTTCTGTTTTAATGTCATTTTTCAGTGCTGCAAGCATTGAAAATAAAAATAAAAAATCCATTCACCTCCATTGTTCTGGGGCGGAGGCAGATATCCACCGAGTCAGAATAAAAACTAAGTTTTGTTCCATTTGATTTACTTGTTTGGGTGTACTCGCACTGTCATATCACAGGATCACACCACTGCCTCCATGTAGAACGTGCAATATTTGTTAAGCTTTTGAGAAAATTCCTCCTAGACATTACTGTCTTTATTTTATGAGTTTGGCTGAAGCTCACAACAGAAACTCGACTAACTGGAATGCAGCCAGCTTTGAATCAGAAAAGATGGTATATCACTCCCACAGACGCCTTTTCTCATTTCATTACGGTGTCCTCCATCGTCTTTTCTTTTTATTTGTGTTTTCAGGTGTAACTCTGTAAAATGTGGAGTGCTTTACCAAAGGAAACATTGCCGTCAATTTCATGCTGCATAATTTAAAATTCCTGTGACTGCTTTCTTTATAATACTGCTCATGTGAATACACTCAGGCAGTAATGGTTTAATAATGGAGGTTGCAGAGGTCATGGTGGGAATGGTTCTCAGTCTATTCAACGCGCAGATCAGGCATAACATTATGACCGCCTTTCTGATATTGCGTAGGTCTCCCTTGTGCCTCCGTAAAGGTTGTGACTCATCAGAGAATGGACATGGGCCTTTTGAGGGTGTCCTGTGGTGTCTGACTTTAGGGTCTTATGGGTTGAGGGGAGGAGGCTCTCAGGCTAGTTTCAGTGCATCCCACAGATACTTGATCACTTTGGGATCTAGGGAATTTTTCAGTTTTTGTGTGCGTCTGGGTCAGGCTGCATCCTGCTGGGGATGTCTGGTGCCATCAAGTAGTGTCATTACTATGGGGTGGGGGTGCCTGGTCTGGTCTAGGTGGGTGTTACATGTGTAAGTGACATCCACATGAATGAATGCCAACATTTCCCAACAAAACATTGCAATATCACGAAAGGGTATTTGCTTCTCCGTCATAATGTTATGCCCCACGCCTGTAGGATTTTATTTTAAGCTTATAATTCACCATTATCAGAGCTATTCCAAGACCCCACAAACTCCTCCCCATCTTAAATAAGATATGACCTCGTGCAGCACAACATGTACCTGCTGAGGTAAAAGTTAACGTCCCACCTTGTTTCATTAAGGTCAACTCCTGACATTTTCAATTCAGGCTGGTAAAGCTGAGCTCATGACAAAATAATGACATTGCCACATTGAGGCAACACAGCGGATGATGTTAAACTACTTAATAATTCAAGCAGGTTGAGAATTCATTAAGAATGCTTAGTTGTGTGTTTGAAGGATGGGTGGATGGAAAGACTGAGGAAGGTGCATGTGTGTTATTGTTGTTGTTGTTTGCCATGCATTGTCAAGTCATTGGCTTCCCTTAAAAACAGAGAAGGCTTGTCTGTGGAAAATTGCCATTTTGTTTCCATTTCCAACCCGTCTCCAGTGGAAAATAAGCCATAGTGTTTATTTGCATGCTTCAACAGAAACCGGCCAAGGGATTTCAGAGCGAGTTCAGTGCCCGACAGCAGTAAAGTAGTATGGTCTTCTGTCTCTAGAGCCACGTGTGTTGGCTGCCGGCTCTGATGGTTTCGCATCAAATCCTGGTGCAGCACCATTTCCTCTGCCTCCACTTTCCAACTCCTCAAATTAATAAAATGTTGAAATGTTCCTTTATGTGAAGCCTATTCCCTTCCAGAAGTCAGAGCTGGGCAAAATGCTACCACACAATCATCTCCACTAATTCATTTTCTGAGTTTGATACAAGCCTGCAGCATGGTGTTTAGCTGCTTCCAACCTCACGCTCAAACTGCAGCTCTCCCATACACTTTCTTTCCCCCTCCCACTCATACAAAGACTGTGTAGTACTGACATAAATACACAGTCTGCCAGTGGTTGTAAGAGCAGTATGACCCTAATTCATATTGTTATAGATTCACTATGCATTGGTTAAGTTGGTGTGTGCTCCAAGTGGACCTCCATTTTAGTATTTTCCCCTCAGGGCTTCACATACTCTTACAAATGTAGAGTGCTGAAATTGATCAGTTCTGGAGTCAATTCACCCAGCGCTACCTACCTCCAACACAAACTATTTACGAAGTGTTTTCTTGTTGTTTGTTTCATCAGTAATGCTGTAACTTGTTGCACCATGATGCTACCTCTCTTTACCTACGTTGCTGTGTCCAGAAGTAACGTTTAACATTGACATGTTAACATTCTGCCGTACACTGCTGCACGTTCTACGATGGGAGGATTCTTGCTTGGGATTTGTTCAGCAGAGAGACTAGTCCCAGACACTGAATGATGGGATCATTCATGTACCAGGTCATTTTACTAGTACTGATTTTAATGGTCTCAAATAAAGTATAAATTGGACAAGTTATGGAGTAACGGTTAGTGGAGCAGCAGAACTGCAAAAATTTGCAGTTCATTGAGTGGCCACTTGAGGCTGTTTCCAAATGCAAACAAATCCCCATAGACCCCCATATCATAAAGCCCAACTTTACAGCGATATTGACCATGTTTACAGTCTGGAACAAAAATTTTGATCTCAATAGTAACACTTTCTATGAAGGTTGTATTTATAATGCCCTATGAATGCACTGCATAATATTTTATAAGGTGTCTATAAAGCATTATAATGGTCATTATTACCATCTATACATATTCACAAGTCGCCATAACCAACTTCATGATGCACTATGACAACTGGTTATGAATGATTATAATTTTAATCTGAATAGTGCATTATAAATATGTCAATATCTGCCTAGTCACTTGTTAGTTTTATGATGCATCATAACTACTTTGCTTTGCTAAATGTGTTAGTGATGCATAATGAGTTTTGACTTTGCCTATAGTGCTTTATATTTGTAGTTATAAGTATATGTAATAAAGTTAAACAATGTATACATCTCCCTACAGCACACTGTTATAAACAGCTATGCAATATCATAAGTGCTATTTGTCAGCGCTAAGTAAAGTGACAAGAATATGACACTATTATTAACAGATATAAGTTACTATGAGTAATTAAAAGGTGCAATGAATTAAGTCCTGAGTCTGGCATCTTTACCCCATATGCACAATGTTAATATCATAGGTGTTATTTGTCAGCTTAAGGTAAATTAGTGCAAATGAGGTGTTGTGGATATAAGACTATTATAAACAAATATGAAGCACAATGAAATGAGAGCCTGGACAGTAAAGACAAAAGGAATGCATTTAGTTCACTTTATTTTCATTTAAACCAACACACATAATCAGAATGATTATCAATTTTCTGAGCACATTACACAAACACATGAAACACGTGAAACAGGCCACAAAAGTGGCACGGCGTGGTCCTAGAGATGTGGCTCTTAAAAGTGCCTTTGGGTTGGTGAGGTGATTCAGGGTCAGAGGTCAGGAGATGGTTTGACAGCAACTACAAGAAGAACAGAGGCAAATCTTTAGTGCTCTAGCTTGGTTTGTTTTTATGCAGAAAGTTTTGATTGAAAACACATAAGCAGATCACGTGTTTTTGTTTAAAGCAGCGTAATGAGACATTATATTACCGCATATCATGCAGACACCGCAGATTACCCGTAGGTGGCTTAAGCTAGCTACACGAAAGTTACCAGACACGGCTAGTTTTAATTCACAAATTAGATCGTTTTCATATTCTTGCGTTTAATGATTGAAACCATTCGAAATCATTGCTTTAATACGTAAACCATGTGCTTCATGTAAACTAAGTAAGGCATTAGCTCACAAAACACTAGCAGGACAGAGAGACAACCTACCAGTCCTGGAGAGGACTCAGCGAAGAAAGGAAAGAAAAGCCGCTTTACGACTAGTACATACAGTCAATGCTTTGCGACAGTGGGAGGAGCTGTGGACGGAGGTGGGTGGGTGGGGTCAGAGGTCAGGGGTCATGGACTAAGGAATGACATTTCTACAATAATAATAATATAAATAAAAACGATATTAAAATAATTTCTGACGGCATTCAATAAAGGCGGACATTTCTAGCGATCCTGTATAAGAGACCGATATAACAAATAACCGTTAATTTTTTTCGAATCTCAAAGTGCCGAATCCTGCAGCAAAATTGAAGTTACATTAAAAACCGAAATAAGACCATTACAAATCTAGTCTAAATGAAATTAAATCAAACCTCTTCATTGCGCAGTGTCACATTGACAGTCGTCCTCATAGTACGAAATAACTTCCAATTGAAATGCATCAGTTTGAAATTCGTTTCGAGCGGCATGAAAATGTGAGGAAAATCGGCAGGCACCAAACAATAGATTAATTTTCGTGACAGTTTCACATCCACTGTGACACCGGGTTGGCATTTAACCGCTTCTTTATACAGGATCACTAGAAAAGTCCGCATTTATTGAATGCCGTCAGATATTATTTTGATATCGTTTTTATCAATATTATTATTGTTGTAGAAATGTCAGTCTTTAGTCCATGACCCCTGACCTCTGACCCCACCCACCTCCGTCCTCAGCTCCTCCTACTGTCGCAAAGCATTGAGTGTATGTACTAGTCGTAAAGCGGCTTTTCTTTCCTTTCTCCTCTGAGTCCTCTCCAGGACAGGTAGGTCGTCTTTCTGTCCTGCTAGTGTTTTGTGAGCTAATGCCTTATTTTGCTTACATGAAGCACATCGTTTATATATTAAAGCAATGATTTCGAATGGTTTCAATCATTAAACGCAAGAATATGAAAACGATCTAATTTGTGAATTAAAACTAGCCGTGTCTGGTAACTTTCGTGTAGCTAGCTTAAGTCACCTGCGCTGCCTGCACGATATGCGGTAACACAATGTCTCATTAGGCTGCTTTAAACAAAAACACGTGATTTGCTTATGTGTTTTCAATCAAACCTTTCTGCATAAAAAACAAACCCAGCTAGAGCACTAAAGATTTGCCTCTGTTCTTCTTGTAGTTGCTGTCAAACCATCTCCTGACCTCTGACCCTGAATCACCTCACAGACCCAAAGGCACTTTTAAGAGCCACATCTCTAGGACCACGCTGTGCCACTTTTGTGGCCTGTTTCACGTGTTTCATGTGTTTGTGTAATGTGCTCAGAAAATTGATAATCATTCTGATTATGTGTGTTGGTTTAAATGAAAATAAAGTGAAATAAATACATTCCTTTTGTCTTTACTGTCCAGGCTCTCATTTCATTGTGCTTCATATTTGTTTATAATAGTCTTATATCCACAACACCTCATTTGCACTAATTTACCTTAAGCTGACAAATAACACCTATGATATTAACACTGTGCATATGGGGTAAAGATGCCAGACTCAGGACTTAGTTCATTGCACCTTTTAATTACTCATAGTAACTTATATCTGTTAATAATAGTGTCATATTCTTGTCACTTTACTTAGCGCTGACAAATAGCACTTATGATATTGCATAGATGTTTATAACAGTGTGCTGTAGGGAGATGTATACATTATTATAACTTTATTACATATACTTATAACTACAAATATAAAGCACTATAGGCGAAGTCAAAACTCATTATGCATCACTATACACATTTAGCAAAGCAAAGTAGTTATGATGCATCATAAAATTAACAAGTGACTAGGCAGATATTGACATATTTATGATACACTATTCAGATTAAAATTATAATCATTCATAACCAGTTGTCATAGTGCATCATGAAGTTGGTTATGACGACTTGTGAATATGTATAGATGGTAATAATGACCATTATAATGCTTTATAGACACCTTATAAAATATTATGAGTGCATTCATAGGGCATTATAAATACAACCTTCATAGAAAGTGTAGTTTAATTCACTATTTATGACAACTGTACAGGGCTGAATTTTTTTTCTAACTCACTTTAACTAACTCAAGGTTTAAAATTCGTATCTGGGTATCCAAGTGTGGTCGGAGTAAAGCTCATCCAACATGGTGACTGTGAGCTCCGCCCACTTTGGGCTTCATTTTTGAGGTTCAGAATCCAGTGGGTGACGACATGATGGGTTTGTCCATTGTAAATACAGTCAGTGGTGCCACCGCATCCACCTAGAGCAAACACCAAACCCCCAAACTCCCTGCCACACAGGTGGCACCGCTCCAGGCACATAGTAATACTGTATTGGTCAGGAAATCATTCCCCCAAGTGTGATCAGTACAGTTGTCCCACTAGTTTAACTAGGATGGGGCATGAAATTCCCTTGGGATATTAGTGAGAAAACAATAGAATGCCATAAGTTTAGAATAGAAGTTATAATTAGTCTAGGAACATTTCTGAATATTGTTTTTTGTCTGTACTGCTTTTCATGGTAGTTGTGTTGTTCCAATTCAGAATAAATGTCCTATCAAGTGCAAAGGCCTGGAGTTCGAATTTGCTGTTGATAAAGTGGAAATCATTTTCGAACACATTTGCAAATATTAATTCGAATATTATATCCATACACATCCAGTTTAAATAACATCCTCTAAAAATGTCAATAAATATCCACCATAATTGTCCTGTTCTTTAGCCTTCAAACCAGTTTCTTGACTCTTAGTGCATATGAATAATAATGCCACTGACTACTCCTGAGCTCAAAATAAAATATAGCAGTACAACAGAAGCCATTTAACATATATAGCAACATATCCCTCTGCCAAAAGAGAAGAAATACAGCATATATCCTTTGCTGTTCTGGGAGCACAGCTCCTATCCGACCTCCTAATTGCCCCTCAAGGATAAATAAAGTGGTTTTCTGGGTCTATGCATGAGATATAACAAAATGTTTTGAGCCGTCCAAGACTACAGCCAATTCTAAATCAAAAATATATGAATTGGTAGTTTCAGGCAGCATGACCTGTTGTAACCATCTTGGTGAATGTTAGCTCAGCAGCCAATGTACCCCGGCACCCTTGTAGCAGCTCTGCCCTACCCCTGTCTGTCTTGCCCACAGCAGTACTGGAGAGAGAGGAGCGGGGAGGCTGCACAGGTCAGGGCCGACGCCAACAAAGCCAGGAGCACTCCTGCACCAGCCTTCATTAAATGAAGAGATGTAGAGGCACTTGTCAGGTCAGGGCTTCAGAAGAAATCCCCCCCCCCCCGAACTCTGAGGAATTGCGAATGCAAAGCAAAACAGAAAAAAAAAGTCATATAACACTTCAGCTTCATGTGACTCACGAGCACAGTTAACTGTGGCATCTTTAAGCAGGTGACTGGTGGGGGATTTCTATTTTTATGATAAACCAACGTGCACCTCACATGGAAGTGAGAATTTCTTCTAACTGTGTTGACACTGTAATTATGATATTTACCAATAAACACGGATGAACTCGGCTTGGCAAAGAGGCAGCAGAGACCTTCAGACACCTTCAGTTCGGGACATATCCCCAGTGACCAATTAGCAAACTTAGCAAACTTTACATGCGGCATTGGTATAAAAAATGAGAACCTGTCTCCCTAAAGCAGTGCAGTCCTTTTATTTATTAATTTCAGTAATTAATCAAAAGGTAAACAGTAAACCAGTGAGGAGTTAAGGACATTGAGATATTAATAGGGATGTGGGCTGCATAGTGATTTGCATTCTTTAGTTTGAATATATTAAGCGTCTTTAGTTTCAAAATGGGAATATGAACTTGGCAAATTGGTGGCTGAACATCTACTGTAATGTATTTTAATGAGAGTGTGGTATTGTATTTGTGGTACGTTTTATAATTAAACTCACACAGCGTATAAAAAGCTAATTGACATGGCTGCACTGAATTAACATATACAATTTATTGAATATAGTTTACAGTTACTTTTTATGTAACTTTTGTTAAAGCTCGCCCGTTGATCCACTTGTTCCGCTGTCCACAGCCAGTCGGATATCTGACTCCATTTTCTAGCAGGTTTCCAAACAGCCGTCACTTTCGGAACTGACCGGAGGCAGCTGGTCAAGGGGAACCTGTGGGAGGATTTGTTGACTTATCTGTTTATCACAGAGAACATCTGGTTAGACAGCTAGGACACATGCTTTAAACATACAAATGGTGAGGCGGAGAATTGATTTGTCTAAGGCTCAGGCAGACTATTGAATTGGTTACTTTGAGGTCTTTCAGTTTAAAGAAACTACTTCCAAATAAAGAGAGTTGCTACAAAAACAAATACATATATTGTTATCAATTATTGTTTTCAGAGGCCCCTCAAAGACAATAAAATCACCCTAAAAAAAGTGACAATAATACAGGCTCTCACACTAGAGGCAAGCAAGAATCTGAACAACAGTACATTGTTGCAGTCATATCATACTGAACAGGGATGTCACTGAACACAACAACAGGCTTCCCTCCCATTTGTCTGAGCTGAAGAAAACATCTGTTTTACAAAGGAATGAAAACTAATTTCATTGTTTGTCTCCAGAAAGAAAGAGGAGGAATCTGCAGTCAGGCTAGAATCTCTGGAAGAACAGCAGCGCTCTGAGCTAAATGCAGTGACGGGTCTGGCATGTTAGTGTGCCAACAATTGCTCATTAAAGCTGGGCTCAGACTAGAGGTGTTTTCACATCCACCCAGTTCTGAAGTCAGGTTGCATCAGATACTTAAGCAGGAGGTTTCTCCTTAAGTGTCTGATGCAACCTCATTTTTTCTATTATCAAACTTGCACATACAACATGATAATAAGTGCAAGTCATAGTACAACACACATTTGTATATTCTTAACTGTGTAACTTAAATGTGCAATCCAATCTGGGAGGGACCGGTAACGCACCTGCAAGCCTTTTGGGAAGTCAAAGTCAGAGTCAACCTGAGGTGAGGTGGTAGCAGTTATTTTTCACAATTGTGGATTGTGTTCAGGTTTGATGCTGTTGACAACCCCAAATGTTTCTTTGTGTCCTTTTTGGCTTGTGTATCTTGTTGGTTATTATGGAAGAACTAACATTATTTGGGGTGACTCTGATGAGTATGAGTGGTTTAGAGCTAAATAAACCACTCAGGCTTTAAATAATCTGGGTCCAACACTTCAGAGCACAGAGTTGCTGAACGTTGGTAACAAAAATGATGACACAAGACCTGATGTTAATTATATTTAAATTTTAACAGGCACTTTGAAGCTCACTCATGTGCTGTGAGAGTTGATTAGCTTCTGAGTCGGTGGAGTGGGCGCCACTTTGTCCAGGACTTCCAAAACACAACAAGGCCGGCTGCACTGACATGATCTTATTGGTATGACAGTTCAGAGGGGTTGTACTGGCACCAAATGTTCTGTTCTAATCCCCAATCAAAGGTTCCGCTGTCACCTGGCTTCACCATGTCGTAATCGTAAATCCATGTAGTAGTAGTAGTTAAGACATCCAAGTACCACACTCAAGAACTGACACTGCTATTTCAGAATGCAGGCCTCAAGTGTGACTAAAAAGTGGAAAGAATAACCCAACCATGACTGTAACCAGTGCAACAAGCAAATATCACACAGGGTAGGGATTGTTCACAAAAATGACGCATGGGGCATGACTTTATAAATTCACATGAGGGCAGAGTGGAAGTTGTCTCTAGTGTGCACATGAGGGTTGGAGTGAAGATCTAACTTGGCAGTTGAGTGTGTAAAAGTAAAAGATTGTGGAATGCCTCTAATCCCACTGAGGAAACCCAACTCATCAATACTTTATTCACTTTAAAAACACGGTTACCAGCCTTCACTCCAATTTCATCATGTGAATCACCGGAGTCTGCACATACATATTCACGACTTTTCATGGTTTTCTTTATGTTTTTTTTTGTGTATTGGGAAGTGTTTTTGTGATTATGTGTGCATGCGTTTGTGTGTGTGTATTTATATCCATGTGTTAGTTTGCTTTTTCCTATTCTGCCTCAAAACCTGCATAACTTGCCCAGGCTACGACAGGGATGATTAAACTTGTGTAGAAACTGACGACGCTGCCTATAATGCAGTGGTAACATATGAGCCTTTCCCCGAGCCAGTGTTTGACAAGCTAACATGCACACTTCGATCTCCAGGGTGATAGAGTGCATCAGCGTGTGTATAACCTGGTGCTCCATAGCGGATCCATGCACCGCTAAGATTGCCTTGAATATGGAATGAGTGCTGAATATTTCACATCCTGCTTCTGAAATTCCCCTCATTTCATAAATCATTGTTTATGGATCATTTAGCTGGTGTGTGCTGAATGAGTGAATGAGTGTGTGTGAGTGTATATGAGCAGGAGACAGACAGAGAAAGAAAAGTATTTTGTCATAAAGGAGCTTATGTTGTTTGCACAATGGTGCCTAACACACAGACGTCTTGCAAGAATGCAACACTGATCGAGGACAAACACACACACGGCATCATTAATAACAGTGTCCTTGGGTGAAATACAATACGTGTGTTTTAAAGATCAATAAACTGACAGGTGTTGCAGCTTTTAGAAGAGTACTGTAAACTCAGAAGCATCTAATCACAAATAATACACGGCAGCACTTAGATTTCAAAGCAATCTGAACCACTGTTGTCCACTTCATTCAGCGTATTCCTGTCTATGAATGTGTGTGTGTGTATGTGTGTGTGTGCATGTGCGCGTGTGATGTTTATCTCCATGCGGATCACGAGGCCGTTCTGTTTAGCGAGCTGTCAGACATTTGGCCAGGGTCAGAGCCCTAGGGACTGGGAGGGAGGAGGTGAAGGGAGAGAGGGAGAGGTCCGGAGGGACAGTGGTGAACTGCACAGACAGGCACTGTGAGAGGACTTACAATGGCCTTCGGCAGCACGTAAAAGACAGACAGCAAGGGTGGGGGGGGGGGGGGGGGGGGGGGGGGGGGGGGGCAAGAGTAAGGGAGGCTTTAAAGAAACCCAAACCCAGAGAAGCTGTTGAATATCAAGGAGAAGTTCCTTCCCAGCAGTGTAGTGGAGAGGGGAAGCACTGTCTATACAGCGCCTCAGGTCAGGTCTCTGACCTCCAATCATGTTGTTAAACAGTAGCTACATGATGAATTATTTGTTTGCACTGTACAGCGTAATCACATGCTATACATTTATGTTGACTTGATATTCATTGGGGCTGTGTGGATGGTGTTCCTGTTTCAGGACAAAATAAACAAAACACCCCCTGAACATTTTGTAACCGCAGCTCCACTTTTTGCCTCTCACCCTTAACTGCAGAAGTGTTGCATTAGAGAATCTACTAAAAACATTATGCATTAAATTTGATTTATGTCTGAGCTCTGGCAGTATTAACAACAACACTTGCCAAAAACAGTGCGGTATTAAGAGCTTAATGAGACATTTAGTGCTGTACAGTAAATGTGATAAACATCACAGCTACAGCAAAGTACAGTGAGATTCCTCCCTCTACAATAACACTGAGGAGACTCATGCATCCACCCTTCTAGGTGACTGTCAAGGCCCATCAGACTCCTCATCTTTCCAGCAGAGAAAAACAGTCTGACAGGAGCGTCTCATGGCTGGTTAACTCTGACTATCAGTGTCCCCCGTGTATCTGGCCTCTTAAACATGTTAAACATAGATTTGTTACAAATGGCAAAATAAATATCAGATAAAGGTTGTTTTGTCCTACGTTGCACCAGATCTGAGAATTTGGTGAAATTAGAATGTAAAATGTATTTGTATATACACTCATTTGCCAGTTAGGTGGGTAGTGAAAACAATATTCAGTCCTGCACATCTTTAAATAACTGAGAGAGCTGTTGATTCAGTTGTAGCACTATTAAATGATAATGTATTGTATATATGTTCATATTATTATGACTCCATTTTAGTCAGTAGGCTGGGTTTAATCACAGAAACACTTTATTGTTTAATTCTGCACTGTTGAGAATTTTTAATGATGTTCTTCTAGCAACAGACTCTGGACACTGTGTTGTCTGTGTTGTGATACAGTGGACCATCAAATCCTCCTGTCACGTCTGGAAAACTGGGTGGGCATTCGCTGTCGTGCCTTAGATTGGTTTAGGTTCTACCTAACTGAGAGAAGTTTTTGTGTGTGCCCCATGTTGGGGCCACTGAGTCTGATACAGCACCTCTCAGGCTGGGAGTGCCCCAAGGCTCTATACTTGGCCCTCTTCTGTTTTCTCTCTACTAACATCCTCTTGGATCAATTCTCCGGAAACATGGAATTTCATTTGATTTTTATGCTGATGACTGTCAAATATATTTGCCACTTAAACAAGCTGATAAATACTCCGCAGAACAACTGCTTTTGTACTTTGCAGAAATCAAGGCATGGCTATGAATTTTCTCCACCTCAATGACAATAAAACTGAGGTCATGTTGTTTCTGACTTTCATACGGACTTTCACATCAATTGAATATTAAGTTAAAGTTTATTTAACTTATATAGCACCTTAAAAACAAAGAGCATTTGCACCAAAGTGCTTCACATTCAACATCTCGTATAAACATGTAAATTATAGATCAACATCACTGTGTCAACAAATGAACACCCAAGGTGACCAGATGATGAATTAAAAACAGATCAAATGCCATTGAAAGCCCAGGAATAAAGATGGGTCTTAAGGTGCTTCTTAAAAGCCTCAACAGAGTCAGAACTTCTAATAGCCTCTGGCAGGCTGTTCCAGAGCAGAGGGGCTGCAACAGAAAAGGCCTGGTCCCCTGCCTTTTCTTTCCCGAATGTGGCACAGCAATTAAAAGTTAGGATGGATTATTTAGTGCAGGGCTGTTGCAATACAGTTAATTTGTTTTTGTGTACCTAATAGAGAAGAAGCTTTCTGCTTCATTTTCAACAACGACGATTGAAACGTTCACCAAAACAATCCAGAGCAATGGTCCAAAACAATCAGTTTGAAAATTGGAAATGGAGAAGGTGCTATGAGTATTAAAGTGGAAAGACGCTACTACCAAGCGAACTACTCATAGCTCTTGTGGTCTGCGTCACTGAGACACGTGGTTACATTTGTCAGGTGCTGCACATCAGGTTACAGCGTTGGGGTCTGCGCAGGGTCTGGGGAAGAGTTGCAATTATTTAAAGAATGAGGACTGGTTGTTAGAGAACACTGGCTAACAGATCATCGGAGAAGAGTAGTGAAGTTGAAATTGCTAATGAAGAGATTTTGACTGTTTGGGAAAACACAAGTGGCAAATGGGGCAGCATAAATAGTCCAAACAGATCATCTAGGAAGAAAGACACAGTGTGGAAACTGAAAAACTAAGCTTCACTAAACTGACTGAAGCAGTGCTGCTCTAGCACACCCTGCTGGTGGCACATGGTCATGCGTTACATACAGTTTTGTCTTCCTGCATTACTGACAAAGCGGTTTTAAAATTTGTGTCTTCCCCAATCCTTAACATCACACTACTATGACTACACTAACAGCTGCGAGGCCTACTGGCTATACTTCCAAAACAGACCCCAACATTAAACAAACTTTCATTTCGTTAAGCCTCTATCCCGCACACAATGTCCCTTATTTGCCCTCCAAGACAAAAAAATAAATAAAAATGTTGGTGGAAGGGACAGAGGGGAAAATGTGGTGAACACATTAAACACGTAGGCATCAGTAGGGGAGGTTAGGAGAGAGGAGCTTGTGTGTGTTTGTGCCATTGTTTTGTGTCTGGGCCAAACCAGAGCCTATGTGAGCATGAGAAATGGATATTGAAAAACAATACATAAATATTGTCCCCTGTCAGCAAGATTAGAAAAGCAATATCCCATCGCTGGGATGCATGCATGGCTGCTGGAGACACAGGGAGAGAGATGGAGGTGGTGGGGGAAGAGGGGAGATAGAGAAACAGAATGCAGGTAAATGACTGCAGGTGCCACAGGGTCGACGGAAGGGCTGAGAAATACAAAGAGAGAGGAAAATAGAGAAATAAATAAGCAATAACTGCATTCTTTCAAGCGGAGATAAATACATTTACACTGTGCGACGTTTTCTTTCTGTTTAGAATATTTTTTACCTGTTCCATATCTGTCCAGGAGGCACGTTTGAGCAAAAGGAAACTGCCAGGTCCAGGTGAATTCACGCCTTCCATCAATAAAACATTAGCCGCTCAAAACTTCTCCCGGGACACGCCGCCAAGTGTGCTAAACAAATAGGAATTCATATTGCATGAGGGTGCCATGCATGAGGTTACACCGTATGTGTGT